>NC_056001.1:36466015-37156645 GCF_018446385.1 Zingiber officinale
TCTCCTTGTGGCGTTCAAAGACTTATCAACCTCAATCCCAAGGTTGTGGCGTCTTCCATCTCGTATACCAAGGTTTGTGCTTTTCTAAGCATTGGGTCGAGGTTTCTTTCATCCATCTTATCGTCTTTAGACCTTCCTTCTTTCTGTTTTCAATTCGTTGTGGGTTCTTGAGATATCTTTCTCGTTGGGTTCACATCGCAATTTCAATCCATAATCCAATAGTTTTTTTCCCTCTTATTGGATCCAGATCTCACTCCACCCAAAAATCCAAAAACCAATAAGAAACTTTTCTCTCTTCGCACAAAGCCCCTTACGGAAATTATCCGAATGCACACACCTTCGACACCACTCTCCTCCATCGACAATCCACCAAGGTTGGTGGCTTCCTCCCTCATCACCGCCGCCGGCCATCCACATCCATCTCCACCTCATCTCTTCCTCCACAATAGGCTTTCCCTTTCCCCTCTCGTCTTCGGGTTAGAAGAGGAGAGGCAAACTCCTCCTCCACTCTGGCAGTTCATTTGTCCTCCTCCACTCTGACAGTTCATCTTCTCCTCTTCGGGTTAGAAGAGGAGAAGAACCCTTCATCCAACCAATCCATAGCAACTCCGACAACTTTCCCTTCTTCTCTTCGAGATAGAAGAGAAGAAGTACTTCACTTCATCTAGCTACAACACATTTTCCTCGTTCTTGACAGTTGCACCATCTCCAATGTGTGCTTTATTTTTCTTGTGTTAGGCTATTTCTTTCTTATGTTGAATGTGTGTATTTCACTTGATCTCACATATTAGTTTGCACATGCTTAGCTTTGCTTGATTCAACCCCAACCATTCATGTTACTTTGATTGTTACATTTAAGTTTGTTAAATTTTCATAATGCTTAGTTAGTTGAATGTTTTATGTTTCCTTATGTTTGTCTTTCATTTGAATGCAATTAGGTAAGGTTTTATTAATTACTCTAGGTTTCAATTCATGCTAGTTTCAATTAATGTTGGCTTATGTTTTCTTTAATTCCTTGTAATCATACTTTAGGTTAGATTAAATTTTCATTGCTTGTATTATCTTCTGTTCATTAGGTTTAGTTTCATAATTGCTTTGTTATTTCATTTCTTAGTCTTAGCACAAAAATCTAAACCTCTAGTTTCATATCAAAAATCTAAAAACAATAACAAACTAATCCTAAAAACTATCATCCATATCCATCGTCACATTCATTAGAAGATGATCCGAGTCATCCCTATGTTATTTTGCATAGAGAAAGTTTGGTAACAAATGTGGCAAAAGGTGATTCGCTCGCCCCTAGTGCCCCATCAATCCGTCAACCCGTCCCTAGACCAACAGAAGGTTCGGTAACAAAGCAATAACCTGAAGAGTAGATGGGAGAGGGGAGAGGGAAAGCCTATGGTGGAGGAAGAGATGAGGAGATGAGGTGAGATGGATAGGGATGGTTGGCGACGGTGATGAGGGAGGAAGCCGCCAGGCTTGGTGGATTGCCGATGGAGGAGAGTGGTGTCAATGGTGTGTGCATCGAGCTAATTTCCGTAAGGGGTTGCATGAGAAGAGAGAAGGGTTTCTTATTGGGTTTTGAGTTTTAGATTTTTGGGTGGAGTGAGATCTGGATCCATTAATAGGAAAAAAATATTGGATTATGGATTGAAATTGGGCTTAAGATTTGGTTGATGAGATGTGTTTCTTGGATTGAGGTGAACCAAGCTCTCCATTTGATTTAAACCACATTTAATTGAACTGAACCAACCCTCCTTTCTCCAAGTGAACCAACTTCAATGCAAACCGAACCTTCTCTCAATCTTGAACTGGATTGAGGGCTTTTGAGTGAACCTTCTTTAATTCCCTACAAAATTATGAAATAATGACAAAATTTAGAGAAAAAATTATAATGGGCTCAAAAATAGATCTTACTTGTAAAACATGATATGAATCAATAATTAATCATATAAGAGGGTATAAATGATAAGTATAAGAGCTGAAATAATACATTAAAATGTTAGTTATCAATGGTCTGGTCCCATATGTTGGTGTAATTTCTCCTGGGTCAAAGATGACCAGGTTGACTAAGCTTAATCTTGATGTTTGAGTTTTGATGTTTAACAATGTATGGAGATTATAGGTGCAATTGTCCGTATGGGATATTAACAATCAAAGGTGTAGGATACGTTAGAGGGGGTGAATAACGTTCATGGTTTTCACGTTCTTTTAAAACTTTGGAGAGAACACAGCGGAATAATTAAAGAGACAAAAAGTCAATGCTAACAAATCTAAGACTTACTTGGTTCGAAGTCTATGACAACTCCTACTCCAAGGTCCGCACGTGAGAGTACTTTCGTTGGACAATCACTAATCAATCAAAGAATACAAATACATTTTCGAATGATTATAAGAAATTTGAACGATAAAAATACTAGCAATTTTGGAGAATAAATCTTCAGCGTAGTCGTCGTCGGAGCAACTTTTGAATGTCATGGAAGTTTTTTCTAAGTAGCGCACAAGAGAAAAACTTCTTTGGATTGATGTTCTTGATCCACTAGTTGAAGCCTCTTTTTATAGCCCATTTCGGGCGCTTGGAATGTAACAACCCAAATTTCCTCATTACAAGTTCTAATAGTTGTTAAAAATATTTAGAAATGCTTTAGAAATATTCTAGAGATTTTTAAAAAATTTTAGAGTATTTTTATGTAATTTTTGGAGTTCGTTTGGTATTTTTACCAAAAGAAAGAAGTTGCAAAAAAATAAAGAGATTAAGTCGAGGTTCGAACCGGAGACCTTCGTTTAAGCAAAGTCTTAAGTTGTCTCGACTGACCAAGTGCCCAAGCGGGCGTTGCTAATTAAAAGAAGAGTGAAATTTATTTAAGTAGTAGTTAATAAATAGAAAATAAATAGGAATAAAAAGGGTTCGGCTGAGATTCAAACCCGCAACCTCCGACCCGGTCCAAGCCTTAAGCAAAGCGCAATGACCAAGCGCCTAAGCAGGCGGTGCTGAACAAATATCGAGTGGAAATAATTTAAAGGATAGTTAGTTAACAGAATATTGGAGTTATAAAGGGATAAGTTGATGTTGTATTTTTCGTGACCTAAAACCCTTTCCTCTCCTTTCTCTCTCGCGGCGCGTCGGCATTTCTCGTCTCGGGCGAAAACGCAGCAGGAAGCAAGGGTTTCTCCGGCGGCCGGCCAAAGGGGATTTTTCCACGAGCTCTTCTCGGATCCGATCTCCTCTCGTCAAGAAGGAACGGTAGACACGAGGAAGAGGTTGAGATTTGCAAGTCTCCTTCTTCGGTTGTAAGTCCAAGAACACCAATGTAAGTTGCTACTCACCTGCGGTAAGAGTAGTTTAGAGTTTGTTTTGGTGTTTAAGAGGAGTTCAAGAAATTCCTTCTGCTTTGAATTTCTGCCGCAGCATGTTTTGCCCTAAAGTTTTCCGTTGATTTATGAAAGTTTAGGTTGTGAACATGTTTACATGGAACTTTAGTTTCAGCAGGGTATAGTTTTGTTCGTGCTAAGCATTTGAGATGGAATAAGCCTTATAGGGGTTTTAAATTCCAACAGGTTTCAAATTTATTTGTACTGTTTTCGTGGATTATTGTTGTTAACGGCATTGATCTAAATGCATGTAACATCTTAGTATTGGTTTTTCTTCTTGCTGCCATGTGTGGGGAAAATGTTGTGGTTTCGGTTTGTTTGAAGTTGCTGCCATGAAGCTTAATTTCAGAATTCATTAGACTTGGATATGAACAAATAGTTTTAGTTTTAGTTCTTAAAGCATGCAATTTAACATAGTGCAGATTTTTCTCTCCCGTACTGGTTTTTGTTGAAGGTGAATGACTTATTAGTTGGAAATAATTTAGAAGGTGTAGATTCATTAAATTCTTGTCCTAATAAATCACGTATCAACTTGTAATAGCAGCAGCAACTTTTTCCTTATGCTTTGTGTTGGCAGTAGGCTTGTATCATATTCAGTAGCAGTGCAGAAACTTAGATTTCCTTAAGCATCTAATTCCTTTTTGCATTTCAGATTCTGATACTTTCTTGTCTTCCTTTTCAAACACGAACAGAACATTTCTCCTTCCTTAAGCATTTCAAGTAGAATCTTCTTGCTAGACATTAGACAGGAACGACCTTTAAGATGAGAATGCAGATTTAATTTTTTGTCTTTTACCTTTAGCAATTAATTAGACGTGTACAGCTAAGTATTAAGCATTCCAGGTTTGCTTTGCATCAAACATCTAGTTTTTCCTTGTGTGGTAGTAGGCGTGCACAACAGATGAGGCAATGCAGAATTTTAGATTTCCTTTAAGCATCTAGTTTTTTTTGGGTAAGCTAATATATAGTGCAGATTTTGTTAAGTATCACAATGTAAATCTTGTTAAGTATTACAGTATTTTGAGTTTAAGATAAGTTATAAGAAAGATAAAGAAAAGAAAGGAAAAAAGGTCAAGGCCTTAAGTAGATCCTAAAGTCAAGACTTTAGAGATTTTGACACACAAGGTGTTTGCTAAAATGCCGAGGCATTATATATTAGAAGTAATAAAAGATAGCAAGTATTTTATTTTTTTAGAGGCTAGTACCCGACTTCCGAGGTTGTCGTTAAACAAATCCAGGTGACCAATTTCGAGGTCTTGGCCCTGGTAAGACTGAGGTCTTTACCCTCGTAGGACTGGTGGCTCGCTACCCTAGTTTCTATTAGGGAGCGCGCTTTGGTACTATGTCTGGGCCCAAGAAAGAATTGATTATTATTTTGAAGTAATAAAGTATAAGTTTTTGGAACAAATGAAACAAGCTTCACTTATGTTTAGAGTCAGAAAGTTTAGTTTTCTTTTAATTCGAAGCATGCAGTATTAGTTTTATTTGTTTCCTAATTAGTTTATTGAGCATGATTAGCCTTGTCTTCTAGCATATAGTTTTATTCTTGTATATCATGAGTATGCAAATTTTAGTGCTTTGCTATTAGATGAGCATGAATAGTTGCCTTCTTACAGATTCAGTTTTTTTTAGCATTGCCGTATTTATATGCACATTCGAGTTTTTGTGAGTTAGACAGCGCTTACTAAGCATTCGCTTATAGTTTGCATTTCCTCTAACTGCAAATAAAGGAAAGGAAAAGTCATAGCAAAGGAAGGCGGCAGGAGGTGTTCGATGATGTGTGTGATGCCAGAACCATGGGAGAGACTTGGGACATTATTAAGTTTCCGTGTTTTAGTGGATAAGAAACATTTGAGATTGTACTTTATATTCCATGTCATTTGAGATTGTACTTTATATTCCATGTCAGTTGAGATTATTCTTGCTTTAGATTGCATGCTAAGATGAGTTCAGTTTAGTAAGTAGGTACTTTTGTGTTTGCATTGAGATATAGTTTCATATGTTTTCTGCTATTATGAGTTATATGTGCATGTCAGTATTGTATTATATTTTAGTCCTGTTGAACTGCATATACTCTGTCGAAATTTTAAGTTTTCTGAAAAAATTTTAAATGTACAGTTTGCTACACTAGTTAAGAAGGAATCTATAGTAGATATGTAACGGTCACCTTTAGAGAGTAGTAGTGAGAAGGACGGTCGTTACATGGAATCCCTTCGAGTGCTTGGACTGTTGACGCAGGTTCGACCAGTCATCGCGCTCTAACTCAGCTTCGAGATAACTTTTTTGGTTCAGGCGCCGGACCGACCGGGTGCTTGCGGCACTCGTGAGCGACATTGGTTGAGCTCTCGGACTCCCCTTTTTCTCACTTCTCTTTCCTGCAAAAAAAAGTTAGTCCAGGCAAATAATATTAAAGAACGATAAGATTTAACAACCTTCAGACTGTCTGATCCTGACTTTAAATTTTACTAAAACTCTAGGTCAGACTGATGTTTATTGTTCCCTCTTCGGGGAGCGTGTGCGTCCTCACCTACTCCTCTTAGGAGAAATTACCTTTTGTCAGACCGGTTCTCCAAGATTTCAGGACTTCATGCTGGATGTCCGCTCCACAACCCGTCCTGTCTTCCATTTGGTGTCTATGACCCCAAGGATTTTCAACTAGAGTCCTCGACTCTATGATTTCACCTAAAGTCTTCGACCCGCCAAGACTTCACTCAGTCCCCTAGACCAGCACTTCATTGCCTAACTGCAACTAAGACTTTCCACCTGTCTAACCGCGGCTAGGATTTTCCTTTGCCTAAGATCACTTAGGACTTTCCTGTACACTTAGTCACACTTGTTAGACAACATGACAATTTAACTTTGAATCTCTTTGCCATTATCAAAATACAGGTTCAATCATCTAGTGCTCCTTGCACCAATAATAGGTTGACCTAAAGAGTCAAGTAGGTCAAGGTTGACCGAATAATTGACTGAAAAGTCCTAACTGAAGGTTAGATAAGGGCAAGACCAACAGAAAGATTGGAAAAAGAAGAAAATTCAAGTGGATCAATGTTGACCGGAGACTTGGTGTGAAAAATCCTGGTGAGTGAAACCAAGTAGTTGGAAAGTACTGGTGAGTGAAATCAGGTAGCTGGGAAGTCCTGGTAATGAAGCCAAGCAGTTGGAAAGTTCTAGTCAGTAAAGCTAGGCAGTGAGACAAGTCTTGGAGAGTGAAATCCGGTGAAAAACTCTAGTGAGTGAAGTTAGGCAGAAGAAAATCTTGATGAGTGAAGTTAGATTGTGAAAAGCCCTAGTGAGTGAAGGTAGATGGAGGGAAATTCTAGTGAGTGAAATTTGGTGGTAAAAAGCTCTAGTGAATGAAGCCAAGCATGTGGAAATTTAGGTGGGTCAATGTTGACCAGACATCTAGTGTTTGAAAGTCCAAATGGGTCATGGAGGATAAAACACTTGGCATGAGACAGTAAGTCCAAGTGGGTCAAGATTGACCGGACACTTAGCATGGGAAAAAAGTCCAAGTAGGTCAAAGGCTTGACCAAACACTTCGTGATGAAGTCTAAGCAGATCAAAATTGATCGAATGCTAGGCATGAGGGAGTCCCAATAGGTCACGGTTAACCGGATGTTGGGATTGAGAATCCTAGATTTGAGTTAAGCAAGTTTGGATTGGTCAATCGATCAGGTGATCGATTGAGCCAGAGCCCAATTGATCGATTGGGTAGTGCCTTTAATGTGAGGAGCTCAATCGATCAGGTGATTGATTGAGAGGAAATCGTGTGAGCACAGAAGGTCTCTCAATCGATCAATTCTACATTTCTACTCTAATCGATCGATCGATCAATTGGAACTGGCTTTCTCATGATGACATAAGTCAGTCAAAATTGATTGGTCAATAGATTCCAAGGTCTTCTGCAAGAGCATAAAAGACATTTGGATCAATTAGTTGATCGATCTAGCTATTCCAATCCATCAACTAATCAATTGGAATATGACCGTTATACAGGTTGTAAGCTTTGTATTTTTGGGATCAGCTGGATCTAATGTAGCAATCGATTGGGAAGTAAGCTTAATTGATTGGAAACCTAAATCACGAAGTATAAAGGCAACAGCGAGGTTCAAACGCAACAATGTTTACATTATTCTTCTCCACTACTGTTCGCCAGATTTAAAGCTTGGAAGACAAGTGTTGCTGCACTTTCCAATTGGTCTAGAGGTATCTTCAAGCTACAAGAAATCAAACAAGAGAGGTTCTTTATTGTATTTTTTGTACATTTACTTATTATTTTGAGTTGTACTCTTGTGTGAGCTTGTACGAGGTTTCTCCACCTCCAAATTATTTTGAGAAAGAGTTATTTTCATAGTGGAGAGTATGTTTGTGTGTAGATCTTTGGATTAGTCACCTCATCTTGATTATACCAAGTAAATCCTTTGTGTTAGCATTGGAGGAGTTTACTTCAAGTTTTTCGCTGCAAATCATCTTCAACAAAGTGAGATGAGCTATTCACCCCCCACCCCCCCTCCCCTCTCTAGCTTTGGAGTGTTCTAACAAGTTGTATCAGAGAAAGGTTGTTCTTCACCAGACTCATCGCTGGAAGGGCAACAAACTAGAGGAAGAAAAAGAAGTTAAAACTCTAATTTCAACAAGTTAAAGACTATCATCAAGGGAGTTCAACTTCAAGATGGACTCGGATTTGACACAAGGGTGCCTCCACCATTCATATATACAAGCTTCAATTCTTGAAAATTAAGGATTGAAAACTTCTTCATGATGGAGATAAAGCAATGGTTTGATCTAATGGAAGGTTTTGATCCTCCAAGGGATAGCAAAGGCAAAATTATCAAAAGAAGCAATTGGAGCAAGGAACAAATCCAAAGAAGCGAGGCTAATGACAAAGTGACCAAATTGTTGGTCAATTTTTTCACAAGAAACATCTTAAGAAAGATTGGAGAGTATGAAGATGCCAAGGAGCTTTGGAGCAAGTTGGAAAAGATTCATGAATCCCCCTCTACTATACCAAGTCAAGAAAAAAATTCAAAGAGAGAGACTCATTGAATCAAGAAGAATCGGAGGTTGATCCATCCGCAAGAGAGTGTAAAGACAAAGGCAAAGGGGTATACTCTTTGTTTGATGTGCACGAGGATTCTGAGGTTGAGGGATGCTCGACATCCGAGGATGAAGAAATTGAAGAAGCCTCCACCTCAAGGATTGAGGGGGAGCGTCATTCATTGACATAGGAGCAAGAAGAAACTTCTGCTTCCATGTCAAATGGAGAGGAAGATTGTGACACCTCCATAACTAAAGAAAAATCAAATGGAAGATCATGTGACACCTCTACAAGCAAAGAAGGTATAATAATTTTAATTGTAAATAATAAAAGTCACATTATTTGATTTAAATATAGGGAAAATGGGCACTATAAGAGCAAGTACCAAAATATGATCAAGAAGAAATGTCAATTGGCACCTAAGGGTAAGGAAAAGCCCAAAGAAGTCAACCCTGTTGTACAAAAAGATAAAAAGCACATTGTGTATTTTTCTTGCAACTAAAAAGGATATTATCGGAGTCAATGTCCTAAAGGGATAAAATCAGTCAAGGTCAAAGGAGGAAGCTCAACTCAAGGGAGGCTCTTAAGAACAAATACAAGATATTATTTATTAATGCAATTCCTTTGAGTAATGATAAAAAACATGCTAGAAGTAATCTTTATCATTTTAATACAATTTATCATGAAAATAGGAAGCATGATAGGGTTAAAGGAAAATATGTAGCATATCATGCTAAAACTATCTCATCTAAGACTAGGAAGGTAGATAACAATTTAGGCAAAAATTCTAAGGAGTTTAGATATATGCCTAAAAATAAAAATACTTAAGGAAATCAAGAAAAATCAAAATTTAAGGATTTAAGGAGAGAAAATCAAGTCTTAATGTCAAGACTTGATAAATTAGAAAAGACCCTAAAAGAATGGAAAATATTTTTAAGAGGTCAAATGAGCATAATCTAAGGATAGATAGATAAGAACCATTCAATGGTAGGAGGGATTTGGGATACAAACCTTAAACCAAGAAGAATGCCCTTTCTTATCATAGAGTTTCATATAGTTATGGAACTAACCCTAGGTCTAGGGGTCAAGTTAAGGTTATAAGGGAGGTCATTCCTAGAGTTAAGCTTGAAAAAACCAATGTGACTAAGGCTTTTGAGAAGCCTAAGAAAGTCACTAAGAAGGTCACAAGAGAAGTTATCCCTAGAATTAACCTAGAGGAGTCTAGCATCGCCAAGGCTTATAAGAAGTCTAACAAGGTCATTAGGAAGGTAACTAAGGAAGTTATCCCTAGTGAGTACCTAGCAGATTCAAGAAGCACCAATAGGTTTTAGCTTCCTAAGAGTGTGTTCTCTACACTCTAGAGTTTAGAGTGTGTCAACTCTAATTGGAAGGATAGTTAACCCAACCTTAATAAAATTGACATTTGAAGGCATTTCAAGGTTTTGTTAACCTTTAAAGTTGTAGGTTTAAATGTTTACTCTTTTGGAAGAGTAAAATGTGCTAAAATTTAAAGATTTGGACTTAATTAAAATTGACACAAATAGGAAGAGTCAAAGAAATATCAAGTTGGGATTTTGACATTTTCTTAAAGATAAGGGCAAACTTTGGTTAATTCTTTAAATTTAGTAATTAATTAGAGATACTTAGATAAATAATCTAGGTATATTATTTTTGCTAAATTGTCATGATTAATTGCCCATCATATGCTGTGACATCATATTTTGTATTGATATCATTGTAAAAAATATCGCATATCATGTCATACATACATCATGTAACTATAGTATGTTTTCTTTTAAAAATTATTCATTTTGATGTATGTTATAAATCATCATGTATTAGTTTAATTTCTTGTAATTAGGACAATGACATTAGCTATCAAATGACATCCTAAATGGATGATCACAATTTAAATACCTAGATAGATATGCATGAATCCTTAGATTAAGGTAAAACCAATCTCTACATCTCACAAAGACCATAAGTTAACTTTTATATATTTCAGTGCACATTAGATATAAGTGAGATATTAGATGAATGAATAAAACTCAAGATATTGATTTAGTACATCTTTTTGAGTTTTAATCTCATTAAAGCATGTAAATTATGTGTTATCCAATCATTGAGAAAGCTAGTATACAAATCATGTGCATTTAGACCAGGAAATATGATTGAAAATTGGCTACAAAAATCATTTCAAAATGCTTTTGGAAAATCTTGGTGAAGACTATATTTTGATAGTAATCACCATTGTATAGTTAAACACAAACTAGGAAGAAACATTGAAGTTTTCAATGATTTCAAGTTTTATGTCAATCTTTGAAAATAAAATTTTTTTTTTAGAAAACTATTTTTTTCATAAAAAAAAAACTATGTTTTTTCATGATAGTATATGTCTTAAATATTGTCTACATAAAATATTATGATTTTTGGACAAAAGTAGAATTGTTAGGAATTTCTAAATTTTTGTTTGATTTTGAAATCAGGAAATTCAGAAACTCAATCGATCAAGTAATCAATCCAACCGGGTGTGGATCGATTGGTCAATCGATTGAAGGGGTTTTCTACGAGCAAAAGCTTGCATAATCGATCAGCCGATCAGTTAGCCCCGACTTCAATTGATCAGTTGATCAATTGATGCAGTTTTTCGTGAACAGAAGCTCGCGGAATCGATCATGTTATGTAAATCTTTTATGATTCCGCCGATTAGATTACTCCACTCTTTGTTATGTTTCATTGTCTAGTATCTAGTATAGGTGTACTGTAAAAGCTTTTTTATGTCAGAATCTATCCCATTGTTTGGTGTTATCATTATATTATTAATATTAAGTGTTAGTGTCATAACAAAAGAAATGAATATTTTGATTCATTCCAAATCGTAATCTAGTTTATTACTAGAGATTGTTCTAAAATAGAAATAATATTTTATTCTAACTCCAATGAAATAACTCCATCCTTCTTATTTATTTCTGATAGGGCGGGATGGTACAAGTTTAAAGTTTCTAATTTTTTCTATTTTTGTATAGAAAGATATAACTTGTTATATGGCACCTCTAAATTCAATAGATTGAATCAAATTAATTAAGAAAAAAAGGAAATGAAATAAATAATTTGAATATACTAATTATAGACTATGTAAGACCGTTGAATTCGATAGAGGGGGGGGGGTGAATATCGATTCGAAAATCTCGAGTTAAAACGCAGCGGAAAAGTAAAGAAGTAAAGAGATGAACACTGTTGATTTTTACTTCGTTCGGAGCCTTGTGACGACTCCTACTCGAAGGCCCGTACTCCTTGAGTACTTTCGTTGGGCAATTCACTAGCAATTCGGATAATTACAATTTACGTACAAATATTGCTAATGAAAAGAAAGAAAACAAAGCTAACCGACAAACAATGAATTAAAAAGAGAGCCGGAGTGAGTCGTCGGAGCTTTGTGAACGTCGTTGGAGCGCAAAGCAGCAGAGTGATTGGACTCAGAGTTCTCAGAAGACTGATATCTTGAAGCTCCAGGGCTTCTTTTATATCTTGCCTCGGCGCTGGATCCTTCCGGCGCTCGAATGTGTCGTAACACTCCCAACCAGCATGCTCCAAGTGTCAACGCTCGTCACGGATAAAATTTGCCACCGGCGCTGGATCCTTCCAGCGCCCAGAGCCATTCCGCGGACCCTCACCTGCAAAACAGTGTTAGTCCGAGGCAAATAAACCCTGCACCACAGTTTGTTAGCACATTTTTACAGATACGCTAAGTAATAAAATTAGCATCAAGAGTATGACTTAGATTCCGTCTTTCCGAGACCGGAATCTAGTCACGATCTCGACTTAGATATCCGAAATGGATCTAAGCCGGATCGACGCCTAATGTTCCTTCCCGGAACGTCCCCAAGTCACTCCCCTCCGTGACTTACCTTACTTACCGCTAGACGTCCGGTCAGCCCGTCGACCGTTGGACTTCTTGCCAGCGTCCGGTCAGCCCGTCGACCGCTTGGACTTCTCGCCACTATCCGGTCACCCGTCGACCTAGCTGGACTTCTAGCCGGTCAGCCCGTCGACCGCTTGGACTTCTCGCCAGCTCAGTCCGTCGACCTGGACTTCGTGCCAGACATCTGGTCAGCCCGTCGACCTGTCTGGACTTCTCCTGCACACTCGATCAAAGTGTCAGACAACAACACAACTAACTTAACCTATTTGTCATTCATCAAAACCTGGGTTAGACCGTTAGTGCTACCCGCACCAACAATCTCCCCCTTTTTGATGGAATGACAACCTGGTTAAGTTAGTGAAAGCATATGTACGAAACAACATGCATTTGTGTGGTTTTAAAGTTAGTTTGTGTTTTCAAATTTGGTTTAGCTAACTTAACCACCTAACCCCTTCTCCCCCTTTGGCATTCATAAAAAAAAACAAGGGTAAACAATCATAGTGTAGAGTTACTTAAAACAATAACACTTAATCTTGAAAAATAACTGAGTTTTGGTTCAGGATTCAAGGACAAAAGTACAATTTTTAAATCCAAGAAAAGATCAAGTTGACTGGGGGGAGTATAAAGATTTGAAAACTTTTAAGTTTAATTTTCAAACATAAGTGTATAAGGTCTAAATTTCAAGATTAAATTTCAACTTTGAAACGCTTTGAAACAAGTTTCAACTTTGAAACGCTTTTCAAACATAAGTTTTCAAAACCACAATTTCAAAGCTAAGTTTGAAAAATCTATTTTTCAAAACTAATTGAAATTTATTTTTCAACACGAAGTTTGTAAAAGATTCAATTTTCAAAATCAAGGAAAATTTTTGTAAAATTTAACCTTCAAATCAAATTGTCAAAACTAAGTAAAATCAAATTTTAAGAACTAGATGCAGGAACATTTTCAAAGTAAAGTTAAATTAAATTTAAATCTTTAGTTTTTAGAATGTTTTGATAAAATTTGTTTTCCAAAATCAAATTTTCAAAGTTTAAACGTACTAGATTCAAAACCATGGTTTAAAATACTTGAAAAGTTCAGTTTTCAAAGACTAGGTAAAAAGGATAAAAAGTTTGTGAATTAAAAAAATTTCACAATTTTAAACAAGTTGTTTTTAAATTTTGATTTTCAAAATTAAGTTTAAAATTCAATTTGGAAAACTAAAGTAGTTTTATTTCTCCCCCTGAATTTGATACTTAACTCTTACCAGCTGTCTAACCAATTAGGTACTAACTAACTATCAGAAGATAGTAGCTTTCACTTGGTTAGTCAGATTAAGTTAATTATGATCAGTCAGTGTTTGACTTGACTGATGAACTTTAATCTGATTAATATCTGAATTGTATTTAATGTCCAGACTTATGCTGATGCACTGAAATAAGCATCTTAAGTCCAGACAGTTGGCCTATGCATCTCACCCCTTTCTATGTTTATCAAACACAAGCAAGGTAAACCTAAGATGTTGGTGAGATGCTCAAGAACTAAACCTATGGGTACATGCTTTCTAAGGATTCAAAACTAGTCTAAGGCCAAAACTGTTTTTGAAAGTCTAAAAATGGAAAGTTTGAAAACAATCACGTTTAGCCTATAAGTTGATAAAATCATTTTTGAAAGTATTTTTGAAAGATCCTAGTTTATTAAGATAGAACATATTCAATGTAAGTTTGAAATGCCACTAGCTAAATCCAAAATATTTTACAAATATTGTAGCTACAGAAGTAGGTCATCACTAAAGCTACTGAGATGATGAAGGGGGTGGCCCAGATCCCAAGGAGCGAAGAAGTGCCATCAGCTCAGTGTGGCGGGTGTCCCCGGCAGCTCGTAACTCGGCAACCTCTCGCCGTATGTCCCGATGAAAATCGGAGTTCTCCTGCTGGAGACTCGCCATGGCTCTCTCTAGTCCGGTCATACGGTCGGCTAGGGTGCGGGGAGCGTGTCGTGGTGCTCGAGCTGGGGGTGGTGGTGGAGCCGGTGCGGCTTCCTCCGGAAATAGTGCGAGCATGAACTCGTCCACCTGTGCGTCTGGATCGGGCTGGTGCTGTGCCCCCCTCCGCCAAGACATAGTCCCGTCATCTCTATCTATATGGACACCAGCTAAGGAGAAGTTTCGAGCTGTGATAACATCGAACTCGGTCATGTTGGCAATGGCTCCTCTAGTGACATCAATGTGCAATGAGGACATATAGGCTGTCAGAATGTGACCATATGGCATATGGACTCGTCTATCAGTCACGAATCCGGCCGAGTAGATAATGGTGGAAAAAATGTGCAGGCTGATGTCAATTTCTAACCTATGGATCAGGGCATAAAGTAAGAACGAATGAAATGGGCGTATCACAGCGATGTCTCGGGTAGTCAGTGGTAAAATACAAAGGACCACAACCCTATAGAGAGCGTAATCCTGGACCCGTAGCTCTACTGACCTAAACTGTGTCACAGTGGGATCTCTCTCTCCTCCAAAGAAATACGAATAAATCTTATCGAGAGTAATATGTGCGTAGGGATCTCCGAACGGTAGATCCCTCGGAGGGTAGCACAAAAAGGGACAAGTAGACGGACGCAGCTCTAAGAACTCTCGGATAGCGCTAGGGGAAAATGTGATATCAATGCCTGCCGCCCTAGTGGTATAGGTGAGATCGTCTACTTTTACTAGGTTATTGCAAAATTCGGCACACAGACTTATGTTTATCGGACTAGTACATTCGACGAGGTTCCTTAAGTTATAGTGACCTATAACCTCTAAAGCGGAGGGACATGACCTAAGGAAGAACGCTCTATCTATGCAGGTAGTCCTAATGACCTTATAAATGGTGGACTCAAATTTAATCCTAAGTTCGTCTGTGGGAAACCTAGGGTCTGTACTAGCATTGGAGGGTCCAGCACCAGTATTTGTTCGTTTCCTACTGTATATAAAGAATATTAAAAAAAATTTAGAAGACAAAAAAAATTTTTAGAGAGGGGAAGAATGTTTTACCGAGGAGCCATCGAAAAAAAATATAGATTTGAGAACCTCGGTTGAATCGCAACAGCGTCTTCACCGCAAGAAAATTTTGATTTAGAGTACTTTCGCACTGAGGTTCAAAGTGAACCTTGGAAAAAGTGAGAATGAGTGGGGCAGAGGTTGGGGGCGCCTGCTGCCCCTTATTTATAGGGGACTCCGGGCACCCGGAGCCATTCCGGGCGCCCCGGGTTGATGGGGCGGGGCGCCTGGAATCCCTTCCGGGCGCCCCCGACGAGAATACCAGGGGCGCCCGCCCCTGGTTTTTGACCTTTTTTTTTTTTTTTTTTTAATTAAAATTTTTAGATTAAAATTTTGAAATTGATTTAAGTTTTAAGATTAAAATTTTGAAATTGATTTAAGTTTTAAAATTAAAATTTAGAAATTAATTTAAGTTTTTGAAATTAAAATTTTGAAATTAATTTAAGTTTTAGAATTAAAATTTTGAAATTAATTTAAGTTTTAAAATTAAAATTTTGAAATTGATTTTAAGTTTTAAAATTAAAATTAATTTAAGTTTAAAATTAAAATTAATTTAAGTTTAAAATTTTGAAATTAATTTTTAAGTTTTAAAATTTAAATTTTGAAAATAATTTTTAAGTTAAAATTTTGAAAATAATTTTTAAGTTTAAAATTAAAATTTTGAAATTAATTTTTAAGTTAAAATTTTGAAAATAATTTTTAAGTTTAAAATTAAAATTTTGAAAATAATTTTTTTGAAAATAATTTTTAAGTTTAAAATTTTGAAAATAATTTTTAAGTTTAAAATTTTGAAGTTAATTTTTAAGTTAAAATTTTGAAAATAATTTTTAAGTTTAAAATTAAAATTTTGAAAATAATTTTTTTAAGTTAAAATTTTGAAAATAATTTTTAAGTTTAAAATTTTGAAAATAATTTTTAAGTTTAAAATTTTGAAATTTTGAAATTAATTTTTAAGTTAAAATTTTGAAAATAATTTTTAAGTTTAAAATTTTGAAAATAATTTTTAAGTTTAAAATTTTGAAAATTTGAAATTAATTTTTAAGTTAAAATTTTGAAAATAATTTTTAAGTTTAAAATTTTGAAAATAATTTTTAAGTTTAAAATTTTGAAATTAATTTTTAAGTTAAAATTTTGAAAATAATTTTTAAGTTTAAAATTTTGAAAATAATTTTTAAGTTAAAATTTTGAAAATAATTTTTAAGTTTAAAATTAAAATTTTGAAAATAATTTTTTTGAAAATAATTTTTAAGTTTAAAATTTTGAAAATAATTTTTAAGTTTAAAATTTTGAAGTTAATTTTTAAGTTAAAATTTTGAAAATAATTTTTAAGTTTAAAATTAAAATTTTGAAAATAATTTTTTTAAGTTAAAATTTTGAAAATAATGTTTAAGTTTAAAATTTTGAAATTTTGAAATTAATTTTTAAGTTAAAATTTTGAAATTAATTTTTAAGTTAAAATTTTGAAAATAATTTTTAAGTTAATATTTTAGAAAGATATAACTTGTTATATGGCACCTCTAAATTCAACAGATTGAATCAAATTAATTAAGAAAAAAAGGAAATGAAATAAATAATTTGAATATACTAATTATAGACTATGTAAGACCGTTGAATTCGATAGAGGGGGGGGTGAATATCGATTCGAAAATCTCGAGTTAAAACGCAGCGGAAAAGTAAAGAAGTAAAGAGATGAACACTGTTGATTTTTACTTCGTTCAGAGCCTTGTGACGACTCCTACTCGAAGGCCCGTACTCCTTGAGTACTTTCGTTGGGCAATTCACTAGCAATTCGGATAATTACAATTTACGTACAAATATTGCTAATGAAAAGAAAGAAAACAAGGCTAACCGACAAACAATGAATTAAAAAGAGAGCCGGAGTGAGTCGTCGGAGCTTTGTGAACGTCGTTGGAGCGCAGAGCAGCAGAGTGATTGGACTCAGAGTTCTCAGAAGACTGATATCTTGAAGCTCCTGCCTGGGACTTCTTTTATATGCTGCTCCGGGCGCCTGGATCCCTTCCGGGCGCCTGGAATGTGTCGTAACACTCCCAACCAGCATGCTCCAAGTGTCAACGTCGTCCTGGGGATAAAATTTGCCACCGGGCGCCTGGATCCCTTCCAGGCGCCCAGAGCCATTCCGGGCGCCCGGACCCTCACTGTTCCCTACCTGCAAAACAGTGTTAGTCCGAGGCAAATAAACCCTGCAGCACAGTTTGTTAGCACATTTTTATAGATACGCTAAGTAATAAAAATTAGCATCAAGAGTATGACTTAGATTCCGTCTTTCCGAGACCGGAATCTAGTCACGATCTCGACTTAGATATCCGAAATGGATCTAAGCCGGATCGACGCCTAATGTTCCCTTCCCGGGAACGCGTCCTCGCAGTCACTCCCCTCCAGTGACTTACCTTACTTACCTGCTAGACGTCCGGTCAGCCCGTCGACCCGTCTGGACTTCTTGCCAAGCGTCCGGTCAGCCCGTCGACCCGCTTGGACTTCTCGCCAGCTATCCGGTCAGCCCGTCGACCTAGCTGAACTTCTCGCCAAGCGTCCGGTCAGCCCGTCGACCCGCTTGGACTTCTCGCCAGCTATCCGGTCAGCCCGTCGACCTAGCTGGACTTCGTGCCAGACATCTGGTCAGCCCGTCAACCTGTCTGGACTTCTCCTGCACACTCGATCAAAGTGTCAGACAACAACACAACTAACTTAACCTATTTGTCATTCATCAAAACCTGGGTTAGACCATTAGTGCTACCCGCACCAACAGACTATTCATAGTATTTAATTAATTATTAATTATAGGATATTTATTTTATAATATTATAATAATTATTATTGGGAAATGATTAATCAACACCCTCCAATCGACCAATTGATCGATTAAGAAGTTATTTTTTGCTGAAATGGTCTGATTTCAATCCATTAAACCACATTTAGTCAGGTTAACTATCCCTAACCCTAAGATATGCATTTATATGTATTAAAGGGTTGTTTTCTTGATGAAAATAAGAATGGAATGGTTAAGAAAGATTAAGTTGGAGTTTAGGATGAGGTTTAGTTTCAAAGTTGATTTTTAAACCTTAAAACTTTAAATTTTGGGTTTTCTAAAGGTTTAGAAACTCCGAGTCATTGTTGATGTAATGACAAAAGATTTGAGCATATTTTAAAAGAGAGCTGCTCCTTAAAGACATGAATTAGATCTGTTTTCAATGAAACATTGGAAGGTTGTAAACCTTCATTATTGGTTATGCATTGGAGAACAATGGAATATTGGAAATCTTCATTGTGATGGATGTATTCTCTAGGATGAGCATTTGGAGACAATGAAGCGTATAAGACATTCATTGTGATGTTGTGAATAATAAGTGAGGTTGTGAACAGCATGTAGATAACTCTTCAAGAGGAGAGTTTCTGATGTGTGCCAAAGGGAGAGAATGTAGGATTTAAGTTAGAAAACCTTCATTTACCCAAAGGGGAAGATTACTCTCTTATAAAGGGAGATGAATGAAGGAAATCCTCATTCATTCTTTAGAATAAAGAATAAGTTGAGGCAATGAGATTAGCCTAACTTAAACTTATTGTCAAACATCAAAAATGAGGAAATTGTTGGTACGATTTCTCCTGGGTCAAAGTTAACAAAGTTGACTAACCTTGAGTTGGCTCAAGTTTAAGTCTTGATATTTGAGTTTTACTGTTTAACAATGTATGGACGTTACAGGTGCAATTATCCATATAGGATATTAACGATCAAAGGTTGACCGGATATTTAATTGAGAAGTTCTAACTGGAGGTTAGGCAAGGGTAAGACCAATGGGAATGTTGGAAGAAGAAGAAAATCTAAGTAAGTCAGTGTTGACCGGACACTTAGTATGAAAAATTCTGATAAGTGAAGCCAAGCAATGGGTGAGTGTGTAGCACAATTGTTATAGATGATCATACATTAAAAAAACTTTAACTTAGAATATAAAAATGTAAAAATCTATATTGATAATATCAGTTTAATCAACTTAACCAAAAATCTAGTGCATCATTCAATAACCAAACATATTGAAATCAAACATCACTTCATTAGAGATCACGACGCCAAAGGAGACATTGAACTTACCTATATTGAGTTCAAGTTAAATCTGGCCGACGTCTTCACTAAACCACTACCATAATCTAAATTCAGTATCCTATGAAACGACTGGGAATGTGCACATTAAACTAGGACTCTTGTTATCAAATAAATTTTCATGTTATTTGTAAATTCTAGGAAAATTTATTACTTATGTTTTCTAAAAATTCCTATTTCCCTAGTAATTTTAAAATTCATTTTAGCCTTAGTCTAAGACAAATTTCTAGAAAGTATGATCCTATAGATATAGATAACGAGCATCTCACAAACATAATAGGTCTATCTTGATTATGTTTTAAAAAAAATAGAATGTCATGAGATGCGTAAGCCTTTTTGCCTAGACTTCAGATGCTTATATCAATGCATCAATATAAATCTGTATAGAAAATACAACAGTATATTGATCTAGTTAAGTAGTCCTTTTTTAGTAAATTTTTAACTGGCCATTATTACTTACCTTGACTAAGTGAATACTGCTATCTTCTGATAGTCAATTAGTAACTAATGATTAGATATTTAAGGATAATTTTTAGATGAATATTATTTTTAAAATAATATCAATTTCAGAGGAAGGATATTTAAAAACTCCTTTCAAAATTTATTTTTTAGCAAAATGTTGATTTAGAAATTCTTTTGAAATTTTGCTGAAACTTACCTTGCAAATAATTAAAAATAATATATGTTTTGAAAAATGAAATGAAAATATTTTGCAAATCACATTGAAAATTGTTTAAAAATGCTTTGAAAATTTTTACCAAATTCTTGTAAAACTTATCTTTGCAAAATATTTTATTTTGAAATTTTCAAATTTCAAACATTGGATAACCATTTGTAAAATTTTAAAAATTCCTTTCAAAATTTCCTTAATTACTTTAAAATTTTCTTTGCAAAATTTTCAAAATGTTTTGAAAGCTATTATATAAATTATTTTAACAAACTTACTTTAAAAGACATTTTTGAAAGATACTTTCTGAAAATTATTTAGAAATGCTTTACAAAATTTAGCTTTGCAAAATGTTTCGTTTTTATAATTTTCAAAATTTTAAGAATCTTTTATAAATTTTGAAAAGTTCCTTTCAAATTAATTTGAAATTTTTTACTTTGAATTTTTTTTAACTCCTTCCTATAATAAGCCTATAAGTTTTTTTGAAAAAATTTACCTTTGTAAAATTTATTTACTTAAAAATCTTACTTGCAAAACTTCTTTCAAAAGATAGCACTTTCTATTTGAAATAATTATTTTCAAAAACTTATTTTCCAAATAATTATTTAAAAACTTAAATAATTATTTGAAAACTTGTTTAAAAAACTTGGTTTGCAAACTCTATTTATTTTGCTAACACTTTGTTGGGATCTTTGTTTTGGTGCAATTTGAGCGCAGACAGAATGACGATATACCACCGTTTTGGTTGAGTCGAGGCTAGAGTTTGACTCTATCTCTTTAAGATGAATTTGCCCCGCACACAGTGCTCACGGAACACGACAATCGTCTCCTAAGATACAATGACTTTATCTTGCTTTAGCAGCACTACAAATCGCAAGACCTCCGAACCGAAGAAGGCTTCTCGAACTCTCCAATACAAGTATGGAATGCAATGCTTGCTTTGCTTGAAAGGAATTGAGTGAGTAAAATGAGGATGTGAGGGACTTTATTTATACTAAATGAAGGGGTATAAGAACCTCTTGGTTCAATTAGATCTCATCCATCTATTTTGAATTGGATGATATAGATCGCATCTTTTCCTAAGAGGCACACTACCTCTTCATAAGATGTCAACCTTTAACTATCCAAAAGGCACTTAAACCTTTTAATTTCTCTTTTATAATTTCTAACAATCTCCCACATAAATAAAAATTAATGCATGCATGTTATCACCCAAGGAGAGTTCAATTAATAAGTTAATGCATCAGGAGAGGTAGCTTGTGGCTTTGAACCTTCCGTAGTGGAATGCTATCGAGCATACTAGGTTACGCAGTGAACGTGATGTCTTGAACTACTCAACTATTTGTGTATACTAAGACAATAACACCCACACAGAGACTTATCTCACCTACATTTGGTTCTCATGGTTGGTTCCGTTTTGGCCATGGACACCATCTTGGATTCATGAGTGTTTCATTGAAGCGGTCAGTCTTCACACTCACATAGATGACACTTCTATCAAGAGTTTTCTACCATACTCCACTTTATAAAGGTATCAAGGTCATTAAAAGCATACGCTTAACCTCACTACATGTGGTAGGATAGCACAAGTTTATCCTAGGATTGGGATAAAGATAATACATCTCGTGTGCTATAACACAACTTCTGTAATTTCATTATTCCATTGAACCAAGATCTTGGGATCTCCAGTCAACAAGGTTGGGTTACCGCTACAATTGTTTTAGTTGTAGATTTTTAGTCTCATTGTAACGACCCGCCTCCTACTAACTAGGCTGCGAGGCCGGACCGTCACAATATGATGTGCTAAGTTATAAGGTGCAGAAAACCGTACTAATTAAAATCTTACTCTGCTAATGACTATTACAGTCTGTAGGACTAGGTTCAAAGACCTTTCCATTGACATGCATACACTAGGGAAGGAACCCGAACCTTCGATTTGATCGAAAGACTGAAATGAGACCCTTCCAGCTGAAATCCGACACTCCAATCGATCAGCTGATCGATTGGAGTCATCTGATGGATCCGATGATCGATTCAGCGTGCTACTGTGCACGGACAAGATTCTGGATCGATCGGCTGATCGATCCGTCCTGACTAATCGATCCATTGATCGATTCAGCGCGCTACTGTGCGCGGGATAATATTCTGGATCGATCGACTGATCGATCCAGACTTGCCAATCGATCCAGTGATCGATTCCAGGGCTTTCTGTTCACGAGGCTAATTCTTTGATCGATCCAATGATCGATTCTAAAGCTTACTGTTCGCGGAAATCAGCTCTCAATCGATTGAGGTCCCTCCAATCGATCGGTCGATCGATTGGAGTTTCTGATTTCGCTGCAGAACTCTGATTTCAGAACTCGATCATACACAACTCACTATAATAAACCTAAAATTCCTAGAGAACATCATAATAGGTCTTCACTAACATTATGCATGATTTACTACTCATCAATAAGCTAACTAGTGTCCTAGGCATGGCATAAGTATGGTTTCACAATTCAGAATTCTTAAACATTCTAGAGGTGCATAAACATTAAAGAACAAAAGGTTCTAGTTCTTTAAATTTGCTAGTTCATGGCATTTAACATACTAAGGTGCGGAATAATGAAATACTATTGAATTCTAATGCTCAAAACAAAACTTGCTGGATCCCTAAGATCTTTATTCCAAGTTCCTGCCCACACACATCTTTGTAGCATTGTCCTCCAGCCTCCGCTAATCCATCCTTCCTTTACCTTTATCTGCAGTATAAGGAAAAGAAGTATCTATAAGCTCGAGAGCTTAGTAAGAAACCATCTACCTCACAAAACATGCATACGATGCAACTTATGCTTTTAAAACATGCTATTTGAAATATATACTGAACATGTTAGAGCATGACATGGCATACTATCATACAAAACATAGAAATCCATAGCTGATCATGGCAATATCTTCTAGTATCAACAAGATAGAACTAAACTGATACGATAGTTAACTAAACTAATGCTAAGCTGATACAAATTCTGAATTGTAATCACATAACTAAATTGTGAAGCTTTGAAAAACTATTTATCATAAATAGATAAATATACTAATCATGCTGCTGTTGGGCCCGACAACTGTACTTGTTGTGCGCGCATCCCTAACTAAACTCGGGGTTGCAAATCCTGATTCTAGCTAGTAGGGTTTACTAGGTTATCTAAACCTAGGGACTACTGTGGGAGTCCAACCCAAGGACAACTGAAGTCTAGTACAATGCCACTGAAAAGTAAAATACTGATTTGTAGCTAATATACCTTACCTTGCTCTTACTAGGTTATCTGAACCTAGAACTAGGTTATCTGAACCTAGAGGCGACTGTGGGAGCCCACCCATTGGACCATAGTCCCATATAAGCTGAAGCAAGGCTAAGTATGCTATAAAATGCTCCTATTGCATTTATCTAAGTTATTAAAAATGCCTATGTTGCATTTAACTGAGATAAATATTTTATCAAATATTTGGTGTGCACTAATTCACACCCTATGTGCTGAAAATATGCACACAACTAAACTAAGGCATGAAATCGTGAAAAGAGCTACTTATACTGCAGGTGAGGGGTTTCTTACATCCTGCGCTAGATTCCTTACAATCCAATCGCTAGGTTTTCCGGAGAAGGGATCTCTTCGACGATCTTCTCGTGTCTATGTGTTCTTCTCGCGGAGAGGAGCGTCCTCGTACCCTTGATGTTGCCGAAAGATACTCCTATGGCCCTAGGGATGGAACCCTAGGTTCTTCCTTGGACTTGGGCGCCGAGAGGTGAGGAAGGGAGAGGGGTCGGCGGAATTAGGGTGAGGAGAGGAAAAGCTTCCGATGAAAACTAATAACTCCTCACTTAATTTTTCCTATTTATATTAAGTGGTTTATTCGGCTAACTAAACCTTAAATATAACTGTTTCTCTATTCTTTCAGCACACCCCTGCTGGGGCCTCCTGGTTACCAGAGTTGTCTATAAGACATAGGGTCTCATAGGTCTCGGGTTCAATTCCCGCTTAGGCTATTTTACGTTTCTATTTATTTTTACTACTTCTGCTACTCCAAAAATTCCATAAAAATCATAGAATATTTCTAAAATTGATTTGAGAATTTTCGGGCGTTACAATCCCCCATACCTTATAAAAAGTTCATCCTGAAACTTAGAATAACTCTGGGTACTTCTGTCTCATACTAGCTTCTGTCTCCCAAGTTGCCTCTTCTGCTGTGTGACTTTGCCAAATAACTTTTACTAATGGTACCTCTTTATACCGCAATTTCTTAACTGCTCGGTCTATTATCTGAATAGGTCGACTGTCATAGCTGAGGTCTTCGCGGACTTGTACCGACTGGGGCTCAATCACCTGGGTGGCATCTGGGATATGCTTCTTCAGCATAGAGACATGAAATATATTGTGGATAGCTGACATCTCCTGGGGTAGCTCTAGCTCATATGCTACCTTGCCCACTCTTCTAGTGATAAGGTATGGTCCCACATATCTGGGACTTAATTTGCCCTTCTTCCCAAAACGCATTACTCCCTTCATGGGAGACACTCGGAGAAATACTGTATCCCTAACTGAAAACTCTAGGGGTCTACGCCGTGTATCAGCATAGCTTTTCTGGCGACTCTGAGCTGTCTCTATCCTCTGGCGGATCTGCTGTATAGCTGCCGTGGTATCTGCTACTAGATCTGTCTGAAGTTCTAGTTCTTTCTGTTCACCACTTTCATACCAGCAGATTGGAGATCTACACCTCTGCTTATAGAGAGCCTCGTAAGGTGCCATACCAATAATGGCCTGATAACTATTGTTGTATGCAAATTCTGCTAAACTCAGATATTTGCACCAACTTCCCTTGAAGTCTAGGGCACATGCTCGGAGCATATCTTCAAGTACCTGATTCACTCGCTCCGTCTGACCATCTGTCTGAGGATGGAAGGCTGTGCTAAATTTTAACTTGGTGCCCAATGCTGACTGTACACACTCCCAGAAGTGTGATGTGAACCTACTGTCTCTGTCTGATATAATGGTCCGTGGGACTCCATGTAGTCTAACGATCTCCTTGAGATACAACTGAGCTAGCTGCTCCATGGAGTAAGATATCCTGATAGCTAAGAAGTGGGCTAATTTAGTCAACCTGTCAATTATTACCCAGATGGTATCAAAATCATTCGTGGTTCTGGGTAATCCCACTATGAAATCCATGAAAATATCCTCCCACTTCCATTCCGGGATCTGAATGGGTTGCAGAACTCCTCCTGGTCTCTGATGTTCTGCCTTGACCCTCTGGTAGGTCAGACAAATACTAACATATCTAGCGACGTCTCTTTTCATCCCAGGCCACCAAAAATGTTTCTTCAGGTCTTGGTACATTTTGGTGGAGCCCGGATGCATCGCATAGGGAGTCCTGTGAGCCTCGTCTAAAATCTTTCTCTTTAATTCCTCCTGATCTGGAACACAAAGTCTGTCACCAAAATATAATACTCCACTATCTGAGACCCTGAACTCTCCCCTTTCTGATTTTGTTAACCCTTGCTTGATTTTCTGAATTTCAGGGTCTTGATCCTGAGCTGTCTGGATGTCACCAAGCAGGGTAGGTGCTAAAGTCATAGTATAGAGCTGTCCCGCTATAAGTTCGAGACCAAAATCTGTAATCTCCTTCTGTAGGGTTGGTGACATGGCTGCTAGGGATAGTAAGGTGGCACTAGACTTCCTACTAAGTGTGTCTGCCACCTTATTGGCCTTCCCTGGGTGGTAGAGGATGTCTATATCATAGTCCTTGACCAGCTCGAGCCATCTACGCTGTCGCATATTCAGATCCTTCTGAGTGAAGAAGTACTTCAGACTCTGATGATCTGTATACACTCTACACTGAGCTTCATACAAGTAATGTCTCCAAATTTTGAGAGCGAAGACAACTGCTGCAAGCTCAAGGTCATGAGTAGGGTAGTTCCTTTCATAATCCTTGAGTTGTCTGGAGGCATAGGCGATCACCTTGCCATTTTACATCAGTACTGCTCCTAGTCCCAACTTAGAGGCATCACTATAAATATCAAAGCTGTCTGTGTTTTCTGGTAGAGCCAGAATGGGAGCACTGGTCAATCTCCTCTTTAGCTCACTGAAGTTGTTCTCACAGTTCTCTGTCCACTGAAATTTTCTGTTCTTTCTGGTAAGAGCTGTCAGTGGGGAGGCTATCCTGGAGAAGTCCTCTATGAATTTTCTGTAATAACCTGCTAGTCCCAAAAAGCTTCTGATCTCACTGGAGTTCTTGGGTCTTTTCCAGTTACTCACTGCTTCTATCTTACTGAGGTCTACCATAATACCATCTTTGGAGATGATGTGACCCAGAAAGGACACCTAATCGAGCCAGAATTCACACTTCGTGAACTTGGCGTACAGTTGGTTCTGCCGAAGAATCTGTACTACTGTCTTCAGGTGCTCTGCGTGTTCTTCCTGAGTTCTCGAATAGATAAGGATGTCATCGATGAATACGATAACAAACTTATCTAAGTATTCTCTGAATACCCTGTTCATGAGGTCCATGAAAGTAGCTGGAGCATTTGTCACGCCAAAGGGCATGACTACGAACTCATAGTGTCTGTATCTGGTCCTGAAGGCTGTCTTGGGTATATCACCTTCTTTAACTCTCACTTGGTGATATCCCGATCTGAGATCTATCTTAGAGAACACTGCTGCTCCCTTTAGCTGATCAAACAGGTCATCTATTCTGGGAAGAGGATACATGTTCTTGATTGTGACTTGGTTTAGTGCTCTGTAATCTATACACAGGCGCATGCTCCCGTCCTTCTTCTTCACGAACAGTACATGCGCTCCCCATGGTGAGTGACTAGGACGTATGAAGCCCTTGTCAAGCAGCTCCTGTAGTTGCTCCTGAAGTTCCTTCAGTTCTGCTGGAGCCATGCGGTAGGGTGCTTTGTGTTGGTGCAACCTTAGGTCAAGGTTGACCTGGTTGACCAGACTCGAGTTGACTTGACTCGAGTTGTGTTTTGATGTTTGACGAGTTATGTTTGACAATGTTTGACGTGAACAGAAAAGTTGTACCTTGATGTTTTACAAGGATACAAGCTTGGGAGATTGTGGGTGCAACCCGTGGTCAAGGTTGACCTGGTTGACCCGAGGTGAGTTGACCTGACTCGGAAAAGTCCAAGCAGGGAGCTTGGCACGGGAAAAGTCCAAGCAGGGAGCTTGGCATGGGAAAAGTCCAAGCAGGGAGTTTGACATGGTGAAAAGTCCAAGCAGGAAGCTTGGCACGGGAAAAGTCCAAGTATGGAGACTTGGCATGGAGAAGTCCAAGTATGGAAGCTTGGCACATGGGAAGTCGGAGAGGGCTCGGTAGCTCGTTCTCCGGACTGTGGTCAGAGAGGGCTCGGGAGCTCGTTCTCTGGACCGGATGGAAGTCGGAGAGGGCTCGGTAGCTCATTCTCCGAACTGTGGTCAGAGAGGGCTCGGTAGCTCGTTCTCTGGACCGGATGTGGAAAGTCCTGGTGAGTGAAGCGAGGCAGACGGTGAAAGTCCTGGTGAGTAAAGACAGGCAGTGGGAAAGTCCTGGTGAGTGAAGCCAGGCAGTTGTGAAAACCCTAGTGAGTGAAGCTAGGTGAAAGTCCTGGTGAGTGAAGCCAGGCAGTTGTGAAAACCCTAGTGAGTGAAGCTAGGTGAAAGTCCTGGTGAGTGAAGCCAGGCAGTGGGAAAGTCCTGGTGAGTGAAGCCAGGCAGTTGGAAAGTCCTGGTGAGTGAAGCCGGGCAGATTGGAAATCCTGGTGAGTGAAGCCAGGTGAAAACCCTAGTGAGTGAAGCTAGGTGAAAGTCCTGGTGAGTGAAGTCGGGCAAGGGAAAATCCAGATGGATCAAGGGTGATCGGACATCTGGTGTTGAGAAGGTCAAGTAGGTCAAGGGAGTGACCGGATACTTGACACGAAGAGAAAAGTCCAAGTGGGTCAAAGGGATTGACCGGACACTTGGTGGGGAGTCTTAGTAGGTCAAGGGAGTGACCGGATGCTAAGCATGATGTACCAAGAGGTCAAGGTTGACCGGATATTGGTTTGGACTTGGTTTGGGCAAAAACCAAGACCTGGATCGGTCTGGAGACCGATCAGAAAGCGATCAGTGTGCCTCTGTGAGCTTACTGATCGGTCTGGGGACCGATCAGCAGGAAGCCTGATCGGTCCCCGGGACCGATCAGGGTACGCACAGAGAGTTGGGCAACTCTCTGTGAAAGCATTCTGATCGGTCTGGGGACCGATCAGCATAGAGCCTGATCGGTCCCCACGACCGATCATATCAGCCCCAGACCGATCAGGGTGATGCCTGATCGGTCTGGCCCTAGCCGTTGAGAGACAACGGTTAGATTCTTCTGCTGTCTTTGGCCTCTGTTCTTCTCGCAGGTGGATGCAGGCTATAAAAGGGCTGAGGGCTTCTACAGTGGACTCTCTCTCTTACTCTTCTTCTTCTCCGAAGCTTCTGCTTCTTCTTGTTCCTTCCTCTTCTTCTTGCTGCTGCAAGTTCTTCTGCGAACTTTGCTGAGCTCTCGTCTAAGCTTCGCGTGAGCTTCCTTTCGGCTGGGTTCCTGCTGTTGTAGGCGTCGCTTGAAGCTGCTGCTTCATCCAGTCGAAGAGAAGGCAAGTAAGCGAAGGTTTTACAGTTGTATTGTATTTTGCTTCTTGCTGTACTTGTACTCCTTCTTGCTGTTGTAAGTTTTTGTGGCGAGGTTTCTCCACCCATAAGGAGTTTATATTAGCCGGTTTTCCGGGGACTCATCCACCGACGGATTGATAGGCTTCGTCCACCTTACGGACACGCCGAGGAGTAGGAGTATCATCTCCGAACCTCGTTACATCTTCGTGTTGAGGTTTGCTTCTCCTTTTTCGTTTCTATTTGTTATTTCCGCTGCACTAACCCTAATCGTAGGAAGAAACGAAAGAATTTGAGGTCGACTATTCACACCCCCCCTCTCTAGCTGCGTCCATCGATCCTAACAAGTGGTATCAGAGCGAGGTCGCTCTTCGTTGGATCAACACCCGGGGGAGCACGAGCTAGAGAATGGAGTTATTTGGAGAAGACGTCACAATTTCACCTTTCTACGATCGCGACGACTTCGCGTTTTGGAAGGTAAGAATGAAGTACTTTCTTATGACTAACCTTGAAAATTGGAGTTGTGTTCAATTAGGTTTCAAGCCTCCAATGGATAAGGAAGGAAAACCACTCGAGAAGAAGAAGTGGACAAGGGAACAAATCCACCATTCCACAATCAACGATGAGGTAATGAAAGTATTTGAATTCTCATTACCTAATGACATTCTATGTAAGATAGGTGGATACAACAATGCCAAGGAGTTGTGGAACAACTTGGCTAAGTTCCATGAGGGGAACTCCACTTCAAGCCATGAAGAGGAGTCAAGTGAGCCAAGGAGTTCACATCATGGAGGGATGGATTTAGAAGTTGAGGGCTACTCAACATCTAAATAAGAAGAGGAGGAGAGTTCCTCTTCAAGTTCGGAGCAAGGAGAAGAAGCTTCTACCTCCGGAAGGGATGAAAGAGAGAGCTTACATCCCACCTCAACCCTAGGTAACTCAAGCAATTTAAGTTCTAGTAAATTGCATATACTATGCTTTGAGTGTAGGGAATTTGGACATTACAAGAGTAAGTGTCCAAGGAGGATTAGGAAGACTCCACCGGCACCAAAAGTCAAGGAAGTCGGAGTCCCGATATGCAAGGGCAAGGAGCACGTGGTGTGCTTCCAATGCAAGCGAAAGGGACACTATAGGAGCCAATGTCCGAGGGGGAGGCAACCTCACAAGGACAAGAAACCAAGCACATCGATAGGGGGAGCTAAGGCAAACCCTAAGGTAACCTTTAAGGCACATTCTTACAATTTGAATAAGACACATGCTAGTAGTTTTATTGCAATTGCTAATAATGATAAGCATGTTAACTTTAGGAACCAATACATGAGCTTAGGAGCCAAACATGTTAACCTAGATAAGGATAATACTAGAAATGTCAACCCTAGAATTAACCCATCTAAGGCTAAGGAAAATCTAGGTAGAAATCTTAAATCATCTAGACATATGCCTAGAAATACCTCAAAGAAAAATGATAAATCAAAGCTTGAGGTATTAGAGAAAGAAAATCAAGTCTTGAGGTCAAGACTTGACTCTCTAGAAAAGGCTCTTGAGGATTTGACTCTAGGGTCTAGGGGTCAAAAACCCAAGCCCAAGGACATGAGAGGTTTGAGTCACAAACCTAAATCTCAAGTGGTCAAGCCCACTTATCATAATGTTCCATTCGATTATGGAACAAGACCTAGGGTTAGGAAGACCATCACCAAGGTCACAAGGGGAGTCACCCCTAGAGTTGATCTTGATGAGTCCCAAATGGCCAAGGCTTTAAAGCCTAAGAGGGTCATTAGGAGGGTTGCTAGGGAAGTCATCCCTAGTGAATATTTAGTGAACCCAATGAGCTCAAATAGGTATTGGGTTCCTAAGAGCGTGATTTCATCACACTAGATGAGTTAGGGTGTGCCAACCTTACTTGAATAGGTAGTTAACCTAATCATGGCAAAAGGTGGCACTTTAGGAATTTTCAAGGTGCAATCAAGCCTTGAAAATGAAATTGAAAATTATTCCTAAGGTGATTAGGATGTGCCAATCACATTTGAGGAGTTCTCTTAGGTCAATTTAATTGGCACATAGTGATCTAAACATCCTTGGTATGCGATTTTAGGTCTATTACACTTAGGAATATAGAATTTCTGGCAAAATGATCAAAATTATCAAAAATGACAACTAAGGCTAGAATTAGGTATTTTCTATACCTTTATATATTATTTGCCATGTATTGTTTGCCATATGCCATGTCATGACATCATATTTATTTTATGATAATTTAAAATGTCATGATAATGCTTAGGTTAGTTAAATGTCATGCTTTATTTAAGTTTCATACTTTATGCCATGACATCATGACATTAGCACATGTTTCCATTTATGATACAATTATATGCCATGTCATCATCTTGTGCATTAATGATCAATTAACTTGATTTAAGGATAAGAAACACAATTTGATATGGAGATCAAATTGTTGTTTAGAAAAATACATGAGAACTTAGAATAAGCTAACCTAAATCCATATCTCACATCAAAATTGACTTGGATGTGTTTTTGATACACCTTAGATGTGTGTGAGATATTAGGATGATGAGTTAGGATCAAGGTGCATAGTTCTTGTACCTAGATGAGCCTAATTCAAAATTGGGGATCATAGGGAAAGCTTATGTACAAGTCATGTATATTTAGCCCAAAGATTGTGGTCCTAAATTAAAGGGTTTAAAATCATTTCAAAATTGATTTAAAAAACCTTGATGAAGCTTTTCTAGTAATAGCCTTCATCATTGAACAAGTTGATACAAAGATGACTTAACTTTGAGCTATTTCAAAGTCTTTTGAACTTTGTATCAAGATTGAAAAATGAAAGATATTTTCATAGAAAACTATTTTTCCATGATAGTATGTAGTATGAGGAATGTATCCTCAAAATTTCACAATTTTTCGAATTTTCTGTGATTTTCTAGAGGTTTCTGAATTTCGGGAGAAGAAATCAGAAACCAGAAATCAGAGGTTGTGGACCGATCAGGAGGTTCCCTGATCGGTCCAGGTCTGTGTGGATCGGTCACTGGACCGATCCAGAGGGAGCCTGATCGGTCTAGTGACCGATCAGGGCGTGCCAAATTGCTGAAATTCGACTGGTTGTCTGAAATTTCAGCTCGAGAGTTGGTATTTTGAAGGTTTGAAACTCTCCAAGACATTGTTGGTGCAATGGTCAAGGGGGAGTTGACCTTTAGGGGGAATTTTACCTATTAGTCAAGGGGAGTTGACTTTTAGGGGGAGTTTTTACTCCTAAAGACTTGAGTGATATGGGATTATCACTAAGTTAATTGTTGGACCTTAGTATCAAGGGGGAAATTAAGAGTTTCAATGAAAGGTATGAGACTTTCATTAGGAAGAAACTCTTGACCTTGATTCACTCTTTTTGATGTGTGTCAAAAAGGGAGAGAGTAGAAAGGAGAATGGAGAATGTCTAGAGAATACTCAGGGAAAAACATTGGAAAACCTAAGTTAGGTTATCGGGTTAACCTAACTTGATTATGGGTTTGATTATGGGTTTTGTCAAATATCAAAAAGGGGGAGATTGTTGGTGCAACCTTAGGTCAAGGTTGACCTGGCTGACCAGACTCGAGTTGACTTGACTCGAGTTGTGTTTTGATGTTTGACGAGTTATGTTTGACAATGTTTGACGTGAACAGAAAAGTTGTACCTTGATGTTTTACAAGGATACAAGCTTGGGAGATTGTGGGTGCAACCCGTGGTCAAGGTTGACCTGGTTGACCCGAGGTGAGTTGACCTGACTCGGAAAAGTCCAAGCAGGGAGCTTGGCACGGGAAAAGTCCAAGCAGGGAGCTTGGAATGGGAAAAGTCCAAGCAGGGAGTTTGGCATGGTGAAAAGTCCAAGCAGGAAGCTTGGCACGGGAAAAGTCCAAGTATGGAGACTTGGCACGGAGAAGTCCAAGTATGGAAGCTTGGCACATGGGAAGTCGGAGAGGGCTCGGTAGTTCGTTCTCCGGACTGTGGTCAGAGAGGGCTCGGGAGCTCGTTCTCTGGACCGGATGGAAGTCGGAGAGGGCTCGGTAGCTCGTTCTCCGAACTGTGGTCAGAGAGGGCTCGGTAGCTCGTTCTCTGGACCGGATGTGGAAAGTCCTAGTGAGTGAAGCCAGGTGAAAGTCCTGGTGAGTGAAGCCGGGCATTGGAAAATCCAGGTGGATGAAGGGTAGTGAGGGACGCTAGGTGAAAGTCCTGGTGAGTGAAGCCGGGCAAGGGAAAATCCAGATGGATCAAGGGTGATCGGACATCTGGTGTTGAGAAGGTCAAGTAGGTCAAGGGAGTGACCGGATACTTGACACGAAGAGAAAAGTCCAAGTGGGTCAAAGGGATTGACCGGACACTTGGTGGGGAGTCTTAGCAGGTCAAGGGAGTGACCGGATACTAAGCATGATGTACCAAGAGGTCAAGGTTGACCGGATATTGGTTTGGACTTGGTTTGGGCAAAAACCAAGACCTGGATCGGTCTGGAGACCGATCAGAAAGCGATCAGAAGCGATCAGTGCCTCTGTGAGCTTACTGATCGGAGCCTGATCGGTCCCCGGACCGATCTGGAGGTTGGGCAACTCTCTGAAAGCATTCTGATCGGTGCGGGGACCGATCGGCATAGAGCCGGATCGGTCCCACGACCGATCATATCAGCTGCACCGATCGGTGATGCCTCGATCGGTCAGCCGCTGAGAGACAACGGCTAGATTCTTCTCTTTGGCCTCTGCTCTTCTCGCAGGTGGAAGGCTATAAAAGGGTGAGGGCTTCTACAGTGGACTCTCTCTTACTCTTCTTCTTCTCCAAGCCTTCTTCTTGTGCCTCTTCTTCTTCTGCTGCCAAGTTCTTGCGAGCTTTGCTGAGCTCTCGTCTAAGCTTCGCGTGAGCTTCCTTTCTGCTGGGTTCCTGCTGTTGTAGGCGTTGCTTCATCCAATCGAAGAGAAGGCAAGTAAGCGAAGGTTTTACAGTTGTATTGTATTTTGCTTTTTGCTGTACTTGTACTCCTTCTTGCTGTTGTAAGTTTTTGTAGCGAGGTTTCTCCACCCATAAGGAGTTTATATTAGCCAATTTTCCGGGAACTCATCCACCGACGGATTGATAGGCTTCGTCCACCTTACGGACACGCCGAGGAGTAGGAGTATCATCTCCGAACCTCGTTACATCTTCGTGTTGAGGTTTGCTTCTCCTTTTTCGTTTCTATTTGTTATTTCCGCTGCACTAACCCTAATCGTAGGAAGAAACGAAAGAATTTGAGGTCGGCTATTCACACCCCCCCTCTCTAGCCGCGTCCATCGATCCTAACACTTTGGAGATGGGATTTGTATCGGGAATGAGTTCTATCTCGAATTCAATCTCCCTGTCTGGTGCTAGGCCTGGTAACTCTTCAGGGAAGACTGCTGGGTAGTCACATACGACTCGGACCTCCTCTAGCTTTCGGTCCTTGTCCTGGCTGCTACTGACTACATGTGCTAAGAATCCCGTACATCCTGAATATAGTAGTTTTTGTGCCTTCAGAGCTGAGAGAAACTTCTTGGCCTTCCTCTTTGGTTCTCCGACGAACCCAAACTGCACTCCTGCTTTGGGTTGGAATACAATTCTCTGTTTACGGTACTCTATAGAGGCGTCGTACTTCATCAGAAAGTCCATTCCAAAAATGACATCGTAATCAGTCATATCTAGCACTATCAGATCACAAAAGAGTTCTATGTCTACTATAATGACTGACACTGCTCTGAGCCAGTGCTTGGATGCCATAATTTCTCCCGAAGGTAGTGTTGTCAGAAACTGACCACTGAATACCTCTGGGGGTACTGCTAACTTTTCGGCGAATGCCCTGGATATATAAGAATGGGTTACCCCAGTATCGAACAAGACAGTTGCACTTTGCTGTAAAATACTAATCTGACCTGTAACAACTGTCGAGGCATTCGCTACATCCTCTCTGGTGAGTGAATAGATCCTTGCGTTCGTCGTGGCTGAGGGAGCTTCTAGTCTGCCCTGGCTGATGGATGGACCGTCTAAAGCAGCCTGCATCTGGTGTAACTGGGTTGGCTGGCCTCCATGCTGAATCGGCTGTGGTTGAGGAAAACCGGTCTTGTTCGGACACTGCTTAGCCATATGCCCCTCTTGTCCACATTCGAAGCATCCCCGTGTGCCCTTGCGACAAACTCCTGGGTGGAATCTCCCACAAGTAGAACACTTGGGATAACTAGGCTGTTTGTTGGCTGGTCCTCCTTTTGGGTAACTCCCTGGTTTGCATTTGTTGCTGGAGTTCCCTTTCCAGTTAGAGCCGTGGGAGCTGTGGCCCTGGTGTTTTTGAGTACCTGAGCCTCCCTGACCTTTGGACTTTGAGAGGACTTGCTTCTGCTGTTTGATATTGTTCTGGTAGTGCTCGGTGGTCAAAGCACTGCTTACTAGTTCTTCAGTGGTTCGCGGCCTCTGGACGCCGCTGGTCACGTTCATTTCTATTTCCGGCCTTAGCATCTTGAGCATCAACCGGACTCGTTCTTTTTCAGTGCTGACTAATTCAGGGCATAGACGAGCCAATCTGTTGAATTTCTTCACGGCTTCCTCCACTGAAAGGTTGCCCTGGCGAAATTCAGTGAACTCGTCGTAGTGGCGATTTGTGACCCGCATGTGAAAGAACTCTTCAAAGAATTCTCTCTCGAAGTCAGCCCATGTCATCTGATTCACTGGGCGCTTCGCTTTAACTTTCTCCCACCACATACGTGCGTCTCCTGTCAGACAGAAAGAGGCGCACTTCACCTTTTCATGCTCTGGCCAGTCCAGAAGCTCCATCGTACTCTCCAGTGTTTTGAACTAGGCTTGAGCATCCCATGGTTCACTGGTACCTGAGAAATTCTCCGGCTTGACTTTCTGCCACTGGATCATATAGGCTTCTCTTTGTGTCCCCGCTGCTGAGGCCACTGGTGCTACAGGTTGGACTGGTGGAACCTCTATCACTACTGGAGTTGCCAAGTTAGGCTCTGGGGTGACAGTGGGAGTGTTCTGCTGATTAGCCCTTAAAGTGGCTATTTCCTGTTGCTGTTCAGCTAATTGGTGCTGTAACTGAGCCACTACTGCTATAAGGTCTGGAGGAGGCACTGAACTGCCTGCCTCGTGCTGGGGATTAGTGGCTGGTGCCCTTCTAGCTGGGCGTCCTCGTGCCATTTCTAGAGACATAAAGGACATACATAACTAATGCAATCATAATTGCGTAATTACTGTTATCATGTTAAATACTATCATAAATAAACATGCTTTAGTTATCTCTAAACATGAAACAAGAAACATAAGTAAAGTGAGAGATGTTCTTACTTGGAAGCTACAGGTTCAATGATGATGTGTGTGTGAGGAAGTATGGAACTTTTTCTCTGATACCACTCTGTAGACGACCCGCCTCCTACTAACTAGGCTGCGAGGCCGGACCGTCACAATATGCTGTGCTAAGCTATAAGGTGCGGAAAACCGTACTAATTAAAATCTTACTCTGCTAATGACTATTACAGTCTGTAGGACTAGGTTCAAAGACCTTTCCATTGATATGCATACACTAGGGAAGGAACCCGAACCTTCGATTTGATCGAAAGACTGAAATGAGACCCTTCCAGTTGAAATCCGACACTCCAATCGATCAGCTGATCGATCCGATGATCGATTCAGCGTGCTACTGTGCACGGACAATATTCTAGATCGATCGGCTGATCGATCCGTCCTGACTAATTGATCCATTGATCGATTCAGCACGCTACTGTGCGCAGGATAATATTCTGGATCGATCGACTGATCGATCCAGACTTGCCAATCGATCTAGTGATCGATTCCAGGGCTTTCTGTTCGCGAGGCTAATTCTTCGATCGATCCAATGATCGATTCCAGAGCTTACTGTTTGCGGAAATCAGTTCTCAATCGATCAACCGATCGATTGAGGTCCCTCCAATCGATCGGTCGATCGATTGGAGTTTCTGATTTCGCTGCAGAACTCTGATTTCAGAGCTCGATCATACACAACTCACTATAATAAACCTAAAATGCCTAGAGAACATCATAATAGGTCTTCACTAACATTATGCATGATTTACTACTCATCAATATAAGCTAACTAGTGTCCTAGGCATGGCATAAGCATGGTTTCACAATTCAGAATTCTTAAACATTCTAGAGGTGCATAAACATTAAAGAACAAAAGGTTCTAGTTCTTTAAATTTGCTAGTTCATGGCATTTAACATACTAAGGTGCGGAATAATGAAATACTATTGAGTTCTAATGCTCAAAACAAAACTTGCTGGATCCCTAAGATCTTTATTCCAAGTTCCTGCCCACACACATCTTTGTAGCATTGTCCTCCAGCCTCCGCTAATCCATCCTTCCTTTACCTTTATCTGCAGTATAAGGAAAAGAAGTATCTGCAAGCTCGAGAGCTTAGTAAGAAATCATCTACCTCACAAAACATGCATACGATGCAACTTATGCTTTTAAAACATGCTATTTGAAATATATACTGAACATGTTAGAGCATGGCATGACATACTATCATACAAAACATAGAAATCCATAGCTGATCATGACAATATCTTCTAGTATCAACAAGATAGAACTAAACTGATACGATAGCTAACTAAACTAATGCTAAGCTGATACAAATTCTAAACTGTAATCACATAACTAAATTGTGAAGCTTTGAAAAACTATTTATCATAAATAGATAAATATACTAATCATGCTGTTGTTGGGCCCGGCAACTATACTTGCTGTGTGCGCATCCCTAACTAAACTCGGGGTTGCAAATCCCGATTCTAGTAGGGTTTACTAGGTTATCTAAACCTAGGGACGACTGTGGGAGCCCAACCCAAGGACAACTGAAGTCCAGTACAGTGCCACTGAAAAGTAAAATACTGATTTGTAGCTAATATACCTTAACTTGCTCTTACTAGGTTATCTGAACCTAGAGGCGACTGTGGGAGCCCATCCATTGGACCATAGTCCCATATAAGCTGAAGCAAGGCTAAGTATGCTATAAAATGCTCCTATTGCATTTATCTAAGCTATTAAAAATGCCTATGTTGCATTTAACTGAGCTAAATATTTTATCAAACATTTGGTGTGCACTAATTCACACCCTATGTGCTGAAAATCTGCACACAACTAAACTAAGGCATGAAATCGTGAAAAGAGCTACTTATACTATAGGTGAGGGGTTTCTTACATCTTGCGCTAGATTCCTTACAATCCAATCTGTAAAATACCGGAAATAGGCGAATATTAATAAGGGAATTTTTGGAAAATTTTCAGGAATTTTTTGGAGCTCGTACAGATGAGTTAACGGGGATAAAAACGGGGCCCGGGAAAGCCTGTTTAGGCTACCCATTTAATTGAGGAAATGTTTTAATTTTTTTTATTTCTTTTCTTTTTCATTTATTTCTTGTTTCCATTTCTTTTCCCCTGATCCTCGCCGAACCTGCGCCGCACCCTTGCGGTTGTCTTCTCCCAAGCCAACCCGATCGCCCTTCTCCTTCTACTTCTTCCCTTCTCCTCTGTCCCTGCCCAAGCGCCGGCGAGTACGAGCCACCGCTGGCCGAGCCGCTTCTCTGCCCTAGCGCTGTCCTCCTCCCTCTTGTCTCTGCCCGACAACGCCACCGTGCCTAGATCTTCCGTCGACGCCTCCGCTTCGGCGACACCCGAGCAGTACTGCCCGATCGCCGCTGTGCCCTAGTTTCTTTGTCGGTGGCGCCGACGCCCACAGAAGCTTCCTCTTCCTCTCCTTCTCCCGACGCCTAGCAGCGCCGAAGCCCTCTTCTTCTCACCAACATTGAGCCCTAGTTCTGCCTCTGCCCTAGCCACCTCGCGCCGCCACCACAGCCGGCCACCGCGAGCCCTATCTCCGATCGTCGAGGAGAGCAGGACCCTTTGCTTCTTCTCTCGTCTTCAAGGCGCAGCTAGTCACTTGCTTGGAGTCGTCCGACCATCACCAGAAGAGCCAGAGATGGAGAGGAGTATGCTGGTATTAGATTGAGGTAAGGCGAATGCCCGAAATTGATTAGCAGTGATTGGTTTTCCATTCTATGTATTGGGATGTGAAGATTTAATGTTTGGCTTGTCTTTGGAGTTTCGGCCAGCACTATTCGCCGGTGAATCATAGTTCCGGCCATCCTATTCCAGAAGTGACCCTCTCTAGCCGTGAATTGATGGAGGAGAAATCCAAGTTAGGTGAGTTGAGCTACGAAATGATTACATATTTAGAATTGTGATAATATATAGATGATGATAAATTGGTTGATTTGGTGAGTATGTGGAGATACCATTATTAACTGGATAAGTGAAGTTAATTAGTTGATTTCATGAGCATTGTTAGAATTATTGAATTGGTACCTTGATTGGTGGATTAAAAATAGAGTTATCATCTATTTGGATCATACTGGATTTATGTTAAATTGATTTGTCAGTAAATGGTTTGCCATATGAATTAATTAAAGGGGTTGATAAGGTTGGGTTAAATTTAATTTAGTAAATGGATTTGGGTGAAATGAAGTTCATAGTTGGATTAGGGTTTTTCCCTAATTAAGTTGGGTTGGATTTAGCTAGTTGTTATTTATGAAATTAGCTAAATTGTACATCACGTGATTTGCAGGACTTTGATTGGAGACAGATGTCTTGATACGAGATTTATTGCGATACGGACTACAGATAAAGGCGGGTACCTTGACTTATCTTTTCGATATGTCTTGTTGATATGTTTAGTAGGTTATAACCTTAGTAATAATTATGTTCATCCTTGTTTCAATACGTCACTACCGGATACCTGTTACATGTTTGTTTGCTCACATGTTATGCATTATATGTAAATACTCACATGATTATATATATGATTTTAGAGGTAGTGACAAATCATGCTTGTTATGTTCAGGACCTAGGTTTTTTAATATCCTATCTGACCTGTGTACCTTAGATCTTCATATTTGACCATTGATATTACGGTACTCATTTTATATATATGGATATGGTTATGCTGATCAGTTTCTTGCTATGCTTAGTGTCATGCATCATGATTGCATGCTGCGCGATTGTTGGCTCCACTATAGTTGAGCACATCGCCAGTTACATGTACTGCACACACCACCACTCATGGATTAGTGGTATATTAGACAGGTGTGTGGCGGTTCTGCTGTTTGGCTCCGTTGGTCAGGTGACTCAGCGTGGTAGCCGGCAGACAGTTCCGCTCTGTTTGGCTCCGCTATCATTTAGTGTATCAGCGTGGTAGCCGACAGACGGTGGACTCTGTTTGGCTTCGTTGGTCAGGTGACTCAGCGTGGTAGCCGGCAGAGATACCTCCCCGTCATCGTGTACCGGGAGATGAGAGCATTGAGCTCCCCCATTTATGATTTGGGGTCAGAGGACAGGAGTACTCCGACAGCATCCCGTCCACTCAGTCACTCATCAGGTATAGTGACGGTAGAGTGCACGGTTGTCACAGCCCTACCCACTCGGTCTCACCATTGTGTGTGAGATGATTGACTGGCGTCAGGGGTGACCAGGACGCATCATTGGCATCATATGCATTTATGCATTTACTGCTTGTGTTTGCTGCACTTATATGCTGCATTTGGATGGATGCATATGTTTGACATGCATACAGGATTTATGACACTTCCGGTCTGACGACCTGATTATTCTGATAGGTGGCCCTGGTGAGTACAGTACTCTTCAGCCATTTTCTATTATGCATTACCTTCTTTTGATCAGGAGACTGTACTCCATAATGACTATTTGTTATAGTTTACTATACATGTCAACTAGGTATCTGCTGAGTTGTTAAACTCACCCCCGTGGACACTATCTTTTTCAGGTACTAGATTGTTTATGGAGACGCTTGGAGTATTCTGGCTGCCGGTCCCCACATCACATCCGAAGACATGTCTACGTTTTTGTGTATTTTTACTTCGGTATTTATAATTGGTGTAATTAGTGTTGTATTCCGATTTTGTTTCTGGTGATGTTATATTGTTGTGTTGTGTAAGCCTAGCCGGCTAGCAGTTTTAGTTTTGGGTTGTATGTGTTGTCCTTTTCCGCTATGTTTTTGGTTTTGTTACAGCTGAGTAGGCTGTTAAATATATATATAACTGCGTGGTTGTTTATTTTGTTCCAGCCGAGTGGGCTGATGATATAAACTGCGTGGTTGTGTGTATATTCCAACCGCTTGTGGCTGATGTATATTTTGTATGTAGATTTGCCTCAGATTATCACCCGTACAGGGGAGATGCTGTCGAAATTTCTTCGGACAGAGACTCCCTCGGGGCATGACACAATCGCTAGGTTTTCCGGAGAAGGGATCTCTTCGACGATCTTCTCGCGTCTATGCGTTCTTCTCGCGGAGAGGAGCGTCCTCGTACCCTTGATGTTGCCGAAAGATACTCTTATGGCCCTAGGGATGGAACCCTAGGTTCTTCCTTGGACTTGGGCGCCGAGAGGTGAGGAAGGGAGAGGGGTCGGCGGAATTAGGGTGAGGAGAGGAAAAGCTTCCGATGAAAACTAATAACTCCTCACTTAATTTTTCCTATTTATATTAAGTGGTTTATTCGGCTAACTAAACCTTAAATATAACTGTTTCCCTCTTCTTTCAGCACACCCCTGCTGGGGCCTCCTGGTTACCAGAGTTGTCTATAAGACATAGGGTTTCATAGGTCTCGGATTCAATTCCCGCTTAGGCTATTTTACGTTTCTATTTATTTTTGCTACTTCTGCTACTCCAAAAATTCCATAAAAATATTCTAAAATTCCAGAAAAATCATAGAATATTTTTAAAATTGATTTGAGAATTTTCGGGCGTTAATAGGTGTTGGGTTCCTAGGAGCATATTCTCTACACCCTAGAGAGTTAGAGAGTGTCAACTCAAATTGGAAGGGTGGTTAACCCAACTTTTATGTAGTTGGCACTTGGAGAGCATTTTCAAGATTTTTGTTAACCTTTGAAAATGAAATGGATTAATTATTTACTCTTTGGAAAAGAAAATATGCCAAAATTTGAGGAATTGAACTTAATTTAAATTGGCACAACTAAGGAAAGGCAAAAGAAATGCCAAGTTGGGGGTTGACATTTTCTTGAGAAAATATGGGCAATCCAGGATCAATTTTAGGTTTAGCTAAGGATTTAAGATACTTAGATAGGTTATCTAGGTATATTTTATTTATGTTAAAAATTATCATGCTTTGTTCACCCATTATATGTCATGACATCATATTTTGCATTCATGCTTATTATAAGAAATATAAAAATATCACGTCATGCCATACATACATCATGTAGCTATAGTATGTTTTCTTTTGAAAATCATTTATTTTGATGTATGTGATAAATCATCATGCATTATTTTTAATTCCTTGTAATTAAGGACAATGATATTTACTAACACGTGGCATCCTAGGTGGATGTTCATAATTCAAAATGTCTAGATAGATATGCATGATCCCTAGTTTAGAGTAAATCAAAATTTACATCTCACAAAGACTACAAGGTGACTTGTATGTGTTTTAGTACACATTAGATACAAGTGAGATGTTAGAATGATGAACAAGACTCGAGATGTTGATTTAGTGCATCTAGTTGAGTTTTGACTTCATCAAAACATATAATCAATGTGTACTCCAATCATTAGGAAAGCTAATGTACAAGTCCTATGCATTGAGCCCAAAGAACATGGTTGGAAATTGGTTTTGAAAATCATTTTAAATATACTTTGAAAAACCTTGGTGAAGGCTATTTTTTGATAGCAATCATTATTGAAAAGTTAGACACAAACTTGAAAGAAATGTTGAAGTTTTTACAACTTTTCAAGTTGGTGTCAATCTTTGAAAATAAGATGTATTTTCTTAGAAAATTATTTTTCCTTGATAGTATATACCCTAAATAATGTCTACAATAATTTTCATAATTTTTAGAATTTTGTAAAATTTTTAGGGTATTTCTAAATTTTACTGAAATTGAATTTCAGGAAATCAGAGCCCCAATCAATCAACCGATCGATTGGGGCCCTCCAATCGATCAACTGATCGATTGGGATGTATTTCCCGTGAGCAGTAGCTCACAAAATCGATCAGTCGATCGATCTATTCCCACCTAGATCGATCGAACAATCGATTCAGAGGCAGGTTCTGCGAACAGAACCTCTTTGAATCGATCAGTGGATCGATTGAGCCAGTGTCAATCGATTGAGTTTCAACCCAATCGATTGAAATGGCTGATTTTGGCTGGAAAAGTTTGATTTCGGCACTTTAAGCCATTTTTAGTCCCTTTAATCATTCCTAACCCCTTGTAACACATTTGTATACATTTAGGGGTAATTTTCATGATGAAAACAAGGAGAAATGGTTAGGGAACACTAGGTTAAAGTTTAGGATGAGGTTAGTTTCAAAATTGAGTCTTTTAAACCTCAAAACTTCAAATTTTTGGATTTCCTAAAGATTTAGGGATTCCAAGTCATTGTTGGTGCAATGACAAAAGTTTGAAGCATGCTTTTAGGGGAAGTTACTCTTTAAAAATATGGAAATATTTTTTTGAAACCATTGAAGGTGGTAAATCCTTCGTTTGGAAAAATGCTCAAGGTTGAGCATTGGAGAACAATGGAAGATTGGATATCTTCATTGTAGAAAAGGAGTATGCTCAAGGATGAGCATTAGATACAATAAAGGGTATGGGACCTTCATTGTTGAAATTATTAATGCTCAAGGGTGAGCATTGAAGACAATGAAAGGTATGGGGCCTTCATTGTGGTGTTGTGAACAATATGTGAGGTTGTGAACAACGTTGAGTAACTCTTCAGGGGGAGAGTTTTTTTATGTGTGCCAATAGGGGGAGAAATGTAGGGTTTAAGTTAGGCCTTTGTCCCTCAAGGAAAGTTTATGGGAGAATGTAGGGTCTAAATTATGCCTTCATTATCCAAAGGGCATTGGCATGAAGAATAAGTTGAGGCTATGGGATTAGCCTAACTTAAAGGTATTATCAAATATCAAAAAGGGGAGATTGTTGGTGCAATATCTCCTGGGTCAGGTTGACCAAGTTGACTAATCTTGAGTTGGCTCAAGCTTGAGTCTTGATATTTGGGTTTCGATGTTTGATAATACATAAAGATTACAGATGTAATCATTCGACTAGGGAGATTATTAATACAATTCTCCTCTGGTCAAGAGATGACCAGTTTGATGTGAAAAAAAGTCAAGTAGGTCAAAGGATTGACCAGATACTTGACTAGGAAAGTCCTAACTAGAGGTTAGGTAAGGAAAAATTCTGGTGAGTGAAGTCAAGTGAAAGACCTAGTGAGTGAAGCTAGGCAGTGGAAAAATCCTAGTGAGTGAAGCCAGGTGAAAGACCTAGTGAGTGAAGTTAGGAAGGTGAAAGTCCTGGTGAGTGAAGTCGGACAGTGGGAAAATCTTGGTGAGTGAAATCAGGTGAAAATCCTAGTGAGTGAAGCTAGGTGAAAGTCCTGGTGAGTGAAGCCAAGTAGATGGAAAGTCCTGGTGAGTGAAGCTAAGCAAAAGGAAAGTCGTAGTGAGTGAAGCTAGGCAGATGGAAAGACTTGGTAAGTGAAGCCAGGCACGTGGAAATCTAGGTGGGTCAAGATTGATCGGGCACCTGGTGTTGAGAAGCCCAAGTAGGTCAAAGGATTAACCAGATACTTGGCACGAAGAAATCCAGATGGGTCAAGGGTGATCAGACAGCTGGTGGAAGTCCAAGTGGGTCATGGAGGACTGGACACTTGGCACGAGACGATAACTCCAAGTGGGTCAAGGTTGACTAGACACTTGGTACGAAGGGAAAAGTCTAAGTGGGTCAAAGAATTGATTGAACACTTGGCGAAGAAGTCCCAACAGGTCAAGGTTGACTGGATGCTAGACACGAGGAGTCTCAACAGGTCACGGTTGACCGGATATTAGGTTTGGGGCACCTTATACTTGACTTGGGCAAGCTAGGGTTGGTCAATTTGATCAAGTGATCAAATTGGACTTAGCCCAATTGATCAGCTGATTGATTGGGCATAGTGCTACGACAAATAGCATCCCAATCGATCAACTAATCGATTGGAAAAAAATGTCGCAAGCACAGAACGGTCCCCAATTGATTAGCTAATCGACTGGGCACCGCCAATCGACCAGCCGATCGATTGGGGACTGGAAATCACGTGTGATAAGAGAGAGCTGAATCGATCAGGCGATCGATTCATGCCATATTTCAGAGAGCACAGAAGAAGGATGAATCGATCATCCGATCGATTCATCCTCCCAATCGATCGGTCGATCAATTGGGAGACGACCGTTACGCAGGATAAAGCCTTTAGCGAGCGTCTTCCCCCGCAGTTCATCCTCTCCACTTCTTGTGATCTCTCTCACAGATTCACGCCAGTTCTTGAAGCTTTCTTAGAGCAAAGTGTTGCTGCACTTCCAAGGTCAAGAAGCGTTCCACAAGAAGAAGAAGCAAATTAGGGTTTCATATTGTAAATCTTGTAAGATTTCACTTGTATTTTGCTTTCCTTTCTTCTTGTTGTATTGAGAGTTTGTACAAGGCTTCTCCACCTTCGGTAGTTACTAAGGAGGAGTGTTTTTCTTAATGGAGAGTGTGTCGTGTGTGGATCCTTGGATTAGTCACCTCTTCTTGAGGTGGATACCAAGTAAATCCTAGCGTTAGCGTTGTGAGTGTGTTTTTTCTGTATTTTCGCTGCATATCATCATCATCAAAGCAAGATAACGAAGCGCGACAAGCTATTCACCCCCCCCTCTAGCACCAACCGACCCTAATAGTATGAAATGCAATGTCTGCTTTGCTTGGAAGGAATTGAGTCAGTGAAATGAGGATGTGAGGGACTTTATTTATACTAAATGAAAGGGTATAAAAACCTCTTGGTTCAATTAGATCTCATTCATCCATTTTTAATTGGATGATGTAGATCGCATCTTTTTCTAAGAGGCACACTACCTCTTCATAAGATGTCACCCTTTAACTATTCAAAAGGCATTTAAACCTTTTAATTTCTCATTTATAATTTCTAACACACTTTATGTAAGTTGTTTAAAAATTTTCAAAAAGTGGTCAAACAATTGGTTGAAATATTTGTAACTTTTGTTTTAAATATTTTGAAAGTTAAGTTGACAACTTTTATAAACAATTAGAAATTTTTTTAACTGCTCATCGAAAACTAGCTTAAGATTGGTTAATGGAATAACTACTTGATTGATGTGCTCTATTTTTGAACATCTGGGCTATTTTAATTGCTATTATTTGTGTTTAATGCATTGTATTATTTTTTTATGTATGCCAAAGGGGGAGGATAGTGCATTAGGTTAGACAAATAGACTCACTTTACTTAAATTCAAACTTAATTTTGCATTATATAATGCTTATTTGCATTTATTTTTTCTAACTTTAACTCAGGTTGTCATTACATTAAAAAGGAGGAGATTGTTGGTGCATATTACACTAATAATCGTGTTTTGATGTATGAGGCTAAAGTTAGATGTGTTGTTTGCCTAACCTTTTACCAAGTGTGTAGGACTTGATGGTCTAGTGGACCGAAACACCAGGTTGAAGTCCAGCTAGGTTGATAGTTGGCACAAAGTCCAGATTGGTTGAAATCTGGCAGAAAGAAGTCCAGGTTAGTTGAGATCTAACAGAAGGAAGTCCAACTGTGTTGACAACTGGTTGAAGTCTAGATTGGTTGAGATCTGGTAGGAAGTCCTTGTGAATCAAGGGATCTGACATCAAAGAAGTCTGTAAAATGGTAAGTGAGGTAAGTCACTGGATGAGAGAGATCTAGTGAGGATGAGTCCCGATGGGATTATAGGCGCGGTCCAGCTTAGAGCCATTTGGGAAGTCTAAGCTGAGACCATAACTAGATCCTGGTCCTGAAAAGATAGGATCTAAGTTATAAATTGATCATATTTTAATGTAATAACTTTATTTTGTAGGATAAATATATTATAGTTGTCTGGACTAACTCTTTTTTTTTTTTGTAGGAAAGATAAATTGTGAAAAAGGGTGATCTGGGAGACTAGAAAGGATCCGAGCACCCAGACCAAGTTTGATCAGGCGGGTGCCTAGCCAGGCACCCTAGCTGCCCGAGCGCCTAAAGTTGCTCCAGGCACCCGGACCAGTAAAGTTAATCCAGAAATTGAGTTGGAGCACAATGACTAGCCTACCCACGTCAACAATCTAGGCACCCGAAGGTGGATAAACTTCAGGGATGAAATTTCGATGAGAGCTTGCCACATCAATATAATCCAGGCACTTGAGAGGGGATCTAGGCGCCCAAATGGGGTTATAAAAGCAACCTTCAACCAGCAGCTTAAGCACAACATTTGTTACAGCTTTCATTCTTGCGCACTGCTCCGAGAAGGCTTCGACGATCCTGAAAAGTTGCTCCGACAACCTACGATTAAGGAATTCTATTCATACTTTCTTATTGTCGGTAATCTTTCATTTTACAATTTATGTACTCTAATTTTGTAAGTTATGTTCGAACTGATAGTGATTGTTTAATGAAAGCACTCAATGAGTGTGGGCCTTGGAGTAGGAGTCATCGAAGGCTCCGAACCAAGTAAAAAATAACTTATAACTCATTTTGTAACTCTTTTCTTTTTCTCGCTTCTGTTCCTTAGTTTTATTTTCGCTGTAAACTTGGTATTTTTAAAAGAAAAGAATGTTAGAATGTTTTTAAAGTCATGTGATTCACACCCCCCCCTCTCATGTGTTAGGGTCGAAATGTCCTAGGGGGTGAATAGCTCATCACGCATGTTGATGTGCTTCTTCGATGATGTACAGTGGAATAAACAACAAGAAACACACTCACAACGCTAACACTAAGAATTTACTTGGTATCCACCTCAAGAAGAGGTGACTAATCCAAGGATCCACACACGACACGCTCTCCACTAATGAAAGCACTCCTTATCAATCGCAGCCAGAGGCGGAGAAGCCTCGTACTAACCGACACAACAAAATACAACACACACAAGAAGAAAACTACAAGAATACAAATGAGAACTCTTTCTTCTTGCTTACTTGTTGCTTATTATAGCCTCTTGAACCTTGAAAGTGACCAGCACTTGTCTCTAAGAGCCTTTAAGAACTAACTGTGAGTAGTGGAAAATCTACGTGAAGTCATCGGAGAAGAATTGGGCAAAAAGCTGCTGAGAAAATTGTTCACAACGGTTATATACTGTGCTCCCAATCAATTGGGCTTCATCTCAATTGATTACCACATCATATCTCAGTCATCGCAGTCATCCATTGCCTGCATCCTATGCAACAGTCAAATCTCAATCGATTGGGGAAGCTTGAATCGATCGACCAATCGATTCAGAGCGCCTCTGTACTCTTTGCAGAAAATCCAGAATCGATTGACCAATTGATTCTGTCTGCCTCGCGTTCTTGCGAGAAAAATTGAGCATAATCAATCGGCTAATCGATTAGCAGCTTTCAATCGATCAACTTATCGATTCAGAAGCTCACTGTTCCTCAAAAACTTCCCCAATCGATTATCCAATCGATCAAGATAGTTTCTGCATAAAATCTCATCAACCAATCGATTGGATGATCAATTGACCCCCCCCCCCTAATTGATTAGTAAGTAAAAAATTTGTAGAGCTTGAAACAAGCTTTGTTTTACATCTGAAATCACCTCGTTCCGATATCCGAGTCAAAAGTTATAGCATTCAGAAGTTTACTACGTCCGAACTTCCTAGTTCCATGCCAACTCCCTATTGGACTTTCGATCGCTAAGTGTTCGGTCGACTTTTGACCCATCTAGACTTTCTCCTCATACCAAGTATTCAGTCAATCCTTTAACCTACTTGGGCTTCCCAACACCAGGTGTCCGATCAACCTTGACCCACCTAGATCTCCACGTGCCTGGCTTCACTCACCAGGTCTTCCATCTACCTAGCTTCACTCACTAGGACTTTCACCTAGCTTCACTCATTAGGATTTTCACCTGGCTTCACTCACCAGGATTTTCCCACTACCCGGCTTCACTCACCGAGACTTTTACCTGCCTTACTTCACTCACCAGGACTTTTCCTTCCCTAAACTCCAATTAGGACTTTCCCAGTCAAGTATCCAGTCAACCCTTTGACCTACTTGACACTTCTTCACATCAAACTGGTCAACCTTGACCAGAGGGGAATTATATCAACAATCTCCCTAAACGGACGATTGCACCTGTAATCTCCATGTATTGTCAAACATCAAAACTCTAACATCAAGACTCAAGCTTGAGCTAACTTAAGCTTAGTCAACCAGGTCAACCTTGACCTAGGGATATTACACCAATAATCTCCCCCTTTTTTGTTTGATAATACGTTTAAGTTAGGCTAATCTCATAGCCTCAACTTCTTCTTCATGCCAATACATGAATGAGGGTTTTCTTCATTCTCTCCCTTTCCTAGAGGGCAAACTCGTTGTGAACAACGTTGAATAACTCTTCAGGGGGAGAGTTTTTAATGTGTGCCAATAGGGGGAGAATGTAGGGTTGAGTTAGACCTTCATTACCCAAAGGGGGAGTTTGCCCTCTAGGAAAGGGAGAGAATGAAGGAAACCCTCATTCATGCATTGGCATGAAGAAGAAGTTGAGGCTATGGGATTAGCCTAACTTAAAAATATTGTCAAATGTCAAAAAGGGGGAGATTGTTGGTGCAATATCCATATGTCAAAGTTGACCTGGTTGACTAATCTTGAGTTAACTCAAGCTTGAGTCTTGATGTTTGAGTTTTGATGTTTGATAATAGCTTTAAGTTAGGCTAATCCCATAGCCTCAACTTCTTCTTCATGCTAATACATGAATGAGGGTTTCCTTCATTCTCTCCCTTTCCTAGAGGGCAAACTCCCCCTTTGGGTAATGAACGCTGAAGAGTTACTCAACGTTGTTCACAACCTCGGTTCACAACACCACAATGAAGGTCTCATATCCTTCATTGTATCCAATGCTTACCCTTGAGCAATAAACCGCTTCACAATGCTCATCCTAGAGCATACATCATTCCAACAATGAAGGTCTCATATCCTTCATTGTAACTAATGCTCACCCTTGAGCATACTACGTTATAATGCTCATCTTAGAGCATCCATAACTCAACAATGAAGATATACACGCTCCATTATTTTTCAATGCTCAACCTTGAACATTTACCCTAAAGAAGGTTAACCACCTTCCAAGGTTTATGAAAAATTAATTTTCATGTCCTTAAAGAGTAACTCCCCTTAAAGACATGGTCATAATTTCTGTCATTGCACCAACAATGACTTGAAATCTTTAAACCTTTAGAAAACCCAAAATTAGAAGTTTTGAGGTTCAAAATTCAATATTGAAATCAAACCTCAACCTAAACTTCAATTTAGTCTTCCCTAACCAATCCCTTCTTGCTTTCAGCATAAAAATTCCCCCTAAATGTGTACAAAAGTATTCAAAGGGATATGAATGGTTACCTAGACTAAAAATGGATTAAAGTGCTGAAATCAAACATTTACAGTCGAAAATAGCCTTCTCAATTGATTGAAGTTAGGACTCAATCGATTGAAATCATTTCAATCGATCGCCTGATCGATTCCGCGAGCTTTTGTTCGTAGAAAATCCCCTTGAATCGATCAACTTATCGATCCAGCCTGGGTCAATCGATCGACTGATCTATTCCACGACGTTTTGGTCACAGAAAATGCATTCTCAATAGATTAGCTGATCAATTGAGACCTTCCAATCGATCGGCTAATCGATTGGATTTCTGATTTCCTAAAATTCAATTTCAGCAAAATTCAAAAATGCCCTAGAAATTTTATAAAATTCTAAAAATCATGAAAATTTATGTAGACGTTACTTAGGGTATACTTCCTATTTTATCATAAAAAAATAGTTTTCTATGAAAATACTTCCTATTTTCAAAGATTGACACAAACTTAAAAACTTGTAAAAACTTCAATATTTTCTTCTAATTTGTGTCTAACTTTTCAATGATGATTAATATCAAAAGATAGTCTTCACCAAGGTTTTCCAAAAAATATTTAAAATTATTTTCAAAACTAATATCCAACCATATTTTTTTTCCTCAATGCACATGACTTATACATTAGCTTTCCCAATGATTGGAGTATACATTGTTCGGTGCTACTCAGAATTCTGTTCTGTTTCCCCTGTATAAAATTTGTACAAGCACAAAACTTTTCCTAGCAACTCATGTGCTTTTCATAAGTTAAACTTGGATTGCAAACGAAACTTAACATTATTAATCCAAGTTCATCCCATGTGATCTTCAAAAGTTAAACTTGGATTGTAAACGAAACTCAACATTATGAATCCAAGTTCAACCCATGTGTTCATCAGAAGTTAAATCATATTACATAAGTTGATTAAATATCTATTTCAAGGATTGGCTTCCAGGTCGTTGGCGAGACATTCGGCCTTCTTGGTTATAGGATCATCTATCACTTCCTAGACAAAGTCTTTCAAAGAAATTGAATATTTAAACTGCTCACAGTAAACCCTAGGTTTAACTAAAGAGACCTCAATCGAAGCGTAAGATCGAAACACAAAATCAAAATACAAAATCGCTAGCCTCTTATGTTGGTATTTCAGGATCCATACAAAGAAAAACTAAACTAGTACATCGCGGAAACAATTAACTAGTTATACCTTTCTTTGTATCTTAAAGACCTCTTGATCTTCTGTTGTATTCCTCTTGTTGGTTAGTCCTAGGAAGATTGTACCGATTCCACTGTACAAAAATTTTATGCAAGTGTCGAACCTTTCCTAACAACCTATTGTGTTCTTTAGAAATTAAATTCAGAATCACAAACGGAACTTAACATTATTGATTCCAAATTTAACTTATCTGTTCTTAATGGTTTAGACTTGGATCGCAAACGATACTTAACATTATTGATCCAAATCTACCTATGTTATAAATTCAATTAAATATTAATTTCAAAAATCGGTTCCCAGGTCAAACATGGCGAGACACTTGACTTTCTTGGGTATGGGAACATCCATCACTGCCTCGACAAAACCTTTTAACGAAATTCAATATTTAATTTCCTTATATAACCCTAGGTTTAACCAAAAGGAACAATCGAAACATAAATTCGAAAAACAAATAAAAATAAAAATTCGAAACAAATCCAAATATCTAGAATCTCTAGCCTCTTGTGTTTGGAATTCATATAAAGAAGAACTAGTATGATGCGTAAAATAATTACTAGTTATACATTTCTTTGTATGCAACGACCTCTTGATCTTCTACCATATTTCTCTTCTTATCTCAGACGTTGTGTGGGCAATGATCTACTGAGATGAGAACCACCCAAACCCTTCTTCTTCCTTTCTTGCAAGTTTCGGCCAAAACACTTCTCCTTGAGATGAAAAATTTCGACCACCACCACCAAGCTCCAAGGGATGCTAGAAACAAAGTCTCCTTTCTCTCCTTCTTCTCCTAGCTAGAAACCGGCCACCAAGGACTCCTCTTGTGTTGATGCCGCCGGCCACCAAGGAGGAAGAGAAAAGGAGAAGAGCAAGAAGTAAGGGCCGACCACCACCAAGGAAGAGAGGAGAGGAAAATAGAATAGAGTTCTCTCTCATGAAGGCACCCCCTCCCTCTCTTTTATAATCCTTGGTCTTGACAAATAAGGAAAATTTAAATAAACACTTCCTTATTTTCTTTGCCATGAAAAGGAAAATTTAATTAATTAAAACCAATTTCCTTTTCTTAAATCCACATAGCCAGCCACCTCATTGCTCCAAGCAAGGAAAGTTTTAACACAAAATTAAAACTACCTAATTTATTTTCAAAAATTTTAAAATAAAAATTTCTCTAATAATTTTCCCTTCATGGTTCGTTATAAAAGGAATTATATAAATTAAAATCTCTCTATTAAAACATGTGGATGATTTCCAAAAGGAAAGTTATCTTTTAAAATTAAAATCTTCCTCTCAATCTACAAATAAGGAAAGATATCAAATCTTTTCTTAATCTTTTGTAGAAACTTATAAAAGGAAAAATTTATAATTTTAAAACTCTCTTTTAAATATGAATATGATTACAAAAAAGAAAGTTTTCTCAAAATTAAAATTTTCCTTTCAATATATAAATAAGGAAAGATATCAAATCTTTTCTTAATCTTTCGTAGAAAGCTATAAAAGGAAAGATTTATAATTTTAAAACTCTTTTTTAAAACCATGGAATCCACATGAGAAAAATTTTAAAAAATTAAAATCCTTTTAATTTGATGTGGCCGGCCACACCAAGCTTGGGTTCAAGCTAGGGCCAGCCATATAACTTGGTTCATCCTATTTGCTTGGTCGGCCCAAGCTTGGGTTCCAAGCTTGCTTGGCCGGCCACCTTAGGATGGGTATTGTTGGTTGCTACTCGGAAAGCCTATAGGTTCCACTGTACAAAAATTTTGTACAAAGATCTGAACCTTTTCCTAGCTACCATGTGTTCTTTTAAATTAAATTTTGGATCTCCTGCGGAACTTAACACGTTTGATCCAAAACTTAATCTATTTGTTCTTTTAGGTTTTTGACTTGGATCTCCTGCGGAACTTAACACGTTCGACCCAAGTCTCCTTAAGTTATTAATTCCATTAAATATTAATTTCCATAAAAGGTTCCCAGATGGACGTGGCGAGGCACATGGCCTTCTTGGATATGGGAGCAACCACCACCGACTAGACAAAACCTTTAATAGAAAGCTAATATTTAATTTCCTAAAATAACTTTAGGTTAACCAAAGAGAACAATCAAATCACAAGGAAAAGAACGAAACAAAAGAACACAACTTGAAAAACATATTCGAAATACTAGAACGTAAGCCTCTTGTATTTGGTATTATTTCCATAAATAACTAGCATGATGCGGAAATAGAAATTACTAGTTATACCTTGTAGAAAAACCTCTTGATCTTCTACCGTATTCCTCTTCTAACCTCGGACGTTGTGTGGGCAACGATCTACCAAGATGAGAAACCACCAACCACCTTCTTCTCCTCCAAGCAAGGTTCGGCCACAAAGGAAGAACTTTACCAAAGAAGAAAATCAAAATACTAACCAAGCTCCAAGAGATGCTAGCTTTCTCTCCTTCTTCTTCTTCTTCTCCAAGTAGTATCCGGCCACCACAAGAACTCCAAGAAAGATGAAGTATTCGGCCACCACAAGAGGAAGAGAGGGAGAGGGTAATGGCCGGCCACAACACCAAGGAAAAAGGGAGAGAAAACAATAGAGGTTGTGTCTCATGAAGGCACCCCTACCCCTTCTTTTATATTCCTTGGCCTAGGCAAATTAGGAAATTTATTTACAATAAAATTTTCTTAATTTCCTTGACATGATTTATTTGAGAAAAATAAAATAAAATTTCCCAAATAAACTCTAATGGCCGGCCACATCAAGAGGAAGCAAATTGGACAAGTTTCAATCAACAATTAAAACTTTCCTTATTTGTTTCCGGAAATTTTAAAAAATAAAATTTCTCTTTAAAAATCTCTTCATGGTTAATAAAAGGAAATATCTATAATTTTAATTTTATTAACATGTGAATAATTTTAAAGAGAAAATAAAACATCTCTCCAATCTACAAATAAGGAAAGAGATCTAATCTCTTTCTTTAATCTTTTGTAAATCTTTTACAAGAGAGATATTTTAATTTTAATTCTCTTTTAAATTAAATCTTCCACATAATAATAAACATTAAAATTAAATTTTCTTTTTAATTAATTATGGCCGGCCCTACTAGCTTGGGTTCAAGTTAGGGCCACCAAGCTTAGGCCGGCCCTAGCTTGGTTCCCAAGCTAGCTTGGCCGGCCCCTTTAGGTGGGTATAGAAGGTGGGTATATGTGGGTATAGTACTCTATAAATAAGAGGCTACGATAGGGACCGAGAGGAGGAATTGGTTTTGGTCTCCGATAAAATTAAGCATCCCGTCCTAACACACAACTTAATTTTATCAATGATAATTCATTCCACTAGAGAACTATCATTGAACTACCGCACCAATCCCAAATTACATTTTGGGCTCCTTCTTATTATGAGTGTGTTAGTCTCCCTGTGTTTAAGATATCGAATGTCCACTAATTAAGTGAGTTACTGACAACTCATTTAATTAATATCTAAGTCCAAGAGTAGTACCACTCAACCTTATTATCATGTCAAACTAAGTCCACCTGCAGGGTTTAACATGACAATCTTTATGAGCTCCTCTTGAGGACATTATCAACCTAGTATCACTAGGACACAGTTTCCTTCTATAATCAACAACACACACTATGAGTGATACCATTTCCCAATTTATCGGGTTTATTGATTCATCGAACTAAATCTCACCCATTGATAAATTAAAGAAATAAATATCAAACATATGTGCTTGTTATTATATTAGGATTAAGAGCACATACTTCCATAATAACTGAGGTCTTTGTTCCTTTATAAAGTCAGTATAAAAGGAACGACCTCAAATGGTCCTACTCAATACACTCTGAGTGTACTAGTGTAATTATATAGTCAAGATAAACTAATACCTAATTACACTACGACCTTCTAATGGTTTGTTCCTTTCCATTCTGGTCGTGAGCTACTGTTTATAATTTATAAGGTACTGATAACATCATCTTCTGTATGTGACACTACATACTATGTTATCTACAATATAAATTAAATGAACAACTACAAACAAATGTAGATAATTAGACCAAATGTGATTCTTTATTCATAATGAATGTTTACAAAGCTTAGGCTTTCAGTATACACTCCAACAATAAAGGTGGGTACAGGTAGGTATAATACTTTATAAATAAGAGGCTACGATAGGGACCGAGAGGAGGAATTGGTTTTAGTCTCCCGATGAAATTAAGCTTCCCGTGTTCGCCCCGAACACTCAACTTAATTTCATCAATAATAATTTATACCACTAAAGAATTATTATTGAACTACCGCACCAATCCCAAATTACATTTTGGGCTCCTTCTTATCATGAGTGTGTTAATCTCCCTGTGTTTAAGATGTCGGATGTCCACTAATTAATTGAATTACTGACAACTCATTTTAATTAATATCTTTGTCCAAGCATCTTCTTCTTCTTCTCCTCCAAGCAACCGACCACAAGGTGAAGGTCCTTCTCCAAGTGTTGCCGACCCTTATAAAGAGGAAAGGGAAAAGAGGGAAGAGCCGCCCACAAGAAATTAGAAGATGAGCCTTAGGTTGTGTTTTTTAGAGAGCATCCCCTCCTTTTTTATAATCTTTGCTAGCGGCTAATAAGGAAAGTTTTTAATAAAATTTCCTTTTATTTGTTATTGTAAATGGTTACAAAAAAAGAAAAAATTTAATAAAATTAAAATCTCTCTTTTAAACCATTGTAAATAGCTATAAAAGTAAAGATTATAACAAAATTTTGTTTTAAACAAAATCTTCCTTTTATTTCTATAATTACAAAAAAGGAAAGATTTTAACAAAATTAAAATATCTCTTTTAACCATTGTAGATAACTACAAAAAGGAAAGATTTTAACAAAATTAAAATATCTCTTTTAACCGTAGATAACTATAAAAAAAGAAAAGATTTTAACAAAATTAAAATCTCTCTTTTAACCGTAGGTAACTATAAAAAAAGAAAAGATTTTAACAAAATTAAAATCTCTCTTTTAACCATAACTACAAAAAGGGAAAGATTTTAACAAAATTAAAATCTCTCTTTTAACCATTGTAGATAACTACAAAAAAGGAAAGATTTTAACAAAATTAAAATCTCTCTTTGTAACTAAAAAAAGGAAGGATTTTAACAAAAATAAAATCTTTCTTTTAATCCTTTGTAGAAAGCTATAAAAAAAAGATTTTAACAAAATTTTATTTTCAACAAAACTTCCTTTTCTCTTCTTGTATGGCTGACCCCATGCTATCCATCTTTTCGAACAGACTAATTCTGGGATGATCGGTCCGGCCCCACGAAAGTTTCCATCGGTCATCAAGATAAATCAGAAAGTGGTCATAGAGGTTCATCTAAAAGGCCAACTTTCTTAGGTCCACTTCTCACTGAAAGAAAAATCTCTTACAATGCGATGGATAAGCAATTCAAATCGTAGATCCTTAATTATTTATTAAAGGAGTTAACCATTGCATCATTGCCCCGACTCTAATGAATCCATTCAGATATACAACTCTTCGAATGCACTAATTCTAAAGTTGAGTGACTCTTTTTAAAAGTTTACCACTGACCATCATGATAAATTAAAAAATACTCATAAAAACACATCCATAATAATCAACATTTTTATGTCCGCTTCTCACCTACAATACACAGTGGCTCAGACTAAAATGCTACATCCCTTGATTATTTATTGAATGATTTAACTATTACACCATTACCTAGAATAATCAAGGAATCCATTCTTATTCTTATGGTATAGATCAGTTTTAATCAAAATTATTTAAATCATTTTTAATATAATTAAACTCTCACTGCTAGCTGCTTTAATAATATTGGACATCCAAGTTGTCTCTTCAGGGTCATAATTGTAGGACCGTTAGATTCGATAGAGGGGGGGGTGAATATCGATTCGAAAACTTAGAGTATAAACGCAGCGGAAAAGTAAAATAGACACAAATGTTTTTTACTTCGTTCGGAGCCTGTGACGACTCCTACTCGAAGGCCCGTACTCCGTGAGTACTTTCGTTGGGCAATCACTATCAATTCGAATATTACAGAGTTAAGTACAAGAATTGACAGATAAAGAAAATACCGACAATAGAATTAAAACAAAACCAGCACTGAGTCGGAGAGCTTTTCGTGGCGTCGCAAGAGCACAGAGCAGTAGATCTTGGATTCTGAGTTGATGTGAAGCTCCACCCTTGCCCCTTCTTTTATATGAAGCTCAAGGCGTCCCGGATCCCTTCCAGGCGCCCTGGTGAGACGTGGCAGGTCCAACCAGTGAGCTCCACGTGGCGACGCGCAATCAGGATAAAGTTTGCCTCCCGGGCGCCCGGATCCCTTCCGAGCGCCCAGACCTCCGGGCGCCTGGATTCCTTCCGGGCGCCCGGACCCTGTTTTCCCGCAGAATTCGTCCTGCAAGACAAACGTTAGTCCGGAGGCAAATATATATCCTATAAAACAGATTGTTAGCACAATTAAAGTTCAAACAAAGTAATAGCAAAGAGTATGACTTAGATTCCGTCTTTCCGAGACCGGAATCTAGTCACGATCTCGACTTAGATATCCGAAATGGATCTAAGCCGGATCGACGCCTAATGTTCCCTTCCCGGGAACGCGTCCTCGCAGTCACTCCCCTCCAGTGACTTACCTTACTTACCTGCCAAACGTCTAGTCAGCCCTTCGACCCGTCTGGACTTCTCGCCAGCTATCCGGTCAGCCCGTCGACCTAGCTGGACTTCTCGCCAAGCGTTCGGTCAGCCCGTCGACCCGCTTGGACTTCTCGCCAACTATCCGGTCAGTCCGTCGACCTAGCTAGACTTCTCACCAAGCGTCCGGTCAGCCCGTCGACCCGCTTGGACTTATTGCCAACTATCCGATCAGCCCGTCGACCTAGCTGGACTTCGTGCCAGACATCCGGTCAGCCCGTCGACCTGTCTGGACTTCTCCTGCACACTCGATCAAAGTGTCAGACAACAACAAAACTAACTTAACCTATTTGTCATTCATCAAAACCTGGGTTAGACCGTTAGTGCTAACCGCACCAACAATCTCCTCCTTTTTGATGGAATGACAGCCTGGTTAAGTTAGTGAAAACATATGCAAGAAACAACATGCATTTATGTGGTTTTTAAGTTAGTTTGTATTTTCAATTCTGGTTTAGCTAACTTAACCACCTAACCCTCCCCCTTTGGCATTCATCAAAAATAAGCATGGATTAAGTAAGCATAGACTTTAGTAAAAAAATGTTAAGATAATCTGGGGGAGTTCTAAATTTCAAAATCAAATTTTAAATTTTCAAGTTTCAATATTGAAATGCTTTTCAAATAAGTTTTCAAAAATTCCAAGACTGAGTTTGAAAAATTTATTTTTCAAAACTGATTGAAAAACACTAGAAAAGTTTAGTTTTCTAGAATACTAGAAAAGTACTAGTTTCAAAAACTATGGTTTAAAAATACTAGAAAACAAACAATTGTGAGTTGATTTAAGAAAATTTTCACAATTTTAAACAGGTTGATTTTGAAAATTGATTTTTAAACTTTGATTTTCAAAATTAAGTTTAAAATTCGATTTGAAAAACTGAATTAGTTTTATTTCTCCCCCTGAACCTAACATAAAATTTTGAAAATATTTGCTAAATATATTCAAAGTAGAAAAAAAATTGAGGTAGAATTTTATAGAGAGATTTTAAAGAGAAAATTAAAAAATAACACTTAAGGAGATAATTAAAAACCTCCCCCTGAATTTGATACTCCTTTAATTTATTAATCCTCCTTATTTATTACTCCCCCTTAATATAAAATTTTACAACCGTAACATATTTTCGTACCTAAGTGTTTTAGGCGATTGTATAATTATCTTTATAAAATTGTTCATTTAAATTTGACTAAACGTAATTAACGTTAGATTCAGTTGAAATGAGTTAACCTTTAGTGTAATGTTAAGTAAGATAAGTTGTTATTAATTCAATAATTAATCAATATTAATAATTTATTGATTAAATTTTGCTTGATTCAATAATTTAATATAATCTAAATTTTGTATTAATTGATGAAGGTGTTAGTTATAATTTAACTTTTCATTTACTTCCTTTTAAGTTGGATTAACTTAGTTTAAAGTTGGTAGTAATTTGAAGTTAAACTCGTTATTAAACAAGGTTAAGGAAGGTTCAATTTAAGTCAAACTTTATAAAAATAATTAATATTTTTAAGGTTGATAAAAAAATGAGTTAGAGTAATATTTTTACTAAGGTTAAATCTAGGTTCTAATCAAATCAAGCTTAGTTCTCAAATAAAGTTAAACTTAAATAGTTAAGTTCTACTTATTAATTACATAATTAAGTTTAAAGTAAAAGTTAACGGAATTTAAGCTTTTAAGTTAGGTGTCTAAGTTTTAAATAAATTTAAAAGAATTATAATTATTATTATTTTTAAGGGATTTCTAACAAGATTTTAAAATGATTTTTTATAATTATTTAATGACAATTAATATACGTTCAATTCAGTTTTGATTTTAGATTAAGATTAATATCAGTGATTAATTTAGGTTTAAGTTTTAAGTTTAAGTTAAATTTTTAAGTTTTAATTTAAGTTTTAATTTTCAGTTAGGTTAAATTAAGTTGCAAAGTAATGTTTAAATTAAGTTTTAATGAGTTTTAATTTGAGATCTAATTTTCAGTTAAGTTAAATTAAAAAATAATTTTAAGGTTAAAATGTTGTTTAAGATTAAAAATGAGTTTAAAGTAAAAATAATAATTTTTAAAGTGAAAAATAGTCTATAGAAATAATTTATTATTATTACTATTTTTTTTAAGTTAAAAGGATTTTATTATAGTGAAAAAATAAGAAGAATTTTTCAAAATGATACATAATTTTTAAAATAGTTTTAAAATGATTTTTAAAATAGTTTTTTAAATATTTTTTTAAAAAAAGTTTTTAAATAATTTTTAAGTTAAAATAATTTTTAAAATAACAATAATTTTCAACAAATTATAAAAGAATTTTTTAAAGTTTTTTTAAAATGATTTTTAAAAGAGTTTTTAAAATAATTTTTAAAATGTTTTAAAATAATTTTTTAAAGAATTTTTTAAAGTTTTTAAAATGATTTTTAAAAGAGTTTTTAAAATAATTTTTAAAATGTTTTAAAATAATTTTTAAAAGAATTTTTTAAATTTTTAAAATGATTTTTAAAAGAGTTTTTAAAAGGATTTTTTAAAGTTTTTAAAATAGTTTTTAAAATAATTTTTAAAATGTTTTAAAAGAATTTTTTAAAGTTTTTAAAATGATTTTTAAAAGAGTTTTTAAAATAATTTTTAAAATGTTTTAAAAGAATTTTTAAAATAATTTTTTAAAGTTTTTAAAATGATTTTTAAAAGATTTTTTAAAATAATTTTTAAAATGTTTTAAAAGAATTTTTAAAAGAATTTTTTAAAGTTTTTTAAAATGATTTTTAAAAGAGTTTTTAAAATAATTTTTAAAATGTTTTAAAATAATTTTTAAAGAATTTTTCAAATAATTTTTAAATAAATTTAAAAATAGTTTTTAAAGAATTTTTAAAAGAGTTTTAAAAGAATTTTTAAAATTGTTTTTAAAGAATTTTAAAATAATTTTTAAAATAGTTTTTAAAGAATTATTCAAATAATTTTTAAAAAATTTAAAAATAGTTTTTAAAGAATTTTCAAAAGAGTTTTAAAAGAATTTTTAAAAGAGTTTTAAAAGAATTTTTAAAATTGTTTTTAAAGAATTTTTAAAATAGTTTTTAAATAATTTTTAAAATAGTTTTTAAAGAATTTTTCAAATAATTTTTAAAGAAATTTAAAAATAGTTTTTAAAGAATTTTTAAAAGTGTTTTTAAAGAATTTTTCAAATAATTTTTAAAGAATTTTTAAAAGAGTTTTAAAAGAATTTTTAAAATTGTTTTTAAAGAATTTTAAAATAGTTTTTAAATAATTTTTAAAATAGTTTTTAAAGAATTTTTCAACTAATTTTTAAAGAAATTTAAAAATACTTTTTAAAGAATTTTTAAAAGAGTTTTAAAAGAATTTTTAAAATTATTTTTAAACAATTTTTAAAATAGTTTTTAAATAATTTTTAAAATAGTTTTTAAAGAATTTTTCAAATAATTTTTAAAGAAATTTAAAAATAGTTTTAAAATAATTTTTAAAAGAGTTTTAAAAGAATTTTTAAAATTCTTTTTAAAGAATTTTTAAAATTCTTTTTAAAGAATTTTTAAAATAGTTTTTAAAGAATTTTTAAAAGAGTTTAAAGAATTTTTTAAAAAAAAAATTTAAAAGAATTTTTTAAAAAAGTTTTTAAAGAATTTTTAAAAGAGTTTTTAAAGAATTTTTTTTTAAAAAAAAATTAAAAGAATTTTTTAAAAAAGTTTTTAAAGAATTTTAAAATAAGTTTTAAAAGTTTTTAAAATAATTTTTAAAAGAAATTTTTTTTTTTTAAATAATTAAGTTAAAATAATTTTTAGGTTAAAATAAATTTTTAAGTTAAAATAATAAATTTTTAAGTTAAAAAAAAATTAAGTTTTAAAATAAATTTTTAAGTTAAAAAAAATTTTAAAATAAATTTTTTAAGTTAAAAAAAATTAAGTTTAATTTTTAAAATAGATTTTTAAAAAATTTAATTTTAATTAATTTGAAATTTGAAATTTAATTTGAAATTCGAAATTTAATTTTAATTTGAAATTCAAAATTTAATTTTAATTTAATTTGAAATTCAAAATTTAATTTTAATTTAATTTGAAATTCGTTTGAAAATTAATTAATTTAATCCTTATTCATCTCACCCGATCTAGATTATCAATCAGGGAATCTTATAATTTTGTGAGATGAATTAGATTTAATTACAGAGTTTGGTTTAACTTGTGTTAGATTCAGGTTTAGCTTTGGTCTCAACAAATAGGCATTCTTCGGATAAACTTCTAAGTTTGGTGAGTCACTTGGACGTCATTAGAAGTAACCAACCTTTCGAGGTTTTCTGAATAGTCCTATCCACGGAGCTTAGTATTAAACCTTGGTCTAACTAGTTAGGATCCATTTAAAGGTAGCTTCGGTCGGTTCCACTTGGCCAAATGCACCAGATTGAAGCCATATCTTTCTAGACATGCGATGTCCAAGCTTCCCCAACGTACTATCATCAAAAAACTTCACCAGTACCATGATTCAAGTTAAACTTGAACCCTCTTTAACTAGTCCTAATTACCCTGTCGGGTAGGTTGGTTGGGGTTACCCTTTTCGGGTAGGTTGGTTAGGGTTACCCTGTCGGGTAGGTTAGTTTTGGAGGTGCCGGCTATTCTGGAGCCTCCCCTGAACTATTGGCCATTAATTTAGTTTTTAGTTCTGGGTTTATTATAGTTAAGTTTTGGTTAAAATTTAATATTTAATTTATAATTTAGATTCAAGTTTTTAATTTTGAATTAATTAAATTAGTCAAATTATCTTTCTTTAAGAGAATGTATTTCATAGTTAAATTTTCTTTCAATTTCACTTTTATTAAGTTAATTGAATTATCTTTCTTTAATAGCTTATTTTTAAAGTTTAAGTTTTTATTCATTTTTAACTTTGAATTAATTAAATTGTTTGAATTATGTTTCCTTAAAGGTTTATCTTTTAACCTTTTATTAATTGTTAATTTTGAATTTTTCGGATTATCTTTATTTAATATGTTATTTTTAACATTTAATTTTAATTTTGTTAAATTTAGTTTTGATTTTATCAAAGTGTTTGATTTTATTCTTATATTTTCTTTATTTTTTAAGTTGATATAATTAGTAGAATTTATTAGATTATTCTTATCATTAAAACTTAATTTTTTTATTAATTAAATTATCTTGGGTTTGGATAGGATTTTCTAGATTAATATTGTCTAGATTATTAAATAATTTATTAATTTTATCTATATCAATATTGACCTTGTCATCTCTATCATTTGAGTTTTTCAGATTTGTTTAGGTTTAAGTTTGAATTTTTTAAATTAATTAGATTTGTTTTATAAGATAATATCTTAGGGGTATTTTTGTAATTATTGTCAACTACATTGTTTTCACATATATTTTCAGAAATAACCAGATCAATGCTCATATTTTCTAAACTACTATTAGCAGGAGTATTTTGGTAAATATCACTAACCTTGAGCGCAACCCCTAATTCAGTAGGCTTTTCGATTGGATCTAACCCGAGTTCAGATTCGATTTTTACTTGATCCTCAAGCTCCATCGGCTCCTCGTGAAGTTTGATCAATTGGGTCCAAAGCTCATGTGCATCTTTGTACTTTTTTACTCTGCATAAAATATTGTTAGGTAAAACATTACAAATGATTTTACTTACATTTGTATTTAGTTCTGAGTTCTGAGAAGGTTTTCTCAATATCAGCCAATAATCAAAGTTTACGCTTCCTAAGAAGCATTCCATTAATCGCTTCCAATAGTTGAAATCTTGATCGTATGGTGGTGGTTCGTGGGGGTTCCGTCCTTCTTGAAGAGTCATTATTCTTGCACACAGAGAAACAGAAAAAAATCCCAAGACTTGGTCTTGGATTAGCAGTGCTGAAAAAATAATATTTCACTATTTTTGAAAAAAATAATAAAATATTATTAAAATATTAATAAAAAAATATTATTCTAAAATTTTGAAAATGTAATATTTTATCAATACTAAGCAACGGTGAAAAGATGATGATGTGTTTTTCAAAAATAGTTTTGGAGGGAAAAAACGAAAGGCGTAAGATTTTTATTTTAAAGACGAACGATATCTAATTTTTCTTTAAAAAGCACCCCTCTTTGCCTGACTGGTGGTTGCACCAAATCAGAGCGGTACCTGCTCTGATACCACTTGTAGGACCGTTAGATTCGATAGAGGGGGGGTGAATATCGATTCGAAAACTTAGAGTATAAACGCAGCGAAAAAGTAAAATAGACACAAATATTTTTTACTTCGTTCGGAGCCTGTGACGACTCCTACTCGAAGGCCCGTACTCCGTGAGTACTTTCGTTGAGCAATCACTATCAATTCGAATATTACAGAGTTAAGTACAAGAATTGACAGATAAAGAAAATACCGACAATAGAATTAAAACAAAACCAGCACTGAGTCGGAGAGCTTTTCGTGGAGTCGCAAGAGCACAGAGCAGCAGATCTTGGATTCTGAGTTGATGTGAAGCTCCACCCTTGCCCCTTCTTTTATATGAAGCTCAGGGCGCCCCGGATCCCTTCCAGGCGCCCTGGTGAGACGTGGCAGGTCCAACCAGTGAGCTCCACGTGGCGACGCGCAATCAGGATAAAGTTTGCTTCCCGGGCGCCCGGATCCCTTCCGGGCGCCTGGATTCCTTCCGGGCGCCCGGACCCTGTTTTCCCGCAGAATCCGTCCTGCAAGACAAACGTTAGTCCGGAGGTAAATATATATCCTGTAAAACAGATTGTTAGCACAATTAAAGTTCAAACAAAGTAATAGCAAAGAGTATGACTTAGATTCCGTCTTTCCGAGACCGGAATCTAGTCACGATCTCGACTTAGATATCCGAAATGGATCTAAGCCGGATCGCGCCTAATGTTCCTTCCCGGAACGCGTCCTCGCGATCACTCCCTCCGGTGACTTACCTTACCGCCAGACGTCCGGCCACCCTTCGACTGTCTGGACTTCTCGCCACTATCCGGACCGTCGACCTAGTGGACTTCGCTAGCGTCGGTCAGCCCGTCGACCCGCTTGGACTTCTCGCCAGCTATCCAGTCAGCCCGTCGACCTAGCTGGACTTCTCGCCAAGCGTCCGGTCAGCCCGTCGACCCGCTTGGACTTCTTGCCAGCTATCCGGTCAGCCCGTCGACCTAGCTGGACTTCGTGCCAGACATCCGGTCAGCCCGTCGACCTGTCTGGACTTCTCCTGCACACTCGATCAAAGTGTCAGACAACAACAAAACTAACTTAACCTATTTGTCATTCATCAAAACCTGGGTTAGACCGTTAGTGCTAACCGCACCAACAATAATATCATGCTAGGATATCCAGATTATTTCCTAGGTATTCACGATTCGAACCCCAACTATGACGTATTTGTAAGAATTTTTCCTCCCAATGGGGGGGTGTAATCAAAGGATGCTAGGCTTCTAGACTGACCACCACGTGTGCTTCCCGATTTATCCTGGTGATTGATGAAAAACTTCTATGAGACCGGATAGATCACTCAGGCTCATAATATTGGATAAAAATATTTTTGGAATATGGAGTATTATTTTAATAATTTTTAAAATGGAGACGTTCTTTTGATGATGGTAAAAATAAGGATTTTTTATTTTTAATCAAATTTAATTATTTATAATTTAGCTTTTGAAAACATAAAATCAACATTTATTCTTTATATTCATCGTCAATCTTTCAACATCTTTTTTACAGAATTGATATAAAGAATGTATAATATGACAATTTAATTTAGTATATTATATTTTATATGATAAAATTTAATCTATAAGAACTTACGTTTCAAGAATTATAATACTTGCATATGCAATTATATGCAAATAAGCTTCCACCAAATTAAATTAATAATTTTGATTTAATTAAAAAAAGGCAATTTAATTTGGTTGAACTAAAAATTAGAAAATTTCTTATGGAAGAAATACTTGCATGGAGAGTATTTATGGAGACAATAAGTTCAATAAGGCATAAAATCCTTTTTTAGGAAAATAATTTAGTAGGTTCTAAAATTTTAATAAGTTAATTTTTAACATAAAACTAAAGAACTCTTCATTAATTAAGTTTCCAATCTTATATAAATTTATTGTTTGATGGTATACCAAAATCATTTGAAAAGACAATTAAAATTCCCAAAAAAAAATTACACAAATTATAAAAAAAAACAAAATCTTTCCTATATATGATATGAACATAAATGCCGAACAATAAAACAAGAAAATGTTTTTTAAAAACATATAAATAAAAAATTATTAAGCACAAAAAAAAAGCCTAAATTTCCGGAAATCACGTGAACCATAAACCTATGACATAATCCACACTTACTTACCCAGGATACAATTGCGTCATATTAGTGGGTCCAACGGTTCTAATCGTTCGTCAGACGCGTAAATAAGCGGGTAGAGAAATAAAACGTGTCTTGAGAATCGTTCTTAATTTGGCTTTCATTGAATGAGCCGGCGGTGACGTGGTAGGAGATCGCTGCCTGGAATACCGCCCCGAAGAGAGTGTCCTCAGGATGGGACCCAGAACGGGCAGCCAATAGCATGAGAGGAATCGGTCGACGCGTGGGACGAGCGAGTTCGTGGGAATGGAATAGGTCTTAGAGTTCACAGCTGGCCTACACGCGTCCGATGGTTAAAAATTAGTTTTTTTAAAAAAGGAAAATTAAACCCGTTCCGAAAGAAAGGAGCGGAGCCGCGGCCTCACCCCTCTGCTATATATATAAACGCCCTGGTTCTCCTCCTCACGCCATCGATCCGCCGCTTGGCTAGGGTTTCCTCGTTCGCCATTGTTGTTCTTCCCTTCGTTGAGCACGTCCTCTCGCTTCAGGAGAGATCGTTCCTTTGATCTGGAGACTAGAGATCGGGGAGCGGATCAACGCCGTACTTAGCAGATTCTTCAAATTATTTATAGTACGTTCTTTTATTTCTTCATGGAAAAAGATGAAAAAAGAAGAACGACTTTTGATGATTGTTAAGATTTTTGTTAGCTTGTTAGGTTTGTTGCTCTCGGGTTAAAATCGAGATTTGTAGATTTAATTTTGTTTTTCAATGATTCGCTTTTTGTCTCTTTGGATGCGTGATGTTCTTTACGCTTTATCTTTTGTACGTGTTCTTCGTTTCGTTACCTTCTAGCCTATAGTGATCTTCTTCTTTTGCGGATATATGTTCGTACTGATACTCCATTGTTGTTTTTCCATTATTTTTCTATGTCATTTGTTAATCTATTCGTTTTGTTTATTTGTTAATCTTACCAAGTTATTTTCCTTATTGCGGTATCCATTTGTTCGTTTCGGCGATATGTTTGATCGATAAACGTCTTTACGGAGTTATTTTTCGGGGATTTTAATTTAATCTGACAACGCTCTTATTCTTCTTTTGTTTCAGGTATCGTGAATGATTATTTAATGGAGTCAAAAGGTGGCAAGAAATCTAGTAGTAGTTCATTACAATACGAAGCTCCCCTTGGCTACCTCATTGAAGACGTTCGACCGTACGGAGGAATCAAGAAGTTCCAGTCTGCTGGCTACTCCAACGTAAGATCAATGAAAACCTTTGAATTGAAAATGCACCATTTTTTTTTAATTCTATTCGAATGAATTTATGTTTTTTTTTCTCATTTTAATTCATTGCAGTGTGTGAGGAAGCCATCCTGATATTCTTTCGCTTGCTCTCCTGTTCAGTAGAGTAGGATTTCTTAAGCGTGTTCGACCTTTGTTCCTCCTCTTTTCTTCAACTCTCTGGCTTGCTGTCTTCTAGTAATCAAACCTCTCTCAGTCTCTCCTCCCCGCTTTCTTGCCCGTCCTCAGCAATGGCATTGACGACGATGACTGGCTCTCCTGACCTTGCTCTTGTTTCTGCAATCGGGTTCGAGGGGTTCGAGAAACGCTTGGAGATCACCTTCTCTGAGGCATCAATCTTCGCTCGCTCTCATGGCCATGGCCTGCGCTCCCTCTCTCGGGCACAGATCGACTCTGTTCTGGATTTGGCATGCTGCACCATCGTGTCTCAATTGGCTAACAATGACTTCGACTCCTACGTACTCTCCGAGTCGAGCCTCTTCGTCTACCCTTACAAGATCATCATCAAGACTTGCGGGACCACAAAGCTCCTCCTCTCCATTCCTAGAATCCTCGAGCTTGCAGCAGAGCTTTCGCTCTCTCTTCAATCCGTTAAGTACTCTCGGGGAACCTTCATCTTCCCGAGCGCGCAACCAGCCCCGTACCACAGCTTCTCTGAAGAAGTTTCTGTCCTCAATGGCTTCTTCGGCGACCTCAAGTCCGGTGGCAATGCTTATGTTATCAGTGATCCCTTAATACCGGACCGCAAATGGCACATCTACTATGCTACTGAGAAGCCCGAGCATCCTATGGTCACTCTGGAGATGTGTATGACTGGATTGGACACTGGACGAGCTTCCATCTTCTTCAAGAACAATGTTGCTGCTTCTGCCACTGAGATGACGAAGTTCTCAGGGATCTCTGAAATCATCCCTGAGATGGAAATCTGCGACTTCGACTTCGAGCCTTGCGGCTACTCCATGAACGGGATATCTGGGCCAGCACTCTCTACCGTCCATGTAACACCAGAGGACGGTTTCAGCTATGCAAGCTACGAGGCCATGGGGTTCCACCCTGAGTCCCAATCATACAACGACTTGGTCGAAAGGGTCCTCTCCTGCTTCGGCCCTTCTGAATTCTCTGTTGCTGTCACCATATTTGGAGGACGTGAGCAAGCTGCCTCATGGGGAAAGGAAGTTGACGTATATGGTTACAATTGCGGGGAAATGATAGAGCAGGAGCTGCCTGACGGAGGATTACTGATCTACCAGAGTTTTTCTGCTTCCCCTGTGACAGCTCCTGTCTCACCGAGGTCCATCTTGCACCCCTGGGAAAGAGAGAACCAGGAGAGTATTGCGACTGCAAAGGATGAGGATGAGCTTCTGATGATGATGATGATGGAGAAGGGAAGGAAAGCTGAGAGTCAGGAAATTCAAGTGTTTTAGCAGCCAGCCAAACTGTTTTTTTTTTCTTCATGTTTTTCTTTGTTTAGTTCTTTCATGCTGTGAAGAATAAATGCTCTAGGTGGTCTGCTATGTCTGCCACAATGAGCAAAAACGCATAATTTTGTGCTGTTCAAGAGATCTTGTTGCTGATGGAACAGTTTGGATGTCTTAATTATGTTCTTTATATTAAATCTGTGTCATATTTTTTATAATTCAGGTATGTTTAGTATGTGATCTATCTGTTGCCTTGTTAAGATATTGCGTTCTCAGGATAAACCATATGTATAATTAACATTTTTTTTTTAAAAAAAAAGTATTTATTGATGTATAAAAAATAATAGGATTAATCAACAGTTAGATTACACGAACAAATAGGTTTAATAAAAAAGTATTTATTGACCTTAATAGTTTGCCTAATACATTCACCTCGAGCCAGGCTTGGACCGGAGAGTCAAGTTGGGCCCGATTTGGAGGCCTGTGAATCTCTATTTCCCCATTTGTACCCAAACCCACCTTCCTTCCCCTAAATTCTCTCTCGAACTTTCTTTCGATCTGGCCGCCGCCGCCGCCGGTGGCCGGAATCGATTGCGGTCCACTCCCCGTTCCGTCAGGACGGTCATTCCCTTGCTAGTGGCCTCGTCTCTCCGATCTCGCAGTGCAAGTTCTCAGCCTTTGCTATGGAGACCGATCTCTCACGCAAGTCAGTCACCCCCTCCTCTCGCGACCTCTGATCTCGCAGGCTGATCCTCTGCTTCGATATCGCTTATTATCAATCTCTGGCTCGCACGCCGGTCACAGCATCCAGTTTCCCTAGTCCATCAGCCTTCAAATTTGGACGCCTCTACGATCACGTAGCTCTTGAACACCATAGAAGGATAATTAGGTGATAATTTTTTTTTTCTGTTTTGCATTTTATTTCCGTTTTAGGAATATTTATATACATTGTTCATTTTGATCAAACATTTTCTGGAAGAAGAATCCTCTTGATTTAGATTTTTGGAGTTCTGGATGCAAAATCCTTACGTTGATTAGGTTTTTAACATGGGAAATCAAAGAGAGTAGGCAGAGTGCAGATGAGATTTTGTGAAGTTTATCCTCTTAGAGTTGTTCATTTTAGTTGTTTCAGGTATGCACAACTAACAGACCCAATGTTTGATTGATTTGGGCATCCAACAAATTCTCATTTAAATAAATCGATAGGTTAAGGTAGTCTTTTTCCAAAATTTTCTAGGTATTTAACCATTGTATTGGTCGGGTTCGAGTATCAGGGTAAGTCTCCATTGCCATTGTTATGATAAGCCTCTACCATCTGAAGGCACAGAATGAGGAAAAGCACAAAGATCTCGCCTCCAAAGCAAACAATAAGTAAAGCTTTATCGTATTGGACCTCATTTCATTTTATTGCTTGCTACACTTGTATTTGCTTTAGAAACTAAATTCTATGAAAATGTTTCATAAAATACCCACTCCCACTCACTTTATTCTACAGTTTAAAGCTGGTGTCTGTTTCGTTGTTCTTGTTCCTGCTTAAAGCTCACAACTTTCTGTGATTCTGTTTTAAAGTTTTATCGTATTCCTAATAGTTCTCTTCAGGTTTATTAGCTTTGTCCAGGCTCTCTTCCTGAACTCCCAAGTACTCTAATACTGTGCTAATGGCTCATCTTGCCTATGTTCTGGATTTTTGGCCGAAAACTAATTACATGAACTTCAATTATTTGCAAGCATTTATGTTTGCCTAAACCTAAGTGATTTAATTTATTTGGATATACTACTGAATTAGCTTGCGTAGAGCAATAGGTCATAAGTTTTGTGTGGCCAACCCCAATGGTTGCCAAAAAACACAGTTTGACAATGACAATGACAATGACAATCTTGATTTTAAAGCTCACTCAAGCTTAGGTGCTTGTCTCAATCTAGCATCAATTACAAACATATATATATATATATATATATTTGAAGATTGATTTTACATAATGTGAGATTAGGTAAGCCTTTTTAAAAATTATACAGCTTAAAAGATGTTAAATATTAAAATTAATTTTAACTTGAACAAAATGTAAATCTAGGTCACCTGTTATTCATTTGGTTGTGTCATTTTCAGATTTTGTCTCTCATGATTTCGTTCGGTGGTGTGTCTGGCATTGCCGGAGTTAGGTTTAGTATATGGAGTTTCAAAATGTCGGTCTTTGTCCAAGGATATGAGTGTGCATATTCCCTTATTTTTTAGGAGGAAAGAATCTTGAATGTGAGTGAAATAGTCAATGTTATAGATCACAGAAATGTTACTTAAAGCAAGGAATTCAATGAATGCATTTCGGTTCAGAAAGGTTTGGTATATCATTCCATCAAAATCAATGAATTCCTGTGAAATGAGATTCGATGTATAATGATCAATGGCTATAAGATTTGCTTACTGACACTTGTAATTCTGATCCTTTCTGTGTCGACATAAGTTTGCTGGATCATTGTTTGCTTATATTTTTAGTGTTTGTTTTTTTTAACTTATCGAAAAATGCACAGGACGAGAAACCCTATTTCTATAGTTTTTTTTTTCACTTGTAAGTGGAGAGAAGAGCAGTCTCAGCAGCTCGAACAATTGTGACTGGAAAAATGGTGGATGTATGGTGGTCATTGCTAGGGGCTGCAATTCCAGCCATCATAGCGGGGCAAGTCGTCAGAGTAAGAAGGCGACATGCTGATGAACAAAGGCTCAAGAATGCTCGCGGCCGTGAGAACTCTGATGAAATCTTCGTCTGCGAGAGAGTCTGTACTTCGAAGAGAATGCTGAAGAAGGTCGGCGCATTTTCTAAAGATCCGATCCTCGACACGTGTGTCACTGTGTGTGGTGTCTCGGAACTTGATGCCTGTGCTGATGCCTGTGCCAGGACTGTCTGTGTTAACCAACACCAAGTGCCCAATTGGAACGACATCTGCATGAAGAGGTGCCAAAGCGAATGCCTCAGGCTCTCTGCATCTTCGATTTGAACGAGCCGAATCAGTAATTCAGTTGTATTCTCGTCCCGTATTTTGAATTTAAGAACAAAAAAGGGGGGAAATTCATTTATCTTCTCTTTCAAAATGCACCTTTATAATTTTAAAATCATTGAAGTACCTTCAAACACTTTGAAATTGATAATATTTATCAGAGATTTACATTTAAAAAAAAAACAGAAGCTGACCCTGACACAACAAGTTCAGCAGCAACATGGTGTAAAGATTTCAAATAAAGAGCATTCGATACAAAGCTTGGACCTGAAGAGATTCATGATTCAGAAAACAAAGGGTGTTTATATTTTACATTCTCCCGAGCGAATTGTTGTTAAGACTAGTTCCGAGCTGCTACTCTAATGGCGGTTTAGATTTTTCAGCTTGGAGCTCCTTGTGCGTCATAGACAACAATGGTAGAACCTTTTTTCTCTTGAGAAAGAAATACCACAATCAATGGTAGCAAAAGGCTTCTCTTTTCAGCTCCCTTTGTCAAATAAGTTAGAATGATGACAAAATGAGTCGATGAGAATCTGAGTGATATTGTCGACAACCGCTTTAAGTATGTCCCAAGCGATTGAGAAACCATAGTGCTCCTTCTGCGGCTTGCTCTTCGGCCTCTTGTTCATGAGGTTGTGATTCACTGAAGCACTCCAAAATAGTGATTGTGATTGTATCTACCTCCAGAATGATCTTACACGAGAATCTGCAAATAATCACAAGGAAATATATATGTGTATATATGTGTTGTGTGTGTGAGAACTGCAGCTTGATTGTAACAGAAATACGCTACATGTATCAAGCACCGTGCACACAAAAAGGAAAAGTAAGCTCCTGTCGATCACAGGATCTGAGTTGGAAATTCATCATAATAATTTGGCTATCCAAGATGCATGAACAACCTCCATTTGGAGAATCTCTACAAGGTAAATGTGAGCCAATAAACATCGATGGGCCACTATTCCAACATACCGTAGGAAGTCCATCAAAGAGTTCGTAGCTTATTAATGTTCCCTCTAAGGTTCAGGATTCTTGTCTACCTTGTTGGTGTTTGGTATTGAGTCTTCAAATTTTGGGTTCGAGAAGACATTAAGAGAGTAAAAGATTATCATATTTCTCAAGCTCCAAGCTCTTGCTCAGCTCAATATGCCAAGTCCACTGCTAAGTTTATTTGGATTTTATATCTTTCGGGAAAGCTATTGCAAAATTGCTCCGACCATTGTTAACACCGAGTTAAAACGTAGATCTTGCGATTTGCTCTTTTGGTACATTGCAGAATTGTTGTATTAGTCAAATACTGAATCTCAAACTGAGTTTCAGAAACTCATCTTCTATGCTCATGCTCAATATCATCTTATACTATGCTTGTACTTATATGTGCACTGTTATTTGATATAATCTTAGTTCGCTTCTATATTTGATTTATGTAGCTTGTTATTTGATCTCTTAGCTTTTACAATGCGTATTTGACCTTATTCAGGGATGTACATTTAGTTCATGTTTACCATTTTTCATGACTAACTTTCACTATTTATCATCTCCCCTTTTACTTTCCTCCTGACAGATAGATCTTATGCTTCAATAACAGTCTATAAAAAGAAAGACATTATCTAGTTTTCGATAAAATATATAAGGTACTAATTTGATTACGATGAGCCATGATTTATCATCATAAACATTGCAAGAGGGAAATTTTTAAGCTCTACAGATAACAACTAACATATAGAAAATGCCTCAGAAGTTTGTAGTGATATTCTAGAAAGATAATAACTGATATGCAGAAGTACTAAGAGACAATAAGCGTAACCTGCCTTTTTTGTTGTTCAGGTCCTTCCTCGCACAAAATAAATGATGGGTGTTTCCAGGAATTTGCAGCACAGATCATAAGCAGCCGTGATTTCGCAGTTCCTGTACCCTGATCTCCTATAAACGTTAAAATGTAAGTGTAGTTGAGTTCATGATTGTGTCATAGGCAACTTTATTTGCATTCAGAAAAGACAATTGTTCCCAAACATATTGTTTGTTATACCAATTTGATGCATTTCTGCTGGCAGGTCTTGGCATGCCCTTGTTTTATTGGTTGCAGTCATCTCCTTGGAAAAACCGATCGATTCTGCTTCTCGACTCCTGTTTGCTAGAAAAAGTTCATGTCCCACAATCGAATCATCTTCAATGGTACTTCTGGCTACAATAATCTCCTTACAAAAGCTAACTAATTTGGCTTCTTGGCTTCTACTCTGGGGCTCCATTTCGGAGAGCAAGCTTCCTTCATGTGGGCGATAAAGAGCCTGTGCAATACGTTCAAATGCGCAGGGATGAAAGTTAAAAGACAAGTCTCAGTACTTTATTGCCAACATCGTAAGAAATTATACTATCTCAAAACTTTATTGCCAACATTGTAAGAGAATATAAACAAGATAACTCCTACTGGCATATGTATAACATCACTAGAGAAGCTATGGATGTTCACGCGAACTTTTTCGACAATAATTTATTATTATCGACAGGAGTAAAGAAGGGAAAAACTTCCCAGCCAAAGATAGGAAGGATAGGGAAGAATGAAATTTAGCTGACAATGATGCTCAACTTTCTTCCTACAGGAAAACCGGATGCAATAGATTGCAACCTCAAGTGATGTTATACATAGCTTCTCTAGTGAGAATGTAAAAAAGCCAAATGAGGGTTAACACATTCATAGTCAAGATAATGTCATCGAAAAACTTCCATACAAATTGATCTATTTGCCGCAGTTCACTAGTAGAAGAAGTACCATATCTAAGATAACAGAAATCAAATGAAGAATGTGTGGCATGTACATGTGAACCACACAAGTTCGAAGAGCTCAAATAAAGAATTTGAAGTTGGGTCATTGTCTCTCTTGCATTCCTACAATGATTTAGATATAACCGTGCAATAATCAAAGATTTGAACAAAGGAACATGAGAAAGCATGGATTATTTGATGCAAATTCTAGACTGATATCTGGTATGACAATTTTCAAGGATATATTTTGCTTTCTCATTTTGAGTTCTTGTAGTTGTTTATTTCTCATTGAATGAATCGTGGTATGGCCTTGTCTATTCTTCTAACTAAGCCAAATCAAAAGAACTCATATCAAATGCCCCTTAAACTCTTACCAAACTAAAAGAAATCATTTGACTAAAATAAAACAAAGAAAAATCAATTACAAATTCTAAAATTTAGATCGATTCCTTTTGTTTATTTGCATTAAAAGCAAAGGAAGCTATGTCGCTTCCACAACAATGTAAACCTGAACCTTCATAGAGCTATTGATTTAAGCCCATAAACCTAAAAGAATAGATAAAGGAGAGCAATTAACATAAAACAGCATGTGCAGATTTAAGATTGAGAACATAAATAGCAGGATACATGAATCAACAGATATTATTTTTCCCAATTGGGCGTATTTGATCTGCAGATGAAAACTAGGTAACAAATCAGCTAAGAATAGCAGTGCCCGGATAATAAAGATTCCGATGATATTCTTACCCAAAAAGTATGTACTCAAGATAGCGTAGAAATGCTGCATATATTGAACAAAAGGGCTCGATCCCCAATATTCTCGTGAATAATTTCAAATCTGCTTGCTCTCCAACACCACATTGGCCGGAGCTCGCGCAAGCAACATGAATTTTTCGGAAAAAAACAAAAATGAGTGGCGAAACGAAGGGAAAATACGGAAGGAGGTTACCTCCTCTTCCATTGGATCGACCCAGCTCTGGCAGCAGCACCGCCACCGCGAGGAAGGGCAGGAGCTTCTCGCCATCGATTTCTCCTCTTCCATCGGATGGCGAAGAGAAGCCACGCGCGCCGCCGGGGAGATGAAAAAGATTTTTTTTTTTTCCCTGCCCGACGGTGCGGAGAGTGGTGTGGATGTTTGGACTCGAATTTAAAAAATATAAAAAAAGTTGGAGCCAGAGGTGCAAAGTTAACTTTCGGGAAAATTACTTCTAACATTCTATAATAAAATTCTTTCTAAATTATTGCCTCTTAAAATTTCAAAATTATTAAACTACTTCAAAAAATTTATGCGCAGAGACGATGGGACTGGCCGACAGACAGGATGCAAATTTTCAGATAGGTCCATTCGAGAATTTTTATTTCATGGAATAATAATAATTAGAGTGGTTAACGATATAGAGCTTTTACTTCTTAAAATTTGGTTATTTTATAACGGTTATGCTAACTTCCTGCCACAAGTACATTGAACTCTAATAGCCAAAAGTTCTGAGTTTGAAACTGCACAGATGCAATCAAACGAACAAATTATCAGCTACATGGAAAAAAAAACCTAAGAAACAAACAACTTTCTCTGTTCTCAAACAGAATAAGAAAGCTCAGATTCACATTTTTTTTAGCATTAAAAAAAAAAAAGCTCACAAGAAACAAACAACTTTCTGTGTTCTCAAACAGTATAAGAATGCTCAGATTCACATTTTTTTTTAGCATAAAAAATACAGTGTTACTGCAAGACAATGCTGGGCCGTAGAGAGACGGTTCAGCCCCTGAATGTTGTACATTCACTTTCGGCTTCCAGTTCCAAGGCGTGGTTTTGCTTTCACTTCAGATTCCTGTTACAAAGAACAATAGATTAGGAATTGTGGGATGAATCCTTCGTTCATTAGGTTTGTTTGATGTTTTTGATGTGAGTAATGGATAGAATTCAAAGAGAAGACGAGGCTTAGACAAGGAATAAAGGGTTATAGTATGATTTAAAATTTCATTCCAGTGTAGGACATGAGCCAACCGGCTAATATGCGGATTAGTCTGATTCCAATGAAGCTCTTCGGCCGACATTCCATAATGATGGTGATGTACCAAAACTTCCAATGAAGTGCGAGTCTTCCAGCAATGGTGTGAAGTCAGAACACACCAAAGGCTTACCCTAAGGCTGTAAGTCGAGCTCCACACATGGCATGACGTTCACAAAGGGCAAACACATGCAGCAGACCTTGTATAGTGATGGTGATGCAGCAGAGGCTTCCTCGTGTGACATTTACACAAGGCAGTGCAACATTCACATCAACAAACAACACATGTGCCAAACCTTCCATGATGACCGGGATAAGCCAGATCTTCCTATCCTTCCTCCTCTCCTATTCTGGTGTGATGTTGGCAATGGCATGTCTAAAGCTGACCAAAAGGCTTTGAGATTTCAAACCTTTGAACACTTAATTCATAACAGTACCTATGATATTTCGAAAGCACTACCCTAAAATTTTGACAGGTAAACATTATATCCAAGAGCAATAAATTTTGCTAAAAGGAAAATATGTCTCCACAAGTAGTTCAAGTGGCAATTATGTTTAACTGCCAATTGCCACTGAATATTCACCCCCATTATATTTAGATAGAACTTAATATGAATGCTGCATTTTAGAAGAAGATGTGAAATATCATCAAGTTAGAAGGGATCGACTCAAAATTCTAAACATACCTGTGGATTGTGAAGGTAGATGTATGTTTTTGCCGTAGCTGGATTGTGGTTTTCAGCACCTTTGCTCCAGTCGTAGCAGACCTGCACCAATTCCATAACTTTATCAGAAGTTGTGTTATCAAGATTCAAGAATATCGACCATACTAATTTCTTTACATACATCAACATTTTATGAAAATGTGTACTAGCTAGAACAGGTAAGCTAATTCATGAAAATGTGTTTTCTGAACCAGGTACACAAACTGGATCAAACAGTGGCTGAACTGGAATTGAGTTGTTTCCCTCACAGATTGAATAAACAAAAAAATATGAAAAGACAAAAAAAAAGGTTCAACTGCTGGGTTCTTTGTGAGGAAGTGCAAAATGTTAAATTAATTAATTAGCTTACTTAAAAGACTTTACTAATTTGAATCTCATGTCTCATTTCAGTCTCTAATGCTGCTAGCCCTCCACGTTTCAATCCTTCAACTCAAGCAGTTGGCCATCGCCCAAAGCCCAGCCTCAACGTCTTGAATCAAATTATTGTTATCGCTTAAACATGCAATTCACGATTAGAAACAACGGGTTTGTGATTTAATCCATTCTCATAGGATGGTCTGCCAAATGGACTAGGCTGAATCAATGCCCAAGTTGATACATGGCTTGACCAATTAATCCACCGGTTCAACAACTAATTAGTGATCCGAAACTCTTCTAGTTAGTTTACAATTCCGTCTGTAAACTATGTTTTGAATCACGTAATTTTTAAATAAGATCATTAACAGAAACATGAATTATAGGAAACTTACAGCATAAGCAAAAATTGAACCATCATGGTTGAAAGTGCTGCATGGAATGGGATATGGGCACCTACTCATTGCCTGCATTCAAGAGGAAAATGATAATGAAATGGCCTAGGATGGTAATAGGATACTAAAATTCTATTTTTAAAAAAAAAAAAAAAGTTGTTTTATGCCTTATATAATGTTAAACAATTATGATACTCCAACAACAAAAACAACGTTAACAAATATAAATAAGAAAATCAATTCTTATATTCAAGGCCTAGAAACAAGTTGAAAGAACTGAAGAAGGTAAAGAATATGCATTAAACATTTAATATATTCAGAATTATAAGGTATCATGAATGACACTAGCCTCTGATAGAATGTGCACAAACTTCATTAACAAAAAGATTGAGTTAAATTGAATGGTACAATTACATCATACATGGAAAATAAAATTGTGAAAATTTTTAATTAGTCCGGAGAGAGTCAACAGATGAAATCAAATGTTGATATCCTAAATCTGCAAAATAATCCAGTGAATGCAGCAAAATGACAATCGGAATGCCAAACTGGACTCCGTAGTTTCAGAGTAAAATACAAACATAGGAATCATACAAGAGATTAAAAACAAGCTCAGAGCACTTAAATATGATTAATTTTTTGAAACATGCAGACCTTCAGTCTTTGTTTGCTGTCCTTGTCCCAGAAATTAAATGCGCCATCAGACCCAGCAGTGGCAAATGTATGATGAACCTGTTACAAAGTAGAGTTCTGAAGATGTAAATAGTTGATGTCTCAGCTACACTACTTGTCTCAATAGACAATAATAGCAGTGGTAGTATCCAAGATACATTGTGAGGATAACATGAACATACACTAATGCTAATCACATGGAAAGAAAGTGAATTTAATTCTACATAATAAAGGTCGTGTATGAGGTTAGATGCTTGTCGATATCATCTAGAAGTAGGCAACCAAGCCAGCCTAAATGTACAAACAAAAGCTCAATAACTGGCCTGCTTAGGAGTTCATTTATTTGGAAGACTGAACTTGAACTTTAATCAGTAGATTAAAACTCAGCTTGATAAGCTTACAAAAGCTCACATAGCTAAGAATGGCAGGTTTGCAATTTGAAATTCTAGAAATAAAATAAATATGATTCAAAATAAAGAGCGAGTACTCCTTGTACATCAACCACTGAAAGAAGAATGCACTTGCTTTCGTGGGAATATGGGCAATAGGAAAAGGAATGTCAAGGTCCACCCAATTACAAAAGTTTCTGAAATATCTGCTAACTAAACTTATTTTCTCTAGGGGAAGAAAATAAACAAAAATTTTGTCATTGGACGAAAAAAAAATGACAACTTAATAGTCAAATATGAATGGTGCTTAAAGGAGAGTAAACTACATGCATTATAACCACAAGAAAGTAGGCAAATACGTAGACAATGAAATCATCACCACTAAAACCAAATTTATTATTTACATTGCAAAGGAATTATAAGAACAAGAACACCAAAACAAGAAATTCAGTATCTTACAGGATGGAAGTTCATTGAGTTCACAGAATATATTTCGTTGCCTTCTCTGTGGCACTTGAATGTGAAATTTTTGCTTTGTTGTGCATCGTCAAGATGGTGCACGCCAACTCTCCCTTCTATTGATCCCACCTACAGTACAACACCAATAAGGTTCGCTCAAAAACTTGGATTTCTAATCAACTCCAGTAGATAAATATAGTAGAAAGAAGAAAGAAACTTCTGACTAGCATTTGCCGTGAAGGAACATAACTCATTTCATTTGACCACTGAAAACTTGAATTTCAAATTCTCTAAAAGCCTAAAAGAAACCTAGTTGGACACTTGGTTTATATTCAAAAATAAAGCTATATTAGCTGGTAGAAAACACAGTAAATATCAGTGAACAAACTTAAATAGTGGACTAAACCTGTAATTGCAGTGATCTCATTGAAGGGAGAGAACATAAAAGAGTAAAATTATTCCAAAACTTATTTCAAACAACAGATGTAAACCTCTTGATATAGGCTTTAAAAATGGGATAAACCCTAAAATAGTCCAAATTTCTTCAATGTTTTAGATGCAAACCTTAAAAATATTCTCTGATATAGAGGCTATATACGAGAACAACACTTGCATTTTCAGTCAAGGACAATTCTAAAACTTAGACTTAAGACTCTAGTGTATTCTCTGATTAATGTAAATGTATAAATGTACTAACAGAAATATTACCAGAAACCCTTGCTGATCAGGGAATGCAGAAAGGCATCTTGTCTGGTACTTCAAAGGCGATGTGATTGTCTTGAACACTGTCTGATAATGGCCAAAGAAAAAATTGAAAATGTGTCAGAATCTTGAAAAATCAAATTTTACTACTGCCCATAGAATAATGAAAAAGATGTGGAAATAGATTTAATATACAGATAATTAACAAACAAATAGGAAGACAAAACCTAAAATATAAAGATATCATTCTCTTAGTCTACACAGACAGGATCTTTCATTCACCAAATTATAAGTCTCTTCCTCAGAAAATTTATATAATAAAGTTAATGTCATCCAATCCTGAATGAGGAAACAACAGCTCCTATTTGTTGGGATAAAACCAATCACCATTATGGACTGATAGAGAAGTACTATCTAACAAGTTGTCGTGTATCATCTTGCATCCTGTCAACTCAACAGGAATCAAATTTGATGTAGAAAATTCAGGTAGCCATGAATTAACTTCAGCCATTACTAGGTAAAGGTTTTAGCTCAATTTCCTAATTAAAATAAAAGAAACTTGCCCGTGACATCATTTTGGTTCCTGTGTTCCTTTCATGGCAAATAGTAAAAGCATCTGCTTCCTCTCCCTTGTTATCCAACTTCCCCTTCATTTTTCCCTTGCCTCTGGTCTGTCTGATTTCATAGGATGACTTGTGTGGTTGGCTCCTTTCAATGCTCTATTTTCCACCATTTCCTACTATAACCACCACAATCTAGGGCTTATTCCAATCACCACAAATTGAGATTTAGTTCAGCCACTCACAACATTACTTTCCCTTATCTCTATGCCTTGTGTTTTTTCTTGACTCTTTTGCTCTATGCAAACTAAACAAAAACCCCATCTAAACAGAAGTTTATTTAAAGTTCATATAACAGCACATAATGCCAAGAACAGAAGAGATACTCACAGCAAGAAGATCTTGTTACACTAAGCAAACTTTACAAAGAAAAATTTACATAACATTTGTGCTAGAGGAAACTTAACTGCCATGCCACAAGGTTGTAAATAATAATATATATAGGATAAACACCTTGAATGCTAAACAGCAAATATATGAATCACCTGAGGGTTTTGCAAGTTAAAAATTTGAATCTGTCGATCTGCAGTGCCAACAACCATCAAAGGGTACTGCACTGACAGAGAATAGCATCGTTCAGGAAGCTGCTGACTATGGACAGGCTGCGCTTGTCGAGTATCCCAGTACCTGGAAAAGAAAACAATTAGCAACGAAGTAATTTAAAAATGGAAAAAAAAAAAATAGTTCTCAGGATAACAAATCAAGTATAATAAAATATATGCAGAGAAGGCACTGCATAAAACTCAAAACTGAACGGTGAAATACAAAAAAGGCAACAAATAGTGCTGGTTCACATCATGGAGCAAAAAAACACTAAACACACTGGCATTTACAAAAGATTAATTGCAGACTAGCCAGAAAAGAAATTGACATGTAATGCCATAATAAGGGTAAGTTTGGGCCTGCTACTCTTCAATCAGGGGAGTATTTGACTATTTAAATAAAAATGACACAGTCTGTATATTAATCAAAAAATAAGAGAGAAAAATAATAGTTAATTAGGAAAGAAAAGGAAGATACAAGCCAGAAGAACGTTCACTTGTCCTTATGGACAAACCTTCAGCGCGCTGCTTTTTCGTAGAATTCAAAACAGTCTAACATGGCCATCACTTGAGTAGCAAACTATAAGAACACACTATGTTTCCCAGAAAAAAAAAATGTTATTTCATATGTTCCCTTAATAGACAGTCTTTGATTTGATAAACTCAATCCTAGACTTTCCAATGCAAAAACTGGTTAACATTCTGATATGATCTTTGATGATTGCTATCGGAAAACAAGCTAAGCTACTGCAACAAGTAAATGCACATACATAAGGGGGACTACCAGGATATGCTGCTAACTTTCTCCATCAACTTCTAACATTTTCATAGATTTGTCTGTAATAAAATTTTAGAATGAATAACAATTTATAAAGTAAATGCACATACATATGAGGAACTATCCTTATACACTGCTAACTTTCTCCATCGCCTTCTAACATTTGCATATGGTGTGTCTTTAATAAAATTTTAGAATGACAAACAATTTAACAAGCAAAATTGATCATAATCATGGAACACAAACCTGAGTGTCTTGTCCCAGCTCCCTGTAACCAGGAGATTCATTTGTTGTATCCAGGCAATATCTTTAATCGGTGCATCATGTGCAGCAACAGTTGTAGGTTGTCCACCAGACATCAAAGGCCACATCTTTACTATTTTATCACAGCCTCCTGAAAAAACTGTTGTCCCATCATCCTTCCAAGTAGAGCACAAAACCTGAGGTAGAAAAGCGATGGATGATTAACAATATGAGTATTGTGATAATAATGTAACATATCTTTACTGCATGTGAAGGCCAAAATGAAAACAAAATACCGGATGATCATGTGATATTGAAGCTTTTGGTTGACTACTACCGGCCAAAATTTCCCAGCACCTAACCTATAAATAAACAATGAGGAGGGAAATGAGTCCATCGAGAAAATATGGAGAAAAAAGTTGCATTGATCCGAGACCTGATTATCCCAGGATGTGGCAACAAGGTAATTTCCCTTTGGGCTGAAACTAAGGCTAGAAACGGAGTCACTTGGAGCAGGAACAACCTGCATTGCCATTAAAACATCAACCAAATCAGATCAACATAGATAAAATCAACAATAAATTTTCCCTTCTAATAAATCCTTAAAAGAACATCAACCAAATTCTGCGGGGCTTTCTACCTCCATAGACTTGTTAGGGTTTGCATTTCCAGCTGCAGCAACACCCAAGCTACCAAAGCTCGCCATATGCGTTACTATCTAATCTATCACAGAATTCCTGAAATACAACAGATCATCCCATGAAATTGGTTAAGTGCCAGAACAAAGAAATCCTTAAAAACAAAATAAACTGTGCTAACAACCAGCGTTTGAGGTTCCTGCACGGAACCGGCACCAGTACCCTCGTCCTCGCGTGCGAGTTGCCAGCCCCGAAAGAAGGAATCGATTGACTTACTTGGAAGCAGATGCGAAGGCGATCGCCGAGAGATTAGTTCGGCGAGGGCGAGGGCGAGTGCGAGGGCGAGGGCGAGGGCGAGGGCGAGAGATCAGTAGCGGCGGCGACCGCTCTTCGTACGATAGTATTTGAATATTAACAAACCGAAAGGAAAAAAAAAAAAAAGTATGCTGACCACAACAATAACAAAGAAAAAAAAAATAACAACAATAGCAAACAAATAAATAGATCGACAGAAAAAAAAAATCCATTCTGAAAAAAAATCAACCCACACGTAAAAAAAAAAAAAAAAAAAAAAAAAAGAATACCATAAACGCTCTGTGCTGTTCGACGCCGATTCACCCAAACGAAGAATACCATAAACGAAAACCCCCCTACATTTCAGTCCTAAACCCTATTTTAGTCTAACTTCGATACCGGCAGATGCTCACCTGCCCGCTAGAGAGAGACGAAGGAAGCGGCAACGAGAGAGCGGATGCAATCGAAGAGAACGCTCGCACTAACAGATGAGCGGAGAGGCCTAGCTTCAATCGGACGCGAAGGAGATCGATCTGGGAGTGATGACGAAGCTCCAAGACGGCACGAACGGGCGGGACAACGAGGCCCTTGTAGTAGTTCTTATTTAGGACTTGCCTTTGGAGTTTGGGCCGAAATAATTGGGCTCAACGCTTTCATATTGGATCAATAAAAACACTCAACGTTAATAGGAGATTCCAATTAAAAGTCTAATTAATAATAATAATAATAATAATAAATATTCACGAGCCATTGTATTTTACACATGGTAAAATATGATTCGGTCCTCTCTAGCTCCCCATCAATCCAAACTTATATGAAAAAAATAAATCAAAAATAACTACTCACCATTAATCAGAATGATCAAAACATAGGAAAGGACATGCTACCTGAGTTACCTGCCACCGTCCTTTACGTGGGGCGGAAAGGAGTTGTTAAGTTTTTAAATTAATAAATAATCATTAAACAATATGATATTAAATTTTAATCATTCATTAAAATTTTCTTAATTTTTGAAAAAAAAAATCATAGCTATTTGAATAATTTTATTATTAACTATTAATCAAATAATATATTTAATAAATAAATTAAACCATTGAATATGCTAATTTTAAAGAGAGTTGATTTAGATTAGATTTGATAAAGTTACGATGAAATAAAGTTTAATCGACTTAAAATCAATTTAAAAATTTATTCCCGTCTTTTATTTACTACAACCACAAGGCTACCGCATCATCGACATTTTTAAAAAAAATTTCCGATAATACCTAAGATTTTTCTCTTTACCTTCTCCACCACCAACGTCAACCGTTCTTTTTCTTATAACTTTACAAAATAGATGGAAAAGTTAATTTTAAAAGAAATATATAATAGATTAATTAATATTGAACTAATCATTAATATTCCTAAAATATTTTTAAACACAAATTATAGTTAAACAACTTTTAAAATTAAAATTTTGTAATTAACCAAATCTGTCTAGAGATTCACTGGTTACGAGTTCGACCTGTTGAATTAGGTCAATGGTAATCGACCTATTGACTCAATTACAGGTCTAGAGCAGGCGGGTCCGGGTAAGTTAGGTTCGGACCGGGTTGGTCTGGATTAGGCGGGTCTAATCCAGATGGGCACAGTCTAAACGGATCCGATTGAGACTCGACAAGAAAGACTTATGACAAGCTGGATCGGTTCGATCGAGTCAATGAGTAGCTATACTCGGTTACGAGTCCGGTCCAAATAGAGTCTGACTAGGATCAGACTCGAGGACATGCCTAATCAAGTCCCTGCCAATTCTAATTCTTGATCGTAATAACTTACTCGAGTCATACATAAAGGTCTTGGTCGGCAATTATATTAGTCTATGGGGTTATGACGTCGCGATAAAATATTCAGATTATCATTCTGATATTCATGGTTCGAATATCAGCTATAGTGTATTTATAAAAAAAAATTCTTCAAATGAGGGGTGTAATTAAAGAATGTTGAGATTCTGATCGTCACGTGCGTTTCTCAATTTATCCTGATGATCGATGAAAAATTTATGTACTTAATTTATCATGATAATCAATAGAAAATTTTCATAAGATGGAACTTATGACCTAAAAAACATCAATGAGAATATTAAAATTATCATTTTTTTCGACAATTATATTCTACCTAAATAATTATGTCCATTGATGATATTTATATTGACTTTGAAATTTAATAGTAAAAAGGTTTAGAGTATGAAAAGTTTGCGACTCACGTGTGAATAATTTATTTACGATTAATTATTGCTAATCGAAGATTTTTTTAAAAAAAAAATTGTCTCTTTAAAAAATACATTTGATTTGAAAGTCAAGTTGACGAGAGATTTGCTTGTGCTTGACGATTATTTGTAAATTAATTGGTGGTCGACACGTTTTTTTCTTGTTCCATTAATTTTTCTGTTTTTTTTTTGAAAAAAAAAATTATGTCCCGTATTTTGCCTAAGTTTCATTGATTGATTGTGTACTTTAGAAAAGTTTGATGGATGGAGATATTTTAATATGTGATCGAATCGATGCGCATCACATCGTCGATAAGGTCATTATTAATGAATGATTGAGATTTTTAGAATTTCTAGTAGGACAAATTATTGGCCAAAAATATTTTTTAAAAAATCTAAAATTAAGTAAAAAAAAATCCTATTAAATATTTTATCCCATGAATATCTTTACTTCCGTTACGACTAACAGCTGCAACTTATATAATGGATAGTTGTTATAGCTTATAATGTATAATACTTGATATAGTATTTTTTTAATATTGTAATAGTTACGTAGTAAAACTTGAACCAAAAGAATTGGATCATCATGATGAATTATGGTAGGGTGAATTATTTGTAGAGGTAAAACAATTCCACAAATTCCTCAAAATAGAAATCACATACGCATAGCTTTAATAATTACATAGGACACCTAAAAGAACCAAAGTGTCAATCAAATAAGTGTAGATTAAGAGCTATAATATTCACTACATTCCAGCTGGGGAAAATAGATTTTTCATTCCCATTTCATCAATACAAAGAGAAAATCTAACTGCAACTGCAGTATAAAGAGCAAAACAAGAAAATCTAACTGGAAAAATAGCTGCAAAGCACGTGCAATGCATAGGTAATTTACACTGCTCGTCCAAGCAAAAGTATATAGAGCAAACTATTAAGAAATCAAACTACAGTATATAGATGTTTTGTATATCAATATACTATGGATCATACACGAAATGCCTTTACAAGCTCTTCATTTCATTATTCTCAAGGAATCACTAACATGCATATAGATTAACATAGTTGTGCTTGATGAAGCATCATAATTGTCATTCGCGCTTGTAAACAAGAAACAATAATAAATTATAGGAGGAAAAACAAGATGAAGTCATGGCATATAGACGAAAACCATAAGGAGAATACAAACAAGAAGCAATTGTTTTCACAACTAAATAAGCTACTCACACAACCCAGCCATATTAATTTTGGACCACAAAGAGAGGCAATAAATAAGGAAAATGTCAACTAATTCTGCTCATGGTAGAAATGCAGAATTATTGGCAGTAAGGAATGACAATCAATAAGTCATGGAGTCACAAATAAAGTGTTCAACCATCTTTTGAAGTCTAGAAATTTATACCTAGTAATGAATATAGTCTAGTACGCAATCCGCCCATTCGGATCGCACTTCGTCAATTTCTTCGTTGGAGTAAATTGTTTTCTTGAACTGTTAACAAACCCAGATTAATTTAATAAAAAAATCAGTAATGAAGAAGCAAAGTCAAATATGGGGATTGATCGAGAAAATTGAGAATATGTCAAATATTACCATTGAGCTAAGTGAATCCATCTCGCCGGTAGCATTTCTTTCAATAATTTCTCTCATAAATTTCATCACATAAAACCCACATTGTTTAGCATCAGGTTGTCGAGGACCCTATGTTAACAAAAAGTTATCAACGAATAATGCACAATTAAATAGTTTTAAATTAATCACAAGTAAACATATGTGTGTATATAAAATATACAAACCTTTACGACTTCCCACATAGGCTTCTTTTTCCCTTTCCTTTGCTTGTTCGAATTGAACAATTTCAAGCTCCTTTGTACAACAAGAGTTGACAAATTCCTCAAAATTAAATTAAACGCTTAATTAAAAAACAAATATATACTCACATATCCACTACATATTTCCAGTCCTCATAACGATTGCGATGATTAAGTGAATCGAACAAATAAACCATCTCCACATAAGGGTCGATGACAGTCAAAATCCAATGACAACTATGCACAAAACAGATAGTCAATGCATAAATTCAACAGAATTGTTGAAATAAATCTATTAAAAATGAAATTGTAATATTTATTTACCCAACATTGTGAGGTGCCAAAACTAGCTGATTTTTTGTTGCACCACTCAGCCTATCAGCCAACACACTTGCCCAGTTATTCAAGTATTCAGTCTTTTCATTTTTGTCAAGTTTAGATACATATGACATTACTGGAAGTGTTTGTGGATCCACAAATCTGAACTTATCGACCTTGTTTTCTTTTTTCATCTTTTTGAAGAGAAACCTTCCATTCAAGCAAAAAAATGTTAGCCTGTTAATACAAATAAAATGAAAAAAATGAGTGATGTGAAAACTTACCACATGTAAGCAACCAGACAATTAGCAGATATTGGCTCCAACTCATAAATAGGTGTGATGTCTTCAATGTTCACTAGCAGTTCATACTCATGGTCAAAGAAATCATGATCAAAAACAATTGATATAGTTTTTTCGGGGCTGTCCAAAACACGCATAGAGTAACAATACAATAAATGTAAGGACCGTGGCACATTTGATGGCAAGACAGGATTACTTCTTTTTGCAACACTTTTCTTCCTTTGAGGCTTCTACAAATTGCAAATGTAAATATGTTAGTAGAAAGTTTTATCTCTTATGTTCAACATCTTTCTGAACAACCCTTTAATTGGGATTCAAAAACCATCAATGTTCTTGTTCATGCATGTAACCTCAATGTACAGATTACATGTGTGTGCTAGCTCTTATATATCTTGTATTACTAAATTGTATCCAACAAATACGTACAACCTTCAATCAAAATCTAAGAAGGTTTGGTTGGAAAAATCCAGCTAAACAACTATGCCAAGCAAATGAGTAAAAAATCAGAAAACCATACATGTAACCAAATCAGAAGCTGGAAATTTGTGGTTGCTGAAACGATTCCTCAAAAATTCCCACTGAAGAATTAAATTTGTACTCACAATGTGGTGGCCGAATGAGTCAGAAAGTTACCTCATTTTTCATCATTACCCAACGTGCAGGCCAAGCAACATGGGTCCCAATTGCACCACCAATGGTGTCACATTCATTTGGAATGGGAAAGAGCAACCTTGCTGAATTCTCCACAACCTCATCAATCGAGACGCGCATGCAATTCATGGGTAACAGGACACCATGAAGTAATTTTCCATCCCCATTGGCATGAATAACTGTACCATAGGCCACAATATTGGACTTTGATTCCAGTGACAGTGCAACTGGCATATCCTAGAAGACAATCAATCATGTCACACATTGATGGACTCATTATTGAAAATAATATTAAGTATCCACAATTAAATACATATATACCTGCAAAAACTCAGTCTTGCTTAAAACTTGCATGTCCTCATCATTCAAAATTTTACTCTTCTCTGGTTTGATCTTATCCTCACTCGTGGTAGGCAACTTCACCGAGCAACTACCTTTCTCCTCAAACTCAAAGTCGCATCCACCCTTTTTGAACATTTCTTCAAGTTTCTGTATGCGTGTATCTTGTTCTACTATCCGTGCACTTTGTTCTGAGATTAGCTTCTTTGCATCTAACAACTCCTTTTGATGATGAAGGATTAAGTCACCATCCTGCAGAGTAGTATTCCAGATTTTGGAAACATTAAAATATATTGTTGGAGTAATATGACCTCCAATCCCCCTAACACGCCCAGCATGTTCTTCAGAATCTAGTGTGTTTGTGAGGATATCTTTCCTAGCCCCTTCAAACCACAGCTTCCCCTCCTTTTTTTGTTGAACATAATCATCCTAACATGCCCAGACAAACAAAATAGTTACTAACAACAAAATTAATCAATAAAAAATAGTTATTTTTCATGTATCACATACAATTTTTTTTACTGTAATTTTGAGATCATCGCCTTCAAATTCACCCTCCTTATTGGCTCGTCCTCTCTTCCAAACAATAGCTCGATTTATATCATCATCATTACATAAATCAGATGCCTACAAAAAAATGAATCATGCCCTGTTCCTACAAAATCAAATTCAAAAATAAACCATCAGCTTCAACATACTCACAATTTCGTCAGCGAAACGTGCATATCCTTTACGGGATAGCCGATGAGGGTATACGTTCTGCCTTCTTCTATTCTTTTGTTCATCACTTACTCTCTACTTAAAAATTAAAATCAATTAAGTTCACTATCAACATTCAAAATATATATATGTGAACTTTAATGCAAATTGTCTGTGGTGTAGAGAAAAAATAGCAATCTATGGAGGGTTCAAGGAAACAAACAGTTAGAGAACCCTTACCCTTAGAATTACACAAGGAAACAATTAATGTTATATGTTAGAAGTATTATTATAACAATACTTCTCTCTTCTATTAAGAAACAAAGCAAATAAAAGAGAGATAATGTTATCTAAGCCATTATCAAAAACATATTGCTTGTTTCTTCAACTTTATGTTATCACAAAAGTAAAGATTTCAGAAAGGAGTAAAAGTATGAACCCTAGCATCGAGTAGATTTGCATAAGATAAAAAACCCCTAGTATGGGTTTTTTCAGAAGGTGGAGAACTGGAAATTTTAAAACTGACAGCGAATAAATGAATCACACTATGTTAAATAAAGATCCTATGGTAGAACATCAGTTAAGGACCATTAGGACTATCTGTTGGTTGCTACTCGGAAAACCTAGAGGTTCCACTGTACAAAAATTTTGTACAAAGGTCTGAACCTTTTCCTAGCTACCATGTGTTCTTTTAAATTAAATTTTGGATCGCCTGCGGAACTTAACACGTTTGATCCAAAACTTAATCTATTTGTTCTTTTAGGTTTTGACTTGGATCTCCTGCGGAACCTAACACGTTCGACCCAAGTCACCTTAAGTTATTAATTTCATTAAATATTAATTTCCATAATTGGTTCCCAGTACTGACGTAGCGAGGCACATGGCCTTCTTGGATATGGGAGCAACCACCACCGACTAGACAAAACCTTTTATAGAAAGCTAATATTTAATTTCCTAAAATAACTTTAGGTTAACCGAAAAGAATAATCAAATCACAAGGAAAAGAAAAAATAAAAGAACACAACATCGAAAAACATATTCGAAATTCTAGAATCGTAAGCCTCTTGTATTTGGTATTATTTCCATAAATAACTAGTATGATGCGGAAAGAAAAATTACTAGTTATACCTTGTAGAAAAACCTCTTGATCTTCTACCGTATTCCTCTTCTAACCTCGGACGTTGTGTGAGCAACGATCTTCCGAGATGAGAAACCACCAACCACCTTCTTCTCCTCCTAGCTAGGTTCGGCCATAAAAAGCTTAACCAAGGATGAAGAACAAAACACCAACCAAGCTCCAAGAGATGCTAGTTTTCTCTCCTTCTTCTTCTTCTTCTTCTTCTTCTCCAAGTAGTATCCGGCCGCCACAAGAGCTCCAAGCCTTTGAGAGATTCGGCCACCACAAAAAGGGAGAGAGGAAGAGGATGGCCGGCCACTCCAAGGAATAAAAGAGGGAGAGAAATAATAGAGGTTGTGTCTCATGAAGGCACCCTCACCCCTTCTTTTATATTCCTTGGCCTAGGCAAATTAGGAAATTTAATTACAATAAAATTTCCTTAATTCCCTTGACATGATTTAATTGAGAAAAATAAAATAAAATTTCCCCAATTAATCTCTAATGGCCGGCCACATTAAAAGAGATAAATTAGACAAGTTTTAATCAACAATTAAAACTTCCTAATTTGTTTCCGGAAATTTTAAAAATTAAAATTTCTCTTTAAAAATCTCTTCATGATTGATAAAAAGAAATTTCTATAATTTTAATTTTATCAACATGTGGATAATTTTAAAGAGAAAATAAAATATCTCACCAATCTACAAATAAGGAAAGAGATCTAATCTCTTTCTTTAATCTTTTATTGATCTTTTACAAGAGAAATATTTTTATTGTAATTCTCTTTAATAAATTATTTCTTCCACATAATAAAAATTAAAATTAAAATTCTTTTTTAATTTAATTTGGCCGGCCCCCACTAGCTTGGGTTCAAGCTAGGGCCGGCCACCCCCCCTAGCTTGGTTCACAAACTAGCTTGGCCGGCCCCCTATTGGTGGGTATAGAAGGTGGGTATAGGTGGGTATAGTACTCTATAAATAAGAGGCTACGATAGGGACCGAGAGGAGGAATTGGTTTTGGTCTCCCGATAAAATTAAGCATCCCGTGTTCGCCCCGAACACATAACTTAATTTTATCAATAATAATTCATTCCACTAGAGAACTATTATTGAACTACCGCACCAATCCCAAATTAAATTTTTGGGCTCCTTCTTATTATGAGTGTGTTAGTCTCCCTATGTTTAAGATATCGAATGTCCACTAATTAAGTGAGTTACTGACAACTTATTTAATTAATATCTAAGTCCAAGAGTAGTACCACTCAACCTTATTGTCATGTCGGACTAGGTCCACCTGCAGGGTTTAACATGATAATCTTTATGAGCTTCTCTTGAGGACATTATCAACCTAGTATCTCTAGGACACAGTTTCCTTCTATAATTAACAACACACACTATAAGTGATACCATTTCCCAACTTATCGGGCTTATTGATTCATCGAACTAAATCTCACCCATTGATAAATTAAAGAAATAAATATCAAATATATGTGCTTGTTATTATATTAGGATTAAGAGCAAACACTTCCATAATAACCGAGGTATTTGTTCCTTTATAAAGTCAGTATAAAAGAAACGACCTCAAATGGTCCTACTCAATACATTCTGAGTGTACTAGTGTAATTATATAGTCAAGATAAACTAATACCTAATTACACTACGACCTTCTAATGGTTTGTTCCTTTCCATTTTGGTGGTGAGCTACTGTTTATAATTTATAAGGTACTGATAACATCATCTTCTGCATGTGACACCACATACTATGTTATCTACAATATAAATTAAATGAACAACTACAAACAAATGTAGACAATTTGACCAAATGTGATTCTTTATTCATAATGAATGTTTACAAAGCTTAGGCTTTCAGTATACACTCCAACAATCTCCCACTTATACTAATGACTAAGCTGTCATATCTTCTACCATACATCTGATTCCCATTCCCTCCACATGTCGATCGAAAGCTTTCGCCGGAAGGGCCTTAGTGAAAGGATCTGCCAGGTTATCTGCTGATGCAATCTTGGCGATGACAACTTCTCCTCGCTTCACGATATCTCATATCAGGTGGTACTTGTGCTCTATATGTTTACTTGCCTTATGAGCTCGTGGTTCCTTCGAGTTTGCAACTGCACCGCTATTATCACAATAAATTGTGATGATTTTGGGCAAACCAGGAATCACATCTAAGTCCATTAGAAAGTTCCTGAGCCATACTGCTTCTTTAGCTGCCTCAGAGGCTGCTACATACTCAGCTTCCATGGTTGAGTCCGAAACGCATTTCTGCTTAACACTCCTCCATGAAATGGCTCCACCTCCTAAAGTAAACACATAGCCTGATGTAGACTTACTGTTGTCCCTATCTGATTGGAAATCTGAATCCATGTAACCCACAGGGAGCAGATCGTCTGCTTGGTAAACTAGCATATAATCTCTAGTCCTTCTCAGGTACTTTAATATATGCTTTACCGCAGTCCAATGTCCTTGTCCAGGGTTACTCTGATATCTGCTGACCATGCCCACAGCAAAACAGATATCAGGTCTCGTACATAGCATTGCATACATTAGGCTTCCTACAGCCGAAGCATAAGGAACTGCTTTCATGTCCTCTATCTCTTTCGACGTCTTCAGAGACATCTCTTTAGATAAAGCTACTCCATGCCTAAAAGGTAAGAAACCTTTCTTGGAATCCTGCATGCTAAAACGAGCAAGGATTGTATCTATATATGAAGCTTGGGACAGACACAACATTCTTTTCTTACGATCCCTTATAACTTTGATCCCAAGAATGTGTGCACATTCTCCTAAGTCCTTCATATCAAATTGTTTGGACAACCATACCCTTACGTCTGATAATACCTTGACATTGTTGTCAATTAACAAAATATCATCTACGTATAGTACAAGAAATAGCACCACATTTCCGTTACACTTCTTATATACACAAGACTCATCTGGACACTGAATAAATCCATATGACTGGATTACTTCATTAAACCGGATGTTCCATGACCTTGAAGCTTGCTTCAATCCATAAATAGACCGATTGAGCTTGCACACTAGATGCTCTTTGTTGGAGCAATCCCAATGGTTCGTGGGACCATGTGTTTTGGTGTTTGGGCAAAGGGTTTAAGTTAGGTTTACCCTTGTTATTTGATATGTGTACTTGAGTTGTGCAGGACTGCAGGTGACACATGTGACTCAGGTTGACAGCTACGGGTCCGGTGAAGGATGGAGCATCCGAGGGACCATGGACAAGGCAGCAAGGACAATGGCCGAGGGAAGCGACTTCGAGGCATACGCGAAGGATGGCATTGGAGACAAGCCGCGGGCTTGGATGCATCCGAGGGACGAGAGCCAAAGGAAGTAGGCTTGAAGGCAAGAGGTCAAGACTGCAAAGAAGAGTCAAATGAGTTGTGAGGGTACGAGTGCATGAGAGATTGTACTCGGAGTAAAATCCTAGTTTTAGGGTTTTACTGTAGCGGCATTGTAGCAGTTACTGTAGTGCATTGTAGCAGTCACTGTAGCGTACTGTAGCAGTCGACTGGTGTATGGACCAGTCGACTGATACACTGTAGCAGATAGCCGTTGAGAGAGTCGTTGGGCTGGCATCAGTCGACTGGTGCAAGGACCAGTCGACTGGTAACGGGCAAATCAGGTTCTGATTTGTTCCAAGCTCTATAAGAAGGAGCTTGGTATGGCCGGCCAAGGTGACGAAATTAGACTTGGTTAAGGTCTAATTAATAGTCTACAAGTGCTCAAGAGTTTCCCTTGTATCCAAGAGGTCTTGGTGAGTTTGTGGTGAGGTTTCTCCACCCACAAAGAGGTTTGAGCTAGCCGGAGGTCTTCCGGGGAGTAATCCACCGACGGATAGGGATCGTCCACCTTACGGACACGCCGTGGAGTAGGAGCTTTATCTCCGAACCACGTAAATTGGCGCGTGTTGGTTTGCCTGCTCTTTCTTGTTCTTTATATTTGTATTTAGCTTTCGTATTTGTGTTTGTATTATTTGTATTCCGCTGCGCAACTAACAAATACGTAGAAAGCGAGCGATTTGGGGGTGCCGTCTATCCAACCCCCCTTCAAGCCGGCCACCGATCCTCCAACACTCTTTGCCTTTTTCAATGAACCCTTCTGGTTGCTTCATATGGATGTTCTCTTCAAGACTTCCATTAAGGAAAGCTGTCTTGACATCCATTTGTCAAATCTCATAATCCATATGAGCATCAATGGATAAGAGTATCCGGATAGACTTAAGCATGGCTACCGGTGAAAAGGTTTTCTCATAATCGATTCCCTCTTTCTGAGTATACCCTTTCGCAACAAGCCTAGCTTTGAAAGTTTCTACCTTCCCGTCTGTCCCTCTTTTCCTTTTGTAGATCCACTTGCATCCAACGGCTTTTACACCATCAGGTGGTTCTACAAGCTCCCAGACCTTATTAGAGTACATAGACTCTATTTCTGAATTCATCGCCTTTTGCCAAGATACTGCATCTTTATCTTGGAGTGCTTCGTCATATGTCCGGGGATCAGGTTCATGTTTACCCGGGATCAAGTCCGAAGACTCTCCCAAAAACATGAATCTCTCAGGCGGCCTTACAACCCTCCCACTACGACGAGGCACTGTCTGTGGTTGTGTATCATGTATGACACGTGTTGTAGTCTCTTGTGGTACTTCATCTTGTACTGTTGGTACTAAAGTAGACGTGTCCTCTCTTAATTCTTCTAAAACAACTTTATTACTGGGCTTATGATCCATTATATAGTCTTCTTCTAAAAACTGGGCATTGGTGCTAACAATGACTTTTTGGTCTTTAGGACTATAAAATAAACCACCTTTCGTTCCTTTGGGATATCCCACAAACACGCGAACTTCTGTACGGGATTCTAACTTATCAGCTTCTGCTTTCAGCACATGTGCTGGACTACCCCAAATCCGAATATGTCTTAGACTGGGTTTTCGCCCATTCCACAATTCTATGGGAGTAGAAGAAACTGATTTAGAATGTACTAAGTTCAAAACGTATACTGCTGTTTCCAGAGCATATCTCCAAAACGAATTTGGTAATTCTGAATAACTCATCATCGATCTAACCATCTCCATAAGAGTCCTATTCCTTCGTTCTGCTACACCATTCTGTTGGGGTGTTCCAGGTGCAGACAATTGGGATTGGATCCCGGCCTCTGATAAGTAATTCCTAAACACTCCTAAGAGGTATTCGCCACCACGATCAGATCGTAGTGTCTTGATACTTTTACCTAATCGTTTCTCCACATCAGCCTTGTATTCTTTGAACTTATCAAAGCACTCGGACTTGCGGCGCATTAGGTAAATATATCCGTATCTTGAATAATCATCTATAAAAGAGACAAAATATTCAAAACCACCTCTTGCCTGGACAGACATAGGACCACACAAATCAGAATGAACCAATTCTAACATTTTTTTGGCTCTATACCCCTTGGCCTTGAACGGCCTCTTGGTCATTTTACCTTCCAAGCAAGATTCACAAGTTGAAAAATTTTCCAACTCTAATGAACTCAAAAGTCCATCGGCTATAAGCCTCTGAATCCTACTTATGTTAATATGACCAAGCCTTAGATGCCAAAGATATACTTGGTTCATTTCCGAAGGTTCTTTTCTCTTATTAGATTTAGAAGATGAGTTATAAATTTCCATGTTTTGCTTTGTGGAAGAAATTGGATTTAAAGTATACAAATTACCAACCAATGCACCAGAACATATAATCACATTATTTCTTTCAATAACTACATCGTTACTGAAAGAAACAGAATATCCATCTAGAAACAGTTTAGAAACTGAAATTAAATTCTTTCTAAAACTGGGTACATAAAGACAATTTCTTAAAACCAAATTTCTATTTCTACTAAAAGATAAGTAGACGTCTCCCACTGCAACAGCCGCCACCTTAGTAGCATTGCCCATGTAGACGATAATTGCTCCTTCAGTTAGTCGTCGGGTTTCCTGGAACCCCTGCAAGGAATTGCAGACATGATCAGTGGCTCCCGTATCTACACACCAGGTGCTGGTAGATAACACCGCTAAACATGTTTCAACAACTAGAGCATGAGATATACCTTTGTTTTGGTTCCTACGAGGACAGTCCGCCTTCCAATGTCCTGCCTGCTTGCAGATGAAGCACTTGCCCTTCGGCTTCTTCACTCCAGCTTTAAATCCCATACTCTGAGATTTATTCACTTTCTTTGCTGAACCAGCTTGTTTCTTCTTCTTCTTTCCTCTCGGTTTAGAAGTAGAACCATTTTCAGCATAGTGAATTTGAGCATTGTGACGAAATAATCCTTCTGCTGCTTGAAGTTCTGTCAGTAGTTCCGCTAATGAATAAATCCTCTTATTCATATTATAGTTCAGGCGGAACTGCTCAAACTTCTAGGTAGCGTTTGGAGGATCATATCGATCTGGGTTTCCCCATCAATTTCTCCTCCTAGGATCTGTATTTCGTTCAGATAAGCCATCATCTTTAGGATATGATCCCTCACAGGAGTACCCTCTTGCATGGTGGCTGTCATTATCTTTCTCATGGCTTCTTGCCTAGAAGCCCTATCTTGATGACCAAAGAGTTCCTTGAGATTATTCATAATATCATAAGCTATTGGTAAATCTTGATGCTGATGTTGCAATACATTTGACATTGAAGCCAAAATGTAACACCGCGCCATCTCATCTGCTTTTACCCATTTCCTATGATATTCAATCTCCTCTTGGGTAGATTCATCAGTAAGTGCTTCAGGACAAGGCTCAGTCAGTACAAATTTATAGCTTTTAGCAGTAAGAACAATGTCCAGGTTTCTTTTCCAATCTATATAATTTGGTCCAGTAAGTCTATTCTGTTGAAGTATGATGGACAGTGGGTTGAAAGTCATCCTAAGAATCACAAATAACTTTTGGTCAGAACTCTAAATTTAGAATAATATTGATTCCTCAAATAATACTATTTTAAATTAACCAACACCTCAAAACACCGTGAATTTTGTATGCCACGTTAGTGTGGACGTATACAAATTCAACATTTGTAAAAGGAGGGTTTTAACCCATTAATTTTATTATCTTGTCAACCTAACTTTTTGACAAATAAAATTAATAGTTGGTATCTTTTGGTCACACAAATAATAGCAGTGACTCCGATGGGGAGGATACTATTAGATGTGTCTAAGTGTATACCATTACTTGACACTAAGTCCATTAATAAGATTATGCCCCTTCCGTTGGGGAAGATCACACGCTCTTAATTAACTTCCTATAGTCATCTAAAAATGGAAGTATGTTCTAGTGATCCACAAGCAAGCTCATCCGTTATGGAGGAAGACATTCAGAGCCAACGCGCAAGCTTGTTTGCATCACTTACAAACCAGTAATGGAGACCATGGGATTTACTTAAAAATCCCTCTCCCACTTAGTTATTTATAAACGAGGAATTTTAACTATGCTAACCTACTAGTCATGTATACTAACATGCACACACAGCACAATATAAAAGCAATAAATAGAAAATCTAATTTTCAACTATTATGGCTTTTATCTATAGTTGTCTTCCGTGTGTTGTCATCCCAAGCTGCAGCCATATTTGGCCACCGCCACCGGGTCTAGTTGTCGCATCCATCTTGCTCCTAGTTCCGCTGCACCTCTGGTCCTTAGAAGGTTCCACGCTTTGCAAGATTCGATCCGCGACTTAAATAGAATTTTACATTTTTGATCCTATATTCCATAAAAAGAATGTACATGTATCTAGATCAAAAATAAAATCCTAATAAAACTAAATACAGCTCCTGCTGTATTTTTAATACAATCATGCACACACATATAAATGCCCTTGACATGTCCAAGGGTCCAATCACACATAATAACTAAAAGTCATAATAGTTGGATCCTGCATCCACAAAGTTAGCACATCCTACTATTAACCTGCCTAAATTATGTATGACATGTGCATAATTAAACTAATACCAAATACACAGAGGCAAAACCCTAGCTCTGATACCAATTGTTGGTTGCTACTCGGAAAACCTAAAGGTTCCACTGTACAAAAATTTTGTACAAAGGTCTGAACCTTTTCCTAGCTACCATGTGTTCTTTTAAATTAAATTTTGGATCGCCTGCGGAACTTAACACGTTTGATCCAAAACTTAATCTATTTGTTCTTTTAGGTTTTGACTTGGATCTCCTGCGGAACTTAACACGTTCGACCCAAGTCACCTTAAGTTATTAATTCCATTAAATATTAATTTCCATAATTGGTTCCCAGTACTGACGTGGCGAGGCACATGGCCTTCTTGGATATGGGAGCAACCACCACCGACTAGACAAAACCTTTTATAGAAAGCTAATATTTAATTTCCTAAAATAACTTTAGGTTAACCGAAAAGAATAATCAAATCACAAGGAAAAGAAAAAACAAAAGAACACAACATCGAAAAACATATTCGAAATTCTAGAATCGTAAGCCTCTTGTATTTGGTATTATTTCCATAAATAACTAGTATGATGCGGAAAGAAAAATTACTAGTTATACCTTGTAGAAAAACCTCTTGATCTTCTACCGTATTTCTCTTCTAACCTCGGACGTTGTGTGGGCAACGATCTTCCGAGATGAGAAACCACCAACCACCTTCTTCTCCTCCTAGCTAGGTTCGGCCACAAAAAGCTTAACCAAGGATGAAGAACAAAACACCAACCAAGCTCCAAGAGATGCTAGCTTTCTCTCCTTCTTCTTCTTCTTCTTCTTCTTCTCCAAGTAGTATCCGGCCGCCACAAGAGCTCCAAGCCTTTGAGAGATTCGGCCACCACAAAGAGGGAGAGAGGAAGAGGATGGCCGGCCACTCCAAGGAATAAAAGAGGGAGAGAAATAATAGAGGTTGTGTCTCATGAAGGCACCCTCACCCCTTCTTTTATATTCCTTGGCCTAGGCAAATTAGGAAATTTAATTACAATAAAATTTCCTTAATTCCTTTGACATGATTTAATTGAGAAAAATAAAATAAATTTCCCCAATTAATCTCTAATGGCCGTCCACATTAAAAGAGATAAATTAGACAAGTTTTAATCAACAATTAAAACTTCCTAATTTGTTTCCGGAAATTTTAAAAATTAAAATTTTTCTTTAAAAATCTCTTCATGGTTGATAAAAAGAAATTTCTATAATTTTAATTTTCTCAACATGTGGATTATTTTAAAGAGAAAATAAAATATCTCACCAATCTACAAATAAGGAAAGAGATCTAATCTCTTTCTTTAATCTTTTATAGATCTTTTACAAGAGAGATATTTTAATTGTAATTCTCTTTAATAAATTATTTCTTCCACATAATAAAAATTAAAATTAAAATTCTTTTTTAATTTAATTTGGCTGGCCCCCACTAGCTTGGGTTCAAGCTAGGGCCGACCATAGGTCGGCCCTAGCTTGGTTCCCAAGCTAGCTTGGCCAGCCCCATTAGATGGTATAGAAGGTGGGTATAGGTGGGTATAGTACTCTATAAATAAGAGGCTACGATAGGGACCGAGAGGAGGAATTGGTTTTGGTCTCCCGATAAAATTAAGCATCCCGTGTTCGCCCCGAACACATAACTTAATTTTATCAATAATAATTCATTCCACTAGAGAACTATTATTGAACTACCGCACCAATCCCAAATTAAATTTTTGGGCTCCTTCTTATTATGAGCGTGTTAGTCTCCCTGTGTTTAAGATATCGAATGTCCACTAATTAAGTGAGTTACTGACAACTCATTTAATTAATATCTAAGTCCAAGAGTAGTACCACTCAACCTTATTGTCATGTCGGACTAGGTCCACCTGCAGGGTTTAACATGACAATCCTTATGAGCTCCTCTTGAGGACATTATCAACCTAGTATCTCTAGGACATAATTTCCTTCTATAATCAACAACACACACTATAAGTGATACCATTTCCCAACTTATTGGGCTTATTGATTCATCGAACTAAATCTCACTCATTGATAAATTAAAGAAATAAATATCAAATATATGTGCTTGTTATTATATTAGGATTAAGAGCATACACTTTCATAATAACCGAGGTCTTTGTTCCTTTATAAAGTCAGTATAAAAGAAACGACCTCAAATGGTCCTACTCAATACACTCTGAGTGTACTAGTGTAATTATATAGTTAAGATAAACTAATACCTAAGTACACTACGACCTTCTAATGGTTTGTTCCTTTCCATTTTGGTCGTGAGCTACTATTTATAATTTATAAGGTACTGATAACATCATCTTCTGCATGTGACACCACATACTATGTTATCTATAATATAAATTAAATGAACAACTACAAACAAATGTAGACAATTTGACCAAATGTGATTCTTTATTCATAATGAATGTTTACAAAGCTTAGGCTTTCAGTATACACTCCAAGACTATCTTCTTAAAATTAAAATCAATTATGAATCTTACCCTGAAGTCGGGAGACATGCGAGTTATTACAAAGGAACTCCAATCCTCTTATGAAATACCATAGCCAATCGGGGGATCTTTCAACTCATCAGGTTTATCTAGCTTGCTGAAAACACACTTTTGAGTGAGAAAAGCTTTATATTGACGCCATTTATTATTTGCTGAATTTAAACATCCTTTCCTCCAAGTTGGGTCAATATTGTACGTCAGCTATAAAAACACATAAAAAATTTAACAAGAACGTTAAATATAGCATAACAACAGCCTACTGCTCATTTAAGTTCTCAAAGCATTCTAACTTACATTCACCGATTCCCATATTAACTCTTTAACATCATTTGGCACCTGCTTCCATGATTTGTAAGTTATTGAGATCTTTTCTCGCACGAGAACGCCAATGTAGCTTTGCATTTCACCCACAAATTCTCCAACTGGCTGTCCAATTTTATTGAAGCTAACATCCTTTTTAATTCCTTGGACCCTTAGCCTAACAAGCCTATCCAAACGTGTACGCCCCCTCGATGTTCTAGTTGACTCCGTTTCTGTAGATTTCATTGAAGATTGACCCTCGCAACTATTGTTAGTGGCAGAATAAGAAGAACTTTCTTTAGCCTTCTGAATCCTCAGTAATCTCTTTGCATTAGCGGTCATATTGTCCACATCCAAATTCTGATGAGAACCCTATTTCCTGCAAAAGGCAGCAACCTGTTAGGCATTTAAATTATAGAGAAAATAAAGCGAGAATGAAGACAAATGATAGTTATATTACAATAAGAATAAATATGTTAACAAAATAGATCAACAAATAAAATTTACACACGGGTTAAACAATAGATTACACTTAATTATTGTCAATCCATGTCCCATCACAGTCTTCACGAACGCATGATGGTTCATTTTCATCTATGGCGTCAACGTCCATTGATTCATTGATATAAACCCTCCTGTGAAACTTGTATAGTGGATTGTAGCATTTTCCAACTCATCACCATTTATGTATTCCATGTGATCCCTAGTAGGAGTGGCAAGTACAACATGCCAGGCAGGATCTTGAGGATCTTCAATGTAGAATATCTGCTTTGCTTGACTCCCTAAGATAAAAGAGTCAGATTTAAATCCAATTCTGTTGAGGTTTACCAACGTGAAACCAAGGTCATCAACTTTAATACCAGTATTATTCTCAACCCAATTACATTTAAACATCGGAACTTGAAAATTGTGATAATCGAGTTCCCAAATTTCTTGAATAACTCCATAGAAAGTCATGTCTGACACAATTGGATTTTTGTCCTTCGCACTAGCAACTTGCATTGTCTGTGCAACTAAGCTTACTCCGGAGTTTTGAACAGCTCGTGTATCATCGCGCTCTTTTGTATGATACGTAACTCCATCAATCAAATAACTAGCATACTTCAACACTTGATTGTTAGGTCCACGCGCTATCCACTTCAATCTTTCTGATATTTGAGAGCTGGAATTGCCAACTGCTCTCACACGATCACGTAACCACCCAATAAACGTCCGGTTATGCTCATCTTGTAGCCACTTTTTGGATTTGGCTTTATGAGGAAAGCTTGAGTTCAAAAATTCCATGTGCTCCCTAATGAACAGATTAGGGATAAGTTAACTAATGGAATACTAATAAGTTAATTAGTAGAACGTTAGAACAGTGCAATAAATATAAATAAGTAAGAGAATTACTTGATATAAGGATCAACGTCAACATCATTTTCCAAGACATAACGATGTGCTTGATGCAACTCATCATGACAAGTTGAGTGTAATATTGAGCTAGATAGAGGCCTAGTAAGTTGTACTTGCTGATACCTTGATGGGATCCCAATTGTGTGCACACTAGACATGTAATCCGAGCAAAATTCCACAGCCTCTTCAACAATATAACATTCGGCTATACACCCTTCAGGACGATTGTGATTTCGCACATACCCTTTCAAGATCTTCATGAATCTTTCAAATGGGTACATTTGCCTATACCAAACCGGTCCACACAATTTGACCTCCCGTACAAGATGAACGGTTAAATGAATCATTATATCAAAAAAAGATGGGGGAAAATATTTTTCAAGCAAACACAGCACTGTCACAATCTCTCTTTGCAAATCATTCAACTTCAAGACATCTATCACTTTATTACATAGCACGTTGAAGAAGCCACAAAATCGAGTGATAGTATCTCTAACATGTTTAGGCAAGACATCACGGATGGCGACTGAAAGTAATTGTTGCATCAAAGTGTGATAGTCATGTGACTTAAGGCCAATAAGTTTCAAGTCTTTCATCGACACCAGATTTTTAACATTGGATGAATATCCTGTGGGGACCTTTATTCCAAACAAAGATTTGCAAAGTTTTCTTTTCTCATCCTTACTTAGTGTATAACAAGTCGCTGGCAAAAAGGTTCTCTTCTCCCCCATCTTTGGTGCCAAATCAATCCTCAAATTCATCTCCACAAGGTCTAGTCTTACAGCTACTCCATCCTTTGATTTTCCAGGAATGTCAAGCAAAGTACCAATCAAACTTTCACATACATTTTTTTCAATATGCATTACATCAAGAACATGCCGAACATGTAGATGTTTCCAATAATCAAGTTCAAAGAATATAGATTTCTTTTTCCAGCATGATACAGTTTCACCTTGCTTTAACTGAAACTTCCCATTTGCTTTTCCCGAACGATAATTAATTCTTTCAACTCGATCCAAAATTTCATGCCCAGTTAATGGTTTCGGTGCAGGGTTAAGCTCTGGGTTCCCATTAAATGCTTTTTTTTGCCTTCGATAAGGATGATTTGTAGGAAGAAATCTTCTATGGCCTGTATAACTCATTTTTCTACTATGCTTCAACCTTGTCGAATATGTTTCTTCACCACAAATAGGACATGCACAATATCCTTTCACAACACAACCTGACATGTTCTCATATGCAGGAAAATCATTGATTGTCCATAGTAAGACAGCCCTAAGTAAGAAATTCTCTTCTCGACATCCATCATATGCATCAACACCTATATCCCATAATCTTTTTAAGTCATCGATCAAAGGTGCTAAGTAAATGTCAATATCATTTCCCGGTTGTTTGGGACCTGAAATCAACAAAGTCAGCATCATAAATTTTCTCTTCATACACAACCATGGAGGAAGGTTGTAAGTGATCATCACAACTGGCCAACAACTATATGCAGAACTCATCAAACTATGGGGATTGATCTCGTCTGCTGATAAGGCCAATCTAAGATTTCTAGGTTCAGCAGCAAAATCTGGCCACTTGTGATCCACTACTTTCCAAGCGGGCGCATCAGCCGGATGACGCAAGTAACCGTCAAGTACTCTTTTATCAGCATGCCAAGTTAAATCCTTACATATCTCCTTGTTCCGAAATAATCTTTGAAATCTTGGAATAGGCAGGAAGTACCAGAGGACCTTTGCCGGAACTCCATTTATCATACCTTTTTTACCCAACTTCCACCTAGACATCCCACATATAGGACAATTAGTCAAATTCTCATGCTCCTTCTGGTATAAGATACAATCATTAGGGCAAGCATGAATTTTCATATAATGTATCCTAATGCACATAAGCTTTTCTTTGCATCATACAATGATGAAGGCAATTCATTATCATCAGGAAGCATTTCTCCAAACAAACTTAGTAAATCTGTGAAACTTTTGTCACTCCAACTATATTTTGCCTTCAAGTTATACAATTTCACAAGTGCAGATAACTTTGTAAATTTGGCACACCCCGGATATAAAGGTTTATCAGCATCTTCAAGTAGCTTATGAAATTGGTTTGGATTCTCTGCATAACTATCAAATGCAGCATGTACCATATCAATAGGTTCATCGCCAAAAGATTTCTGTTCATCTTTCATTGAGTTATTGTATTCAGTCTTTTCACTATGCCAAATCCATTTATGGTATGTTAAATCTATACCATTACAACACAAATGTGCCCTTATAATGTCAACATTTCTCTTCTGCAGATTACCACATCTTGAACATGGGCAAGGTATTTCATTCGGATCAGTAGCATTTTGTAATGCAAATTGCAAGAAAGACTCTACCCCAACCTCATATTCATGTGATAACCTATTCTTTGACATCCAATCTTTGTCCATTTTTTATAACTATCAGCCCGAAACGCGTCAAAACCTACCTTCAAAAAACTATACATCATACAACAAGTTCAAAACACAATCTCAAGTACCAAATAATATAATAAAACATTCAAGGTAATAGAGTAATACACGACATAAACCAACCGGACAGAAATGTGTTGTGTGATTTTGTGAGAACTAATTAATAAATAAATGGTGATATTAACTAATCTTGGGTGTACATATATACAAGAGGATCAATTGGAAAGATTATTGGCTAACAAACCCTCACCCTAGTTGTTACAATGCCTCTCAACTTATTTGGTCATGTTATTATCTCAACTCTTGATCTAATCTAATGTTTGCGTTTATGTTAAAAAATACATGTGTCTTGATCTAATCTAATTTTTTTTAAAAAAAAATATTCCGGCAGAAAATTAAATGAGCATAAATAATAAAGATGACATTAATTAATTATTAAAATAATGAGGAAAAAATAATGAACTTCATATTATAAAATTCAATAAGAGAACAAGCTATAATTCAATGTGCAGTTGTAAAGGATGTAAAAAACATAAACTTGCAGTAGATAAGAAAAAAAACCTAAAAATGAGCATGAACATACAAAAGTGTCAACATATGTCTAAAGAGTCAAAGGAAACAAAATTAAAAGTGCATTGAGCAATTACCACAAGAAACCAACTCCGTTCACATGGAACAGAACAAAAAGCCAAGAAGCTCATGGAAATGGGAAGAACAATCAAACGGGCAATGTGCGAAACAACTATAAACTTCAATCAGTAATCAAAACAAAAAGGAAGGACTTTCTTCATTTCCCTTCTACCAATTTTCTGTTCCCCCAAATTCCATCTCCGTCCATCAAGTGGCAAGCCGTGCAAGACCTAGAAAACCTATCCGAACACACTATTTCGACCAATACAAGTGAATAACAAACAGAAATCGATGCTTAAAACCAACACCTTCAGAGATCAAACACCACAAACTTTGACATATGAGCAGCCAAATGGCATGATGAAACAAATCAAAAGGCTAAAAATAAGAAGAAAAGAGAATGTTGAGCTTGCAGATACAAGCTTAGTGGAATCAAAAGTAGGTTTTAATTTTGAGGCAACATTTATGAACGAAGACAAGACCTAGGTTATGAATCTACCTTGACTATGGCTCTAGCACAAATCCAAAGAAGACAAGACCTAGGTTATGAATCGACGGACTAGGAGTGCAACCTTTGCCGAAGAAATACACCTCGTCTGATCAAAAGGTTCCACGAGCGAAAGAAGCAGCAATGGAAGGTCAAAGGGCCTCGTCGAACTCAGAAACCCGCTCACCAGGGAACGAGAGGAGCGCACCGTCGTGGAGGAAGATCTAGGGGAGGCGTGAAGAGATTGGATGAGGAGAGGGAAATAAAATTGCCTTAGGGTCGGGAGCGCGAAGGAAAACACGGCGCCGAAAAGAAAATAGCGAGGGAAAGGAAAACAGCGAGGGAGAAAATTACCAAATTAAATTACAACGGTTTTTTTCAAAACTGTTGTCGTAGCCACTAAAAACGCGGATAAAGACAACAGTTTATAAAACCGTTGTAAAAAGTGTTGTCGTTTTAAAAAAAAAATTCTCAATGACAACAGTTTTGCCAAGACCGTTGTCTTTTATATTCAATGGGGAGTTCAAAGACAACGGTTTTGGCCAAAACCGTTGTCTTTGAGCAAATATGCAACGCTTTCTCTTAAAACCGTTGTCGTAGGGGTGTTGTCGTTTGCAGTTTTTGTTGTAGTGTTAGGAAGTTTTAATTTTGTGTTTAAAACTTTCCTTATTTGGAGGGATTAAGGTGGCCGACCATTAGAGGTTTAATAAGGAGATTTTAATTAAATTTTACTTCTAAAACAATGGCAAGGAATATAAGGAAGTTTTTATTTATAAAACTTTCCTTATTTGCCAAGACCAGTGAATATAAAAGAGAGGGTAAAGGTGTCTCACCACATAACATATCCTCTATTATTCCTCTCTCTTTTCTTCCTTAGTATGGTCGGCCCTATTCCTCTTCTCCTTTCTTCTTCTTGTGGTCGAACCACATCATCTCTTGGAGCTCTTGTGATGGCCGTATTTTGCTTGGAGAAGGAGAGAAAGGAGGTTTTGTTTCTAGCATCCCTTGGAGCTTGGTGGTGGTGGTAGAACCTCATCCTTTTTTAGAGTTATTGAGGTGGTCGAATCTTGCTTGGAGAGGAAGGTAGCTTGGGTGGATTCTCATCTCGGTAGACCATCGACCACATGACATCCGAGATAAGAAGAGGAATACGATAGAAGATCAAGAGGTTATTGCTTACAAAGAAAGGTATAACTAGTAATTCTATTTCGCATCATAATAGTTTTTTTTTGTATAGATTTTGAAATACCAAACACAAGAGGCATATGATTCTAGGTTTCAAATTTGTGATTCTAGTTTGTGTTCTTTTCTTTTCTTTTTCAATCTTGTGGTTCGATTGTTCTTATTAGTTAAACCTAGGGTTACTATAAGGAGATTGAATATTAGATTTCTTTAAAAGGCTTTGTCAAGGAAGTAGTGGATGATCTCATAACCAAGAAGGCCTAGTGCATCACCATGTTTAACCTAGAAGCCAATTTTAGAAATAAATATTTAATCAACCTTGTAACATGGGTGGACTTGGATTAATAATGTTAAGGATCGTTTGCGATCTAAGTCTAAACCTTTAAGAACAGATAAATTAAATTTGGAATCAATAATGTTAAGTTCCGCTTGCGATTTCTAATTTAATTTCTAAAGAACACAATAGATTGTTAGGATTGGTTCAGGACTTGAACAAAATTTTTGTAAGGGGAACCGGTACGATATTCCGAGTATCAACCAACAGGACCTATATAATCAAGTTAACCCTCTCCCTCATCTTGGAAATCTAGTACTCAATCATCTAATTCTGAAGCATTTTTACTTTCCATCCCTCATAATGCAACGACATCAGTTCTTGAAACCCCAGGATGACATCCGAATTCTGGAGCAACTCATCATGTTACACCGAAGTATAATATTCTTACAGAAGCTTCACCTTATCATAGATCTGACTGTTAGAGTGTATACTAAAAGCTTAGCTTTTTTTAAACATTTATTTTGAAATAAAGAATCACATTGGTCATACGTCAACATTTATGCTAAGTGTAGTTGTTCAATTAATTTATATTGTAGATAACATGGTGTGTGGTGTCACACACAGAAGATAATGTTATCAGTTCTTTATAAATTATAAACAGTTGCTCATGACTAAGATGGATAGGAACAAACCATTGGAATAATCGTAGTGTAATTTGGTATTAGTTTATCTTGACTATAAAATTATACTAGTACACTCAGAGTATATTGAGCTAGATCATTTAAGGTAAGTTCTTTTTATACTAACTGAATAAAAGAACAAGACCATTATTATTGTGGAAGTGTGTGCTCTTAATCCTGATAATAACAAGCACATATATCTAGTATTTATTTCTTTGACTTATTAATGGGTGAGATTTAGTTCGATAAATCAAGAGGCCCGATAAGTTGGGAAATGATATTATTTATAGTGTGTATTTTTGATTATAGAAGTAAACTGTGTCCTAGTAATCTAGGTTGATGAGGTCCCCAAGAGGAGCTCATAAGGATTGTCATGTAAACCCTGCAGGTGGATTTAGTCCGACATGATGATAAGGTTGAGTGATACTACTCTTGGACTAAGATATTAATTAAAGTGAGTTGTTAGTAACTCATTTAATTAGTGGACATTCGACATCTTAAACACAGAGAGATTAACACACTCGTGATAAGAATGAGCCCAAAATGTAATTTGGGATTGATGCGGTAGTTCAATAATAATTCTTTAGTGGTATGAATTATTATTGATGAAATTAAGTTGGGTGTTCGGGGCGAACACGAGAAGCTTAATTTCATCAGGAGACCAAAACCAATTCCTCCTCTCGGTCCCTATCGTAGTCTCTCATTTATAGAGAATTATATCCACCAAATATCCTCTTCCTACCCACCCTTAGGTGACCGGCCAAGTAAGCTTGGAGCCCAAGCTTGAGCCGGCCAAGCGAAAGGCTTGAGCTAAGTAGGGTGGCCGACTATAGCTTGGAGCCCAAGCTTGGTGTGGCCGACCATATAAAATAAAAGAATTTTATTTTTTAAAATTTTTCTTATGTGGAAGCCATGGTTTTAAAAAAGAGTTTAAAATTTAAATTTTTCCTTTTATAGTTTTCTACAAAAGATTAAGGGAAAGGTTTAATATCTTTCCTTATTTGTAGTTAAAAGGAATATTTTAATTTTTGAAAAAAAAAATCCTTTTATGTAACCATCCTCATGATTTTAAAAGAGAGTTTTAAAATTAAATCTTTCCTTTTATAGTTTCTACAAAAGATTAAAAGAAAAGATTTGATATCTTTCCTTATTTGTAGATTGAAAGGAAGATTTTAATTTTGAGAAAACTTTAATTTTTGTAATCATCCACATGTTTTAATAGAGATATTTTAATTTATAAAAGTTTCCTTTTACAATCATGAAGGGAATTTTAAAGAGAAATTTTATTTTTAAAATTTTCGGAAACAAATAAGGAAGTTTTAATTTTGTGTTTAAAACTTGTCTTATTTGGAGCACTAATAGGGGCCGACCATGAGAAGGGTTAAAAGGAATTTTTAATTAAATTTTCCTTATTAACCAATGGCAAGGAAAATAAGGGAATTTTAATAATAATTAAAATTTCTTATTTGTCAATACCAAGGAATATAAAAGAGAGGGTAGAGGTGCCTCACCTCACAACATATTTTCTATTGTTTCTCTCTTCTCTTTCTTGGTGTGGCCGGCCCTATACTCTTCCTTTTCTCTTCTTCTTTAGTGGTCGGTGCATCCCTCTCTTGGAGTTCTTGTGGTGGCCGGTTCTTGCTAGGGGAAGAAGGAGAGAAAGGAGGCTTTGTTCTAGAATCCCTTAGAGCTTGAAGGTTGGTGGCCGAAACTTGCAAGAAGGAAGGTGTCTTGGTGGTTCTCATCTCGGTAGATCGTTGCCCACACAACGCCCGAGATAAGAAGAGGAATACGATAGAAGATCAAAAGGTTGTTACTTACAAAGAAATGTATAACTAGTAATTCTATTCCGCATCATACTAGTTTTCTTTGTATGAATTTTGAAATACCAAACACAAGAGGCTAATGAATCTAGGTTATCAAATTTATGTTTTCAATTTTGTGTTTCTTTTATTTTTCGAATTTATGATTCGATTGTTCTTTTTGGTTAAACATAGGATTATTATAAGGAAATAAAATATTAAATTTCATTGAAAGGCTTTGTCTAAGAAGTGGTAGATGCTCCCATACCCAAGAAGGCCTAGTGTCTCGCCATGTTTAACCTGAAAGTCAATCTCTGAAATTAATATTTAATTAAATTTGTAACATGGGTGGATTTGGATCAATAATGTTAAACATCGTTTGCGATCCAAGTCTAAACCACTAAGAACAGATAAGTTGAATTTGGAATCAATAATGTTAAGTTCCGTTTGCGATTCCAAATTTAATTTCTAAAGAACACAATAGATTGTTAGGAATTGTTCAGGACTTATAAAAAAAAATTTTACAGGGGAACTGATACGATATTCTCAATAGCAACCAACACCGACATGCTACAAATAGGCAATGACTCAGGTTTGCAAATTGCTCACATTGGAAACACATCATTTCATTCATGTAGTCATACTTTTCGCATGCATAACACTCTTCATCATGTTCCTTCTATTACTAAAAATTTGCTTTCTGTCCCTCAGTTTTCTCTTGATAATAATGTATTTTTTTGAATTTTATCCTAATCATTGTCTTGTGAAGGATCCTACGACAGGGCCTATTCTAACCCCCAGATCTACCGTAGTATTGTTGGTGCCCTACAATATATCACAATTACACAACCCGATATTACTTTCGTTGTGAATCGTGCTTATCAGTTTATACATGCTCTTACTGAACTTCATTGGGAAGGTGTTAAGAGAATTCTTCGATATCTCAAAGGTACTATTCTACATGGTCTTCTTTTATATCGTTAGTCTTCACGAGAGTTGATTGCCTACAGCGATGCAGATTGGGCTGAATTTTCCGAAGATAGACATTCTACTAGTGGATATGTTATATTTCTTAGGCGAAATCTTGTTTCCTGGCTTTCAAAAAAGTAACCTACAGTCTCTCGCTCAAGTACTGAAGCTAAATATAAAGCTATCGCTAACGCAACGTCAGAAATTATTTGGCTACAATCTCTTCCTTCGGAATTACACTTTTTCCCAACTACTACACCTAAAATCTGGTGTGATAATATTGGAGCAACTTATCTTGTGGCAAATCCTGTTTTTCATGCTCGTACCAAGCATGTAGAGATTGATTTTCATTTTGTTCGCGAGCGTGCGGTGACTTGACAACTTTCGATTTCTTATATCTCTACGGAAGATCAAATTGCTGATATATTTATCAAGTCATTATCTAGACAACGTTTCACCAAGTTAGAACTTAAACTCAACGTTCAGACACTCTCGTTGAGTTTGTCGGGGGGTAATGATAATAATGGAAATAATCTTTAATTAATTTCAATCAATTGAGATTTATTATATTTGACACACAATCAAGAGGGACCAGATCCTCTGGTCCCCTTATCCTGGTCCGCTCCTGGACCGGGACAAGAAGATTGATGGGAGGCAATGACCCCCACTTGTTAACAAGTGGGGGGGGGGGGGCATTGCCCCCCACCAATACAAAGGCTGGACCAATTCATGGTCCAACCTTTACGGACCAGAGGATCCGCCACCCAATCAAGATTGACATGAATCAAATAGTAAAAGTAAAACTATATTATATTACTATGTTTATATTTATTATGATTGTATGCCTTATTTAATCTTTCCATTATTATTTTGGACAATTTGTATAAATAAACCTATTGATTTTAGTAATAAGATCATCAAAAAATTTTATATTGTTTCTTTCCTCTACCTATTGATTTCTACACTACTTGTGATCTAACACACGAGCAACCAATGTGCGTAGCTGACTTCCTTTGCCCTCGGCACAAGCGTCCGACTGTGACTCAACAAGAACAACTATGGTCTCCTTTCTCCCATACATCGCGTGATATTTATACGACCATCGCTGCAGCGGCAACCCCAACCCTACGTCATTGCTTTCCTCCCTCAACACCACAATGTCACGTTCAATGCTCTCCTCATTGAGAGTTTCTTTGTTGTTGTTCACTTTGCTGCAAGCAACGTTGACTCCACCCTTTCATCGTGACTTGGTAGTGAATGTCATCTCTAAAATACCAAGGCCACCTATAGCTACTCCGACCATGTGCTACCACTGGTCCTTTAAGCGACAAGTACCAAATTCCTCCTAAGACGACCATCTACACGAACGCATGGGCAATCAACAGGGATCCGGATATAAGAGAGAGACCAAAGGTGTTTGACCTAGAGAGGCTTGTGAGCATGACGTCGTCGGCGATGGTGCCCACCTCTTGTACTATTTTGACTAGTAGTTGTCACGCGTAAAGGACGTGAGCATGGAAGAAGCAAGTAAAGTTGACGACCAACTCTAAGTAATTTTAATTCTTAGCTACGCCTTTGGAAGTAACGATGCCCCACAGACAGACACAATAGGCTCATATAATTAGGATGTTGTTGCCCATAGAATTGCGATCGATTTTCAACAGGTACGGAATGTTCCGTTGGTTGCGTCAACCTCTCATTGCATGGATTGATATTGATAGGCTAAACTCTCCGTGATTTACCTCCTTTTTAGATAGTGGGGATATACTCTGAAGAGTAGGGATGACAAATTCCTTCGAACTTGATGAAAGATCCGATATCCAATCCGAATGGAGGTTATGAAGAGATTATTGATATGATATCATACCCGAATACCCGATTAAAATTATTTCATTCCCAAAATCCACTATTTTTTTTGTACATGTTAAGAGTAGGTTATATATATAAAACATGATGTTAATTTTAATATATTTTTATTAAATGATAATAGTTAGATAAATAAAAGAAAAATTATTAGTATAGAAGATATTCGATTTTTAATTTTTTAATAGATATGAGTATGAGGATAGATATCTGATTCCGATCGAAATTAAAACGGAGAATATAAAATTTGATTTGAATCAAACTCATGTCATCTCTATTAAAGAGGAGCAAAGATGCTCTGGTCCGTATTAGATGGACACTCTGATATAATACAATGATCAACTGCCTCCACTTGCTAATCTCATCTATCACTACTCCAAATCTAGGAGAGGATCAGGATACGTGGGATCAGAGGATCTATTTGTATTAAAAAGATTACTAAGGTGATAATTTAACGTTTTACAGCTAATATAATAAGAAATAAGGAATAATATTATAACATCTATTAAACAACTGTTACACATTATATTAATTTAAGCTAGCTACTTAACGTTGGGATGAGAGATATTTTGGAGGTAATTTTTTTAATTATTTTTTTTTGAAAAAGGAGCTTTTTATGATATATTATAATTGCGAACGCCCTTTTATCCAGAACTCTATTTGAAAAAAAATAAGAATTAAATCTCTCTAATTTTATTATTATTAAAATAGGTTATATTTATTAAAACTATTAAAAGAAACGTCCTATTTTTTTGTTTTAATTTTTTATAACACTGCCATTTAATTAAAGCTTAATATTTTTCACTAAAATTCTATTATAATGTGAAACATAATGTTAATTAAAATTACATGAACAATTATGAAAATTATTTTAACATTAGTGAAAATTAATTTCACACTATTAAAATTGTTATAATATTAATTTTAGTTTAAATTATGATAAGTTTTAGTGAAAGGATAAATCTAAAGGAAAATTGAGGGGATGCTTTTTTATATTTTTTTAATGTTTTTTTAAATAATGAAAATAAGAAACCTTTTTTGTTTTTTTTTTAACAAAAAAGAAAACACTTCGAGACTGTTAAAATTCATCAGACGGTCGAGATTTATCCTCTCCTGCTTATATATTCTTCCACCTCCGTCTTCTTCGTGTCCACTCTCTCTCGAATCGCACCACCGCCCGCCTCAGTTCGCCTTCCTTTACCGCCCTCTCGAATCTCCGGCGAGATAGTCGGAGAAGAGGAAACGAGGGATGATTCTGGGAAATTGGGCGAGGCCTCCAAGTAGGCGGAGCGGTAGCTCGGCGGAGTTCATTGCCCCTCATGCTTCCTCTGCCGCCGTCGTCTTCGATGTAGAGGCTCTCCGGTCGTCGGATGAGCATGTGATCGGAGGGAAAGATCTCTCTTCGGGTTCGCCGTATCTTCTGCCATCGCACCACGGAGTCGACGTATCCGGCGTCTACATCGAGGATCCGACCGTAGCCGTGCCGGCGCCCTTTTTGCGTGCCTGTGGGCTCTGCAGCCGCCGCCTCGGGCCTGGCCAGGATGCCTACATGTACAGGTAAGGTTCCATGTTGCTGCTGCTTTTGTCACCATAAAAGAAGACTATCATTTGGGGGGGCCTTTTCCTGACTGCGATGCACGATTTTTCGCCTTCTAGGGTTTATTTTGTTTTCCATTTTTTTGAATTTGATTCGATCGAGGTGGACATGTTTAATCCTTCTCTTCAAATTCTCGCTTCGATACTCCCCTCTTCTTTCTCCTTTCTTATTCGGCGCCATGCCTAGTTTCTTATTCTCGTATCCTTCAAAAGCTAGATCTCCCCCTTTTCTCAACGATCGCGAGAACAACCCCGACGATCCTGTGCCATCAAAATTTCTGATGCAATCAAAAGATCAATGGATTCATTCGCGTGCCATCTTTCATCTTGCAGGGGTGACATCGCCTTTTGTAGCTCGGAGTGCCGGCAGCAGCAGATAAGCAAAGATGAGCAGAAGGAGAAGTGTTCTTTGATATCCGTGAACAACAGCCCTTCTCTGGCAAGTAATTGCTCCAACCAATCGGACAGCGGAGGAGCAATCCCTTCAGCCACTTGAGCAATTCCATCAACCTCTCCGCCTGTAAAAAATTCTCAGAACTGATATCTATCTACACATCTAGATTTCTACACAGGGCAGCTTAACGATTTCCTGAAGTTATTGAATTTGCATGGTTCTGTGTATGAGAAGTTGGATTTCAGAAACTTGTGATTGTAATATAGATGTGAAATAGCAACCTCTATTTGTTCATCGCACACCTATTCATGGGGTGAAGCTAACTATGATGTTTTGCAGGTTAATAGGAATGCTTTCTCATCGTGTTTCTGAGCAAAGATCAGACATTTTGGATGGTTGATTGATTGATGAAGAAGATACACTCGCTAACTATCACTGAGTTTTTTTTATAAAAAAAAATCTTTACTAATTAAATTAATATTGATTGATATTTATAAAAATGGTGAAAATTGTCATTAAAAAAAATTAAAGTCATTTTAAAATTTAAATAGTTGATGTAATAGCTATTAATTGCAACAGCTTGTCAATAATTAGGGATAGCTATTAATTGAAAGTCACTTTTAAAAAAGAAGAGCCATTTTGATGATTTAGTTAATTAGGGATAGCATTTTGATTTTTGCCAAACTACTAATGCAATCACTAATTTACTAAGTGGAAATCTAGAGATAATATTTGTTTAGATTGACGCTTTAGAATTATATGCACTAACTCTAAACCGTCCACTGATAATTTCACATCATTGAAAAGGATTTCACCCAACATTCCCAAACTATTGATTGATTTTTAAGATTGCTACGATGGGGTTTAATCACTCGATCATGTCGACTCGATGGCCAATAGAAGTGTCCATTGAGTGGTTGGACCGTCCAGACATTGCATAGTCAGTCGAGGTCCAGCTTGATCTAAACACACACGGGTTGGGTTGAGCCCAATCCTAAAGGAGGTTCATGGTTTATCAGCCTATTCCCTCCTAGTAAACAGACCCCTGAATGGAAAAAGTCTCTAGCTCTTGCGGTTGCCAGGCTTTTGCCTCTCAGAAGAACTGAAAAGTTCTTCATCTTTTGGGTTGGCAGTTGGCTCTAACTCTGAGCACGGCGCCATTATTATAATTAAATTAATATATTTTAAACTTTCTTATTATTATTAAATAACTTTTAATTGTTATTAAAAATATATTAATGCGGAAAGGGAAGGTAAAGTTTCTAATTAGCAGCCAACAACACTGATTAATTAATCCACGACTCGATCGTGTAATTACTAGCTGTTTTTTCTTCACCTTTCGACGATGATGCGGTCACCGTCGGCGACGATCCCTGCCTCGCATTCGGTGCCGGCGACGACGAACCCTGCTGATTTTGGTTCTTCGTCGTGTAGCTGGTCGCTCTTTGCAGCGAGGCGCCGGATTCCGGTAGAGGCCCTGTCGGCCAGCTCGAAAGGACACCGGCGATGGCGGGTTGAAGGCCGATGCCCTGTTGATTTGCGCCGAGGAGAGGGAGAAGCGATTGCAGAGCAAGGATTTGGCTCTGGGCGTTTTCGATTTGGGGGCCAAAGCTAGGGTTATGAGATGTAGTGGTGTTAAGGTTTAAGTCGGTGGATGATATATTTTGGGGCTTTTGGGAGAAGGGCGGCGGAGGAGGCTGAGTGGCGGAGTCGAAGAGGTTGAGGCGCGGCCGGGAGAAGGAGGCGGAGGCAGCGGCGAGGTCAAAAGGCGGGTAGGCGACGCCGGTGAACTGCTGCACCATGGCGCGGAAATTGGAGGTGTCGGTGTTGAGCACCGTCGTGTGTGGGCGGCGCGCCGACCGGGAGCGCTTCCTCGACGGAAGTGGAGGCGAAGGCGGGGAAAGGGAGCGGGCAGGTGGGCGGGGCGGTGGGCTGGAGGAGGACATGGAGTTGAGGTAGGAGATCGGGTCGAAGAACTGGGAGGGAGGGAAGGAGGATGTAATGGGGGATCTGAGGCTGTCGCCGACGCCGGATGCGACGGTGGAGGAGCAGAGGCTGCCGCCGGCGACGGAGTCCATAATGGAGGAGGCGAATTCGCGGTGGTACAGAAGAAGATGCAGAAGAGTGACAAAATCTGTTTTTTAAAACGCGACCGAGGAAATTTCATTCCACTCCTTTAATTTATCATCTTTTCAACTTGCTCTATGATTTTTGAGAAAACATCCTAAACTTTTTACTAATTAACTCTTCTAAAAATTAGCCACTACATATTATAAAAAACCAACCTACCAACAAACCTTCTCCGTGTTAAAACCCAATCGCCCATCTTATTTTACTCATCATGTTTTGTTTTTTTTTTTAATTAAAAGATTTTCTAGTTAAATCCTAATAACATGGTTTGTTGGTATTTTCACCCGTAACATTCTTTTGACATTATCATATTTAGGTGGTTCTTGGTCACCTTTTGTCACTTTTAATCCCATAAATATTTTATTTATTTAAAAATTCACACCTATTTATCTTGTATTAGTTACAAGTCTAAGATTGGTTCAACGACAGTCATAATTTGTTGCAACCATTAGTAACTTTATTCTCTATATTAATTTATTTATACAAAGTCGAAATTTCATATTAACCCATCTAAATATATAATTTTCTTATATAAGAATGAATGATATTGTTAGGACCGAAAAGTAGCTAGAGGGGGGGGGGGGTGAATAGCTTCGCGTGTGCTCGTCGTGCTTCGTTGCTTGTTTCTTCAAAGTGATGCGCAGCGGAATACAAAGAAACAAACTACAACAATGCTAACAATAGGATTTTACTTGGTATCCACCTCACAAGAGGTGACTAATCCAAGGATCCACGTACACACACACCTCCACTAATAAACACTCCTTTTCGGTAACTACCGAAGGCGGAGAAGCCCTACAAGACTCTCAATACAAGTAGAAGAAAGGGTAGTAAAGAATAAGCGAAAGCTTACAAGAGATGCAGTAAAAACCCTAGCTTCTTCTTCTTCTCGTTGCAACTCGCCTCTTGACTTGGATGAACCTCCAAGAACCTTCAAGAACTGGCGGTGAGGAGCTTAGAGAGTGCTGGGGAGGAGCTGTGATGATTCTAGAATGAATCGGTGAAGTTGTGCTGAAGGAACCGCACGCACCTATAACCAGCCTAACGGTTGAATCCCAATCGATTGGATTGCTCCCAATCGATTGGGAGGCTGGATCGATCCACGGATCGATCCGAGTTTCTGTTCTCGAAAAACGGATCGATCCAGCTTATCGCGCGAAGGCGGCGTCAATCGATCCACCGATCGATTGAGCTCCGATCGATCCACCGATCGATCCGAGTTTTCGCGCGGACTCACCGGATCGATCGGTGGATCGATCCATCTTCTGGATCGATCCACCGATCGATCCAAACTCGCCGGATCAATCCACGGATCAATCCAAACTCGGATCAATCCACGGATCAATCCAAACCTGCTGGATCAATCGGCTGATCAATCCAGATCTTGGTTTTTGCCCAAAACCAAGCCCAAAGCCCCCTAAACCAACATCTAGTCAACCATGACTTGTTGGTACATAAGACCTAGCATCCGGTCACCCTTGACCAGCTAGGACTCTCTCACCAAGTGTCTGGTCAATCACTTGGACTTTTCTCTTCTTGCCAAGTATCCGGTCACTCCCTAAGACCTACTTGGACTTTTCTTCCTCGTGCTAAGTATCCGGTCAATCCCTTTGACCTACTTGGACTCTCACCAGATGTCTGGTCAACCTTGACCCATCTGGATTTCTCTTGCCTGACTTCACTCACCAGGACTTTCCCAATTGCCTAGCTTCACTCACTAGGTCTTTCACCTGACTTCACTCACCAGGATTTTTCTCCTGCCTAGCTTCACTCACTAGGACTTCCCAATTGCCTAGCTTCACTCACTAGGTCTTTCACCTGGCTTCACTCACCAGGATTTTTCTCCTGCCTAACATCCCAGTTAGGACTTCCCAGTCAAGTATCCGGTCATCCTTGACCTACTTGACTCTTCTTCAATCAACCTTGCATTGTCAAACATCGAAATCCAAACCAAGACTCAAGCTTGGTCAACCAGGTCAACCTTGAACTGAGGAATGTTGCACCAACAATCTCCCCCTTTTTGATGTTTGACAATACCAACACTATCACTTACAATACCACATGTAAGTTAGGCTAATCCCATAGCCTAAACCTTCTTCATGCCACTAGGTAATGAATACATAAGTTAAGCCCTTCATTCTCCCCCTAAGAGGGCAAACTCCCTCTAGGTGATAAAAGCCTAACTTACTCCCTTTCATTCTCCCCCTATTGGCACACATCAAACCATGCCCCATTTTTGGGCACTATCCACTTGAAACCACTTGAACAATGAGGATATCCACTCCCCATTAAAGTTCAAACGCTCAACCTTGAGCATGTTCTTAACGAAAGGTTAACCACCTTCCAAGGTTCATGAAAAATAATTTTCATATCTTTAAAGAGTCCCTCCCCCTAAAGACATGGTGGTAACTTCTGTCATTGCACCAACAATGACTTGGAATCCCCAAAACTTTAGGAAACCCAATTTTAGAAGTTTTGAGGTTCAAATATTCAAAATTTGAAACAAACCTCAACCTAAACTTCAACTTAGCCTTCCTTAACCATTCCATCCTTGTTTTCCACACGAAAACACCCTTTTTATGTATACAACTGTATTTTCAGGGGTTTGGAATGGTTTCCTAGACTAAAATAGGTTCAAAATGCTGAAAATAAGCTTTCCCAGCCAAAATCAACATCTTCAATCGATTGGAGTTGGGTTCCAATCGATTGAACCCTGCTGAATCGATCCACTGATCGATTCAGTCTTCTTGGATCGATCGGCTGATCGATCCAGCGAGCTTCTGCTCGCAAGAAATGCCTTCTCAATCGATCGGCTGATCGATTGAGGCACTCCAATCGATCCACTGATCGATTGAAGGCCTGAAATTACTGAAATTCAATTTCAGCCAATTTCAGAAACCCCTAGAAAATTCTACAAAATTCCAAAAATTGTAAAAATTTATGTAGACATTATTTAGGGTATAATTTATCATGGAAAAATAGTTTTCTATGAAAATACATCATATTTTCAAAAATTGACACAAGCTTGAGAACTTGCAAAAACTTTAGTGTTTTCTTCAAGTTTGTGTCTAACTATTCAATGGTGATTACTATCAAAAGATAGTCTTCACCAAGGTTTTCCAAAATCATTTTAAAAACATTTTCAAAACCAATATCCCACCATGTTCCGTGGGCTTAATGCACATGACTTGTACATTAGCTTTCCTAATGATGGAAAAACACATAACTATGTGTTTTGATGAACCTAACAACTCAAAAGAATGCACTAAATCAACATCTTGAGCTTTGTTCATCATCCTAACATCTCACTTGTATCTAATGTGCACTAAAACACATACAAGTTACCTTATAGTCTTTGTGAGATGTAGATTTTGGTTTTGCCCTAATCTAAGGATCATGCATATCTATCTAGGCATTTTAGAGATATTAGACATCCACCTAGGATGTCACTTGTTAATCAGTGTTGTTAAATGCCATTTGTCCTTAATTACAAGGAATTAAACTAATGCATGATAATGTTATGGCATACATCAAAAAGAAATAATTTTCAGAAGAAAATTTCCTATAACTACATGATATATGTATGTCATGACATGATATTTTTGAGTTTTTCATAATAAGTCATGAATGCACAAATAAAACATGATGTCATGGCATATAATGGGCAACCAAACATGGCAATATTTTACATAATTAAAATATACCTAGATTATCTATCTAAGTATCCTTAACCCTTAGCTAATCCTAAAGCATAAACCCTAGATTGCCCAATTTCCTTAAGAAAATGCCAAAACCCAACTTGACATTTATTTAATCTCTTGAATTAATTATGCCAATTAAAAATTTAAAACATTCCTCAAATATTGGCATATTTCATTTTCCCATAAGAGTAATCACTTTAAATTAAGGCTTAGATTTGCCTTAAATTCCTAAGACAATACCAAAGTCCCAATTTGGTATTTCTTAACACTTGATTTCTCGTGCCATTTAAAGTCATCTCAAATTTCTTCCTTTATAGCACATTTTACTCTTTCCAAGATTAACAATAAATCCATTTCATTTTCAAAGGTTAACAAAAACCTTGAAAATGCTCCTTAAGTGTCAATTTCTTCAAAGTTGGGTTAACTACCCTTCTTCTCAGAGTTGACACTCTCTAACCCATCTATGGGATAGAGAAAATGCTCCTAGGAACCCAAAACCTATTGGTGCTCCTTGAATGCTCTAGGTATTCACTAGGGATAACTTCCCTAGATACCTTCCTAGTGACCTTGTTTGGTTTCTTAGAAGTCTTGGTCACTTTTTCTAGGTCAACTCTAGAGATTGCTTCCCTTGTAACCTTCTTTGTGACTTTCTTAGACTTCTTAGAAGTCTTAGTCACATTTGTTGCAAAAATACTCTTAGGGATAACTCCCCTTGTATTTTTGGCTTGACCACTAGACCTAGGGTTGGTTCCATAACTATATGGAACCCTATGGTAAGAGATTACATCCTTCTTAGCCTTTGGTTTGTATCCCAAACCACTATGGTCATTAGATGACCTTTGTGCTCCTAGACCTAGGCTATGCTCATTTTGCCCTTTTAGGATATTTTCCATCCATTTTAGGGTCTTTTCCATTTTATCAAGCCTTGACCTCAAGACTTGATTTTCTATCACTAAGTCCTTAGTTTTTGGTTTTCCATTAAATTTATGAGCATTTTTATTTCTAGGCTTGTAGCTAAGGTCCTTAGTGTGATTGCCTAGATTTTTATCTACCTTCCTAATCCTAGGTGTGGTAGTTTTAGCATGGTAAGTTACGTTATTTTCCTTAATTTTACCATGCTCTCTATTCTTATGGTAAATAGCATTAAAATGATATAAGTTAGAACTAGCATGCTTTTTACCATAATGTAAAGGGATAGGCTCAATAAAAGTTACATTCCTTTTTACCTTAGAGGCTCCCCCTTGACTTGAGCTTCCTCCTTGAGCCTTGACCATCTTCTTCCCCTTAGGACATTGACTCCGGTAATGCCCCTTTTGATTGCAAGAGAAGCACACAATGTGCTCCTTGCTCTTCTTTGTTCCGGGGATGGTCTCTTTTGGCTTCTCCTTGCCCTTAGGTGCCACTTTGCCCTTCTTCTTGGCCAATTTAGGGCACTTGCTTTTGTAGTGCCCATGTTCCCTACATTCAAAACATATAATATAATTCTTATTATTAATTGAACTATTTATACCTTCTTGTGTAGGGGTGGCACTTGCTCCTCCATTTGATATGAATGTAGAGGCTTCCTCTTGATCCGAAATCGATTTCCCTCCAATTGATTTATCTTGACTTGTGGAGGTGGAAGCTTCTTCATCCTCTTCTTCTCTTGACCCGGATGTGGAGGATTCTCCTTCTTCTTGATCCGGTGTCACCAAGAGTTGCTCCCCCTCAATCCTAGAGGTGGAGGCTTCACCTTCTTCTTCATCCTCTTGTACATGAAACAAGGAATATGCTCCTTCCTTGCTCTTTTGATTACACTCCCTTGAGAATGAAGCTTCTTGGATTTCCTCTTCTTCGAAAGTTGAGCATCTCTCAACTTCGGAGTCCTCTTGATCTTGCTCCAATGAGTCACCCTCTTTGGATTCTTCTTGGTTAGGTACAGTGGAGGGGATCTCATGAGCCTTTTCCAATTTGCTCCATAGCTCTTTGGCATCTTCAACTTCTCCAATTTTCTCCAAGATGTTGCTCGGCAATAGATTGACCAAAAGCTTGGTCACTTTGTCATTGGCCTCACATCTTTGGATTTGTTCTTGGCTCCATTTGCTCCTTTTGAGAACTTTGCCCTTTGAATTCCTTGGAGCCTTAAAACCTTCCATTAGAGCAAACCATTGCTCTATCTCCATCATCAAGAAATTTTCAATTCTTGATCTCCAAGAATCGAAGCTTGTGGATGTGTATGGTGGAGCCACCCTTGTATCAAATCCAAGTCCATCTTGGAATTGCATCTTGAAGTTGAGCTTCTTGAATTCTTTGACTTTGATGAATTTGCTCCAACTTCTTCACCCTCTAGCTTTGCTTGTTATGTTTGCCCCTTCCGGCGGTGATTCCGGTGAAGAGCAACCTTGCTCTGATACCACTTGTTAGGACCGAAAAGTAGCTAGAGGGGGGGTGAATAGCTTCGCGTGTGCTCGTCGTGCTTCGTTGCTTGTTTCTTCAAAGTGATGCGCAGCGGAATACAAAGAAACAAACTACAACAATGCTAACAATAGGATTTTACTTGGTATCCACCTCACAAGAGGTGACTAATCCAAGGATCCACGTACACACACACACCTCCACTAATAAACACTCCTTTTCGGTAACTACCGAAGGCGGAGAAGCCCTACAAGACTCTCAATACAAGTAGAAGAAAGGGTAGTAAAGAATAAGCGAAAGCTTACAAGAGATGCAGTAAAAACCCTAGCTTCTTCTTCTTCTCGTTGCAACTCGCCTCTTGACTTGGATGAACCTCCAAGAACCTTCAAGAACTGGCGGTGAGGAGCTTAGAGAGTGCTGGGGAGGAGCTGTGATGATTCTAGAATGAATCGGTGAAGTTGTGCTGAAGGAACCGCACGCCAACAGCTATAAACGACGCCAACGGTCGAATCCCAATCGATTGGATTGCTCCCAATCGATTGGGGAGGCTTTGGATCGATCCACGGATCGATCCAGAGTGCCTCTGTGCTCTGGAAAAACTTCTGGATCGATCCAGCGCTTATCGCGCGAAGCAGCAGCGTCCAATCGATCCACTGATCGATTGGGAGCTCTGGATCGATCCACCGATCGATCCAGAGGGGTTCTGTTCGCGGGGACTCACCGGATCGATCGGTGGATCGATCCAAATCTTCTGGATCGATCCACTGATCGATCCAAACCTGCTGGATCAATCCACGGATCAATCCAAACCTGCTGGATCAATCCACGGATCAATCCAAACCTGCTGGATCAATCGGCTGATCAATCCAGATCTTGGTTTTTGCCCAAAACCAAGCCCAAAGCCCCCTAAACCAACATCTAGTCAACCATGACTTGTTGGTACATAAGACCTAGCATCCGGTCACCCTTGACCAGCTAGGACTCTCTCACCAAGTGTCTGGTCAATCCCTTTGACCCACTTGGACTTTTCTCTTCTTGCCAAGTATCCGGTCACTCCCTAAGACCTACTTGGACTTTTCTTCCTCGTGCTAAGTATCCGGTCAATCCCTTTGACCTACTTGGACTCTCACCAGATGTCTGGTCAACCTTGACCCATCTGGATTTCTCTTGCCTGACTTCACTCACCAGGACTTTCCCAATTGCCTAGCTTCACTCACTAGGTCTTTCACCTGACTTCACTCACCAGGATTTTTCTCCTGCCTAGCTTCACTCACTAGGACTTCCCAATTGCCTAGCTTCACTCACTAGGTCTTTCACCTGGCTTCACTCACCAGGATTTTTCTCCTGCCTAACATTCCAGTTAGGACTTCCCAGTCAAGTATCCGGTCATCCTTGACCTACTTGACTCTTCTTCAATCAACCTTGCATTGTCAAACATCGAAATCCAAACCAAGACTCAAGCTTGGTCAACCAGGTCAACCTTGAACTGAGGAATGTTGCACCAACAGATATTTGTATGACCGTTTTGCAAGATTTAAGGCACGTTTGATTCTTTTCTAAAAATAGATTGAGAATTATAGTATTATGGAATTAGAATAAGTATAAGTATTAATATCACTCTTAGAAATAATATTTTCTATCGAAAAAAATAAAAATATCCTTTTTTACCCTTAGAAGAAAAATAAGAGAAAAAATAGATGTGGGAGAAAGTGTGATTAACAAAATGAGAAAAAACAGTGTGATGAAAAAGAAAACATGATGATAAAGGATAAGGAGAGATCAAATGAAGAGAGAGAAAGTATAATGAAATAAAATGAGAGCCCGTATATGATGACAAAACCTCATGCGCTAGCCACTAGACCCATTCGAGGGGACAAACTGAGAGACAGTATATGATGGGAGAGATAGAGGAGAGAGAAAATATAATGATAATATTAGGAGAGATAAAATATGATGAGAGAGAATAAAGAGAGAGAAACTAATATGAAAGAAAAATTAAACAAATATATTAAGAATATTTTTATCCAAAACATAGTTTTCATTCCCATCAAAACCTAAGGGAGGAGGTGAGTTTCATCACTATCCAACTTTTTAGATTTTATTCTAAAATTTTAATTTCATTCCATCAACCAAATATAAAATTTAGGAATAAATCTATTTCATCGTTCTTAAAACCCCAAACTAAAGACAAATATAAAATTTAGAAATAAATCCATTCCATCGTTCTCAAACCCCAAAACTAAAGACACTTAGGTGGCGTTTGGTTTAGGGGTTTGGGGATGAATTTATTCCCAAACCTTGTGTTTGGTTGATGAAAATGAAATTAAAATTTAGGAATGAAACTCACCTCCTCCTTTGGGGTTTGATGAAAATGAAAGTGAAAATTAAATTTTGGATGAAAATACCTTTAATATATTAATTCATTTTTTTTTCATATCACTTTTTTTTTTCTTCGTTCTCTCCCATCATACTTTCTCTCTTTTCATCTCATCATCACACGTTCTCTCTTCTCAATCTCTCCCATCATATACTTTATCTCTTTATTTTATTTCATTACACATTCTCTCTTTCAACATTATCTCTCATCATATTTTCTCTCTCCTCATCCTCTTTCATCATGCTCCTTCTCTCCTATTACACTATCTTTTATCATTTTTTCTTATCACACTTTCTCTCTTATCATATGTTATCTCTCCTGAATTTCTCTCTCCTCATTTTCTCTCATCATATTTTCTCTCTCTTCATCATATATCATCATTCTTTCTCTCCCATCACACTTTCTTTCATATTTTTTTTCATCATACTTTCTCACTCCTTAATTTCTTCCATAAAAGCATCTCCAATAGTTAAAGTTTTACTAAAGCTTTTTTTATGGTCTCAAATGTCACATCAACATTCTAAAAACCTATTGAAATATCTCCAATAGTTAGAGCTTTAAATGATTTTTGTGTGCTCAATTTTATAATATATAATTGCATGACTACATGCATATTACATCAATTTCAATACAAAAAAAACAGCTTTGAAATTTCACTAATGCTCTTTAACAATAAACTTCAAACCTTACATCCACAATAGCTAGAACTTTTTTATTTTACAAACCTCTTTAAAAACTTTGCATTGGAGATGCTCTAACACACTCTCGTTATTTTCTCTCATCATACTTTCTATCTCTTTATTTATCTCTTATCATATTTTCTCTCTCCTTAATTTCTCTCATCATATCCTCTCCCATCACGTCCCCTCGGATGAGTCTAGTGGCTAGTGCATGAGGTGTTGCCACCATAAGGTCTGAGGTTCGAATCTCCGCAGAGTCGAGGTAATGCCTTCCTTATGTACTAGTCATTATTTCAAAGGCTAGTAGCCGCCCGTGATTTACCTCCTTCGTGTTGGTCTTGGGACAGGTTGGTGGAGGCGCTGGGGGCGAGCGTATTCGCCTTTTGCCACCATGTTCTCTCCCGTCACACTCTCTTTTCTCATTTTCTCTCGTTATACTTTCTCTATTTTTATTCATCCCCATCATATTTTCTTCCTCGTTATATTTTCTCTTTCATCATCCTCTTTTATCACATTTTTATCTCACATTCAATTTTTTCTCCTATCTAATTTTTTCTTTTATTTTTTTCTAATGATGAAAAATAAAATTTAGACGTATTCGATAAAAATATTCAACTAACTTAATATTATTATTAAAAATAATATACATACTCATATTCATTCTTATCATATAATATTATTCTCATTCTCATTTCTATTATTAGAAAAGAACCAAACCCTAAATGTCCCTTGAAATTCTATGCGCAACTCTATGCGAGAGTCCTTAAGAAAATTTTATCCTCCTACTTAGCCCTTTTATCACTTATTTTGTCGTAGAGGAGATGGCGGAGTCCATATGGAGGAGGTCGCCGTATCTAGATCGCCCGTCGAGGGGGCGCAATCTCTTTTCTGTCGGTTACGAGAACGCCTTCGGAGTTGGCTCTCCGTTGAAGTAGTGGGATCCTTCGCGTCGTTGACGATCGACTCGTCCCGACTGCCGCCTCTGCGGATCCCAATTTCTTCTATGGTTCTACCTCGAGATGAAAGGGGACCTATGGAACCCTAGACACCTACCACGCCGCTCGCTTAGGTTGATCGATTCATACTATTGCAGATTTGCAGTAAATCATGATTTGCTCTCTTGCTGATAAGTTGTTGTTGCAGGACAATGCGTAGAGATCAGGCTGGCGCTGGCGCTGCATTTGTTAGTATTCTTCTACGAGATCTTGAGCTCGCCAGACAAAGTTTGCTCTCTTGCTAAACAGGCATGACACTGAATCCTACTTGCTTTTTATTTGTTAAATGAATGAGTTTGCAACATCATCTCCTTCAAAATCAGATAATTCAAACTTGAACATGCAAGATTGTGCACATCACTAACATGAATTAAAAATGCATCTCAATGTTGGCCGATAATCTGTTTGCTTAAATGCTGTTCATTGTATTTCTAGTTACTACCCTCGAATTGGTTTAGAGTAACCTTGAAATAGGCAAATGTCCGATTTTCTATGTTGAATAGGCTACTTTTGCATTGATCAGTATAGTGCTTGCCCGGATGGGATCCATAGACGGATGGATTAAACCCTAGAAGAAATAAGAGTTGAACACTGTGATAGGATTCCTTGAGGTTATCTATTACACAAGTCGACCAAAGTGGCTACAGTTTTAATCATCAAACCTAGAGTTGTTAGGGAAAGATTTGTTGATAATTTATTCAATATAGCCTTATTGAAGTTATGTATCCCTTTTTTGGTAGAAGTAATTCTTTCTTGTAAAGAACCCATTTCTGTAGTAAGGGTAGGTTGATAACCCACTGCAGAAGGCATTCTCCCCAATAAGGCGGATACTTCTGATCCCGCTTGGATGAAACGAAAGATATTGTCAATGAATAGAAGTATGTTTTGCTCATTAACATACCGGAAATATTCCGCCATGGTTAGTGTAGTCAAACCAACTCTCATACGAGCTCCCGGCGGTTCATTCATTTGACCATAGACTAGAGGGAAAGATTCGTTGATAATTTATTCAATATAGCCTTGCCATCCTTTGAATCTTCCTCTCTTTTCATTTTTTTGTTGATAAGTGGATTTTGCATTTGACCAAGTCTCCTAGTTTAATAGCCATTTTCGATCAAAACTCACACATTAATAAGCTAACTAAACCAATGATAGATCTTTCGTTCCGAGATAATCAAATTGGACCACTGTTCTATCAGCTAAACTTGGGTACTGCATTGGGCAATCGATTGGTTGTAGACTTAGTTCAATGTGAGCAGTCCAACTCTTAAGTTAGATGAAGTTGGGAACAGAAAGTCACAATCTAAGGCTCCGTTTGTTCACTAAATCTCTTAGATTTTCTAGTGTTTAGTATGATATAAACTCAGGGTCATTAGAAAGTTAATGTTTTGGTTAACAGAAAGTATAAATATATCTTAAGAACAATGCAACCCTGTTGGTCGAGTCGGTTCAGACAAACTTTTGAGCAAGCTACTTTGTCATGACTTGAAAACACATGCTAAGGATGAATAATTCTAGTGGACATAAAGTAGTGTGATGACTGTGTAGCGTTTACAAAGCTTTCGACTGAGGGAAAGGAACGGATGCTTTGATGAAAGATCCCTTGTTTTTTTATTCTCTTGAAGCATCCTTTTTCTTTCAATTGGTGGGCAAGTGAGCTTTTTTTTCTGGGGTATCTTTTATCTTAGTCCATAACATAATTATTAATCTTAATTATTATTATTGTCATATTTTATCCATATTTTTGGAAGTTGAATCCAGCTGCGGGTCACAACTCATCAGACTCCATTCCGTTGATGAACAGGGATTTTTTTTCTCAGTTTTTTTTTTATAATCTAAATATCTAATTCTTTGAATCGGACGAGTTCAACATCACGAATGATTCAAACACCATGAATATATAATATATCTTGTGAGAGATCTAAATTTTTCATTGTATGAGAATCCGTCCTATTTCTTACCATCACACGGCCTCAGAGGCAATAATATTAAGCATATGAACTAGAGGAGACTCTATCTAATATGAAAAACAATAATATCTTGAAAAACAATAATATCTTTAATAATTACAGTATTTAGTTGAGTAATAATTCGGCTAGATTTGAAGATTTTTTTATTCAATATTGAGAGAGTGATTTTGCATGATTATTATAAGAGGGTTAATTTTGTTGTTTTAGTTGAAACATTTATAAAAAAACAAACTAAATGGTGCAATTCTAAAGAAGTTTGACTTTTGTAGTAGTAACATTTATATGTTCATTAATGATGACCGTGGAAAATTATCACTAGATACCAAAACTCTATTCAGTCCCACTTATTATTATTATTATTATTATTTTGTTTTGGTGCCGTTGGATTTTGATTTACTCTTGCTTCGACTTTGGCATATTATGGTGTCGTTTTGCGGTGGCATAAATCCAATTTATTATTTTGTGAAATGGATAACAATCAAATATTGTTTTTTTTCCTACAACAAAATAAAAAAAACAAAATTGCTGTATGCAGGCGGACTCTACAAAGAAAAGCTTGACCCGTTGATATACACTTGTTTACTTTACTTCGTCGTTATCTGCTGCAACCTGTTTACTTCTTCGTTATCCCTTGAAAGGAGAGAAGGGCAAGTGACAAACATAAGGTAAATTTATATTTTCACTGTAGATGATAACTCATGTAGGCTTTATTTATGCCTTTTCATTTAATATAAAATAATGGTGAAAGTTGCTTTTTTGCCTTAGGTTAAATCGCAATTTTAATTCCTTTGCTCAGAATATTGTCATGCATCGAATCCTTGCAAACATGTCATGACATTGAATTCTTTTTAGTATTTAATTTCACTTTCTTTGACTACATCTTCTCGTTGTATTTATTATGAAGCTCACGCGGTATTCAGTGTAATATTATTCTTTACGTGTAGTACCGTTAGACTGTTCCATGCTATTATGGCATCTCCAATAGTTAAGTCTCACCATAATTTTTTTTTTTTTTTTTTTTTTTTTCAATATGCCACATCAATAGCACATCAAAAATAAAAAAAAATTTACTATTCTCTCCATAATAAAAAAAAAATCTCCATATAATTTTTTTTATAGGTCATACATTACAAATCACACATCTTTATTTATTATTTTTTCATTTAATATTTCTATATAATTTTTACTAATATTTTATTTAATTTTCATTTAATTTATTTGTAATTTTTAATTAATAAATTATTGAACTTATGATTTTTAATTTAATTTTATTTATAATTTTTATTTAATATTTAATTAACATATGAATTTTAATTTAATTATAGTCATTTGTATTTTTTTTAATTTATCAAATATGTTTATTTTCAAAAAAAAATGTATAATTTAATTATTAAATAAAATAATTAATGATTTTAAAAAGTTAAACATGTAATATTTATTTTTCAATGATTAATAATTTCATTTTCAAGAGAAACAAATAAATTTGAAAAATCAAACTTGTTCTTAAAATAAAAACCTTAAAGCTCATCTCCCAACTCATTAGAGTTTCTTTTGTTGAGCTTTATTAATTTTACAAATATTTTAAAAAGTTTGCATTGGATGCTCTTAAAAGTGAGTTTAATACAAATCTAAATTGATAAGTACATAGACAAACAAGCGGGTGGGATTTTTTGGTCCCTAAAATTACGATTTTAGTAATCTCCACTTATTAAATAGATGAAGAGCATCAAAATTAATTAACCAATAGTGGATCATTCTCTCATCCTCGTAGATGGAGGTGATAAATAAAATCCAGTTTCGACCTCGACCATTATTATTATTATCCCATATACTGAGCTAGTCCTGGACCGACTACTATTACTTATCCCTCTATGATATATCAAGTGATTATTAAAAATGATATAAAATTGATATATAGTCAAATAAAGGTAAACTTTTATCCTGATGAACATTATTTTTCTTTATTTTTTTTAAATAATAATAAAAGGGCCTTTTTTTTATCTCCATTGATGCGGCCGCACCTCCACTTGTTCTGGTTCCCCATCGTGATTCACAAGACGACGCACGCAGCGGCGAACGCCTCGATCGCCATGGACGTCGAAGGTCGGGACAATGGCGCCGCCGCCTCGGCTGATCCACCTCCCGCCACCATGAGCAAATCCTTGAAGCGCGCACTCGTCGCCCTCAACTGCGTCCTCATGGCGCTCGGCAACACCGGCGGGCCCCTCATCTCCCGCCTCTACTTCCGCGGAGGCGGTCACCGGCAGTGGCTCGCTAGCTGGCTGGAGACCGGTGGGTGGCCCCTTCTTCTCCTCCCCCTCATCTTCTCTTACCGCTACCGCAGCCGCCGCTCTCCGACGAAGCCCAAGTTGTTCTTCCTCACGCCGCGCATCTTCCTCGCCTCCGCCGTCCTCGGCCTCCTCACCGGCCTCGACGACTTCCTCTACGCCTACGGCCTCGCCTTCCTCCCAGTCTCCACCTCCGCCCTCCTTATCTCGACCCAGCTCGCCTTCACTGCCTTCTTCGCCTTCCTCATCGTGCGCCAGCGCTTCACCGCCTACTCCATCAACGCGGTGGCGCTGCTCACGGTGGGCGCCGTCATGCTGGGACTCCACGGTAGCTCCGACCGTCCCGCCGGTGTGAGCCAAGCCGGGTACTACCGCGGGTTCGTGCTCACCCTGGGGGCGGCGGCACTCTACGGCCTCGTCCTCCCGCTGGTGGAGCTCGTCTACGCCAAGGCGGAACAGACCATCACCTACACCCTCGTCATGGAGATGCAGCTCGTCATTGGTTTCTTCGCCACCGCCTTCTGCACCGTCGGCATGATCGTCAACAACGATTTCCAGGTTCATCTCCAACTCGAATTCTTACAATCTCCACTCTAATTCATCCCATCAAAATCGAGTCTTGCAGGCAATTCCGAGAGAAGCGAGGCACTTCGATCTCGGCGAGGTGAGATACTACGTGGTCCTGGTCTGGTCCGCCATCTTCTGGCAGTTCTTCTTCCTCGGCACCGTCGGAGTCATCTTCTGCGTCAACACGCTCCTCGCCGGAATCCTCATCGCCGTCTTCATTCCCATCACCGAGGTGCTCGCCGCCATCTTCTACCACGAGAAATTCACGAGCCAGAAGGTGGTCGCCCTCTTGCTCTCCCTCTGGGGCCTGGCTTCTTATTCTTACGGAGAATACACGGAACAGAAGGAGAAGAAGAGCAAGAAGAAACAAAACTACATCACTGTTAGTGATCAAGCTCCATGATCGATGCTCACTAGATTGTTCTGTGTTGTGCGCTTAATAAAAATGTTTTTCTATCCATGAAAATATTAGAACAAATCTATAACCAAAATTTAAACGTCTTGATTAATAAAAAAAAAATGTTGATATAGTGGAGGATCTATCCTTGACAAAAAATGATGGCTACAAATTAAAGAATAATTTGTGATGGTGAAGAACCAACCTACAAGATATTTGGCACATCAAGAATCAAAGTTCCAATTCCGATAATATGTTCCATCTCTGTCCCATTTTAAATTATTTTAAAGTTTTAAAATCATTAAAAATTTTTGAAAATTTTATTTAATGAAAATAATTGCATGATGTTGTCAATATTTGGGTAGATAATTTTTGTCCGTGCAGTGCTCAGTTGGTTAGTAGTTCAATTTTTAGGGGATGTAGCTATTAGGAGAAAAATTTCTCCCGCTCTATGATCTATCTCGTTTCACATAATTTGAAACGTCTTGGTGGATGAATATCTGGCTTGGGTGAATATAATTATCTTCGGCGGCTAAAAAACGTAGAGAATTATTGTCTGAAAACTTTAGCGGGTGATGTTGAGAATTTAAAAACTCCGTGGTCATTTTGCAAAAGTTAAGCAAATGACAGGGCTCGCCCAGATAAAGACAGACAGTCTGTCACGCACGCACGCACGCATCAAGCGAAATGGAGCTTTCGTCGCCTCCCCGCAGCCTCCTCTCGCTCCGCCACCTCCACCGACCGCTCGCCGTCGCAGCCCCTTCCCCTGTCCTGCTCCTTCACTCCCCTTGCCTCTTTTCGACCGAGCTCCTCCTTTCGTCTCGCTCCTTGGAGCCCAAGTCAGGTTCGTCGCCCTGTCTTGGTCTAATCCCTTTCTTTTCAGGGGTTTAATCTTGTTGTTCTTGATGGTGCCTCGGATCGATTTGATAGATCGTTGAAGTACTATAGACTTTCTTGTACTTGACTTTCGATCCAGGATTTCGCAATTCTGGGGCATGTCCGCTGCGGGCCAATGTCTCCGACGAGGTGACATCCACGTCCGACTTGGTGGACGATGATACCACGAAGAAGGCCGAAGGCCCTTCCTTACACATGAACTGGAACTCAGGCTGGAAAGATAATCTGGATGGCAGTGAAGGGGTTAATGAATCTGCTGATAGCCCTCTGTCTAAGCTCAACATCAAGGTACATGTATCAGTTCTAGGGTTCTTGTTTCGTACTGGAGTCGTTGTTTAATTCCTAACTTAACTAGTTCACTATGCCTAATAAATCGGTTAGTGTTACTGGATCAATGGTATTAACTTTAGGTAGAACGGTAGATGTGTTAGCTTGGCATGCTCGTGGAGCTACGATTTTGTGAAAACAGGCAATGATAGATGTGTATGGAGTCTGATGATACTTTAAATGAGTAGAGTATCGAATCTTGGTAGGAACTTCCATGAAGGCATTCTGCTTATGTCCTGTGTGCCTTTGCCAACTCCAGCTTCAGCATAAGATTGGTCCATGGCCTTCTCTCGTTTTCACCACTGTCTTTGATGCTGTAATGAACCTCCTCTAAAGCATTTAAATCTGATGAAGTATCTAAATACGAGTAGCACATTAACTGCAATGAATGAAGAAACTTTCTTCTTGCTTTTCTGATTATACTTATTCTGTACGGAAAGTGACTAGTATTGTGTACCGCAATTGCTAACATGGGTTAGCAGCAAATATTTTATATCTTGATGTTAAGAAGCTGTACACATTCTTGTTTTTTAACTGGGTTCCTTTGTAATGAATTGAATGGTTGTGATATGGTCCCGAGTATAGGATTGAGTCACAGGTCGAGATCCGGACCCGTACTTGGTCATGCAACACGTAATGGGGAAAGGGAGGAGGAAAGACTTGTTCTAGACAGAGTCCCAATTACTCAATTTTCTTCCCTCTTCATTGATAATAACACTCCTTTTATAAGGAGTTAATTACATGGACTATTCAAGGAGAAAAAGAAAAAGACAATCCCTTAAGGAAACAAGGAATCAAATAAATAAATGCCCTTTATTTATTTCTACTTATAACAGTAGCAAATTTGGACAGTAGCAGAATTTGGATAGTAACCAAATAGGCAGTAGCAGATTTATTCAGTAGCTAATTAGGTAGTAACAAAATTGTCAAATTAGGTAGTAGCAGATTTATTCGAAACTAGTAATTTGCTTCCGATTATAGTGACGTCCAACAAAGGCGTCCACATCATCACTCCCCTCCTCAATGTTGAGCTTGTCCCCAAGCTCGAAGGTTGGGTAGACGGAGAGGAACTTCCCGGCCGGTTCCCAAGTAGCATCTTCAATGGAGGAACCTGCCCAATGCACTAAGTACTCCCGTGTCCCTCTGTTAAGACGGCTGCACAGAATTGTATGGGGAACATGTAAAGCTTGACCTTCACACATCTAAGGTAAGGTTCCCGCATTATCTGGTGGAGAGCCCTTATATGGCTTTAGCAATGAGACGTGAAAAACATCATGGATGTGGCTATCAGGCGGTAAATGAAGTCTGTAAGCAACATACCCAATGCGTGCCGCCACATGAAATGAACCGAAATATTTGGGAAGCAACTTGTGATAACGTTGGCGAGCCACCGATAGTTGGCGATACGGCTGTAGGCGCAACCAGACCCAGTCACCCACTGCAAAGCTCAATTCACGGTGAGAGGAGTCAAAAGCCAATTTGGTCCGCTGTTGGGATTGCAGTAAACGTGCCCTCGCCACCTGAAGCACCTCATCCGTCTCCATCAAGGCACGATCTACTACAGCAACACGAGTAGAGCCTCCAGAATAAGATAGGAGACGAAGGGGCTCTCATCCATACACTAGCTGAAATGGTGACTAAAGCAGTATGGAAATATGTGTTGTAGCAATACTCAGCCCCATGGAAGTCATTCAAGCCATTTCTACGGTTGATTCCCAACAAGGCAGAGCAGATACATTTCAATGATACGATTAACCACCTTCGTTTGTCCATCAGTCTGTGGGTGGTAGGCTGAAGAAAAAGATATCTTGGTTCCACAAAGTCGGAACAATTCCCGCCAAAAGGAGCTAAGGAAAACCTTGTCACGATCAGAGACAATAGATTCAGACATTCCGTGGAGGCGGAATATCTTAGTAAAGAAGATCGTAGCCACTGAGATCGCTGTATACGGATAGGCTAGGGGAATGAAATGAGCATACTTGGATAAACGGTCCACAATTACAAACAAGACTGATTTACCCTTTACCCTCGGAAGACCCTTGATCCGGTGAAGAGATTAGGGAGGAGGGCAGTATGGACATTTGGCAGGGGTAGGTTTTTGAGATAAAGGCAGCACTGTTCACAGAAAAAAGGGAGGGGTTTTTTCTCGTGGTTGAGGAGGCCGCCGCCAGCGGAGATGACGGGAGGTCTTCTTCCTCCCCATCGGGCACTGTTCGCCGGGGCCATCGCCGGCCGCCATCGCCTAGCCTCTTCTCCTCTTCCTCGCGTTGCCGGCTTTCGTTTTCTCTCGCCTGTAGAGATCTTCAACCGACGCTTCCCATCACTGCTGTCGCCCCCGGCAGTTGTCACCGTCGCCACTGTCTTCGGCGTTCGACACCACTGCCTTCGGTATCTAGCTTCGCCACTTCCGGCGTATACCGTCGTCACGGCTTCCAGCGACAACAGATGTCGCTGCCGACATCTCCAGCAGCCGCCATCACTGCTCCCAGCTGGCGCCGCCCTCCGGCGACCACCATCGTCATCCTCCGTCGCTCACTGCAGTCCACAGCATCCACCGCTGCCTTCCCCCGCGGCCACAGCCGCCGCCGACAGCCGTTGCCTCCCCCTCACGCGTCTACTGCCGCTGTCTTTAGTAGATATTGTCACCTTCCAGGTAGCCGCAGCTTGGTACTATTTGGGTAATTCCGGCCATCGCGCCGAGGTATTTTACTCTTTGCATCGTTATCATCATGGTGGGTTATTGGGTTTATCCGGCCTGCGTGCCGTGTTCCGGCTTGCGAGCCACTGTTGTATTTTGGCCTGCGAGCCGAGGTTGTAGTCGGATAGTGCATCATCCGAGCCACTGGAGCCAACTACTCACCGAGCGGACATTTATCTACTATTCAGAGTCGCGACGACTCGGTCAGTAGCCCGATCAACTCATCCACCCATCCGAGGGCGCCCCCCTGAGCCAGGGTACGTCATTGCACTCGTTTCATACTTATTTTATTCTCATGTTATTATGCGGTTACTTATATGTCTGTGGGATTCGCCTCGAGCACCGTGGTACCAGAGACCGGGGGAACCCGGTCGCTGGATACAGGTACAGTTGACCGGAGGAGGACTTCTGACGATCTGGTCAACGCAGCGGACAGCTCATCGATCGGGTCATGGGGATGCGGTCAACCTTCCAGACACGTCATACCGGCAGGTTCGTTTTCTTAGCTTCCAGACAGGATCAAAATGGCGCCGTCTGTGGGAACGCGCCTGATCTGGAACGTGAAGATGAACGACGCCGGATAGTTCTACCATCCTCATGATCACGGTCAGTTTTTTTGTTATTTGTTCTGTCAGTTATATGATCTGTACTAGCCCCGAAGGCCCCCGTGCCGATCGGCCGGGAGGTTTATATCCGAGCCACAGGCTCGAAGACGAAGGCCCCCGAGCCGATCGGCCGGGAGGTTTATATCCGAGCCAGGGGCTCGAAGACGAAGGCCCCCGGGCCGTTCGGCCGGGAGGTTTATATCCGAGCCACAGGCTCGAAGACGAAGGCCCCCGAGCCGATTGGCTGGGAGGTTTATATCCGAGCCAGGGGCTCGAAGACGAAGGCCCCCGAGCCGTTCGGCTGGGAGGTTTATATCCGAGCCACAGGCTCGAAGCCGAAGGCCCCCGAGCCGTTCGGCCGGGAAGTTTATATCCGAGCCAGGGGCTCGAAGCCGAAGGCCCCCGAGCCGATCGGCCGGGAGGTTTATATCCGAGCCAAGAGCTCGAACCCGAAGACCCCGAGCCGTTTGGCCGGGCTGCGTATGGGATACGAGCGATGCTTGAAATAGAAGATCCTGAGCCGTTCGGTCGGGAAGGATATCCCGAAGACCCCAGGCCGCTCGGCCGGGCTGCGCATAGAATATAAGCAGCGTTCGAAATCGAAGACCCCGAACCACTAGGCAGGGCTGCGTAGGTGATACGGGCTAGACGCTTGAAATCTGAGACCTCAACCATTCGGTTAGGTCGAGATTATCGTAAATATCCCCGAGCCGGTCGGCCGGGCCGGGCTGCATACTATTATGGCAGGATGGGAAACCAAAACCCTGCGCTGTTCAGGATGATAGAGGGAGGTTATTGCCTTGTATTATGAAGAGTGTCTTATGTTCTCCTAACTCCACGGGTGTTCGGGAGTAGGGAGCTAATGCAGATCTCCGCTGGTCGCTAGGGAGCGAAGGCCTGAGCCGCTCGGCCAGGTACATTATAGCTGAGTACTTCCTCAGGGAGCGAAGGCCTGAGCCGCTCGGCCAGGTACATTTTAGCTGAGTACTTCCTCAGGGAGCGAAGGCCTGAGCCGCTCGGCCAGGTACATTTTAGCCGAGACTACCTCGGGGAGGATTATATACGAGCCAAGCGCTCAATGTGAAGGCCCGAGCCGGTTGGCCGGGTATATGGTTTTCCGAGCCAAGCACTCGACGACGAAGGCCCGAGCCGTTCGGCCGGGTGTGTAGTCTCACTTGGAGACCGACGAGCACCGTCGTTAAAAATCGAGAGTCGGGCCGGCGACTATAAACCTCTCGGGCGACCGACCAAGAGTCGGGACGCAGTCGGGCCGGTGACTATAAACCTCCCGGGCTGAAGACCTCTGCACGGACCAGCATATCATATATTCTATCTCCCCCGTTCGGGGTCGAGTTATCACCGAAGGCCCCCGAGCTGATCGGCCGGGAGGATTATATTCAAGCGATCATCACCGGTTTCGGACCAGTTCAGCGAACTAGCACATCATATATCTATATCCCCCGTTCGGGGATGAGCGGCCTTCACTGGTCACGGACCAGATTCATGATCATCTATCTCCCCCGTTCGGGGTCGAGAAGTCGTCGCGGCCAGGTATCTATCCGACCGATCGACATCATTCCGGTCGTACGCGCGGCATCGTCCGCTCGGCATCTATCCGACCGATCGACATCATTCCGGTCGTACGCGCTGCATCGCCCGCTCGGTATCTATCCGACCGATCGACATCATTCCGGTCGTACGCGCTGCATCGCCCGCTCGGCATCTATCCGACCGATCGACATCATTCCGGTCGTACGCGCTGCATCGCCCGCTCGGTATCTATTCGACCGATCGACATCATTCCGGTCGTACGCGCTGCATCGCCCGCCCGGCATCTATCCGACCGATCGACATCATTCCGGTCGTACGCGCTGCATCGCCCGCCCGGCATCTATCCGACCGATCGACATCATTCCGGTCATACGCGCGGCATCGCCCGCCCGGCATCTATCCGATCGATCGACATCATTCAGATCGCCTATTCAGCATCTTCGTTGTCTTGTGCCCAGCATCGTCATCGCTCGTAGAGATGTTTTTGTTCGGCACCTCCATGGTCACACACAGCATCGCTGGTCCACTCGGTTTACTCGGTATCCCACGTGTCATTCGGTTGGTTGTCATTTTATACGCCGATCACTTAGCTTGTTGTCGCTCGCTCGGCATCTTCCGCTCGACGTCTATCCATCCGATCGGCATCACTTCGATCGTCCGGTTTGTATCTTCGCGACTGCGCTCTTAGCATTGGTCTGATTACAGATTTTGTCCGCTCGGTATCGCTACCATCTCCTACGACACCACTATTATAGCGACCGCTCGAGCGATATTATATTATTGGTTTAGCGATTTGGCTTTGACATCGAGAGTGATTCAACTCTTTGCAATAGACTGTCCAGTCAGTCGGACTCACGCCTCCTTCGACTAGACTCGAAGGGGAGGCTTGTGATCCGGTGAAGAGATTAGGGAGGAGGGCAGTATGGACATTTGGCAGGGGTAGGTTTTTGAGATAAAGGCAGCACTGTTCACAGAAAAAAGGGAGGGGTTTTTTCTCGTGGTTGAGGAGGCCGCCGCCAGCGGAGATGACGGGAGGTCTTCTTCCTCCCCATCGGGCACTGTTCGCCGGGGCCATCGCCGGCCGCCATCGCCTAGCCTCTTCTCCTCTTCCTCGCGTTGCCGGCTTTCGTTTTCTCTCGCCTGTAGAGATCTTCAGCCGACGCTTCCCATCACTGCTGTCGCCCCCGGCGCTTCGCCACTTCCGGCGTATACCGTCGTCACGGCTTCCAGCGACAACAGATGTCGCTGCCGACATCTCCAGCAGCCGCCATCACTGCTCCCAGCTGGCGCCACCCTCCGGCGACCACCATCGTCATCCTCCGTCGCTCACTGCAGTCCACAGCATCCACCGCTGCCTTCCCCCGCGGCCACAGCCGCCGCCGACAGCCGTTGCCTCCCCCTCACGCGTCTACTGCTGCTGTCTTTAGTAGATATTGTCACCGTCCAGGTAGCCGCAGCTTGGTACTATTTGGGTAATTCCGGCCATCGCGCCGAGGTATTTTACTCTTTGCATCGTTATCATCATGGTGGGTTATTGGGTTTATCCGGCCTGCGTGCCGTGTTCCGGCTTGCGAGCCACTGTTGTATTTTGGCCTGTGAGCCGAGGTTGTAGTCGGATAGTGCATCATCCGAGCCACTAGAGCCAACTACTCACCGAGCGGACATTTATCTACTATTCAGAGTCGCGACGACTCGGTCAGTAGCCCGATCAGCTCATCCACCCATCCGAGGGCGCCCCCCTGGGCCAGGGTACGTCATTGCACTCGTTTCATACTTATTTTATTCTCATGTTATTATGCGGTTACTTATATGTCTGTGGGATTCGCCTCGAGCATCGAGGTACCAGAGACCGGGGGAACCCGGTCGCTGGATACAGGTACAGTTGACCGGAGGAGGACTTCTGACGATCTGGTCAACGCAGCGGACAGCTCATCGACCGGGTCATGGGGATGCGGTCAACCTTCCAGACACGTCATACCGGCAGGTTCGTTTTCTTAGCTTCCAGACAGGATCAACCCTCAATAAAGTCCATGGAGATGTCTGCCCATACTTGTTCAGGGATGGAAAGAGGTTGAAGTAGACCTGCTGGTTGCAAGTTCATCCATTTGTTGCACTAACAGGTAACACATTATTGCACAAAGGTCAAGATATCCCGCTTCATACCTGGCCAATAGAAGTCGGCACGAAGGCGGTGTAATGTCTTCTGTATCCCCTCATGCCCCGCCTCATGAAAAATTGCGATCACTATGGGAAGCAGCGGAGATTTGCCGGGAAGGAAATCCCGGCCCTTGTAGAAGATTAATTCATCCCGAGTTTCCCACTCGGGCCCCTCCTCTCGAGTTTCCCACTCGGGCCCCTCCTCTCCACTTTGAACTCGGCGTAGTAACCGGAACAGCTCAGAATTAGAGTTCACTTCGCTTCGTATCTTATCAAAGATCTCTGCACTGGGAATAGAAAGAGCCATTATAATAGGTTCCTCCTCGTGACAGCGGGAGAGGGCGTCTGCAGCACGATTCAAATGGCTCGCCTTAAATTCCACCCGAAAGTCGAAGCCCATTAGCTTGCTAATCCAATGTTGTTGGGGTGATGTGGTGATGCGCTGCTCCAACAAATACTTCAAATTATAATGGTCTGTTCGTATCAGAAAGTGGCGACCACACAGGTATGACCTCTAATGGATAATGGCTTTGGCTAAACCAATGAGTTCTCGTTCATATGCTGCTAATTTGAGATGATGCTCTGCTATTTTTCGACTGATGAAAGCAATGGGGTGCCCTAGTTGTTGAAGAACTGCTCCAAATCCACTTCCTGAAACGTCACACTCTACTACAAATACCTTGAAAAAATTAAGCAAACTAAGCATTGGTGCTTCTGATAAGGACTTCTTTAATTGGCCAAATGCCTCTTCAACCTCTTGGGACCATTGGAATGCATTCTTCCTAAGAAGACTCATGAGAGGGGTTGTGATTTGCCCGTAAGTCTAGATGAATTTGCGGTAGTAGCCTGTTAGTCCGAGAAATCCCTTGAGAGCTTTGCAAGTTTGAGGTCTGGGCCCCTCCTCAATCGCCTGGATTTTGTTGTGAATCACCTCGACCCCTCGGGAATGGATAACATGACCCAAGTAGGATACTTGACCAAAGGAACACTTGGATTTTTTTAGAAATAAAAGGTTAGCCTTTAACAATTCAAAGACAAGCCGACAATGTCCCAAGTGAGTATCCCTCGTGGGGCTGTAGATCAAGATGTCATCAAAGAAAACCAAAACGAACTTACGGAGATATGGATGGAAGACTTCATTCATTAGTGCTTGAAAGGTTGACGGGGCGTTGGTGAGGTCGAACGACATGACCAGGAACTCAAAATGTCCATGATGGGTACGGAAGGTTGTCTTCTCGATATCCCTCGAGTCCATCCGAATCTGGTGGTATCCGGAGTGCAAGTCTAGTTTGGTGAAGTACTGCACCCCATGGAGCTCGTCAAGTAATTCCTCCACTATTGGAATGGGAAACTTGTCCTTAATCGTACGGTTGTTGAGCTCACGATAATCGATACAGAAACGACATGAGCCATCCTGTTTTTTTACCAGAAGAACTGATGACGAAAAAGGCGACTTAGTAGGTCGGATGATACCGTGGATGAGCATCTGGGTGCATTGTCGCTCGATCTCATCCTTCTGCAGCTGCGGGTAGTGGTAAGGGCGGATCACCACGGGGGTGGATCCTGGCAAGAGTGTGATACGGTAATCACAGTTTCGAGGTGGAGGGAGGCCTGCAGGTTCTTGAAATAAGTCATCGTAATCCTCAAGCAATGACTCCAGTTTGTTTCCCATGAATTCCTCGCCGCGTATCATGGCTGTACCTGGCTTCGATTCCAACGGGTGACCACGCCAGAGGACCTCTTTGCCTGCCAGGACAAATTTCATCGTCAGGGAACGGAAGTCCCATATAATGGGACCTAGGGTGCGCAGTCATTTGACTCCCAAAATCATGTCAAACCTCTCCAACGGAAGCATAGAGAGATCAACAGAGAAGGTATCTTTGCCCATCTATAGGGGTATCGACTTGCAGAGGCCTAAGCTTGGCACGTGTCTCCGTTGGCAACACATACCTTCAAGCCTGGTCGCTTTTGAATCTCCACCTTCAGGTCTGGCACTAGCCCTTCACGCACGAAGTTGTGTGTACTTCCTGAATCCACCAATACCGAGACAGGTATCCCGTGTGATGTGGCCAACAGCTGCATTGTTTGTGAGTTTCTAACCCCACTGATAGCATGGAGGGAAATTTCTGGGTGCGTCTCTCCTTCTTCCTCACCTTCACTATTGATCCTGTCCGAACCAGGAGTCAACGGACACTGGGCACGTGGCGCTCCCTGCTGGATCCTCGAGTGCTCCGGCGAACCTGCAGCAAAACCGAGCCGGGAGGGGTGTCCAGGCGACGGCCCTCCGACGCTCAAGTCAGGCGAGGAATAACAAAAAGGTGGCCTCCAGATGAAGACTTGCGTACCTCCGGTGAAGAAATGGAGACCTTATATAGACCTCTCGAAGGAGCCTGGGCGCGCCAATCAAAGCAATCACCTGCTTTCGACCATGCCCAGGTAAGGGTCTGTCAGAAGGATCATGTCCAGGTATGGGTCTGTCAGAAAGACGCCCATTAGGCCATACCGCCACTGTATCAACCTCTCCATGATATGACGGCGAGATCCTCCATCGTACACTCTTGTGTACGGCGTAATCATCAAACATACCCTTGCTGACACCCCGTATCCTGAGCCGAACGAATAGGCCGCTCGGCTAACCTTCATACCCTCGCCCTTAGCCTGGCCGAACGGACCACCCACTCGGACCTTCGGTCCCAGCCTGGCAGACGCCCCGATCGGCCATTCGGTTCTCCTGCCTTGGCGTCGGAAACCCTGGTCCATGACTGGGTTATCTTTGGTTCCGCTCGGACCTACTCAGCTGCTCGGCGCGACCATTAACCGCTTAGTCAGCCCTCCATCTGTCCTCAAGCTGAGACCCTTCAGGAAGTGGATCCCTCATTCTTACCGCCAGATCAACTATCATCATCCGGTACTTTAATCCAGAATAGGCGCTTACACTTGTGATCCGTGGAGTAGGACTCGTCGCAATTAAAACAGAGGCCTTTATCTCTTTGTTCTGCCATCTCCGCGCGAGATAGACGCTTGAAGAATGAGGTAGGTGGAGTCCCTTTGTTGTTGTCCCCCATGGCCTTGGTCTTTGCTACAGGAGGGCCTCCACTGCTAGGGTTGAACTTGGATGTGATTCCGCCCCAATTAGTACGCAGTGGGCGCCCGCCTCGATGGAAGCATTGCTTCCGTTCTAATGCCCTGGCCATATTCATTGCAATGCCCAGGTTTCCAGGCTTCTGTAGCTCAATGTCGATATGAAGATCTTCAACTAGCTCTGCTGTGAACAAGTCAACCTGTTGTCGGGGTCGGAGGTCCGAGGTTCGGGCGAGGAGAGATTGAAATTGGCGCTGGTAGTCTTCTACAGAGCCTTGCTTCAGATTTGCTAGCTCTACCAAAGGATTGTTGCTTAGAGGCGGGCCAAAGCGGATATGACAGTGGTCTCTGAACCGCTTCCAAGTCATCTCTGGCTCTTCTTGCTCTACCTGATCAAACCAAACTTGGGCTTCCCCTACCAAGTGGAAGGCAGCAAGGCCAACCTTGTCAGCCTCTGCGGTCCTTTGGTTGGTAAAGAATTTTTCGCATCTTTTAACCCAGCTCAGCGGATCCCCTTCTCCAAAATAAGTGGGGAGCTCCATCTTTGAGTATCGCGGAGCCATGATGCCGCTAGTTGGCAGTTCAGGTCTGACCCCCGAGCCTCTAGAAGGGCCATACTCTGCGCTGGTAGGGCTGCCTGCAGTGGGTAAAGGTCGTCATCTAGCATCTTGAACAGTACGGGAAATCTCGACAATCTGCTCCTCTAGTTCTTACTGGCGGGAGGTGATTTGCTTCATAAAAACTTGTTGATGCGAGGTCAATTTCTCCATGAAGTCATCGAGTTTGGATGCGATCGGATCCGTGTCACCCATGATCGACTCTGATACCAAGTTGATATGGTCCCGAGTATAGGATCGAGTCCCGTACTTGGTCATGCAACACGTAAGGGGGAAATGGAGGAGGAAAGACTCGTCCTAGACAGAGTCCCAATTACTCAATTTTCTTCCCTCTTCATTGATACACTCCGTTTATTAGGAGTTAATTACATGGATTATTCAAGGAGAAAAAGGAAAAGACAATCCCTAAAGGAAATAAGAATCAAATAAATAAATACCCTTTATTTATTTCTACTTATAATAATAGCAAATTTGGACAGTAGCAGAATTTGGACAGTAATCAAATAGGTAGTAGCAGATTTATTTAGTAGCTAATTAGGTAGTAATAGATTTATTCCAAATTATCGGTAGTAGTATATTTATTTCAAGCTAGTAATTTACTTCCGATTAAAATGACGTCTAACAAAGGCGTCCACATCATGTTGCTGTCTGAATGAAAACTTCAGAGCCTGTTTTTTCATTTCAGTTTATGTCCTGTCAACAGTTTATCCTCAAAATCACTTTCCCCGTGATATCTCTCAAGATAACAAAGTATTGATTTTTGTGGTATGGTGATAAAGGGTTGCCTCCTTGCTTAAATATGTTTTTGCTTATATAGGTGCCTCATTGCTTTGTGGTGTTGGTCCAGTTTGTGCTTGTGTAGATCAATTCTGGTTTGAGAGATGAAAATATTGAGATCCGAGATCCAAGCAATCTATATCCTTCTGATTTTTCCAAAAGGCCACAATTGAAAGAAGCACATCAAGACTAAAATATGTTGTTGTTATCTACAATTTGCATGACCTTTTGAATTTCAGAACCTCAGTTAGTGTTTCTTCAATTGGAATGAAGATTTTGTACATTTAAACATACTTTAATTGTAACTTGATAGGGTTTGTACAGACTATATGAAAGCCTGGTTCATTATGCTTGACGGTTGCCAGTTGAAATTATTAAATGGATTTTAGTAAGATTTTGATAACATTATATTAAAGAAACAATAAGTTAACAACCATTGTCATGGATCTGTGTGTATCTATATCTTCCATACACTCATCTTGCTAAATCTTTTACTATATAAAATGACTTGAGGATTTAGGAAATGACATTTGTTGATAATAGAAAGTTAAGGAATCAGGAAATCTTGCTTATACTATGCTTTGGATTTGGTCAAAGTTTTGGGAACTTGCTAATCATGTTTCCGCTATTTCAAAGGTATGAACTGCAAACAAAACTGACTTCTTCATGCCTCTTGTTTCAAAAATAACCATCTATTTTTCTTGGCCTAAGTTTTATTCAGGGAAAATACAAACTGCTGGCACATATTCCAGTCTGCAAAATGCCCTATTTTATGAATCTGACCTTTGGCCTAGACTTTAGAGATAAAAATCATAACACATCTGTTCTTGTGGCATGGTTATTTTAGAAGAATGAATCGCGGAAACCCAGTTAGATGAGAGAACTAATTCATTAATTTGTGAGGCTCAATACTGACTCAAAATGTTTGAGCCCAAGTTATTAGTATCTTACTCATTTAAGCTTATAAAATTTCTTTATTGTATCATAACCCACCATGTGACTCTAAACCAGTGAGTCATAATTTTCTCCACTTTCGGCTTTAATGTCCCAAACTTTAAATTCCAACTCATAGCCCATTTTCAACACATTACTATGCTTATGCATAGGATTAGTTTTGCTTTCATATTAATTGTTATAACCTGCTCTTAGATGAGAGTAGATCATATCCTAAGCATAGTAAAAGATTCGAAAATGCTCTGGCCTTGTTTTTTTTTTCCCCTTAAAAATCCTTATACATTCTGTGGTTTGACTAGCTCACATGAATCATTCTATTGTATGATGCAGAAGGACGCTGAACAATCTTATCCCATCCTCTTCTTGGGAGTCGGTTCTCTTGTTGCACTTTGGATTTCGTCTACTGTTATTTCTACACTTGATTCAGTCCCTGTGGTATACTTTCCATTTCAAGTTTAATTGATCAAACTAGTTGCAGTATTACCAGACTTATTCAATTAATCCAAACTGCCCCACGAAACAGGTCCCTAAGGTTCTCGAAGTTATTGGCCTCAGCTTCACCATCTGGTTCACCTCGCGATATCTCATCTTCAAGGTGCAATTTCTTTTCCCTTTAATTTAACCCCTCTTTTCCTCCAAATTCTGAAACCAGTTACATAGTTATTGTTCTTGCCATAATAAATCTACAGGAAAACAAGGATGAAATTCTTTTACATAGTTATTGTGTTTTTGATAAATTTTCAGGAAAACAGGGATGAATTTTTCTCGAACCTTCAAGATACCAAGGACAAGATATTAGGCCCTAGCGATGAATGAAAGAATGAGATTGTAATACATGCTTCAACCAATCTGGTGAAATGTTTCTATTGTGGAGTGGATTCGTAGAAGTTTTGATATGCATTTCTTGAGTCTGGATCTTGAAAATGATGGTGAAACAGTGAGAGGGCTTTTATGTTACCAAGTCTCGTTGAACCCCCTCCTAGTGTAAGGGGGCTTTCACCTTTCATGTCGATTTACCTTGTTTCGACCACATCTACTAGTTTTCGCAAACCTGCACAAGTCACTTATATGATGTTTCTAAAACCAGGATCATTCTAAATGCTTGATGGGGGTGGAATCAATTCCGACTACAGATTTTTGAAAATGTGTGCTTGTTAACATGTGTCAAAAAGATAATTCACTTGTCCTAACATCTTCGTCAATTCGTCCTTAGTTCAACACGGAGTAGATAAATAAAGGATGACTATTAATCATTAGTGTAAGTGATAAGACATGCGTTTAATTTCTTAATTTCAACTCTAAGATTTTATGTGATAACATTCAACGTCAAACCATCGCACCGCTCCATACACTATCGATCAAATCAAAATTTCAACTTACAAACACTTCAAAAAACGAAAAAAACACTCTTCACGTGGGTTGTGAATTAAGCATGCAAGTCCAATGGGTAATCGAGTAGGCCCATTTCAAGTCCAATAAACAATCAGGCCCGTAAATATAAAATATGCACAATACGCCTCCTAAAATTGTAAATATCAAGAAGAAGCCAAATCTTTTGTAGGTGGTGGGGGTGGCCACATCCCTAGCGTTTCTGCCGCGGGTGGAAGAAGCTCTTCAATCGTCATCCCCATTTCCACTCGTCTTCTGCCGATATGGTCTTGGTTTTGGCTCTCCGACTGCAATCTCCTCCACCCTTTGCCACCTCGATGAACAGCTCAGCTTGCTGGCGCTTCCCGGTTCTCGTCGGAGGGCCGTCGGTGGTCGGGCCCAGACCTGGTGTTCGGCTGTTCAAAAACGACGCCGGTCCCTCAGTACCTTCCAAAGGTCCCCCTTTTGACCTTCGATGCTTGTTGATTCTGGTAGTGTTGAATTAGAGTTGTTGTAATGGCTCGAAATGTCGGATTCATGAGTCTTGGAGGTTAGGGCAAAGAGTTGGTAATGGGCTTGAGGCTGTTTACTATAGCTTATGCTCGATTACCAGTGTCCACCTCTTTCGCAGTCTCAGTCTACATACTACAGACGGAAATCTAAGGATGTACTGCCACTGTAACTTAATATCTAAGTTTTTGTTTTATTTGCATCTATTCTGTGTTATGTGTTGTTAGCAATCTATATAGTTTTAGCTTTTTCCATACCACTGTGAAGTAATAGCTGCAATTTTATTGCATTCTGTCAATTTCTTGGATTTCTATTGCTGTCTTGGGAACTATTAATTCTCGGGAAAAAGGGTTTCAATACTTTAGTTGCTTCTCAAATGATTGCAGGACTAAGAGACCATTTCGGGAGATCAGCTTTCGGAATTTCCAAGAGATGTGCAGGTGCTTTGGCAATCTTTGCAGCAACTCACTTGGGGTTCTTCCATAGTACATTATCGGGTGGAAATGGAGTTAAATTCATTGCTCAAGCATCAGGAGGTGAAGCAGCATCTACATCTTATACATGGCCAGAGAAACAGGTCAGTACAACTATACCTGATCGCTTGTCTGTAGGCCCAGAGTCACACACAAACTGTTGCATAAAGCAAATAAAATTAAAAAATGTTTCTTGGGACATGATTGAGAATAATCAATTTATGATTTTACTCTATTTTAAGGTGTATATTTTTGCCATTACCAGATTGGAGTTGCTTAAACTTGTTTCTTTTTTTTAAAAAAATCTGAGATTAAAAGACCAAAAACAAATCCGAGATTATCAACATTTTACATTCATGTCTCAGACTCAGTTTGATGATGCTTTTCTTTAAATATAGTTGTTTTCCTTCTTCAACTAATTAATATGTTTATCATTCAGAGACCACGAATCTGCATTTTAGGTGGTGGATTTGGGGGACTATACACAGCTCTTAGGTTGGAATCTCTTGTCTGGGCAGATGACAAAAGACCTCAGGTAGGCTTTCAGTTACTAAGTTGTGATGCCTAATGTACTACCGGTGTCTTGATATGGTTACCTTTTTCTTTTATAACTTTTGTTTGTTTGAAGAAACCATACTACTATCCACATTTTAGATGCTAACTATATTGGTTTATCTCAGGACTTTAGACTGGGAAGTTTCTTACTTTTTTCTCGTGCTACATAATATAAGTTTTGACCTTTCAAATATCTGAAGAATTTGGCTATAGAAAAGCCACCTTATGAGAAAGATCATGAGAGGCTTAGAGAGTTGATTATGATGTGTTCATAACTGTGAAAGAATGGGTTGTCTTTTGGTGTTTTTTAATCCCTTAACCTGATGTTTCAGGTTGTGCTAGTAGACCAGTCTGATAGATTTGTTTTCAAGCCGATGCTGTATGAATTGCTATCGGGAGGTATAGATATTGTAGCTCAGATGAAATGATTCTTCTTTATATATATGACACCTAATTTGTGCATCGTTGTGATTCCTCCCTCGATTACTATCATATGACAGAAGTAGATGCATGGGAAGTAGCACCTTTATTTACAGATTTGCTGAAGAGTACCAGCATACAGTTCATCAAAGATAGAGTAAAGTTGTTGCATCCTTCTGATCATTTGAATCAATCTACCCCTGATCGCGGAAGCACATTAGGAGGAACTGTTCATCTTGAAAGTGGAGTTATGATCGAATATGATTGGTATATTAGATTCCTCTGCTATAAATCTCATTTATGGAAAGAAAAATACCATTTTGTTAATCTAAGATTATGCTAAATTAATTATTAGTCCCTTGCTGATCCTTGAAAAAATAACTGTCATCAACACTTATTCTAATCTCTAAGAAGCCTGATTTCATCTTTTAAACAGAAACATTCATTTCAATCTATCTCTTATACTAGTCTGGTGTTGTTGCCGGCATGACTGAATTATTAGTCCTTTGTTCTGTTTATCTCTTGCTGACCCAACATTTCCTTTCTACCGGGCAGCCAGGCTGGTCCTAGCTTTAGGAGCTGAATCTAAATTGGATGTTGTTCCTGGATCTGCTGAATATGCGTTGCCATTCTCAACCTTGGCAGATGCTCATGTAAGCTCCTGGAGGTTTTATGCATGTTACTTCATGTTACATATAGCATTCCAACTTTTTGGTTAATTTATCTATATGTAATATCAACTAGATTAAGGTAATGCTTTGTTCACTCAACAAAGAATAGGTTATACAATGAAGATTTTTTAACACTGTTTAAAGTTGCATTCACAAAAGTAGCAGTTCTTTCTTGGGCTGATGAGTAACTATAATTTCTGACTGGAAACAAAAAATTTCAAATCTTCAAGATGCAGATAAATTTCTAGATTTCTCTGCATCAGATATAGAATAACATCTTAATCAATTGACTTACTCTCCTGTTTGAGTGTTTGTCATTTCTTCTAATTTTTCTGCTTGTTATCTTAGACACCAGGAAAGCAAGGATCATGATGATGTTGTCAACAGAATAATCTTTTTACCATTCTTATGTCATTTGACATGATTATTGCAAGGTAAAACTTAAGCTGACCAAAAAACAAAATGGTACCAACTGCCAATTGGACAATCATCTTCCTGCTCAAGGACAGCCAAATCTGATTTGAAAGTGTTCATAACTATCTTTGTAGGGCCACTTGCTGTATTTATATTAGTGAGTCTTGGCTTCATCCTTGCTCTTATACTTGAAGTCTTGGTTCTCTTATTCTGTCTGACAGTGACACTTAAGTTGATATTTGACATCCTATTGAGTATTGATCACTGATGACAAATCATCCAAATCTGAGTAACATAGTTACATACAATAGATTTTTGTTCATGAATCCTGTTTTTTCTTTGTACATCCTGTATGTAACTTTTTTTCTTTCTGTGCTATAGAAAGTTGATGAACGCTTGAAGAGTTTGGAGAGGAACAGATTTGGAAAGGCTTGTTCTCCCATTTCCGTAGCTATTGTTGGTTGTGGCTACTCAGGAGTGGAGTTAGCTGCTACTATCTCAGAAAGATTAAAGGATAAAGGAATAGTTCAAGCAATTAATGTTGAACCAACCATCTGTCCTAATGCTCCTCCTGGAAATAGAGAAGTTGCACTAAGAGTAAGATTTCCGATCACCTCCTAAATTATTCATCTTTCACTTATTTTTTGGTAGTTCTCTGCATATTATATTTTTTGACTAGTTGAAGAGGCTTACTACTGTCAGTAGCTTTATCAAGCCTAAGATTTGTATTTGTTAAGTGTGGCTAGCTAGTAATGTGTGTGCAATCAAAATTACCTGAACATTTTTGTTTGTCTTATTATGTCCCCAGTCTATGCGGGTTAGCAGTAGTCATCGAATTCTCCTTTTGCTAACTTAAAGTCTCTCTCTTGGAAAGATTTTACCTTATGGTGAATATCATGAACTGCCCAGTTATTGGAGAATTGGACAACTTGCACAACATTGTGTTCTCGGTCTAGCTTGCCACATGTTTGAGATGAAAATGTTTCGATAAACCACAATCAATAGTACATAGATTTTCTCATCTGGGAGGAGTGGAGTCAATGTGAAGTGGGGTCAATTTACCATACAAAAAATCTGAAACTATGAATAATGAATAGAACGATAGCAAAATTATAATTTGAACTTTAGTCCAATTTTATTTTAGAATTAGGAACTATTTGTGCATCCATGTTTCGTATCAGCTCACAATATACTTTGGGTATTAATAAGCTCTTATGTGATATATTTAAAATCGATATTCCTAACTATATTATCGCTTAAAATGCCTGGTGCACTACTAGAGCCCATCAGATGAAAAGATAAATTTGAACCAAATAATATCATTTTTATTACATAAATTTGAAAACGTATTAGTTTCTTCCTCAGAGTGTAAAATGAGTTGTCGCTGACTAGAAGAGTGCCATTGTATTTGCGATTAATTGTAAATAAAACAAGTGTATTTGTATGTTACAGATTCTTCAATCTCGGAATGTCCAGCTTTTCTTGGGATATTTCGTAAGTTGCATAAAAGAGACTTCAAGTTCTGAAGATTTGACTAAGGTGACAGCATCCACAGAAGTAGGCAGTGGTGCTTCAACTGGCGGCGAGAAATTCATTTTAAACCTTCAACCTGCTCAAAGAGGCCTTGGAAGTCAAATTCTTGAAGCCGATTTGGTGTTGTGGACAGTAGGGTCTAAACCTCTCATTCCACAGCTGACATCGACTGATTATTACAGTGGAATCCCACTGAATGGAAAGGGACAAGCTGAGACCGATGAAACTCTCCGTGTAAGAGGGCATCCCAGAATATTTGCAATCGGAGATTCATCAGCTCTGAGAGATTCTTCTGGCAAAATACTTCCGGCCACCGCACAAGTACCTGCTACAATCTGTTTGACTCATCATCTGATAACCAATGATCTACACTAACTGTAAATTTTCTCAGGTTGCTTTTCAGCAAGCGGATTTTACTGGTTGGAATCTCTGGGCTGCCATTAATGGTCGACCTCTGTTACCATTTAGGTTTGTAACTAGTTCAGCTTTTATTTTCCGATGAATATAGCTCGCTCGCTTTCGACATAACCATGCACAGAATCGCATCTGCATGTAGTTTCCGTTATGTATAGCAAAAAGTGTGGAATATCATACATATACTTGGAGTTCAAAACCAATTCATACAATTCACACTTTTTCCCTTCCTTTTTAGGTTCCAAAACCTGGGTGAGATGATGACTTTGGGAATGAATGATGCTGCCATCTCACCTAGTTTCATTGACGGACTCACCTTGGATGGTCCTCTTGGTCATGCAGGTAAGCATCACTCTCGAATCTTCTCCTTCGTTTGCAGCATAATCAATAGTCGATGACGATTGAAGTCGCATTCTTCATGTCGGCTCTGCTAACATTGCAGCGAGGAAGATAGCGTACTTGATCCGAATGCCGACCGATGAGCACCGGTTAAAGGTTGGCGTGAGTTGGCTTGCCAAGACTGCCATTGATTCTATTGCCATGCTCCAGAGCAGCATTGCTAAAGCCATTACAGGCTTGTCGTAAACTGAACCATATATATATATATATATATATATATATATATTTTTTTGATAATTCAAGTGTTCAAGATTCACTCAATTAATCTGGGAGGTAAACAATCTTACCTTCCTCCTAGTTCACCTATTGGTCCGGTCTGGACGGCACGTGTTTTCGGAAAAAAAAATTCTTCTATTCTTTAGATTTTTAGTTTTTTGATGATTGTCTGTAAATTGCACTTATGATTTATCTCTTTTCATATCATTTAAAAAATGAGTTATGAGGAATGTTTAAAATTAACATAATTAATTTTTACTATAATAATTCACATACCAGGGAAAATTGAGATTTTTAGAATATTTTTTCTATTTAAAATCTGAATTTGATCTTCTTATTTCATCTCAGGAGTAGGTCATGTGGTAAAAGATGATTTCCTCACACTTAATGTCTCCATCAATTTATTCTTAAGTTAATACGAAAGAGATAAATTATAAATAATTATTAATTATTAGTATATGTAATCAAGATATGAAAAAACACATGCTCAATCTTAGTATTAGGTCGCAAATTGATTCATGTTTATTGTGCATGGTAAATTAAATTAGTTATTAAAACTATATCCAGTTGGAAAGTAATTAATAGTACTGTAATTCTTAGTTCTAAAATTATTATCTTTTATTTTTTTATTAAATATAATGTTTATAATTCATATTAAAATTTAACATCTACAATTGATATCGCTCAGCGGTTACAGGTAAATTTGTTTATTACAAGTTTAATATTTTTCCAAAATTAAAATAAAAAATAGAAGGCATTTCTACTATGTCACTGAATGTCTTACCTACTCTAGCGCCGATACCAAACTAATTAAAAGAGTATTTATTGCCAGCTTCTAGACTGTCTTTTTTTTTCTCTCAATTATTATTATTTTTTAAACTCCAAAAAAATGGAAAATAAATTAATAAAAGAAAAATAACCTTTTGTTTTATCATTTGTTCATATTAACCTTATGGATTATCCGATAATCTTAAAATAATAATATTATTAATTTGTTTTTTAAAAACAAAGGCTCATTATAAATTAAACCCTTTCCTCACTGAAACCCCGTCGAGCGTCGAGCCCTTCTTCTTCCAGCTATGGCCGCCGTCACTCCAGTCGAATCCCCCGACGAAATTGCCCTCGATGCTTTTCCATTCCTCCGCGTCTACAAGAGCGGCCGCGTCGAGCGTTTCCTCGGCACCGGCGTCGTTCCCGCCGGTGTCGACTCCGCCACCGGCGTCGTCTCCAAGGACGTTCTCGTCGATCCCGCCACCAACCTCTCCGCTCGCCTTTACCTCCCGGGCCACCCCCAGCCCGACCGCGCGCTCCCTGTCCTCGTCTACTTTCATGGCGGCGGCTTCGTCATCGAGAGCGCCGCCTCGCCTACCTACCACAACTACCTCAACGCCCTCGTCGCCGCTGCGGGCGTGGTCGCCGTGTCCGTCGAGTACCGCCGTGCGCCCGAGTGCCCACTGCCGGCCGCGTACGATGACTGCTTCGCGGCGCTGCGGTGGGTCGCGTCGCGGCCGGCGGAGGAGCCGTGGCTGGCGGAGGGGCGGGCGGATCTGGGGCGGCTGTTCCTGGCCGGCGACAGCGCCGGGGCCAACATCGTCCACCACGCAGCGCTGCGCGCGGCGGCGGAGGGGCTGGGGCGGGATGAAGCGGCGATCGAGGGTTTGCTGCTGATTCACCCTTTCTTTTGGGGATCGGAGCCGATCGGGTCGGAATCTAGGGCTTCGGCGGACAGAGAGATGATAGATAAACTGTGGCAGGTGGCGTCTCCAGGGACCGACGGGGCGGACGATCCGCTAATCAACCCGGCGGCGAAGGGGGCGGCCAGCCTGGTGGCGCTTCCAGGCCGCCGGGTGGTAGTGGCGGTGGCAGAGAAGGACATGCTGAAGGACAGGGGGCGGGCGTACCACGAACTGCTGAGGCAGAGCGGCTGGAAGGGGGAAGCGCGGCTGGAGGAGGCAGAAGGCCCGGACGCCTCCCATGTCTTCCACCTCATCAACCCCGCCTGCGATATTTCGGCGAACATGTTGAAGACCGTCGCCGCCTTTCTCAACTCCGGCGAGTAGAGGAAACAGGTATCCGTAGCTTTAAGATTCGCACAGAACTCAGATCCGTTGCTTTGAGAGCCGTAAAAGAACCTAGATTTCATGCTTTTAATCTTTTAATTAAGGAGTGCAATATCTATTTTAATCTCCCCGAAACAGATTTCAATAAATTTACATTTATAATATTATTATTATTATTAATTGCTCGTTGAGATAATTAATATTATTATTAATTTAGTTTCAGAATGATTTTTTCCTGAAAGAAACAAAAAAAATTACGAATGGTTCAGGATCTGATCAAAGTCATTTGCTGTTATTAATTTGACTTTGTTGGTTAATTGTACGAATGACGTTTGCTTTTATTTAATTTTTAAAAGTATTCCCGTGTAACACATTTTAATGATTTTTTTCGCTTGGTAATCGTCGCGCTGCTGACCATGATAGGGACATGGCGTGGACTAGTTTTCGAAATTTGCATTTAAATAGTTTGAAATATCTTTGTGGTTATCGAAGTAATTATTTAATGATATTTCATAAAAAGGCCCTGAAAAAATGGATAATTAATGCCAGCACATCGAGCTTATAATATTGTATTGTGTTATTATTGGGGCTCCTAAATTGCAGGCTCCGTTAAAAAAAACAAAAAACTGTTTTCAACAACTCTTTTTTAATGATCCACCCATTTTTTCTCAAAAAAAAAAAAAAAAAAAAAAACATTATCATATTATAAACGCCATTTTACTATTTTTTAAAAATTGAAAAAAACTTAATTAAAAGAAGAGTTCCTTGGATTTTACATGTCTCTCTATTATTAAAAAAATTAATTTTTTTTATGGGTCTCATAGTTTTTATTATATATGTTTTTATCTGTCCTTTATATTTTATATTATATATAATTAAATTTATATAAAATTTAAATTCACAAATTAGTAACCTAAAATAACATTAATAATTTTCTCAACACTCATCTCTCTTTTTTAAATATTTTTATTTTTTAAAACATAAATAAAATAACATTTAATAAAAAAAAAAAAAAACAAACGAACGAACGAACATCTCTATCACGGAGCCGCTTCTTCAAGAAAAGAAAAGAGAAAACGAAGGAGAGGGAACGCCTTCATTCCATCCACGTTACAATGGGAGTTTTAAGCGGATGCTCTTAGGACACCTCTAGTAGGAGCTACGAAAATGTTTGTTTTTTTGGGTCCATACAATACCACCACGTTAGTGCTCGCACTATTTTTTTTTTATAAAAAAAAATCATTATCAAATTATAAACACTTATTAAAATTTTAAAATTATTTGAATAAAAAAAAGGAGCAACACTATTGTGTAAATAAATTTGGCAATTTAGCATAGGGTGCACCCTGGTATTAATCAAAGAGCATATTCAATTTATTAGTCTTCCCATTTTAACCCTCAATATCATGTTTTATTAAGTTGTTGGATCTGATATGATTCCATATCAGACCCAATGTGAAGGTTTTTGTCGATTCTTCTTTATTATATTTTAACACATTTGAGAAATTAAATTAAATAATAGATAACATATTTAAACTTCTTGTAACTTTAAAATCCACAAGAACTTTAAATTCATCAATGTATTTAATTTAGTCAAAACTCATTGATCGATCTAGAGACTTAAGATTAAACCTATTTCAGGTCTTGTGGATTTCTAAGATTGTAAGGAGTCCACAGGACCTGAAATGGACAATCTCCAAAGATTGGACCCATTTCAGAACTTGTGGATTTTAATTTTTAACATCTCCATAGATATTAAAAATTTATCAAAAAAAATCAGCTAAACCCTAACCCCCTAGGCTTGATGTGAATGTTTTATGATTTAGTTGATTTTTTTGATAAAATTTTAACACCTCTGACAAAGAAGAAAATGCAATAGACGACACCGTTGGACTCCTTGTAACCTCATAAATCCATAGAACCTGAATTGGTTGCAATCTGAGGTCTCTTGGTCGATTAATGGATTTTGACCAAAACTCACTAATGGACCTAGATAAGTCCAATTGAGTGCATTTCAGGTCCTGTGGATTTATGAGGTAGCAAGGAGTCTAATGATGTCATCCATTGCATATTTTGACTTCTCTGGAGTGTTGATTTGTTAAGATGTTAGAGGGGGTGAATAGTATTCGTTGCTTTTTTGGAAATCATGAGAAGACGCAGCGGAAATGATCAAAGTAATAGAAAAGCGAAAGCTATCACAAGTGATTTTACTTGATCCGGAGCCTTCGACAACTTCTACTCCAAAGCCCGCGCTCACTGAGTGCTTTCATTGGGCAATCGCTATAATCATGAAGGTAATTATAGAATTTTAAGTACAATTGTAGAAATTAAATTATACCGATAATACAACTTGGAAAACTTGAGCATAGATTGTCGGAGTAGTTTTTTGGTATCCTGAAGATCTTTTTGAAGCAGTGCGTGAGTATGAAGTTTGTAGCAATTGTTGTTTTGAAGCTGCTAGCTGAAGCCTCCTTTTATAGCCCCGTTTGGATGCCTGGAGCCCATCCCGGGTGCTAGGACAATGCTGACGTGGTGAGCTCTCGTCGAAACTTCATCCCCGAAGTTCATCCACCTTCGGGTGCCAGGACTTTCTCTGAGCGCTTGTACAGTTGACGTGGACCGGCGAGTAGTCACGTACCAACTCAGCTTCTGGATGAACTTTTTTAGTTCGAGCACTTGGACCAACTCCGAGTGCCCAAACGACCCAGGTGCCTGGCTAGGCTCCCGTCTAGGCGAAACTAGTTCAGGCTCCCAGATCAACTTTAGGCACCCAGAGACCGGGCGCCCAGACACCTCTTTTTCACCCTTGTCTTTCCTATAAAAAATAGTTAGTCCAGACAACCATAATATGTTTATCCTGCAAAACAAAGTTAGCACAATAAGATAGTTGTATTAATTAGATTCTGTCTCCTCGAGATCATTATCTAGTCAAGGTCTTAGCTTATGTTTCTCAAATGGACCTAAGTTGGATTGACACCTACTATTCTCTCAACCGGGAGCACGCCCTCACTGGATCTATCCTCTGTAGGACTGTAAATATGCTAGAGGAGGGGGGTGAATAACATTTTTCAAAAATCGACAGCGAATTATGCAGCGGAAGAAGAAAGAAAATCATATGCTAATACAAGTAGTTTTACTTGGTTCGGAGCCTTTGACGACTCCTACTCCAAGGTCTATACTCGTCGAGTGCTTTCGTTGTACAATCACTATCAGTTCGTAAAAGTATTACAAAAGTTGAGTGCCAGAACTGAAAATAACAAAGTTAGCGACAAATAGAAAGGAAAAATGAAGTCTCTCGTTCTTCGAACTTCGGAGTAACCTTTTAGTGTCGTCGGAGTCTTTTCAGAGTAGCACTTGAATATGAAAGATGTAATTGTTGATGTTTTGAAGCTGCTAGTCGAAGGCCCTTATATAGGCCCATTTCAGGTGCATGGAGCTCCTCGAGGCGCTTGGACCACGCCTGTCGACGTGGTTCGGCAAGTCAACATGCTCCAACTCAGCTCCTGAATGAGTTTTCAGGTCCAGACGCCTGGACCGACTCCGGGCGCTCGGACCGCCCGAGTGCCCACGACACCTGCCCGGGCGAGCTAGTTCGAGCGCTCAGACCAGCTTTAGGGTCCGGACTACGGGCCCAAATCCTTTTCGGGCGTCCGGACTCATCTTTTTCCAACCTTTTTCCCTACAAAAAAGAGTTAGTCCTGGACAGCAAAAATAAGTATATCCTGTAAAATAAAGTTAGCCCAATTCAGTAAAATAGTAGTAATTAGATCCTGTCTCCCCGAGACCAGGATCTAGTCAGGGTCTCAACTTAGGATTCCGAAATAAACCTAAGCCGGATCGACACCTACAGTTCCCTCAATGGGAAACACATTCTCACTAGATCTCTCCTCAAGTTTCTTACCTTCACTTACCACTTGCAGTCACTTGACTTACCTCTGACCCACCAGGTCTTCCCGTCAGTTGTCAAGTCCCCGGACCTAATTGGACTTTGGTCGGTTGTCAGGTCCCGCGGACCCAGTTAGACTTCCTGCCAGATATCGGGTCTCATAGATCTATCTGGACTTCGCACCAGCTATTGGGTCCCACGGACCTAGCTAGATTTCAGCCTGGTGTCAGGTCCTTCAAACCAGTCAACTCCTGTATACTTGGTAAAAAGATTAGACAAACAACACATCTAACTTTAACCTATTTGTTCCCCTTTTTGATGTAATGACAACCTGGGTTAAAGTTAGAAAAAAATATAATTAAGGAAATATTAAAAATTGAGTAAAGTGAGTTAACATGATTTGATTTTTCTAATCTATCCCACTATCCCTCTCCTTTTGGCATACATAAAAAAATTAATACTATGCATCAAGCAGAAATAATAGCAATTCGATCAAGGAGTTGGCCTATTTTACCAAACTACAGCTAGATTTTGAACAACTTGACAAAGGTAAAAGCTTAGGTTCATTGGAGGGAAGAATAAATATTTTTAAGAAAATTTTACAAGGCTTTTTCAAATAATTCGATAAAATAATTTATACAATGATATTCAAAAGATTTTATATAATGACTTGGTAAAAATATTGTGAAAGAAATTATCATAAAAATTTGAAAGGAGTTTCAAAATTTTGGAAATATTTTTTAAATGTTTAAATAATTAAAAAACATTTTCAAAGATAATTTTTGCAAGAATTTCAACACGTAGAGTTTAAAGCTAATTTTAAGCAGAGTAATTTTTCAAAAGATTCTAAAGATATTTATCAAAGAGATTTTTAAAATATTTTTAAGGAAACCTTCAAAGAAATTTTTAAGAATTTTTTTTTAAAAAAATATGGTTTTAAAAATGAACTTTTCAAATGATGCAAGTATTTAAAACACTTTTCAAGGTAATTTTTGAACTATATATATTAAAAACTTTAAACAACATACATTAAAAACACTTTTTGAAAATATCATACTTTTAAAAATAGTTTTCAGATACCCTCCCCTGAAACTGATATTTTTATTGAATAATTAAAGGAAAAGTAGATGTAATCATAAGTGTAATAAGATAAAAGAACTAAAACATCTAATAACCATAGTGAGCATAAACTACTGAAATAGTCAACCTAATATGATAAAAGAAATAACCAAAGTCAACACTAAATAACATCAGTTAGATAAACTAGAAGCTGGTCTACTGAGAAGACGAGGAAGAGGGGTCAGAGCCCAAGGATCACAACAGGTCCATCAACCCAGTATGACAAGTCTGCTCCTCTCGAAGACTAGAGACGTCTTGTCAAAGGCTGGAGACCTCCTGTCGAAGACTGTTCATGGATCCCTCAAGTCTGATAACTCCATCGTCTAATGTACGAGGGGCTGGAGGTGCGGGCAACCCAAAAAGATTAGCGATGTACTCATCTATCTCTACCTCCTCTCCTGGAGCTGGATCAGGCTGATCCTGTGCTGCGAGATTAGGCTAGGACTGGGCTGCCGGATCAAGTGGAGGTTGGGCGGTTGGGTCAGGTTGATGCTGGGCCTCTCTCCTCCAGGATAGGACACCCTCATTATTTATATGTAGACTAGCTAAAATGAAGTTTCTAGCACCTAGTATATTAAACTCATTTAGGGCTCTGATATCATCCGTGGTGACATCTGTTGGTGCAACCTTAGGTCAAGGTTGACCTGGTTGACCCGACTCGAGTTGACTTGACTCGAGTTGTATTTTGATGTTTGACTTGGGAAGATTGTCGGTGCAACCTTAGGTCAAGGTTGACCTAGTTGTGTTGCATGTTGATGTTTGACACTCGTGAGAGAGTTCTATTCTTGATATGGGACAAGAATAGATGTTTGGGAGATTATTGGTGCAACCGTAGGTCAAGGTTGACCTGGTTGACCTGATTCGGGAAAAAGTCCAAGTATGGAGACTTGGCAACGGAAAAGTCCAAGCAGGGAGCTTGGCACTGGAAAAGTCCAAGTATGGAGACTTGGAAAAGTCCAAGCGAGGAGCTTGGCTGGAAAAGTCCAAGTATGGAGACTTGCATGGAAAAGTCGGGGAGCTGATTGGCGAAAAGTCCAAGTATGGAGACTTGGCTGGAAAAGTCCAAGCAGGGAGCTTGGCGCGGAAAAGTCCAAGTATGGAGACTTGGCTGGAAAAGTCAAGCGAGGAGCTTGGCACGGAAAAGTCCAAGTATGGAGACTTGGCAGGAAAAGTCCAAGTATGAAGACTTGGCACGGAGAAGTCCCAGTGAGTGAAGCCGGTGGAAAGTCCTAACGGGATGTTAGGCGGTTGGAAAGTCCGTGAGTGAAGCCCGGTGGAAAGTCCTAAGCTGGGATGTTAGGCGGTTGGGAAGTCCTGGTGAGTGAGGCAGAGGGAAAGTCACAGTGAGTGAAGCCAAGCAGAAGGAAAAGTCTGGTGAGTGAAGCCAGGTGGGACCTAGTGAGTGAAGCGCGGTGAAAATCCTAGTGAGTGAAGCTAGGTGAATGAGAAAGTCCTAAGTGGGATGTTAGGCGGTGTGAAATCCTGGTGAGTGAAGCCAGGTGGAAAGTCCTGGGGAGTGAGGCCGGGCGAGGGAAAATGGAGATGGATCAAGGGTGATCGGACATCGGGTGATGGGAAGTCCAAGTGAGTGAAGCTTGGCATATGGTGTCGGGGAGGGCTCGGTGGCTCGTTCTCGAACTAGGTTAGAGGGCACTCTAAGCAGGAGTTGGATCGGTGCGGTGGCCGATCCGGTGATCTGCGTTTCGATCGGTGCGGTGACCGATCGAATTAGATCGATGGCTCGCGATTGCAATCGATCGATGCGGAGACCGATCGAGGCAACGCAACCTGCGAAGAAACCGTGGATCGGTCTGCGACCGATCCACTTGATCGGTCGGCGGACCGATCGAAGAGACGAGGCGAAGAAGCGAAGGGGTCGGTCTATGGACCGATCAGAGGTTCCCTGATCGGTCCACGACCGATCGGGCTTGATCGCGACACCTGATCGATGGGGACCGATCAGGTGACAAACAGAAGCTTCACGCGCCTAGGCTGATCGGTCTGCAGACCGATCAGTGTTCTAGCCGTTGCGATGCAACGGCTAGTTTCTTCGCTGTTTCTTCTTCGCAGGTATAAAGGGGCTGAGGGCTTCTACAGGGCTTCTTCTTCTTCTTTCTGGAAGTACTCTTCTGCCTGAAGCTTTTGCTTCTTCTTCCTGCTGAGCTTTGTTGAGCTCGTTGGGTGCTGAAGCTCTGCGTGAGTTTCCTGCTGGTGTTCTAGCTGCTGGATCCGAGAAGCTGCTGCTTCATCAAGGTTCCAGTCGACAACAAGAGGCAAGCAAGTGTATTACAATTTCTATTGTTCTTGTTTGTTTTCTCCATTGTTGTACTCCTTTGTTTGCTGTTGCAAAAGAGTGTGGCGAGGTTTCTCCACCCATAAGGAGTTTATATTAGCCGGTTCTCCGGGGACTCATCCACCGACGGATTGACCGGACTCGTCCACCTTACGGACACGCCGAGGAGTAGGAGCCCTAATCTCCGAACCTCGTTACATCCATCGAGTTTGAGGTTTGATTTCTTTCTTTGTCGCTTCTATTGTTTTATTTCCGCTGCGCTAACTCGACATTGTAGAAAGAATCGAGAACGAATTGGGGTCGGCTATTCACACCCCCCTCTCTAGCCGTACAAAGGATCCTAACAAGTGGTATCAGAGCGAAGGTTCGCTCTTCATCGGATCAACACCCGTGGGAGCAAAGCTAGAGAATGGATCTCTATGGAGAAGATGTCACGATTCAACCCTTCTACGAGTCTCACGACAACTTCACATATTGGAAGGTAAGGATGATGTACTTTCTTAGGACTAATATGTTAAATTGGTTTTGTGTACAAGAAGGTTTTTCCCCTCCGATGGACGAGGAAGGAAAACCTATCAAGAAGAAGGAGTGGACGAAGGAGCAAATCCACAAATCAACCATCAATGATGAGGTAACGAAAATCATTGAATTTTCTTTACCTAATGATGTTTTGTGTAGGGTAGAAGGATACAATAGTGCCAAGGAGTTGTGGAACAACTTGGCCAAACTTCATGAGAAGAACTCCACTTCAAGTCATGAAGAGGAGACAAGTGAGTCATCAAGTAGCTCACTTCATGGAGATAGAGAATTGGGAGTTGAGGGCTACTCAACATCCAAGGAAGAAGAGGAGGAGAGCTCTTCTTCAAGATCGGAGCAAGAAGAAGCATCTACCTCCGGAAGGGATGAGGAAAAGAGCCTTCATCCATCCTCAACCCTAGGTAACTCAAGCATCGTAATTTCAAATAAGTTACATATAATATGCTTTGAGTGTAGGGAGTTTGGGCACTACAAGAGTAAGTGTCCAAGGAGGGTTAGGAAGACTCCACCGGCACCAAAAGTCAAGGGAGCCGGAGTCCCGACACGCAAAGGCAAGGAGCACATCGTGTGCTTCCAATGCAAGCAAAGGGGACACTATAGGAGCCATTGTCCGAGGGGGAGGCAACCTCACAAGGGCAAGAGACCGGGCACATCGATAGGGGGAGCTAAGGCAAACCCTAAGGTATCATTTAAGTCTCATTCGTGCAATACTAGTAAGATGCATGCTAGAAATTTTATTGCACTAGTCAATAATGATAAGCATGATAACATTAGAAATCGATACACATGCTTAGGTGCCAAACATGTTAGCCTAGATAAGAACAATTCTAGAAATGCTAACCCTAGAATTAACTCATCTAAGGCTAAGGAGAACCTAGGTAGAAACCCCAAAACAACTAGACACATGCCTAGGAATGCCTCAAAGAAAAATGACAAATCAAAAATTGAGGTATTAGAGAAGGAGAATCAAGTCTTGAGGTCAAGACTTGATACTTTGGAAAAGGCTCTTAAGAACTTGGAGAAGTCATCTCTAGGGTTTAAGGGTCAAAAACCAAAGCCCAAGGACAAGAAAGGTTTGGGTCACAAACCTAAGTCCCAAGTGGTCAAGCCCACTTACCACAATGTTCCATTCGATTATGGAATAAAACCTAGGGCTAGGAAGATCACCACCAAGGTCACAAGGGGAGTCACCCCTAGAGTTGATCTTGATGAGACCCAAATGACCAAGGCTTTAAAGCCTAAGAGGGTCATTAGGAGGGTTGCTAGGAAGTCATCCCTAGTGAATATTTAGTGAACCCAATGAGCTCAAGTAGGTATTGGGTTCCTAGGAGCATCTTCTCTACCCCATAGATGGGTTAGAGAGTGTCACACTCCAATAAGAAGGGTAGTTAACCCAACTTTGAGGAAATTGACACTCAAGGAGCATTTTCAAGGTTTTTGGGAACCTTTGAAAATGAAAGGGATAATCTTTATCATTCACTCCTTGGAAGAGTAAAGTGTGCCAAAGTGAGAATATTTTAATCTTATTTGGCACAATTTAAGGAAACCTAGAGAAATACCATAATTGGGATTTTGGTTTTCTCTTAGGGATATATGGGCAATCTAGGGTTAGATTTTAAGTTAACTAAGAGATTAAGGATACTTAGATAGGTAATCTAGGTATTTTATTTGTGTTAACTTACCATGGTTGTTTGCCATATGACATGTCATGACATCATGTTTAGTTTTATCATCATTTGAAATGTCATGATAGTGCTAGGCTAGTTTATATGTCATGCTTTATTTAAGTTTTCAAACTTTATGCCATGACATCATGACATTGGCACATGTTTTTACTTATGATATCATTATATGCCATGTCATCATCTCTTGCATTAATAATCAATTGAATTGGTTTAAGGATGAAAAACACATTTTGATATTGAGATCAAAGTGTAGTTTAGAAAATGCATGAGAACTTAGCCTAAGTTGACCTTAACCCATATCTCACATCAAATTGACTTGAATGTGGTTTGATACACTTTAGATGTGTGTGAGATATTAGGATCATGAGTTAGGATCAAGGTGCATAATTCTTGTACCTAGATGACCCTAATTCAAGAAATAGAGGATCATAGGAAAGCTTATGTACAAGTCATGTACATTTAGCCCTAAGATTATGGTCCTAAATTCAAATGGTTTTAAAAGCATTTTAAAATTGATTTGAAAAACCTTGATGAAGCTTTCCTAGTGATAGCATTCATCATTGAACATTGTGATACAAAGTTGAGTTAAAACTTGAACTATTTCAAAGTTTTTGAAATTTGTATCAAGATTTAATGGAAACTATTTTCATAGAAAATTATTTTTCCATGGTAGTGTATGATATGAGGAATGTATCCTCAAAATTTCACAATTTTTGAATTTTCTGGAATTTATTAGGGGTTTCGAATTTCGGAGAGGAAAATCAAATCACTGTGATCGATGTCTGGATCGGTGGACCGATCCGGAGGGCTGGATCGGTCCGGACCGATCCAGTCTTGTGGATCGGTCGGTGACCGATCCGAGGTCTCGATAAGCGTGCAATGTCTTGAAATTGCATGTCCGAAATTTCGGTGAAAGTTGGTTTTAGATTTCTAAAGGTTTGAAACTCTCCAAGACATTGTTGGTGCAATGGTCGAGGGGAGTTGGCCTTTAGGGGAGTTTTAACTATTAGTCAAGGGAGTTGACTTTTAGGGAGTTTTTACTCCTTGAGGATTAGTGATATGGGATTATCACTAAGTGGACTGTTGAGCTTAGTATCAAGGGGAAAATAAGAGTTTCAAATGAAAGGTATGGGACTTTCATTAGGAAGAAACTCTTGACCTTGATACCCTCCTTATTCTTTTTGATGTGTGTCAAAAAGGGGAGAGTGTTCATTGGAGAATTATTGGAGAACCCAAGTTAGGTTATCGGTTTAACCTAAGCTAGGGGAAGATTGTCAAGGAATGTTCGAGGAAGAACATTGGAATACTTTTTGATGTGTGTCAAAAAGGGGGAGAATTATTAGAGAACCCAAGTTAGGTTATCAGGTTAACCTAAGGGGAGAATGTCTAGAGAATGTTCAAGGAAAGAACATTGGACATTGGAAGATGGTTGGAAAACCTAAGTTAGGTTATCGGGTTAACCTAACTTGATTATGGTTTTGTCAAACATCAAAAAGGGGGAGATTGTTGGTGCAACCTTAGGTCAAGGTTGACCTGGTTGACCCGACTCGAGTTGACTTGACTCGAGTTGTATTTTGATGTTTGACTTGGGAAGATTGTCGGTGCAACCTTAGGTCAAGGTTGACCTAGTTGTGTTGCATGTTGATGTTTGACACTCGTGAGAGTTCTTGTCTTGGTATGGGACAAGAATAGATGTGGGGGAGATTATTGGTGCAACCGTAGGTCAAGGTTGACCTGGTTGACCTGATTCGGGAAAAAGTCCAAGTATGGAGACTTGGCGGAAAAGTCAACGAGGAGCTTGGCATGGAAAAGTCCAAGTATGGAGACTTGGCGGAAAAGTCCAAGAGCTGATTCGGGAAAAGTCAAGTATGGAGACTTGGCACAAGCAGGGAGCTTGGCGCGCGAAAAGTCCAAGTATGGAGACTTGCATGGAAAAGTCCAAGGAGCTTGGCGCAGGAAAAGTCCAAGTATGGAGACTTGGCTGGAAAAGTCCAAGCGAGGAGCTTAGCACGGGAAAAGTCCAAGTATGGAGACTTGGCAGGAAAAGTCCAAGTATGAAGACTTGGCACGGAGAAGTCCAGTGAGTGAAGCCGGGCGGAAAGTCCTAGCTGGGATGTTAGGCGGTTGGAAAGTCCGGTGAGTGAAGCCGGGCGGTGGAAAGTCCTAAACTGGGATGTTAGGCGGTTGGGAAGTCCTGGTGAGTGAAGCCAGGCAGAGGAAAGTCTGGTGAGTGAAGCCAGGAGGTAAAAGTCACAGTGAGTGAAGCCGAGCAGATTGGAAATCTGGTGAGTGAAGCGGTGAAAATCCTAGTGAGTGAAGCTAGGTGAATGAGAAAGTCCTAAGTGGGATGTTAGGCGGTGTGAAATCACGGTGAGTGAAGCCGGTGGAAAGTCCGTGAGTGAAGCGGGCGAGGAAAATCCAGATGGATCAAGGGTGATCGGACATCCGGTGTTGAGAAGTCAAGTGAGTGAAGCTTGGCATATGGAGTCGGAGAGGGCTCGGTGGCTCGTTCTCCGAACTAGGTTAGAGGGCACTCTAAAGTTGGATCGGTCCGGTGACCGATCCGGTGATCTGCGTTTGATCGATGCGGTGACCGATCGAATTAGATCGATGGCTCATCGGTTGCAATCGATCGGTGCGGAGACCGATCGAGGCAACGCAACCTGCGAAGAAACCGTGGATCGGTCGGCCGATCCACCCTGATCGGTCGACTGATCCGTAAGAGATCGGTGGCGGAGGAGCCGAAGCCGGTCGGTCTATGGACCGATCAGGAGGTTCTGATCGGTCCACGACCGATCGGGGCTTGATCGCGACACCTGATCGATGCGGGGACCGATCGGTGACAAAAAGCTTCGCGCTGGGCGATCGGTGCGGCCGATCGGTGTTCCGTTGCGATGCAGCGGCTAGTTTCTTTTCTTCTTCGCGGTATAAAGGGGTGAGGGCTTCTGGGCTTCTTCTTCTTCTTTCGAAGTACTCTTCCTCAAGCTTTTGCTTCTTCTTCTGTGAGCTTTGTTGAGCTCGTTGGGTGTTGAAGCTCTGCGTGAGTTTCTTGCTGGTGTTGGATCCGAGAAGCTGCTGCTTCATCAAGGTTCCAGTCGACAACAAGAGGCAAGCAAGTGTATTACAATTTCTATTGTTCTTGTTTGTTTTCTCCATTGTTGCACTCCTTTGTTTGCTGTTGCAAAAGAGTGTGGCGAGGTTTCTCCACCCATAAGGAGTTTATATTAGCCGGTTCTCCGGGGACTCATCCACCGACGGATTGACCGGACTCGTCCACCTTACGGACATGCCGAGGAGTAGGAGCCCTAATCTCCGAACCTCGTTACATCCATCGAGTTTGAGGTTTGATTTCTTTCTTTGTCGCTTCTATTGTTTTATTTCCGCTGCGCTAACTCGACATTGTAGAAAGAATCGAGAACGAATTGGGGTCGGCTATTCACACCCCCCTCTCTAGCCGTACAAAGGATCCTAACAACATCAATGTCCAATGAGGCTATGTAGGCAGTCAAAATGTGGCAATAAGGCATATGAACTCATCGACTAGTGGTAATACCTTATAAGTAGATGATGATATGAAATATGTGCAAACTAATATCTATGTCTAATTTATAACATAATGCATAAAGGAGAAATGAATGAAAAGGACGTATCATCGCTATGTCACGAGTAGTCAGAGGCAAAATGCATGTGACTAAGACCCTATAAAGGGCATAGTCCTGTACTTTAAGGGTGACTGATCAAAACAGGTTCATAGTCGGTACACACTGACCCCCGAAAAAATATGAAAGATCGTATCGAGCATGATATGCGAGTAGCGATCGCTAAATGGTGGATCCCGAGGGGGGGGTATCACTGGAAGGGGCATGCAGATGGTCGTAATCCTAAAATGTCCTGGATGATAGTATGAGACAACGTAACATTTGTGTTAGGGTTGATTATGTTAGGATGCATACTAAAAGCCTAGCTTTTGGTATAAACATTTATCTAGAAATAAGAATCACATTCGTCAAATGTCTACATTTATGATAAATGTAGTTGTTCAATTAATTTATATTGTAGATAACATGGTGTGTGGTGTCACACACAGAGGATCATGTTATCAGTACCTTATAAATTATAAACAGTAGCTCACGACCAAGATGGAAAGGAACAAACCATAGGAAGGTCGTAGTGTAATTAGGTATTAGTTTATCTTAACTATATAATTACACTAGTACACTTAGAGTGTATTGAGTAGGACCATTAAAGGTCATTTCTTTTATACTGACTTTATAAAGGAACAAAGACCTCAGTTATTATGGAAGTATGTGTTCTTAATCCTAATATAATAACAAGCATATATATTTAATATTTATTTCTTTAATTTATCAATGGGTGAGATTTAGTTCGATAAATCAATAAGCCCGATAAGTTGGGAAAGGATATCACTTATAGTGTGTGTCATTGATTATAGAAGAAAACTGTGTCCTAGTAATCTAGGTTGAGAATGCCCCCAAGAGGAGCTCATAAGGATTGCCATGTTAAACCCTGTAGGTGGACTTAGTCCGACATGACGATGAGGTTGAGTGGTACTACTCTTGGACTAAGATATTAAGTAAGTGAGTTGTCAGTAACTCATTTAATTAGTGGACATTCGACATCTTAAACACAGGGAGACTGACACACTCATAATAAGAAGGAGCCCAAAATGTAATTTGAGATTGGTGCGGTAGTTCAATAATAGTTCTTTAGTGGAATGAATTATTATTGATGAAATTAAGTTGTGTGTTCAGGGCGAACACGGGAAGCTTAATTTCATCGGGAGACCAAAACCAATTCCTCCTCTCGGTCCCTATCGTAGCCTCTTGTATATAGAGATTTATACCCACCACATACCCACCTTCTTACCCATCCAATGGGGCCGGCCAAGCTAGCTTGGAACACAAGCTAGGACCGGCCAAGACCAAGTGGATGAGCCAAGTTGGTGGCCGGCCAAAGCTTGGGTCCCAAGCTTAGCTGGCCGACCACTAGAATAATAAAAAGGATTTTTATTAAAATTATTTCTTATGTGGATATCATGGTTTTAAAAGAGAGTTTAAAAAATTAAAAGTTTCCTTTTATAGCTTTCTACAAAAGATTAAGAGAAGAGATTAATCTCTTTCCTTATTTGTAGATTAAAAGGATGGTTTTAATTTTTGGTAAAAACTTTCCTTATTTGTAAATCATCCACATGTTTAAAAAAGAGTTTAAAATTTGAAATCTTTCCTTATTTGTTGATTAAAAGGTGGATTTTAAATTTCAAGAAAAATTTCCTTTTAACCATGTTCATGATTTAAAAGAGAGTTTAAAAAAATTAAATATTCTCTTTTATAAGTTTCTACCAAAGATTAAGAAAAGATTTGATATCTTTCCTTATTTGTAGATTAAAAGATATTTTAATTTTTAGAGATAACTTTCTTTTTATCCACATGTTTAAAAGAAAGATTTTAATTTCCTTTTTATAATCCACCATGAAGGGAAAAATTATTGGAGAAATTTTTATAAATTTCCGGAAGCAAATAAGGAAATTTAAATTTGTGTTTAAAATTTTATTTGCTTGGAGATTTGAATGTGGCCGACCATGATATGTGAGAAAAGGAATTTGATTTTAATTAATTAAATTTTATTTTTCATGGCAAAGGAATTAAGGAAATTTTTATTAAAATTTCCTTATTTGCTAAAACCAAGGAGGGTAGAGGTGCCTTCATAGCTAAGATCTCTATTCTATTTTTCCTCTCTTTTCTCCTTGGGTGTGGCCGGCCCCTCCTTTTCCTCTCCTCTCCTTTGTGTGACCGAAACCTTCTCTTGGTGGAGATAGCTTTGGTGGCCGGATCTAAGAAGGAGAAGAAGGAGAGAAAAGAAGTCTCTTTTCTAGCATCCCTTGGAGCACTGGTGGTGGTTGAATCTCTTCATCCTTGGAGGTGCTCTTGTTGTGGCCGAACCTTGCAAGGAGGAGAAGAAGGTGCTTTGGTGGTTTCTCATCTCGGAAGATTGTTGCCCACACAATGTCCGAGGTTAGAAGAGGAATACGGTAGAAGACCTAGAGGTTTTTTTTTGCTTGCAAAAGAAAAGGTACACTAGTATTTAATTTCCGCATCATACTAGTTTTATTTCTTTGTAAAAATACCAAATACAAGAGGCATGCGATTCTAGTTTTTCGAATTAGTTTTCGATGTTGTATTCTTTTATTTTTCTTTTCCTTGTGATTCGATTGTTCCTTTTGGTTAACCTAGAGTTATTTAAGGAAATTAAATATTAGCTTTCCTTAAAAGGCTTTGTCTAGGCGGTGGTGGTTGCTCCCATATCCAAGAAGGCCATGTGCCTCGCCATGCAGTCCTGGAAGCCAATTTTGGAAATTAATATTTAATGGAATTAATAACATAGGTAGATTTGAATCAAACGTGTTAAGTTCCATAGGAGATCCAAGTCTAAACCTAAAAGAACAAATAAGTTAAATTTAGGATCAAACATGTAAAGTTCCGCAGGCGATCCAAGTTTAATTTAAAAGAACACATGATAGCTAGGAAAAGGTTCAGACCTTTGTACAAAATTTTTTGTACAGTGGAACTGTTAGGCTTTTCGAGTAGCAACCAATAGATTAATGCTAGAGGAGGGGGGGTGGGGTGAATAGCTCGTCGTGCTTCGGTTGCTTGCTTTGATGATGTTGTTGCAGCAGAAAACACTCAAGCAACTCTCACAATGCTAACACAAGGGATTTACTTGGTATCTACCTCAAGAAGCGGTGACTAATCCAAGGATCCATACACGACACACTCTCCACTATGAAAAATATTCCTTCTCGGTAACTACCGGATATGGAGAAACCTCGTACAAGACTCACACAATAAGATACAACACACACAAGAAGGAAATACAAGTGTACAAAAGAAAAATCTCTCCTTGCTTGGCCTTGTTGTTGAAAAACGTCTCTTGAACCTTGGAAGTGCAACAACACTTGTCCCCAAGAACTTCCAAGAATTGACGGTGAGTGTTGGAGAAGATCAAGTGAGCTTAAGAAGAAGAAGAGTTACAACATTTAAACACTTCGTCGCCTTTATATCTGCGCTTCTAGGGCTTCCAATCAATTGGGGGCTCCTCCCAATTGATTGCCACGTCAGATTCCAGCGATCTCGGTCATCCAAAACCTACATCCTGTGCAACGGTCATATCCCAATTGATTGACCAATCGATTGGGGAGGCTTAAATCTATCAGCTGATCAATTCAGAGCACCTATGTGCTCTTCGCTGGAAAAGCCTGAATCGATCAGCCGATCGATTCAGCTTTCTGGCGTCACACGTGATTTTCAACCCCTAATCAATCGGTTGATTGATTGGCAGTGCCCAATCGATCGGCTGATCGATTGGGGAGGCTTCTGTTTGTGCGATAAACACCCCAATCGATCGATCGATCGATTGAGCTGCTGTATATCGTAGGATTCTCCCAATCGATCGGCTGATCAATTGGGCTTTGTTCCAATCTATTGGTCGATCGATTGACCACCCTTGACTTGCTTAACTCAAGCTCAAGGGTCCCCAAATCCAATATCCGGTCAACCATGACCTGTTGGAACTCCTTGTGCCTAACATCCGGTCAATCTTAACCTGCAGGGACTTCTTCACCAAGTGTCTGGTCAATCCTTTGACTCACTTAAATTTTTCTCCTCGTGCCAAGTGTCCGATCAACCTTGACCCACTTGGACTTGCCGTCTTGTGCTGAGTGTTCGACCCTTCATGACCCACTTAGACTTTCACCAGATGTCTGGTCATCCTTGACCCATCTGAATTTTCTCGTGCTAAGTATCCAGTCAATCCTTTGACCTACTTGGGCTTCCCAACGCAGGTGTCCAGTCAACCTTGATTCACCTGGATCTCCACGTGCCTGGTTTCACTCACCAGGTCTTTCCATCTGCCTAGCTTCACTCACTAGGACTTTTCATCTGCCTGACTTCACTCACCAGGACTTTCCATCTGCCTGCTTCACTCACAGGACTTTCACCTAGCTTCACTTATTAGGATTTTCCCACTGCCCGGCTTCACTCACCGGGACTTTCCATCTGCCTAGCTTCATTCACTAGGTCTTTCACCTGGCTTCACTCACCAAGATTTTCCAACTACCTAGCTTTACTCACTAGGTCTTTCACCTAGCTTCACTCACCAGGATTTTCCAACTGCCTAGCTTCACTCACTAGGTCTTTCACCTGGCTTCACTTACCAGGATTTTCAATTGTCTGACTTCATTCACCAGGACTTCCCCTTGCCTAACCTCCAGTTAGAACTTTCTCAATCAAGTATCTGGTCAATCCTTTGACCTACTTGACTCTTTTTTACATCAGACTGGTCAAACCTTGACCAGAGGAGAATTGCTCCAATAACTCCACAATCGGATGATTGCTCCTGCAATATCCATATATTGTTAAACATCGAAATTCAAACATCAAGACTTAAGCTTGAGCCAACTCAAACTTAGTCAACCCGGTCAACCTGACCCAAGGGATATTGCACCAATAATCTCCCCCTTTTTGATTTTTGACAATATCTTTAAGTTAGGCTAATCCCATAGCCTCAACTTTTTCTTCATGCCAATGCATGAATGAGAGTTTCTTTTATTCTCTCCCTTTCCTAGAGGACAAACTTCCCCTTGGGATAATGAAGGCATAATTTAGACCCTACATTCTCCCTCAAACTTTCCTAGAGGGCAATGAAGGTCTAATTTAAACCCTACATTCTCCCCTCTATTGGCACACATCAAAAATTCTCTCCCTAAAGAGTTACTCAATGTTGTTCATAACCTACCATGTTGGTCACAACACCATAATTAAGGTCTCATACCCTTCATTGTATCCAATGCTCACCCTTGAGCATTAATCCATTTCATAATGCTCATCCTTGAGTATTCACAACTTAACAATGAAGATATCCACCCTCCATTATTTTTTAATGCTCAACCTTGAGCATTTACTCTAAAGAAGGTTAAACCACCTTCCATGGTGTTTGAAAAAAAAATAATTTTCATGTCCTTAAAGAGTAACTCCCCTTAAAGACATGCTCCAAACTTCTGTCATTGCACCAATAATGACTCGGAATCCCTAAACCTTTAGGAAATCTAAAAACTTGAAGTTTTGAGGTTTAACAGATTCAATATTGTAGCCAACCTCGTCCTAAACTTCAATCAAGTGTTCCTTAACCATTTCTGCTTGTTTTCATCATGAAAACTATCCTTAAATGTATATAAATATATTCTAAGGGGTTAGAAGTGATTAAAGGAACTAAAAGTAGCTTAAAGTGCTGAAATCAAGCTTTCCCAGCCAAAATCAGTCTTTTCAATTGGTTGAGTTAGGACTCAATCGATTGCCATTTTCTCAATCGATCGTCTGATCGATTCTGCGAGCTTCTGTTCACTTAAAATGCCTATGAATCGATTGCCCGATCGATCCAGGCATGAGTGAATCGATCGACTGATCGATTCAGCGAGTCTCTGCTCACATGAAAACTCTATCTCAATCGATCGCCTGATCGATTGAGATACTCCAATAGATCGGGTGATTGATTGAAACTCTGATTTCTTGAAAGTGAATTTCAGGGAAATTCAGAAATATCCCAAAAATTCTATAAAATTTTAAAAATCATGAAAACTCTTGTAGTTATTATTTAGGGTATATATTATCATAGAAAAATAGTTTTCTAAGAAAATCCATCTTATTTTCAAAGACTAATACAAACTTGAAAACTTTTGAAAACTTCAATGTTTTCTTCTAGTTTGTGTCTAACTTTTCAATGATGATTACTATCAAAAGATAGCTTTCATCAGGTTTTCCAAAGTACATTTAAAATAATTTTCAAAACCAATTTCCAACCATGTTCTTTGGGCTCAATGCACATGGATTGTACATTAGCTTTTCCAATGATTGGAGTACATATAACTGTTGGTTGCTACTCGGAAAACCTATAGGTTCCACTGTACAAAAATTTTGTACAAAGGTCTGAACCTTTTCCTAGCTACCATGTGTTCTTTTAAATTAAATTTTGGATCGCCTGCGGAACTTAACACGTTTGATCCAAAACTTAATCTATTTGTTCTTTTAGGTTTTGACTTGGATCTCCTGCGGAACTTAACACGTTCGACCCAAGTCTCCTTAAGTTATTAATTCCATTAAATATTAATTTCCATAATTGGTTCCCAGTACTGACGTGGCGAGGCACATGGCCTTCTTGGATATGGGAGCAACCACCACCGACTAGACAAAACCTTTTATAGAAAGCTAATATTTAATTTCCTAAAATAACTTTAGGTTAACCAAAGAGAACAATCAAATCACAAGGAAAAGAAAAAACAAAAGAACACAACTTCGAAAAACATATTCGAAATACTAGAACGTAAGCCTCTTGTATTTGGTATTATTTCCATAAATAACTAGCATGATGCGGAAAGAAAAATTACTAGTTATACCTTGTAGAAAAACCTCTTGATCTTCTACCGTATTCCTCTTCTAACCTCGGACGTTGTGTGGGCAACGATCTTCCGAGATGAGAAACCACCAAGCACCTTCTTCTCCTCCTAGCTAGGTTCGGCCAAAACAAGAAAGCTTCACCAAGGAAGAAGAAAACACCAACCAAGCTCTAAGAGATGCAAACTTCCTCTCCTTCTTCTTCTTCTTCTCCAAGTAGTATCCGGCCTCCACAAGAGCTCCAAGCAATAGAAAGTTTCGGCCACCACAAAGAGGAAGAAGAGAAGAGATGATGGCCGGCCACAACACCAAGGAAAAGAGGGAGAGAAAATAATAATGGTTGTTCCTTGAAGGCACCCTCACCCCTTCTTTTATATTCCTTGGCCTAGGTAAATTAGGAAATTTAATTACAATAAAATTTCCTCAATTTCCTTGACATGATTTAATTTAGAAAAATAAAATAAATTTTCCAAATCAAACTTCAATGGCCGGCCACATCATTGGAGAACAAATTGGACAAGTTTTAATCAACAATTAAAACTTCCTAATTTGTTTCCGGAAATTTTTAAAAAATAAAATTTCTCTTTAAAATCTCTCCATAGTTGATAAAAGGAAATTTCTATAATTTTAATTTTATCAACATGTGAATAATTTTTAAAGAAAAAATAAAACATCTCTCCAATCTACAAATAAGGAAAGAGATCTAATCTCTTTCTTTAATCTTTTGTAGATCTTTTACAAGAGAGATATTTTAATTTTAATTCTCTTTAAATTATATCTTCCACATAATAATAAAAATTAAAATTAAATTTCTTTTTTATTTTAATTTGGCCGGCCCTACTAGCTTGGGTTCAAGCTAGGGCCGGCCACCCAATTTTATACCTAGCCCAAGCTAGCTTTGGCCGGCCCCTATTGGGTGGGTATATAAGGTGGGTATAGGTGGGTATAGAACTCTACAAATAAGAGGCTACGATAGGGACCGAGAGGAGGAATTGGTTTTGGTCTCCCGATAAAATTAAGCATCCCGTGTTCGCCCCGAACACACAACTTAATTTTATCAATGATAATTCATTCTACTAGAGAACTATCATTGAACTACCGCACCAATCCCAAATTATATTTTTGGGCTCCTTCTTATTATGAGTATGTTAGTCTCCCTGTGTTTAAGATATCAAATGTCCACTAATTAAGTGAGTTACTGACAACTCATTTAATTAATATCTAAATCCAAGAGTAGTACCACTCAACCTTATTATCATGTCGGACTAAGTCCACCTGCAGGGTTTAACATGACAATCTTTATGAGCTCCTCTTGAGGACATTATCAACCTAATATCTCTAGGACACAGTTTCCTTCTATAATCAACAACACACACTATAAGTGATACCATTTCCCAACTTATCGGGTTTATTGATTCAACGAACTAAATCTCACCCATTGATAAATTAAAGAAATAAATATCAAATATATGTGCTTGTTATTACATTAGGATTAAGAGCACACACTTCCATAATAACTGAGGTCTTTGTTCCTTTATAAAGTCAGTATAAAAGAAACGACCTCAAATGGTCCTACTCAATACACTCTGAGTGTACTAGTGTAATTATATAGTCAAGATAAACTAATACCTAATTACACTATGACCTTCTAATGGTTTGTTCCTTTCCATTTTGGTCGTGAGCTACTGTTTATAATTTATAAGGTACTGATAACATTATCTTCTGCATGTGACACCACATGCTATGTTATCTACAATATAAATTAATTGAACAACTTCAAACAAATGTAGATAATTTGACCAAATGTGATTCTTTATTCAAAACAAATGTTTACAAAAGCTTAGGCTTTCAGTATATACTCCAACAATAACTATGTGTTTTGATGAAATAAAAACTCAAATAGATGCACTAAATCAACATCTTGAGTCTTGTTTATCATGCTAACATCTCACTTGTATATAATGTGCACAAACACACATACAAGTCACCTTATAGTCTTTGTGAGATGTAGATTTTGGTTTTGCCCTAAACTAGGGATCATGTATAACTATCTAGGCATTTTAGAAATTTTGAACATCCACCTAGAATGTCACTTGTTAGTAAATGCTACTGTCATTAATTATAAGGAAATTAAAATAATGCATGATGAGATATGACATACATCAAAAAGAAATAATTTTTAAAAGAAAATATACTATTGTTACATGATGTATGTATAACATGGCATGGTATTTTTGTTTGTTTTTCATAATAAGCATGAATGCAAAATATGATGTCATGGCATATGATGGGAAAATAATCATGCAATTTAGCATATATAAAATATACTTAGATATTCTATTTAAGTGTCTTTAATCCTTAGCTAAACCTAAAATTGATCCTAGATTTGCCCTCATTTTCTCAAGAAAATGTGAAAACCTTATTGTTGGAATGTATAATAAAAGCCTAGTTTTTTGTATAAATATATATTTAGAAATAAGAATCACATTGGTCAATATCTATATTTATATGCTAAGTGTAGTTGTTCAATTAATTTATATTGTAGATAACATGGTGTGTGGTGTCACACACAGAAGATCATGTTATCAATTCCTTATAAATTATAAACAGTAGCTTACGACTGAGATGGAAAGGAACAAACCATTAGAATAGTCGTAGTGTAATTAAGTATTAGTTTATCTTGACTAATAGATTATACTAGTACACTATGAGTGTATTGAGCAGGACCATTTGAGGTAGTTTCTTTTTATACTGACTAAATAAAAGAACAATACTTCTGTTATTATGGATGTGTGTGCGCTTAACCCTAATATAATAACAAGCACATATACTTAATATTTATTTCTTTGATTTATCAAAGGGTGTGATTTAGTTCGATAAATCAATAGGCCCGATAAGTTGGGAAATTATATTACTTATAGTGTGTGTTGTTGATTATAGAAGAAAACTGTGTCCTAGTAATCTAGGTTGATAATGTCCCCAAGAGGAGCTCATAAGGATTGTCATGTTAAACCCTGTAGGTGGACTTAGTCCGACATGACGATAAGGTTGAGTGGTACTACTCTTGCACTAAGAAATTAATTAAAGTGAGTTGTCAGTAACTCATTTAATTAATGGACATTCGACATCTTAAACACAAGGAGATTAACACACTCATAATAAGAAGGAGCCCAAAACGTAATTTGGGATTGGTGCGGTAGTTCAATAATAATTCTTTAGTGGTATGAATTATTATTGATGAAATTAAGTTGGGTGTTCGGGGCGAACACGGGAAGCTTAATTTCATCGGGAGACCAAAACTAATTCCTCCTCTCGGTCTCTATCGTAGCCTTTGATTTATAAAGTATTATACCCACCCTTACCCACCTTTATACCCATCCTAATGGGGCCAGCCAAGCTAGCTTGGAGCCCAAGCTAGGGGTCGGCCAAGACCAATAGGATGAGCCAAGTAGCCCAAGCATGGTGTGGCCGGCCCTAAGAAAATTAAAAGGATTTTTATTTTTAAAATTTTCTTATGTGGATTCCATGGTTTTAAAAGGGAGTTTAAAATTTAAATCTTTCCTTTTATAGCTTTCTACAAAAGAGTGAGAAAAGATTTGATATCTTTCCTTATTTGTAGATCGAAAGGAAGATTTTAATTTTGATAAAACTTTCCTTTTTGTAACCATGTTCATGATTTAAAAAGAGAGTTTTTAAATTAAATATTTCCTTTTATAAGTTTCTACAAAAGATTAAAAAAAGATTTGATATCTTTCCTTATTTGTAGATTGAAAGGAGATTTTAATTTTAAAGATAACTTTCATTTTTGAAAATCATCCACATGTTTAAAAAAAAAAATTTAATTTATAAAATTTCCTTTTATAATCAACCATGAAGGGAAAAAATTATTAGAGAAATTTTAATTTTAAAATTTCTGGAAACAAATTAGGAAGTTTTAATTTTATGTTTAAAACTTACCTATTTTGGAGCTCTTTAGGTGGTCGACCATGATATTTAAGAAAAGGAAATTGATTTTAATCAATTAAATTTTCCTTTTCATGGCAAAGATAATAAGGAAGGTTTTATTTAATTTTTCCTTATTTTTCAAGACCAAGGATTATAAAAGAGGGGGGTAGGGATGCCTTCATGGCTAACAACTCTATTATATTTTTCCTCCTTCTCTTCCTTGGTGGTGGCCGGCCATTGTTTCTAGCTCTTCTCCTCTTCTCTTCCTCCTTTGTGGCCGGCAACATCAACACAAGAGGAGTCCTTGGTGGCCGGTTCAAGCTAGGAGAAGAAGGAAAGAAAGGAGGTTTTGTTTCTAGCATCCCTTGGAGCTTGGTGGTGGTGGCCGAACCTCTACATCCTTGGAGGAGCTTTGGTGGCCGAAACTTGGTGAAGAAGAAAGAAGGGCTTGAGTGGTTCACATCTCAGTAAATCGTTGACCACACAACGTCCGAGATAAGAAGAGGAATACGGTAGAAGATCAAGAGGTCGTTACATACAAAGAAAGGTATAACTAGTAATTATTTTCCGCATCATGCTAGTTTTTCTTTGTATGAATTCCAAACACAAGAAGCATATGATTCTAGAGTTTTGAATTTGTGATTCGAGTTTATTTTTTTTTATTTTTCGAATTTGTGATTCGATTGCTCCTTTTGGTTAAACCTAATGTTATTTTAGGAAATTAAATATTGAATTTCGTTAAGAGACTTTGTCGAGGCAGTGGTGGATGCTCTCATGCCCAAGAAGATCATGTGTCTCACCATGTTTGATCTGGGAGCTAATTTTTGAAATTAATATTTAATAGAATTTATAACATAGGTGGATTTGGATCAATAGTGTTAAGTTCCGCTTGCGATCCAAGTCTAAACCATTAAGAACAAATAAGTTAAATTTTGAATCAATAATGTTAAGTTCCGTTTGCGATTCCGAATTTAATTTCTAAAGAACACAATAGGTTGTTAGGAAAGGTTCGACACTTGTACAAAATTTTTATACAGTGGAACCGGTACGATCTTCCTAGGACCAACCAACAATTGGTATCAGAGCTAGGGTTTGCCTCTATGTGTTTGGTTTGCAGTTTAATTATGCACATGTCATACATAGTTTAGGCAGGATAATAGTAGGATATGCTAACTCTGTTGTTGCAGGCTTCAACTATTATGACTTATGATTATTGTGTGTGATTGGACCCTTGGACATGTCAAGGGCATTTTATTGTGTGTGCATGATTGTATTTACTAATACAGCAGGAGCTGTATTAGCCCTAGGATTTTACATTTATGTTCGATCTAGACTTGATGTACATTCCCTTGTGGAATATAGGATCGATGTATGTAAAAATTTTATTTTATTTTTGTCGCGGATCGTATCCTTGCGAGGCGGTGCTATTGGAGGACCAGAGGCGCAGCAGAAAAGGAAGCTAGATGGACCCGACAACATAAACCCTAGGGCTGGCAGCACGCAAAGGACAGTGATGGAAAAAGTCATAATAGTTGGAAAATTAATTTCCATATTTATTGATTTTATTTACTGTGATATGTGTGATGTGAGTGATGTGTGCTTGCTAGATTAAAATTCCTCACCTTAAATAACTTAGTGGGAGAGAGATTAGTAGATAAATTCCACGGCCTCCATTACTGGTTTGTAAATGATGCGACAATCTTGCGTGTTGGCTCTGAGTGCCTCCCTCCCCATCGGATGAGTTTGTTTGCAGATCACTAGATCAAACTTCCTTTATGGATGGTTATAGGAAATTGATTAGGAGCGTGTGATCTTCCCCATCGGAAGGGGCACAATCTTATTTAATGGACTAAGTATCAAGTAATGGTATACACTTAGGCACATTTAATAGTATCCTCCCCATCGGAGTCACTGCTATTATTTGTATGACCGAAGGAAAACCAACTATTAATTTGTCATAAAGAAAGGTTGACAAGATAATAAAATTAAAACCCTCTCTTACAAATGTATGATTTTGTATACGTCCACACTATCGTGGCATACAAAATTCACAGTGTTTGAGGTAATTTTATTTGTCAGGTTGACAAGATAATAAAATTAATGGGTAAAATCCCTCTTACAAATGTTTGGATTTGTATACGTCCACACTATCGTAGCATACAAAATTTACGATGTTTGAGGTAATTTTATTTGTCATAAAGAGAGATTGACAAGATAATTAATGGGTAAAACCCTCCTCTTACAAATGTTTGAATTTATATACGTCCACACTATCATGGCATGCAAAATTCACGGTGTTTGAGGTGTTGGTGAATTTAAATGATATTATTTTGAGGAATCAATATTATTTCAAATTCAAAGTTTTGACCAAATATTTGATCAAAGAAAGACCAACTATTAATTTTATTTGTCATAAAGTTAGGTTGACAAGACAATAAAATTAATGGATAAATCATTGGGATTTTGAGGTGTTGGTCTTGATAAAATATTTTTGGGATTCTTAGGATTTCAAATGTTTGTCAATCCCCTAGCTGTTATACTATAGAATAGACTTAGTAGTCCCAATAATGATTGGAAACAAAACTTGGACACTAAGGTGGACTGCCCTCTCAGAACTGAGAACAATAAAGGTATTTTTTTAGTTGTTGAAATATGTTTGGTGGTGTTATCTACCAGTACCTGGTGTGTAGATAAGGGAACCACTAATTATGTCTACAGTTCATTGCAGGGGTTTCAGGAAACCTGACAACTATATAAAGGAGAAATCACTTTTTTTATGTCTACATGGGCACTACTACAAATATAGCAGTTGTTGCAGTTGGAGATGTTTATTCGCTGATAGGAATAAAACATGGATTTTGAGAAATTGTCTTTATGTACCAAGTTTAGAAAGAACTAGATTTCAATCTCTAAACTATTCAAAGAACTTGATATTCTGTCTCTTTTGATAACAAAGTTGTTATCAAGAAAAAGAGAAAAGTTATCTGTTCTAGTACGTTGGTTAACAATTTATATAAATCCAATAAATTTCATAATGCAACAAATGGAAATTAATAACACATCTTCTAACTCTAATAAGAGAAAGCAACCTTCGGAAATGAACCAATCATATCTTTGACATCTAAGGCTAGGTCATATTAATTTGAGTAGGATTCAAAGGATAATAACCGATGAACTTTTGAGTTCATTGATGGTGGAAAACTTTTCAACCTGTGGGTCTTACTTGGAAGGAAAAATAACCAAGAAGCCTTTTAAGTCTAAGGGGTATAGAGCCAAAGACATGTTGAAATTGGTTCATTCTGATTTGTGAGGACCTATGACTATCCAGGCAAGAGGAGGTTTCAAATATTTCGTCTCTTTTATAGACGACTATTCGAGATACGGTTACATTTACTTGATGCGCCGCAAGTCAAAGTACTTTGATAAGTTCAAAAAGTACATGGCTGATGCGGAGAAACGTCAAGGTAAAAGTACCAAGACACTCCGGTGAGATCGTAGTGGCGAGTACCTCTTAGGAGAGTTTAGGAGACACTTATCAGAAGTCGGATTAAATCCCAACTGACTGACCTAGTACACCCCCACAGAATGGTGTGGCAGAAAGAAGGTATAAGATTCTTATGGAAATGATTAGATCAATGATAAGTTATTCAGAATTACCAAATTCATTTTGAGGATATACTCTGGAAACGGAAGTGAACATAGTACTTTCTAAGTCAGAACTCTCTACTCTCATAAAATTGTAGAATAGACGTAAACCTAATTTGAAGCATATTCGGATTTGGGGTACTCCAGCACATGTGCTAAAGGGAGACACTGATAAGATAGACAGGAGTTCACTTGTTTGAGGGTTATCCTAGAGAAACGAAAGGAGGTTTATAGTCCTAAAAATCATAAGGTCATGGTTAGTACCAATGTTCAATTTTTAAAAGAGGATTATGTAATAAACCACAAGCCCATAAGTAAATTTGTTCTTAAGGAAATAATAAAGGACACATCTAATCTAGTACCAACTGTACAAGATGAGATATCACAAGAAACTACAACACATATCACAAATGATACACAATTGCAGAAAGTGCCTCATCGTAGTGGGAAGGTTGATAGGCAACCTAAAAGATTCATGTTTTGGGAGAGTCTTTGGACTAGATCCCTGGTGAACATGAACCTGATCCCCGAACATATGACGAAGCACTCCAAGATAAAGATGCAGCATCTTGGCAAAATACAATGAATATAGAAATAGAATCTATGTAGTCTGGGAGCTTGTAGAACCACCAAATGATGTAAAAGTCATTGGGTGTAAATAGGTCTACAATAGGAAAAGAGGGATAGACGGGAAGGTGGAAACTTTCAAAGCAAGGTTTGTTGAAAAAGAAAACTTTTTCACAGGTAGCCATGCTTAAATCTATCCGGATTCTTTTATCGATTGTTGCTCATATGGACTATAAGATTTAGCAAATGGATGTCAAGACAGCTTTCCTTAATGGAAGTCTTGAAGAAAGCATCCATATGAAGCAACCAGAGGGGTTCATTGCGAAGGGCAAAGAGCATCTAGTATGTAAGCTTAATCGGTCTATTTATGGACTGAAGCAAAGCTTCAAGGTCTTGGTACAGCCGGTTTAATGAAGTAATCCAAACCTATGGATTTATTCAGTATCTGGATGAGTCCTGTGTATACAAGAAGTGTGATGGAAACGTGGTGGTATTTCTTGTACTATACGTAGATGACATTTTTGGTAGTTGGAAACAATATCAAAGTGTTGTCAGAAGTGAGGGTATGGTTGTCCAAACAATTCGATATGAAGGACTTAGGAGAATGTGTTAGAGTGTATACTAAAAGCCTAGCTTTTGTAAACATTTATTTTTGAAATAAAAGAATTATATAGGTCAATATCTACATTTATTTGTTAAATGTAATTGTTCAATTAATTTATATTGTAGACAACATGGTGTGTGGTGTCACACACAGAAGATCATGTTGTCGGTTCTTTATAAATTATAAACAGTTGCTCACGACTGAAATGGAAAGGAACAAACCATCAGAATAGTCATAATGTAATTAAGTATTAGTTTATCTTGATTAATAAATTACACTGGTACACTTTAAGTGTATTGAGTATGACCATTTTAGGTAAGTTCTTTTTGTACTGACTTAATAAAAGAACTAGACCTTAGTTATTATGGAAGTGTGTGCTCTTAATCCTAATATAATAACAAGCACATATATTTAATATTTATTTCTTTGACTTACCAAAGGGTGAGGTTTAGCTCGATAAATCAATATGTCCGATAAGTTGGGAAATGATATTACTTATAGTGTGTGTTGTTGATTATAGAAGGAATATGTGCCCTAGTTATCTAGGTTGAGAATGTCCCCAAGAGGAGCTCATAAGGATTATCATGTTAAACTCTGCAGTTGGACTTAGTCCGACATGACAATGAAGTTGAGTGGTACTACTCTTGGAGCTAGATATTAATTAAGTGAGTTGTCAGTAACTTACTTAATTAGTGGACATTCGTTATCTTAAACATAGGGAGACTAACACACTCATGATAAAAAAGAGCCCATAATGTAATTTGGGATTGGTGCGGTAGTGCGATAATAACTCTCTAGTGGAATGAGTTATTATCAATGAACTTGAGTTGTGTGTTTGGGGCGAACACGGGATACTCAAGCTCATAAGAAGGCCAAAACCAATTTCTCCTCTAGGTCCCTGTCGTAGTCTCATTATAGCCTCAAGTCCATCCAAATGTAAGACCCTTGTTGGTGTACAAGAAGGAGGCCGACCCATTGCTTGGTGACCAAGCAATGGCCGACCACATCCTCTTCTATAGGGGCCGACCCTATTGCTTGGTGACCAAGCTAGTAGGGGTTGACCACAATAATTCAAACAAGGAGGGTTGTTTTGAATTTTTAAAATCTTCTCTTTGTAGAAAACTATAAGTTTTAAAAGAGAGATTTTAATTTTAAAACTTTCTTTATTTGAATTAGGCCACATGTTTTAATAGAGAGTTTTAAAAGTTTTAAAACTTTCTTTTTTAACCATCCTCATGGTTTTAAAAAAAAAGGAAGAGAAGTTTTAAAAAAAAAATTAAAATTTTCTATTCATGTTAAAAAAAGGAAATTTTTGAAGAGAAGTTTTAAATTTTAAAACATGGTTTTAATTTTTAAAAGCTTTCCTTTTTAACATCCACTTTAGGAAAGAGAGCTTGTAAAATTTTATAAGAGGATTTCTTCTTGTAAAATTTTATAAAAAAAAAATATATCCTTCCTCTTTAAGGGGCCAATTAATGATTGGTGATTGATTCAATCAAGAGGAAAGAAAAGGAAAAATAAAAGGGAAAAGGAAAAACTAGAGAAAGATTTTAATTTTTGTAAAAATTCTTCCCTTATTTGCCTTGGGCAAGTAATATAAAAGAAGGGGTAAGGAGGCCTCATGAGACACAACTCTTATTCTCTTGCTTGGAGGATCTCTTGGTGTGGCCGACCCTCTCTCTTCTCCCTTTCCCTTTGCTCTCTTCTCCTTGGTGGTGGTGGTGGCCGGATTTTAGAGGAAGAGGAAGAAAGCTTTTGGGTGGTGTTCATCTTGGAGGATCGTCGCCCACACGATGTCCAAGGCGAGGCGAGAAATATGGCAGAAGATCTCGAGGTCATTAGCATACAAAGAAAAGGTATAATTAGCAATTGTTTTCCACATCATGCTAGTTTTTTTTGTAAGAATTTCAAACACAAGAGGCATTAGATCTAGTTTTTCGAATTAGTTTTTTGAGTTTGTATTTTCTTTATTCTTTGAATTTTTGATTCGATTGTTCTTTTTGGTTAACCTAGAGTTATTTAAGGAAATTAAATATTAACTTTCTTTAAAAGGCTTTGTCTAGGCGGTGGTGGTTGTTCCCATATCCAAGAAGGTCATGTGCCTCGCCATGCAGTGCTGGAAGCCAATTTTGAAAATTAATATTTAATGGAATTAATAACATAGGTGGATTTGAATCAATAGTGTTAAGTTCTGCTTGCGATTCAAATCTAAATCATTAAGAACAGATAAGTTAAATTTAGAATCAATGATGTTAAGTTCCGTCTGTAATTTCTAATTTAGCTGCTAAAGAACATAATAGGTTATTTAAGGAAAGGTTCGACACTTGTACAAAATTTTTGTACAGCGGAACCGGTACGATTTTCCTAGGACTAACCAACAATTGGTATCAGAGCTAGGGTTTGCCTCTGTGTGTTTTGGTTTTCAAATTAATTATGCACATGTCATACATAATTTAGGCAGGATAATAGTAGGATGTGCAAACTTTGTGGTTGCAGGCTCCAACTATTATGACATTTAGATATTGTGTGTGATTGGACCCTTGGACATGTCAAGGGCATTATTTTGTGTGCATGATTGTATGTATCAAATACAGCAGGAGTTGTATTATTTTTAGAATTTTATTTTTGTTCGATCTAGAATACATGTACATTCCTTTATGGAATATAGGATCGATATATGTAAAATTCTATATTTGTCGCGGATCGTATCTTAGCGAGGCGTGGTGCTTTTGGAGGACCAGAGACGCAGCGGAATAAGAAGAAAGATAGATGCGACAACTTGACCCGATGGCGGTAGCTAAAGATGGCAGCAGCTAAGGTTGGAGCATATTGAAGATAGTAATGGAAAAGACCATAATAGTTGGAAAATTAATTTTCAAATTTATTGCTTTTATTTACTGTGATGTTTATATGCATGTGATGTATGCTAACATAGGTTAAAATCCTCATTTTAAATAACTAAGTGGGAGAGGGATTTTAAATAAATCTCATGGTCTCCATTACTGGTTTGTAAGTGATGCAAAGAGCTTGCGTGTTGGCTCTGAGTGCCTCCCTCCACAACGGATGAGTTTGTTGCAGATCACTAGATCAAACTTCTTTTATGGATGGTTATAGGAAATTATTTAGGAGCGTGTGATATTCTCCAACTGAAGGGGCACAATCCTATTTAATGGACTAAGTATCAAGTAATGGTATACACTTAGACGAATTCAATAGTATCCTCCCCAACGAAGTCTCTGCTATTGTTTTGTGTGGCCAAAGAAAAACCAACTATTAATTTTTTTTTTGTCATAAAGTTAGGATGACAAGTTAATAAAATTAATGGGTTGCTCCCTCCTCTTACAAATGTTGAATTTGTATACATCCACGCTAACATGGCATGCAATATTCACGGTGATTTGAGGTGTTGGTTAATTTAAAATAGTATTGTTTGAGGAATCAATATTATTCTAAATTTAGAGTCTTGACCAAAGTTTATTTTGTGATTCTTAGGATGACCTTCAACTCACTGGCCATTATACTAAAAGAGAACAAACTTACTGGTCCCAACTATATAGATTGGAAAAGGAACCTGGACATTGTTCTTACTGCCGAGAGCTATAAGTTTGTACTAACTGAGGCTTGCCCTGATACATCTAACGGTGACTCTACCTCAAAGGAGATTGAGTATCATAGGAAATGGGTAAAAGCAGATGAGATGTCACGGTGTTACATTTTGGTTTCAATGTCAAATGTATTGCAACATCAACATCAAGATTTACCAACAGCTTATGATATAATGAACAATCTCAAAGAACTCTTTGGGCAACAGAGTCGGACTGCTAGGCAAGAGGCAATGAGAAAGCTAATGACAACCACCATGTCTGAGGGACACCCGTAAGGGATCATATCCTCAAAATGATGACTTATCTGAATGAAATACAAGTCCTTGGAGGAGAAATCCAGGTCGATATAATTCTCCAAACACTACCCAGAAGTTTTGAGCAGTTCCTTGGAGGAGAAATACAAGTCCTTGGAGGAGAACTGCTCAAAATGCAAGAAAAGAATGTTGTGCCTATCTCAAGCTTCATATATAGATACAATCCTTGTTCGTTTTAGAATGACTTGTCCAAGTGTTTTGATATGAATGACTTGGGAGAATGTGGACATATTCTTGGGATCAAAGTAATAAGGGATTGCAAGAAAAGGATATTGTCCTTATCCCAAGCTTCATACATCAATACTATCCTTGTTCGTTTTAGCATGCAAAACTCCAAAAAAGGTTTCTTACCTTTTTGGTATGGAGTACCCTTATCTAAAGAGATGTCTCCTAAGACATTAAAAGAGATAGAGGACATGAAGGTAGTTCCTTATGTCTCGACTGTAGGAAGCTTAATGTATGTGATGCTATGTACGAGACCAAATATCTGTTTTGTCGTGGGCATGGTTAGCAGATAACAAAGTAACCCAAGACCGAGACATTGGACTGCCGTAAAAGCATATAAGGACTAAAGATTATATGCTAGTTTACAAGGCAGATAATTTGCTCCCTGTAGGTTACACGAATTTGGACTGAATGAGACAATAGTAAGTCGACCTCAGGGTTTTGTGTTTACTTTAGGAGGTGAAGCCATAACAATGGAGGAGTGTTAAGCAGAAATGCGTTTCGGACTCCACCATGGAAGCTGAGTATGTGGCAGCCTCTGAGGCAGCCATAGAAGTTGTATGGCTCAGAAACTTCATAATAGACTTAGATATGATTCCTGGTTTGCCCAAAATTATTACAATTTATTGTGATAATAGTGGTGCAGTAGCAAACTCGAAGGAACCACGAGCCCATAAGGCAAGTAAACACATAGAGCGCAAGTACCACCTAATACGAGGAGAGGTTGTTGATGCCAAGATTGCAACAGAAGATAACCTGACAGATCCTTTCACTAAGGCCCTTCCGGCGAGAGCTTTTGATGGGCATGTTGAGAGGATGGAAATCAGATGTATGACAGTATATATGGCAGCATAGTCTTTTAGTATAAGTGGGAGATTGTTAGGATGTATACTAAAAGTCAAGCTTTTTGTAAACATTTATTTTGAAATAAGAATCACATTGATCAAATGTCTGCATTTATGTTAAATGCAGTTGTCCATTTATTTTATATTATAGATAACATGATGTGTGGTGCCACATAGAAGATCATGTTATCAGTTCCTTATAAATTATAAATAGTAGCTCACAACCAAAATGGATTGGGGCAAACCATTGGAATGGTTGTAGTTAATTTAGTATTAGTTTATCTTGACTATAAAGTTACACTAGTACACTATGTGCATATTGAGCAGGATAATTTGAGGTTGTTTCTTTTTATACTGACTGCATAAAATAATAAAACCTCTATTATTATGGATATGCGTACTCTTAACCCCGATATAATAACAAGCACATAGACTTAGTATTTATTTCTTTAATTTATCAATGAGTAAGATTTAGTTCGTTAAATCAATAGGCATGATAAGTTGAGAAATAATATTATTTATATGGTGTGTTGTTGATTATAGAAGGAAATTGTGTCCTAATAATCTAGGTTGATGATGCCCCCTTGAGGAGCTCATAAGGATTGTCATGTAAACCTTGCAGGTGGACTTAGCTCGACATGATAATGAAGTTGAGTGGTACTACTCTTGGAGATAGATATTAATTGAGTTGTCGGTAACTCATTTAATTAGTGGACATTCGATATCTTAAACATAGGAAAATTAATGTACTCATGATAAGAAGGAGCCCATAATGTAATTTGGAATTGGTGCGGTAGTTCAATAATAACTCTTTAGTGGTATGAGTTATTATTGATGAACTTGAGTTGAGTGGTCGGGGCGAACACAAAAAGCTCAAGCTCATCAGGAGACCAAAATCAATTTCTCCTCTCGGACCCTGTTATAACCTCTATAAAGTCTTGTATCCATAAAGTCCACTTCTTATCCAAGTAATGGGCCGGATGCATCCTTGCTTGGACCAAGGGGGGCCGACCAAGCATTAATTTGGAGCCAAGTATTGGTCGGCCAAGCTTGGTGTCCAAGCTAGGGGCCGACCACATAAGAATAAAAGGGAGTTTTTAATTTTGTGTTAAAAACTTTCCTTTTATAGTCATCCTCATGATTTTAAAAGAGAGTTTTAAAATTTTAAAATTTTTCCTTTTATAGCTATCTAAGATTAAAGAGAGATTTCAATTTTGTTAAAATCTTTCCTTATTTATAGTTATCTATAATGTTTAAAAGAGAAATTTTAATTTTTGATTAAACTTTCCTTTTTTGTAACCATGATCTAAAAGGAGAAGTTTTAATTAATCTTTCCTTTTTTTTGTAGTTCTCTACATGTTTTAAAAGAGATAGATTAATTTTAAACTTTCCTTTATTGCCATGTACAATAGGAAATTTAGAAAACAGAAATTTTAATTGTTGTTAAAATTTCCTTTTTTTAAGGGGAGACCACAAATAAGGAAGTTTTAATTATGTTTAAAACTTTCCTTTTTTACCATGACCAAGGATTATAAAAGAGAAGGAGAGGGTGCCTCATGAGATATATAACCTTAAGCCTTCTCTCTTTTCCTTGGTATGGCCGACCCCTTCCCTTCTCCCTTTCTCTTAGGCTGGTGCCCCACTTATCTCCTCTTTTGCTTCCTTAGGGTCGGTGGTATCAAGGATTGAAAAGTCCTTATGGCCGGTTACTTGGAGAGGAAGAAGAAGAAGAAGAAGAAGAGGAGAAGCACTTGGTGGTCGGTTGTGTGGAGGAGAAGAAGAAGAAGGAAATTTCCTATTTTGGCATCCCTTGGTGGCTCGACAGTCTTGGAGGAGAAGAAGTGGTTTGGGTGGATTCTATCTTGGTAGATCGTTACCCACACAACGTCCAAGAGGAGGAGCGGAATACAACAGAAGATCAAGAGGTCTTTAGCTACAAAAAAAGGTATAACTAACTAATGGTTTCCGCTTCGAATTAATTAGTTAGTTTTTTTTGCATGGATTCTGAAACATCAACACAAGAGGTTAACAATTTTATGTTTCGATTTCATAATATCAATTTTATATTTCAATATTACGTTTCGATCTTGTGTCTCTATTGTGGTCTCTATAGTTTAACCTAGGGTTACTGTAAGAAGTTAAATATACAATTTCTTTGAAAGGCTTTGTCTAGGCAGTGGTGGATAATCCCATAACCAAGAAGGCTTAGTGTCTCGCCATGTTTAACCTGGAAGCCAATCTTTAAAATAAATATTTAATCAACTTCTGTAATATGGTTTAACTTAGGAAGATCACAATGGTTAAACTTGAAGTAAAAATGTTAATTATCGTTTCCAATCCAAGTTTAACTTCTGAAGAGCAACTTGGATTAATAATGTTAAGCATCATTTACAATCCAAGTTTAACTTCGATAGAGCACATGGATAGCTAGGTTAAGTTCTGTGCTTGTACAAATTTTTGTACAGGGGAAACAGAACGGAATCCAGGTGTAGCAACCAACAATTGGTATCAGAGCTAGGTTTTTGCCTCTGTGTCTTTAGTTTTCAGTTAATTATGCACTTTTCATACACATATTTAGGCGGGATAATAGTAGGATGTGTAAATAGATTAACTCTGTGGTTACAGGCTCCAACTATTATGGCCATATTGTGTTTGTGTGTGATTGGACCCTCGGACATGTCGAGGATATTTTTGTTGGGACCGAAAAGTAGCTAGAGGAGGGGGGGTGAATAGCTCGTCGCGTGCTAGGTGCTCGTCGTTGCTTGTTTCTTCAAAGATGCGTAGCGGAAATACAAGAAACAAACCACACAACGCTAACAAGGTTGGTTTACTTGGTATCCACCTCACAAGAGGTGACTAGTCCAAGGATCCACACCTACTCACGCACCCTCCACTAATAAAACCCTCCTTTTCGGTAACTACCGAAGGCGGAGAAGCCCTACAAGTTCACACTACAAGAAGAAGGGGAAAGGATACAAAATACAAGCACAAAGCTTACAATGAGTACAAGAAAACCCTAATCCTAGCTTTCTTCCTCTTGCAATAGATCCGCCTCTTGACTTGGAAGAACCTCCAAGAACTTCAAGAACTGGCGTGGAGAGCTCTGTGGAGTCGCTGGTGAAGATATGAGGTTTGTTGTGGAAGCGATGCCGAAGGAAATGAACGCCTGCGGCTTAAATCGACGCTAACGGTCGAATCCCGATCGATTGGAATGCTCCCAATCGATCGGGGAGGCTTTGGATCGATCCACGGATCGATCCAGAGCACCTCTGTGCTCTGGAAAAACGCCTGGATCGATCCACGGATCGATCGAGCGCTTATCGCGCGAAGCAGCAGCGTCCCAATCGATCCACTGATCGATTGGGACCTCTAGATCGATCCACTGATCGATCCAGAGGCTTTCTGTGCGCTGGGAAACTGCCTGGATCGATCCACTGATTGATCCAGCTCTTGGTTTTTACCCAAAACCAAGTCCCAAGCCTCCCAAACCAACATTCGGTCAACCTTAATCTGCTGGTACGTCATGCCTAGCATCTAGTCACTTCCTCGACCTGCTAGGACTCCCTCACCAAGTGTCCGGTCAATCCCTTTGACCTACTTGGACTTTTCTTTGTCATGCCTGACTTCACTCACCAGGACTTCCAATCTGCCTAGCTTCACTCACTAGGACTTCTCTTCTGCCTGACTTCACTCACCAGGACTTCTCTTCTACCTGGCTTCACTCACCAGGACTTCCAATCTGCCTAGCTTCACTCACCAGGAATTCTCTTCTGCCTGACTTCACTCACCAGGACTTTCACCTAGCTTCACTCACCAGGACTTTCATTTCGCCTAACATCCCAGTTAGGACTTCCCAGTCAAGTATCCGGTCAATCCTTGACCTACTTGACTCTTCTTCAATCAACTTTGTATTGTCAAACATCGAAACTCAAACCAAGACTCAAGCTTGGTCAACCAGGTCAACCTTGACCTGAGAGATGTTGCACCAACAATCTCCCCCTTTTTGATGTTTGACAATACCACAAAAACATTTACAATACCACATGTAAGTTAGGCTAATCCCATAGCCTCATTCTTCTTCATGCCACTAGGTAATGAGCACATAAGTTAAGCTCTCCATTCTCCCCTTAAGAGGGCAAACTCCCTCTAGGTAATGAAAGTCTAACTTACTCCCATTCACAAGTCCTTTCATTCTCCCCCTATTGGCACACATCAACCCATCTTTGAGCACACATCAATCCATGCCCCAATTGAAAACTCTCCCCCTGAAGAGTTGCTCATCATGGTTCACAACCTCACTCATTGTGATCAACACGATAATGAAGGGCTCATTCCCTTCATTATCAACAATGCTCGCCCTGGAGCAATAACAAGGTCCAATGACCCAAATGAAGGTCTCATACCCTTCATTTATTCTTAACCCTACATTCTTCCTCAATGTAGGTAAATGCCCATCCTTGAGCATTATCCACTTGAAACCATTTGAACAATGAGGATATCCACTCCCCAGTAAAGTCCAAATGCTCAACCTTGAGCATTTTCTCACACAGAAGGTTAACCACCTTCCAAGGTTCATGAAAAATAATTTTCATGTCTTTAAAGAGTCTCTCCCCCTAAAGACATGGTGATAATTTCTGTCATTGCACCAACAATGACTTGGAATCCCTAAACCTTTAGGAAACCCAAATTTTGAAGTTGTGAGGTTCAAATATTCAAAATTTGAAACAAACCTCAACCTAAACTTCAACATAGTCTTCCTTAACCAATCCATCCTTGTTTTCAACATGAAAACTCCCTTTTTATGTATACAAATGTATTTTGAGGGGTTTGGAATGGTTACCTAGACTAACATAGGTTCAAAATGTTGAAATCAGCCAAAATCAACAACTTGGATCGATTGGAGTTGGGTTCCAATCGATTGAACCTTGCTGAATCGATCCACTGATCGATTCAGGAGGGCTGGATCGATCGGTGGATCAATCCAGACGGCTTCTGTTCGCAGAAAGCCTGCTCTCAATCGATCGCCCGATCGATTGAGACCCTTCAATCGATCGGGTGATCGATTGAGGTCTGAAAGTTGCTGAAATTCAATTTCAGTCAACTTCAGAAACCCCTAGAAAATTCTACAAAATTCTAAAAATCGTGAAAATTTGTGTAGACGTTGTTTAGGGCATATATTATCATGGAAAAATAGTTTTCTATGAAAATACTTAATGTTTTCAAAGATTGATACAAACTTGAAAACATACAAAACTTTAGTGTTTTCTTCAAGTTTGTGTCTAACTATTCAATGGTGATTACTATCAAAAGATAGCTTTCACCAAGGTTTTCCAAAATCATTTTAAAACCATTTTCAAAACCAATATCCCATCATGTTCCTTGGGCTTAATGTACATGACTTGTACATTAGCTTTCCCAATGATGGGAAAACACATAACTATGTGTTTTGATGAACTTAAAACTCAAAAGAATGCACTAAATCAACATCGTCAGTTTTTGTTCATCATCCTAACATCTCACTTGTATCTAATGTGCACTAAAACACATACAAGTCGTTTTATGTGTCTTTGTGAGATGTAAAATTTGGTTTTGCCCTAATCTAGGGATCATGCATATCTATCTGGGCATTTTGAGTGGTAAACATCCACCAAGGATGTTACTTGTTGATTCACTTGTTAAACAACTGCCACTTGTTAAACAAATGCCACTTGTTGAACTAATGCCATTTGTTCTTAATTTAAAGAAAATAAAATAATGCATGATAATGTTATGGCATACATCAAAAAGAAATAGTTTTCAAAAGAAAGATTCCTATAACTACATGATGTATGTATGACATGACATGATATTTTTATATTTTTCATAATAAAAGAATGAATGCAAAATACAAAACTAAATATGATGTCATGGCATATCATGGGCAAACAATAATGACAAGATTTAGCATAAATAAAGTATACCTAGAATACCTATCTAAGTATCTTTAAACCTTAGCTAAACTTAAAAATTAAACCTAGATCGCCCTAAATGCTTCAAGAAAATGCCAAAACATAAATTGACATTTCTAATTCTCTTGATTAACTTATGCCAATTGAAATCGAGCTTATTCCTCAAATGTTGGCATATTTCACAAGAGTACCATTTTAAATTAAGGCTTAGATTTGCCTTAAATTACTAAGCAAATACCAAAATCCCAACTTGGTATTTCTTATGTCTTTCCTAAACAGTGTCATTTTAAAATAAGATCAAGACTTCTCAAATTTGGCACATTTTACTCTTTTTGAAGAGTAAACAATAATCCTTTTCATTCTCAAAGATTAATAATAACCTTGAAAATGCTCCTTGAGTGTCAATTTCTTCAAAGTTGGGTTAACTACCCTTCTTCTTAGAGTTGATACTCTCTAACCCATCTATGGGGTAGAGAAGATGCTCCTAGGAACCCAACACCTATTGGTGCTCCTTGGATGCTCTAGGTATTCATTAGGGATAACTTCCCTAGATACATTCCTAGTGACCTTGTTTGGCTTCTTGGAAGCCTTGGTCACTTTTTCTAGGTCAACTCTAGGGATAGCCTCCCTTGTGACCTTGTTTGTGACTTTCTTAGACTTCTTAGAAGCCTTAGTCACATTTGTTGCAAAAATACTCTTAGGAATGACCTCCCTAGTATTTTTGGCTTGCCCACTAGGCCTAGGGTTTGCTCCATAAATATATGGAACTCTATGATAAGTAGGTACATCCTTTTTGGTTTTAGGTTTGTATCCCAAACCTCTATGACCCTTGGATGACCCTTGTTGTCCTAAACCTAGGTTTTGACTCTTGGACCCTTGTGTCATATTTGTGATTTTTCTAAGAGTCCTCTCTAATTTGTCAAGTCTTGACCTCAAGACTTGATTTTCCTTCCATAATTCTTCAACCTTAGGTTTTTCACTAAAACCTTGATTTTTCTTCTTCTTAGGCAAATACCTAGAATCCTTAGGGTTCTTGCCTAAATTCCTATCTACCTTTCTAGGCCTAGGTTGAGAGGTTTTAGCATGATAAGCTACATGATTTTCCTTAACCTTATCATGCCACCTATTTTCATGGTAAATAGCATTGAAATGATATAAATTAGAACTATCATGCTTTTTGCTATTACCTAAAGGAGTAGGCTCAATAAATGTTACCTTTCTTTTTACCTTGGAGGCTCCCCCTTGAGTTGAGCTTCTTCCTTGAGTCTTGACGGCTTTCTTCCCTGTCTGACATTGACTCCGATAATGTCTCTTTTGATTGCAAGAGAAGCACACAATGTTCTCCTTGCTCTTCTTTGTTCCGGGAACGGTCTCCTTGGGCTTCTCCTTGCCCTTTTGTGCCACTTGGCCCTTCTTCTTGGCCAATTTAGGGCACTTGCTCTTGTAGTCCCCGTGTTCCCTACACTCAAAACATATAATATGATTTTTATTTTTAAATGAACTATTTATACCTTCTTGTGTAGGGGTGACACTTGCTCCTTCATTTGACTTGTAAGTAGATGTTTCCTCTTGATCCGAAGATGATACTCCTCCATTTGGTTTTGCTTTACTTGTGGAGGTGGAAGCTTCTTTATCCTCTTCTTCTTTTGACCCGGACGTGGAGGCTTCTCCTTCTTCTTGATCCGGTGTCACCAAAAGTTGCTCCCCCTCAATCCTAGAGGTGGAGGCTTCTTCATCTTCATCTTGTATATGGAACAAGGAGTATGCTCCCTCCTTGCCCTTTTTATTGCATTCCTCTGAAGATGAAGCTTCTTGGACTTCTTCTTTGGAAGTTGAGCATCTCTCAACTTCGGAATCCTCCTCTTGGTCTTGCTCCAATGAGTCACCCTCTTTGGATTTCTCTTGATTCGGTACAGTGGAGGGTTCTTCATGGAGCTTAGCCAACTTGCTCCAAAGCTCCTTGGCATCTTTGAATTGTCCAATTTTGCATAGAATTGTGTTAGACAATAAATTAACCAATAGTTTGGTTACCTTGTCATTTGCTTCGCACCTTTGGACTTGCTCCGGGCTCCATTTACTTTTCTTGAGAACTTTGCCCTTGGAGTTCGTTGGAGCTTCGAAGCCTTCCATAAGAGCAAACCATTGCTCTATCTCCACCATCAAGAAATTTTCGATCCTTGATCTCCAAAGATCGAAGCTTGTCATTGTGAATGGTGGAGGCACCCGTGTGTCAAATCCAAGTCCATCTTGGAATTGTATCTTGAAGTTGAGCTTCTTGAATTCTTTGATTTTGATGAATTTGCTCCAACTTCTTCACCCTCTAGCTCTTCTTGTTATGTTTGCCCCTTCCGGTAATGATTCCGGTGAAGAGCGGCCTCGCTCTGATACCACTTGTTGGGACCGAAAAGTAGCTAGAGGGGGGGGGGGGGGGTGAATAGCTCGTCGCGTGCTAGGTGCTCGTCGTTGCTTGTTTCTTCAAAGATGCGCAGCGGAAATACAAGAAACAAACCACACAACGCTAACAAGGTTGGTTTACTTGGTATCCACCTCACAAGAGGTGACTAGTCCAAGGATCCACACTTACTCACGCACCCTCCACTAATAAAACCCTCCTTTTCGGTAACTACCGAAGGTGGAGAAGCCCTACAAGTTCATACTACAGGAAGAAGGGGAAAGGATACAAAATACAAGCACAAAGCTTACAATGAGTACAAGAAAACCCTAACCCTAGCTTTCTTCCTCTTGCAATAGATCCGCCTCTTGACTTGGAAGAACCTCCAAGAACTTCAAGAACTAGCGTGGAGAGCTCTGTGGAGTCGCTGGTGAAGATCTGAGGTTTGTCGTGGAAGCGATGCCGAAGGAAATGAACGCCTGCGGTTTAAATCGACGCTAACGGTCGAATCCCGATCGATTGGAATGCTCCCAATCGATCGGGGAGGTTTTGGATCGATCCACGGATCGATCCAGAGCGCCTCTGTGCTCTGGAAAAATGCCTGGATCGATCCACGGATCGATCCAGCGCTTATCGCGCGAAGCAGCAGCGTCCCAATCGATCCACTGATCGATTGGGACCTCTGGATCGATCCACTGATCTATCCAGAGGCTTTCTGTGCGCTGGGAAACTGCCTGGATCGATCCACTGATTGATCCAGCTCTTGGTTTTTACCCAAAACCAAGTCCCAAGCCTCCCAAACCAACATTTGGTCAACCTTAACCTGTTGGTACGTCATGCCTAGCATCTAGTCACTTCCTTGACCTGCTAGGACTCCCTCACCAAGTGTCCGGTCAATCCCTTTGACCCACTTGGACTTTTCTTTGTGCCAAGTATCCGGTCAATTCCTTTGACCTACTTGGACTTTTCTTTGTGCCAAGTATCTGGTCAATCCCTTTGACCTACTTGGACTTTTCTTTGTCATGCCTGACTTCACTCACCAGGACTTCTCTTCTGCCTGGCTTCACTCACCAGGACTTCCAATCTGCCTAGCTTCACTCACCAGGACTTCTCTTCTGCCTGACTTCACTCACCAGGACTTTCACCTAGCTTCACTCACTAGGATTTCTCCGCTACCTGGCTTCACTCACCAGGACTTTCATTTCGCCTAACATCCCAGTTAGGACTTCCCAGTTAAGTATTCGGTCAATCCTTGACCTACTTGACTCTTCTTCAATCAACCTTGTATTGTCAAACATCGAAACCCAAACCAAGACTCAAGCTTGGTCAACCAGGTCAACCTTGACCTGAGAGATGTTGCACCAACAATTTTATGTGTGTGCATGATTGTAATTATTAAATACAGTAGGAGCTATATTAGTTTTAGGATTTTATATTTTTGTCCGATCTAGATTACATGTACATTCCTTCATGGAATATAGGATCGATAAATGTAAAATTTTATTCTTGTCGCGAATCGTATCCTTGCGAGGCATGGTATTAATTGAGCATCGGAGGCGCAGCGGAAAAGGAAGCGTGATGGACGCGGCAACGTAAACCCTTTGGCGGCGGCTAGGGTTGGTAGCATACGGAGGACAACATTGGATGAGACCATAATAGTTGGAAAATTATTTTTCTTATTTATTGCCTTTTATGATGCGTGTGCTTGTATTTGTGTGCTTGTGTGCATGTTAAAATTCCTCGTCTCTAAATAACTAAGTGGGAGAGGAATTTTATTTAAATTTCACGGTCTCCATTACTGGTTTGTAAGTGATGCATTCAAACTTGCGTGTTGGCTCTGAGTGCCTTCCTCCACAACGGATGAGTTTGTTTGCGGATCACTAGATCAAACTTCCTTACTGAATGGTTATAAGAAATTATTTAGGAGCGTGTGATCTTCTCCAACTGAAGGGGCATAATTCTATTTAATGGACTAAGTATCAAGTAATGATATACACTTAGGCACATTTAATAGTATCCTCCCCATCGGAGTCACTGCTATTATTTGTGTGACCGAAGAAAAATCAACTATTAATTTGTCATAAAGTTAGGATGACAAGATAATAAAATTAATGGGTATAACCCCCTCTTACAAATGTTTGAATTTGTATACGTCCACACTAACGTGGCATACAAAATTCACGGTGTTTGAGATAATTTTATTTGTCATAAAGTTAAGTTGACAAGATAATTAATGGGTAAAACCCTCCTCTTACAAATGTTTGAATTTGTATACGTCCACACTATCGTGGTATACAAAATTCACGGTGTTTGAGGTGTTGGTGAATTTAAATGATATTATTTGAGGAATCAATATTATTTTAAATTCTATAATATTGACCAAATATTTTGTGGCCTTCAAACCTCCTGCTATTATATTAGAGAATAGACTTACTAGTCTCAATTATAATGATTGGAAACAAAACTTAGACACTAAGGTGGACTGTCCTCTCAAAAATGAGAACAATAAAGGTACATCTTATTCATTAGTTGTTGAAACATGTTTAGTGGTGTTATCTACCGGTACCTGGTGTGTAGATACGGGAGTCATTGATCATGTCTGCAATTTATTGCAGGGGTTCCAGGAAACTCGACGACTACATGTAGAGGAGATTACCGTTTACATGGGAAATGCTACGAAAGTAGCGGCTGTTGCAGTGGGAGATTTTTATTTATCATTTGATAGGAATAAATCATTGATTTTGAGAAATTATCTTTATATACCAAGTTTTTAGAAAGAATTTGATTTCAGTTTCTAAACTATTTGAGGATAGATATTATGTTTCTTTTGGTAAAGAAAATAAAGTAATTATTTGTTCTAGTACGTTGGCTGACAATTTGTATACTCTAAATCCAATAACTCCCACGATACAACAAAATTCGTTTTAGAGATATGCTCTGGAAATGGCAGTATACATTCTGAACTTGGTACCTTCTAAGTTAATACCCTTTACACCCACAGAATTGTGGAATGGGCGTAAGCCTAGTCTGAAACATATTCGGATCTGGAGTAGTCCAGCACATGTGCTGAAGGGAGACACTGATAAGTTGGAATCATGTATAGAAGTTCGCCTGTTTGTGGGTTATCCTAAAGGAACGAAAGAAGGATTATTTTATAGTCTTAAAAAAATCAGAAGGTCATTGTTAGCACCAATGCCCGATTTTTAGAAGAGGACTATGTAATAAACCATAAGCCCATGAGTAAAAAAAAGAGGTCTAGGTGCCCGATGCTGGCCTAGGTGCCCGGTGTTGGTCCGGGCGCCTGGACCAGGCTCACCCAGTCGGGGTCGTGGGCGCCCAGGCGGTCCGAGCACCCAGACTCGGTCTAAGCGCCCGTACCCAAAGAATTATCCATAAGTTGACGTGGAGCGCATTGATTGGCCGATCCATGTGGTCCAGACGCCCAGAGGGGTTCCAGTCGCCCGGAATGGACCTATTTAAAGGCCTTCGACCAGGAGCTTAAAAAACAACAACTGCTACGACTTTCTCTTTTGTTTGGTGCTCCGAAAAGTCTCCTACAACACTAAAAAGCTCCTCCGATAATCGACGATCATGATTCTTTTCTTTTATTGTTGGTAACACCGTTTTGTAGTTCTTGTACTTGAAATCTGTAACCTTTTTAAACTATTAGTGAATTATCCAACGAAAACACTCGACGAGTGCGGACTTTGAAGTAGGAGTCATGGAATGCTCTAAATCAAATAAAACAACTTGTGTTAGCATTGTTTTTCTTGCTTCTATTTTCTACTACGTAACTTAGGGTGTGTTTGGTTTGCCCCATTTTCATTTTCATTTTCTGAAAAACGGACGTTTTTCATTTTTTAGAAAATGACTTTTCCACATTTTTCATTTTCTTAGAAAACACTCTCTCATTTTCTTAAAAATGAACGTGGAAAACGCAAACCAAACGCATTTCCCATTTTCTCAGAAAATGAAAATAGAAAACAGCGTGGAAAACGCAAACCAAACGCCCCCTTAGTTTTTAAATCAAATTTTTGACGATCACTATTCACCCTCCTCTAGTGAATTTTCAATCCAACATGGACTTCGTGCCAGCTATCAACCTAGCTGGACTTCCTTCTACTAGATCTCAACTAATCTAGACTTCGTGCTAGCTATCAACTAAGCTGAACTTCAACCTGGTGTTCCAGTCCTCTAGATTCATCAAGTCTTGCACATTTGGTAAAATGGTTAAACAAAAGTACATCTAACTTTAGCCTATTTGTCATATATCAAAATCTACTTATCAGTGCAACCTGCACCAACACGAAAGTGTTAAACTATTATTAGAAAAATCAGCTAAACCTAACCGTTGTGGGCCTGATATGGAAAAATATCAAGTTCAACGTGGGCTTGATATGAATAGATTTATAATTTTGCCAATTTTTTTTTTATAAAATTTTAACATGTCTAGAGAAATCGAAATATGTAATGGATGACACCGTTGAACTCCTTACAATATATAAGATCTGAAATGGTTACAATCTCAGGTCTCCAAATCGATCAGTTGATTTTAACCAACCCCACTAATTGACCTAGACATGTCCGATTTGACCCAGTTCAGGTCTTGTGAATTTATAAGGCTGCAATGAGTCAAACGGTGTCTTCCATTGTATATTTTGGTTTCTCTGAAAGTGTTAAAATATTATCAAAAAAATAGTTAAACCCTAACCCTCGAAGGCCTGATATGTAAAAATATCAAGCCCAATTGGGCTTTATATGAAAAAATATCAGGTCCACATTAACCCTAATTTGGAATAATATCAGACCCGATATGCATGCATGTATGCATCCAAAAGAGAGAGAAAAGAGAAGAGAAATTGCATACATACGAGAGATGAAAGAGAAGAGAAATTACATGCATAAATAAGGGAAAAGAGAATAGAGCAATGATTAAAGGTTAAAATGAGAAAAGTAGTAAATTAAGTATGCCCTTTAATAAATATCAAAGTATAATACTTCCTTTGATTAATTCACAAACCTAAATAGGCTCTTTGGAAAATTACCGAAAAGAAATTAAATGGTTAATATAAATTATGTATAAAATCTGTTAAATAAATAAATTTAAATAACTAATTAAATTAAATATTAAAAGGTATACATCTTCCACTTTTGTAATGTTTTTAAATAAAAATAATAAATTATTTATAAACAATGCTACATTATAACAATTAAAATGTTATTATATTAAGTAAGATTATATAGATCTTTTGTTTCATCTATGATATATATTTCAATAAATTTATTATATTTTATCATCACTAATTAAGTCTTTTTAATCTATTTTTTTTAATTAATAATAACATTTATCATGATATCATATCATTCAATTTGAATATTTATGGATGGTCATAGCATTTTAAACATATTAATAAATATAAATTTAATTTTCTCTTTAATATTTTGTCCAACATTTATTTTCATATAACATACCTGATCTAGTTTTAAACTTTATAGGTACCTTAACATCGTAAATCTTTTATCAAACTTATAAATAAATTCTCAAAACAAAACAATTCTTAATATCATTTTTAATCAATCAAATAAATATAAAATAAAATTTTTAAACAATTCAATAAACTTAAATTTAAAAAACTTAATGACGTTTAAAAGAATTGGAAGCTTCTTCATTTATTTTCCTCTATACCCGCAGATTTAATCACATTTCAGTCACCGCAAACAACTCCATCGGTAACCTGTTCTTATGGCCGTAGTGATTTACGAGTCATTAGAATGTAATTATTCTTTTTTTTTTTTAATTCTTGATAGATTTTTTATTGGGATTCTATCATAAGTGTTTTAATAACATGAATAAATCGTGCTTTACTTTTTAATTAGTTGTCTAAAAGATATATAATTTTTATGGGTAGTCTTTTCTGTATATATTCAAATCAATTTTAATTATCATGTCTCCTTATTCAGTAATTTTTTATTTTTTTCTCAAAATTACATGATATGATTTGTTAATATAATACTCATACGGTTTATACAATTTAATACATAGATGACCTTTATACTTACCCTCTACTGATCAGTTTTTTTTTTTCATTTTCTGTTAGATATTTTATATGTAATTGAAGGATCTACTTGGTTTTGATCCATTAGTTGGGTCCGATTACTCATCTCGATGATGAGTCAATAACTGTAACTAATGGAGCTTGGTATATGACGATATGGACCTTGTCCCATTATATTCTCGAGATTCTTTTTCGGTTATCGAAGTATCCTTTCAGGTAAGAAGCATATCCTTCTTGGTATTGTCGGTACCGACCTAATCTCGTCGGTCATCGAGTTATCCCTCCGGATATATCGACACAACTCCTTTAGATAAATTTATCCATACAGATAAGAGTATTAAGGTCAAGGTGAAGGTTAAGCCTTCTTTCCTTAAGACGATATTGTCTCGTCCAAGTGCTTATGGTTTATTGGCAATTGTCTCCCAAGATACAATTAATGACTTGGTTCTCAAAATAAGAGCACTCCAAATTTCGAGTCCTGTCAAACTTTCAAAGCCTTGAAACTCTTAAGAGAGGAGACAGAGAAGAGAACTTAAGAGGATAATTCACAACTTGAAAATTGAGTGAGTTGAATGGAAGGAATGAAGTTTATTTTATAGAGATAAAGGATTACTTCTAAGAGGTGAAAAGTTTCTTTTAAAAGGTGAAAGAATATGGGATATGTCTTTTCCCTTAAACCTTTTCACTTAAACATTTTTATTATGATTAATTGATTAATTTGATTCATTATTTACTTAATCTATTATAAATATTAACTAATTAATTAATTAATTAATTAATATTATAATGATTAATCTTTTAATTAATCAATCAATTATTCAATGAAATTAATTATAGTTTCATACCCTTTAATGGTTCCACATACTCGAGTTGGCATTCATCAATGAATCCAACTCGTATGCAAGTCAAACTTCCATCCAATCATATCGGACAAACTCTTCATTAAACATTAATTTCTCATTCACTTAAGAAATTAGTTTGCGACTGTCTACTCGCAAAATAGCTGTCTTATCCCTATTAATTTATTGGTCACCAAAACTAATTTTCCAACAATCCTCCACATGAATGAAAATTATGGATAAGTTTGAAGTCTCAAACAAGAGTTTTATCAGAAGACTATTGCATCAAGAGAGGTAGCTTCCGTAGTGGAATACGATCGGATTTACTTGGTTGCACAATGAACTATGTCTTGAATTGTTCCGTTGTTGATGTAAACTCAGACTATCATATCCACACAATAGCCACCTATAGGCTTTTACCAGTTCTCTATCGTGTTCGTTTTGGCCATAGACAAAGCTTGGGTTTCATAAGTGTTTAATTGAAGCGGTCCGTCTTCACACTTATATAGGTGATCTCCTATTAAGAGTATCATGCAATACCTTATTATACCCTTTATGGTATAATATAGGAATCATTAACGACTTTTGTTCATTCTTTACTCATTTTACAGGTTGTATATTTTGTCTCTAGGAATGAGTTGGAGTAATTACTCCTAGGTGCATCGAATCTTGTAGATTAGTTGTCCCTTTTAAACTATGATCTTGGGATCTCCAGTCAACATGGTTGAATTACCACTATTCGATTTAAATGTTGAGTTTTAAACTCATTTCTATAGACATATAGTAGATCTAGCGGATCCGCACAATTCTTTATATTAAATGGAGATTTTACCATTAGAGATCTATTGCTTTAATGGTATTAAGTCATTTCAAAACTTACCATTTTATACTAGTGTCTTTCTTAAAATTACTTAGATACCATAATGTATCATATATACTGGCACATTGGTTAACCCTCACATTTATAGGCTTTATTAGAAGGTTCGTGACTTTTCAATGTCTTATAAAGTTTTTCCATTTTTATCTCATTGGGGCTTGTGATTTACCAAGAGGACAACTGTTGAGACTGTTGGGCCGGCTAGAAGGGAGGGTTGAATATGTTGGATCGTGATGTTTCGATAGGGGGGGGTGAATATCGATTACGAAAATTCTTTCGAAAAGAGTTAAGCGCAGCGGAAAAAGTAAGCAATGCTAACATAGTGTCGACTCCTACTCCAAGGCCCGCACTCGTTGAGTACTTTCGGTGGGCAATCACTAGCAATTCAAAAATTATTACAAACTAAGTAGAGAAAATGCTAATGAAATAAAAGCAATACCGACAAAGGAATACATCGAAAAGGAAAAAGTGTGTTGTCGGAACTTCGTTAGCATCGCATGAGCGTAGAGCAGCAGAGCAAGCAGTAGAAGATCTTCTTGTCAGTTGTTAATTGAAGCTCCAGCCTTGGCCCTTCTTTTATATGAGGCTCGGGGCACCCTGGATCCCTTCCGGACGCCCTGGTGAGACGTGGCAGGTCCAACCAGCAAGCTCCACGTGTCGACGCCGCGATCAGGATAGAATTCGCCTCTGGGCGCCCGGATCCCTTCCGAGCTCCCGGACCTCCGGGCGCCCGGACCACCTTTCTCCAGAAATTCCTTCTCCTGCAAGACAAGGTTAGTCCGAGGCAAATATATAATATGTATCCTGCAAAACAAAGTGTTAGCACAGTCTATAAATTCAATATCAAGAGTATGACTTAGATTCCGTCTTTCCGAGACCAGAATCTAGTCACGATCTCGACTTAGATATCCGAAATGGATCTAAGCCGGATCGACGCCTAATGTTCCCTTCCCAGGAACACGTCCTCACAGTCACTCCCTTCCAGTGACTTACCTTTACTCACCTGTCAAACGTCCGGTCAGCCCTTCGACTCGTCTGGACTTCTTGCCAGCTATCCGGTCAGCATGTCGACCTAGCTGGACTTCTCGCCAAGCATCCGGTCAGCTCGTTGACCCGCTTGGACTTCTTGCCAGCTATCCGGTCAACCCGTCGTCCTAGCTGAACTTCTCGCCAAGCATCCGGTCAGCCCGTCAACCCACTTGGACTTCGTGTCAGACATCTGGTCAGCCCGTCGACCTGTGTGGACTTTGCCTGCACACTCGGTCAGAGTGTTAGATAACGACAAACCTAACTTAACTTAATTTGTCATTTATCAAAACCTGAGTTAGACCGTTAGTACTAACCGCACCAACAGAATAACCCTGCACAAATTAAAAGCAAAAACCATTCTCGGACTTTTAAAATAACACTTGCATATAATTAAAGAAATAACTAAAAGGTAGAGGCACAGAAATTTTTACTTGGTTACAACCGGAGAGGTTGTTAATCCAAGGAGTGAATCACACTAGTATCTCCTTCAGACAGAGAAGCCTCTTACAGCACTGACGTACAAAAATAAGAAGCTTAACTAAACAAGAGAAGCGCCTAAATTGCTCACTGAATTGAATTAATGAAAAGCTTATGGACCAAGACTGTATTTATAGCATTGCTCGGGGCGACTGGAGGGTTCCAAGCACCTGGGAGGGGGATAAAATTATATCCTCTACGCAACGGATCGCGGTCAAATGCTATCTGGTCAAAATCAGGTTCCGGGCGCTCGGACCACCAAAGTCAACTTAGTTGACTTTTAATCCGGGCCCTCTGCTCCGATGCTGCTCGCCTCAGTCCGGGTCTTCTGCTCCGACTCCACTCGCTTGGGTGATTTCAGCCAACCAAAATAAGGCTCATCCGAACCCAATTTCGACCTTTTAGAGCGACCTTCCGCTCTGGCTTCTCGTCCTTCGAAAACGTCGCGCGCTTCCTTCTCGTCCGTCAGCGTAATTTGAAAATTTTGAAACTTCTTTCAATACTTTTTTGGAAAAAAATTCTAAGTTAAAAAATTCTAAGTTTAGGCAATTTTGCAAGAAAAATATTCTAGAAAAATTTTTCTAAATTTTTTGCAAGCATAAATATTTTTGAGAACTTTTCTAAGCAAAAATTTAAGGCAAGAAAATGTTATTAAGTTAAACATTCTACGATTAAAAAGAATTTTAAGTAATTTTCATAAAAAAATGTTAAAAAAACTTTTTAAAGCATTATAATTTAAATTTTAATTTTAATACTTTATCAGTAAGTTAATTAAATATTTTATTTCAATATTTTGACTCCAAGCAATGGCGAGGCACTAGACCTTCTTGGTTATTGGAGCAACAACCACTTTCTTATACAAAGCCTTATAAAGAAATTTAACATTTAACTTTTCGCTGAAAGTGCTAAGTCTAATTTAGAGTTTAGGTTAAACAAGACTTTGGAACCCAATATAGGTTCCAACCAACTTGATTAACTGAGAATTTCTTAGGGACATACTTCTTTAAAATATTCCTAATTTATCTCTTGTGATATCTAAAATACCAATTTAGATTGTTGTATTTTCTAAAATTTGTATTTTGTGAACATGCATGATTTTTTAAGTTATCTACTTGTATTTTTAAATTATTATTTTTAATTTTAATTTGTCTATCTCTTTTAATGAGCAAGATTTAGCTAGAATTACTTTTAAATTTTTAATCTCTTTTTCTAACTTACAGCAATCCTTAGTTAATAATTTAACAAACTTAAATAATTTATCGGAAGGAAGAGATCATACATAACTTATCTTGTCGATCTCGTTATTCGTGTCTCCCCCTGAACTACTGCTTTCTTCTGACGTAACTCCCCCTTCATCGATTCTCTCGATGCTCATTTCGGACGAGCTTGAGTCGCAGTCCTCGTCTTGATGACTTGCCATTAATGCAAGTCCGGAAAAGGCCTCGACTTCCGATTTGGACGACGTATCGTCCCACATCGCTTTTAGTATCTTGAATTTTTTTGGTTGGACAGGCTTCTTTCCTTTGTCCTTTAGCTTGGGGCAGTTGTCCTTGACGTGCCCTTCTTCATTGTAGTGGTAGCATCGAATCGTCCTTTTCTTTCTACCTTTTAGATGGTTAGTTTTTCTAGATTTACATAATTTCTTAAATCACCTTACCATCATAACCATTTCTTCATCGTCAAGAGAGGATTCTGACTATTGTTCGCCTCTCGATGCCTTTAGGGCGACGTTGTGCTTGTTGGTGCAACCTTAGGTCAAGGTTGACCTGGTTGACCTGACTCGAGTTGACCTGACTCGAGTTGTATTTTGATATTTGACTTAGGAAGATTGTTGGTGCAACCTTAGGTCAAGGTTGACCTAGTTGAGTTGTATTTTGATGTTTGACACTCGTGGAAGAGTTGTATTCTTGATATGGGACAAGAATAGATGTTTGGGAGATTATTGGTGCAACCGTAGGTCAAGGTTGACCTGGTTGACCTGATTCGGGAAAGAGTCCAAGTATGGAGACTTGGCAACGGAAAAAGTCCAAGCAGGGAACTTGGCACTGGAAAAGTCCAAGCAGGGAGCTTGGCACGGGAAAAGTCCAAGTGTGGAGACTTGGCACGGGAAAAGTCCAAGTATGGAGACTTGGCACTGGAAAAGTCCAAGTATGGAGACTTGGCACGAGGGAAAGTCCTAACTGGAATGTTAGGCAGGTGGAAAGTCCTGGTGAGTGAAGCCAGGCAGTGGGAAAGTCCTAACTGGGATGTTAGGCAGTGTGGAAAGTCCTGGTGAGTGAAGCCAGGCAGTGGGAAAGTCCTAACTGGGATGTTAGGCAGTGTGGAAAGTCCTGGTGAGTGAAGCCAGGCAGTGGGAAAGTCCTAACTGGGATGTTAGGCAGTTGGAAAGTCCTGGTGAGTGAGGCCAGGCAGTGAGAAAGTCCTAACTGGGATGTTAGGCAGTGTGGAAATCCTGGTGAGTGAAGCCAGGTGAAAACCCTAGTGAGTGAAGCTAGGTGAAAGTCCTGGTGAGTGAAGCCAGGCAAGGGAAAATCCAGATGAATCAAGGGTGATCGGACATCTGGTGTAGGAAAGTCCAAGTAGATCAAGGGAGTGATCGGATACTTGGCACGAAGAGGAAAATCCAGATGGATCAGAGATGATCGGACATCTGGTGTGGAAAAGTCTAAGTGGGTCAAAGGGATTGACCGGACACTTAGCGGGGAGTACCAACAGGTCAAGGTTGACCGGATGTTGGTGTGGAAGCCTTAGGTTTAGGGCTGAGAAGTTTGGATCGGTCTGGTGACCGATCCAGTGATACTGCGTTTGCCCTGATCGGTCTGGTAACCGATCAGAATCATATCAGTGGCTCACTGATTGTAATCTGATCGGTCTGGAGACCGATCAGGAGGCAACGCAACCTCACGAGAAGAAAGCCGTGGATCGGTCTGCTGACCGATCCACCCATGGCATGATCGGTCGGCAAGACCGATCAGGCTTATGCCTGATCGGTCTGTGGACCGATCAGGGCTTCGATCGCGACACCTGATCGGTCTGGGGACCGATCAGGTGACAAACAGAAGCTTCATGCGCCTAGGCTGATCGGTCTGCAGACCGATCAGGGTTCTAGCCGTTGCGACGCAACGGCTAGTTTCTTCGCTGTCTTCTTCGCAGGTATAAAGGGGTCGAGGGCTGCTGCTGCACGAGAATTTTCTTCTTCTTCCTTCCTGTTGCGAAGTGCTGTTGTGCTTGAGCTTTGTTGAGCTCCTCCTTGTCGAAGCTTCGCGTGAGCTTCATTCCACGACTGGATCAGCTGCTGCTGAGTTGCTTGTTGCATCTGTCCGTGAAGTTGCTACTTCATCCGGGACCCCAGTCGACGAGAAGGCAAGCTACTGTGTTTACATTCCTGTTGTATTTTGTTCTTGCTATTCTCTTGTACTCTTAGCTTGCTGTTGCAAGTGATTGTGGCGAGGTTTCTCCACCCACAAGGAGTTGATATTAGCCGGTTCTCCGGGGACTCATCCACCGACGGATTGATAGGGCTCGTCCACCTTACGGACACACCGAGGAGTAGGAGTATCATCTCCGAACCTCGTTACATCCTTGCGTAGAGGTTTGATTTCTTCTCCTGTTTTCTTTCTGCATTTAGTTTCCGCTGCGCTAACCCTAGTTTGTAGAAAGAAACGCGAGCAATTGGGGTCGGCTATTCACACCCCCCTCTCTAGCCGTACAAAGGATCCTAACAGTGCTTCGGCTCCTTCGTACTTGCATATCTCGATTCATGCACTTCAAACATGGAAAATAATTCTTCTAAGGAAATAGATTCTAAGTCCTTAGAGATATAGAAGGCATCTACTAGTGATGCCCATTTGGTATTTCTAGGAAATGAATTGAGTGCGTACCTTAGCGAATCTCGGCTACTTACCTTTTCTCCAAGATTCAATAGTCTGATGATAAGCTCCTTAATTCTCGAGTGCAGATGCGCAACTGTTTTGTCTTCTTCAAGTCTCAGGTTGGTGAGCTGGTTACGAAGTAAATCCCGTCTTGCGAGCTTGGATTCGAACGCCCCTTCGTGTAGCTCAAGGAACTTTTCCCACGGTTCCTTTGCTGAGTCATAGTTGCCGATCTGGTTAACTTCTTGTGGCGGAAGGACGCTCTGCAGATGAAATTCTGCTTTGCCGTTTACCACGTAGTCGGCCTGCTTCTTTTTCATCCACTGGTATTTTTCTTTGCCATCCGGTACTACAAAATCGAATTTCATAATTAAAAGTAAATCAAAGTCAGTTTTGAAAAATACCTGCATTCGCTTTTTCCAGTTGGCGAACTCCCCCTCGAACTTCGGTGGATATATGCTCGGTTCGGCCATTTGTTCAGTGCTTCGATCGACGGTTAGTCCTCCTGAAGCGTCCTAGCTCTAATTCTAGTTATTGAGATTGTTGGGCCGGCTAGAAGGGGGGTTGAATAGGCCTGCACAAATTAAAAGCAAAAACCCTCCTCAAACTTTTAAAATAACATTTGCATATAATTAAAAAAAGAACTAAAAGGTAGAGGCACAAGAATTTTTACTTGGTTACAATAGGAGAGGTTGTTAATCTAAGGAGTGAATCACACTAGTATCTCCTTCAGGCGGAGAAGCCTCTTACAGCACTGACGTACAAAAATAAGAAACTTAACTAAACAAGAGAAGCGCCCAAGTATAGAATATGAAATTGCTCGTTGAATTGAATGAATGAAAAGCTTCTGGACCAAGGCTATATTTATAGCCTTGGTCGGGGCGCTTGGAGGGTTTTAAGCGCTTGGGAGGGGGATAAAATTTTATCCCCTATACAACGGATCATGGTCAAACACGATCAGATCAAAATCAGGTTCTGGGCACCCGGATTGGTTCTGGGCATCCAGACCACCAAAGTCAACTTAGTTGACTTTTGATCCAGACCCTCTGCTCCGATGCTGCTCACCTCGGTCTGGCTCTTCCGCTCTGGCTCTGCTCACTTGGGTGATTTTAGCCAACTGAAATAAGGCTCACCTGAACCCAATTTCGGCCTTCTCGAGCAACCTTCAGCTCCGGCTTCTCGTCCCTCGGAAACGTCGCACGCTTCCTTCTCGTCCGCCCGCGTACTCTTCCGTAGCACCTCGTCCCTCGGACATACCGAGCCCGTCGGCTCTCTTTTCCGTGTCGTCCTTCTCGCTAGCTGCGTCTTTTGCTCAACTCCCTGTGCTCCTAAGCTCCTGCACACTTACACACAAGGTTAAAATACCACAAGACCTAACTTAATTTGTTGATCACATCAAAACAACCTTGGGATTCCAACAACAACTTCCTCCACAATTTTCAGGATAAACCTATAACTTTTATCATCTTCTCAAATTGAGATGAATGTGATATAGTCAATTATTGAATGTTGTTCCTCCTTGAGAAACATTCCTTGAGCAATATCCTGCATTCTCTACCTCAATTACCATATATGATCTTGCTTAGTTGATTTTTTCAACCACATTTCTACTACTTTATAACACACTTCAAGTGTCTCAATCTTGCTTAAAAGCAAGTCTCCATAAATCCAATCTTGTGATTTCACCCAGTTAAAATTGTGATTGTCTAATCAGGATGATGATCACCATTACACTTGTTCTCAAAAAAGTGTTCAATCTAGTATGATCGTTAAATTAGAGTACTAGTATTGCATTTACTTGACTTAAGAAGTATGCATCTCTTGGTCCTTCAATCTCATCGAGCCAAACTGTGGTTATCTGATTGGAGTGCTGACCAAGATTGTATTTACTCTTCGAGAGACACTCGACTCAAGAAGTATACATCCCTTGGTCTTCCAATCTCATCAACCCAAAGCTGCGGTCGTCTGATTGGAGTGATGACCAGGATTGTATTATTCTTCAAGAGATACTCGACTCAAGAAGTATACATCCCTTGGTCTTCCAATCTCATCGAGCTAAAGCTGCGATAATCTGATTGGAGTGCTGACCAGGATTGTATTACTCTTCGAGAGATACTCGACTCAACAAGTATACATCTCTTGGTCTTCCAATCTCATCGAGCCAAAGCTGCGGTCATCTGATTGGAGTACTGACAAGGATTATATTACTCTTCGAGAGATACTCGACTCAAGAAGTATATATATCCCTTGGTCTTTCAATCTCATCGAGCCAAACCTATGGTCGATTGATTAGAGTGTTGACCAGGATTGTATTACTCTTCGAGCGATACTCAATTCAAGAAGTATACATTCTTTAATCTTCCAATCTTATTAAGCCAAAGCTGCGGTCGTCTGATTGGAATGTTGACCAGGATTGTATTACTCTTTGAGAGACATTTGACTCAAGAAGTATACATCTCTTAGTCTTTCAATCTTATCAAGCCAAAGCTATGGTCGTCTGATTGGAGTGCTGACCAAGATTGTATTACTCTTCGAGAGATATATGACTCAAGAAGTATACATCTCTTAGTCTTCCAATCTTATCGAGCCAAAGCTATGATCATCTGAGTAGAGTGCTGACCAAGATTGTATTACTCTTCGAGAGATACTCGAATCAAGAAATATACATCCCTTGGTCTTCCAGTCTTATCGAGTCATAGTTGTAGTCGTTTGATTGGAGTGCTGACCATGATTGCATTTATTCTTCGTGAGACACTTGACTCAATTCTTAGTCACTTGCAACATATGTAATGCAATCCTTCTAACTCATCTATTTTGACCTCCACCTAGGTCTTATTAAGTTAGACTCACATTTAACTTTTTACTAAGTGGGCTTGATCTTCTATCTGAAGACTTTCATTAGCCCTCTTTTTGGATAGTTTAAATTTACTATCCTCAACTTTGTGACTTTAGTCAAATGACCCTCACAAAGCCTTAACCATCATTATACCCATGGTATAATTTTGTTATCCATCTTTTCAAGGTATGGTTCTCATATAGGAAAATTCTATTCTTCCTTGGGAGTAACTCTCACATTACTTGAGTTTCATTTTTAGATGCGCTAGGACATTTTTTAATAATAACCTTAAAAGATACATTTTCTTCAAGTAATACAGTGTTTTTTACTGTCATCGCTTGAAGATGATTACGGAGAATTTTTCTAATTCATCTCCAGTAGGAGTGGGACCCACGATCACTATAATCGCTAATATTATCGTAAGATTGTTAGATATTATATATGTAATTGAAAGATCTATTTGGTTTTGATCCATCAGTTGGGTTCAGTTAGTCATCTCGACGATGAGTTAATAACTCTAACTGGTGGAGCTTGGTATGGCAATGTGAACCTTGTCCCATTTATACTCTCAACATCTCTTTTCGGTTATCGAAGTACCCCTTCGGGTAAGAGACATACTCTTCTCGGTATCATCGTTACCGACCTAGTCTCGACGAGGCATACTCTTCTTGCTATCGTCGTTACCGACCTAATCTCGTCGATCGTCAAGTTATCCCTTCGGATATCGACACAACCCTTTGAATAAACTTATCTATAAAGATAAGAATATTAAGGTCAAGGTGAAGGATAGGTCTTCTTTCTTTAAAATGATATTACCCCATTCAGGTGCTTACGGTTTATTGGTAATCGTCTCCCAAGATGCAACGACCTGCGACTTGAAATAGGAGCACTCCAAATTTCAAGCCCTGTCAAACTTTAGAAACCTTGAAAATCTTAAGAGGGGAGAGAGAGAAGAGAACTAAAGAGGAGAATTCACAACTTGAGATTTGAGTGAGTTGAATGGAAGGTGTTGGTGTTGGAAATTCCGTTCTATGTAAATCCCCTATACAAAAATTTGTACGAGCACAGAACCTTTCCTAGCAACACGCATGCTCGATCAGACATGTATTTGATCAATCAAGCAAGTTCTTGATTGATCAAAGCACACTTTGATCGAAGCACAAGATCGCTGGCCTCTTGTGTTGGTATTCAAAATCGATATCCAAAATCGACACAAAGAAAACAAAACTAGATACGCAGCGGAATTGAAGAACTAGTTGTATCTTTCTTCGTAGCTAAAGACCTCAAGATCTTCTGCCGTATTCCTCTCCTCTTCTTGGACGTCATGTGGACGACGATCTACCAAGACAAAACACCCTCCTTCTATTTTCTTCCAAAACTGTCGGCCACAAAAGGGAGTCTCTGGGATGGGGTACCTTCTAATTTTCTTCTTCTTTTTCCTCTCCTTCCTCTTCTTGCTTGCGTTCCTCTTCTTCCTTTTCTTCAATCCACCGGCCACCAAGAACAAGAAGTGCCGCCGGCCCTTGGAGAACAAAGAAGTGCCGCTGGCCCTTGATGGAGAAGAAGAGCCGACCCTAGGTGGAGAAGAGGATCCGACCACAAGAAGGAGGAGAAAAGGGAGTTGTGCCGCCGGCCCTAGGAGGAGGAGAGGGGGAGGCAACCACAAGGAGAGAATGAATTGTAGAGAATAAGAAAGTTAGGTTTTAGGTGCCACATTCTACTCCTTTTTATAGACTAGCCGTCGATTATAAGGAAAGAAAAATTAACAAAATTTATTTTAGAAAAAAATCTAAACAAATTATGTTAAAACAAACCAAGTTAAATTAAATTAAACCAAGTTAAGTTAAACCAAACCAAATTAAGTTAAACCAAACCAAGTTAAGTTAAACTAAATCAAGTTAAGTTAAAACAACCCCGGTAATGGATGGGTGGATGTGAGACTTTATAGAGGCTACAACAGGGACCAAGAGGAGGAATTGATTTTGGCCTCCAGATGGACTTGAGCTTCCTGCATTAGACCCGAACACTCAACTCAAGTTCATCAATAATAACTCATACCACTAAAGGGTCATCATTGAACTACCGCACTAATCCCATATTATAATATAGGCTCCTACTTATCATGAATGTGTTAATCTCCTTGTGTTTAAGATATCGTATGTCCGTTAATTAAATGAGTTACTGACAACTCACTTAATTAACATCTGACTCCAAGAGTAGTACCACTCAACTTTATTATCATGTCGGACTAAGTCCACCTGCAGGATTTACATGATAATCCTTATGAGCTCCTCAAGGGGACATCATCAACCTAAATAAATAGGACACAGTTTTCTTTTATAATCAACAAGACACCATATAAATGGTAGTATCTCCCAACTTATCGGGCCTATTGATTTAACGAATAAATCTCACCCATTGATAAGTTAAAGAAATAAATACTAAGTATATGTGTTTGTTATTATATCATGATTAAGAGTACGCACATCCATAATAATAGAGGTTATGTTCTTTTATATAGTCAGTATAAATCGAACAACCTCAAATGATTCTACTCAATACACACATAGTGTACTAGTGTAATTATATAGTCAAGACAAACTAATACCAAATTACACTACAACCATTCCAATGGTTTGTCCCTATCTATCTTGGTTATGAGCTACTATTTATAATTTATAAGGAACCGATAACGTGATCTTCTGTGTGACACCATACACCATGTTATCTACAATATAAATTAAATGGACAACTGCATATATATGAATATAAAATGCAGACATTTGACCAAAGTGATTCTCATTTCAAAATATCTCAAAAATAGATGTTCATACAAAAGCTAGGCTTATAGTATACATCCCAACAGAAGGAATGAAATTTATTTTATAGGGATGAAGTGTTACTTCGAAGAGGTGAAAGATTTCTTTTAAGAGGTGAAAGGATATGGGATGTGTCTTTTTCCTTTAAACATTTTCACTTAAATCTTTTCATTATGATTAATTAATTAATTAATTAATTAATTAATTTAATTAATTAATTTGATTAACTATTTACTTAATCTATTATAAATATTAATTAATCAATTAATTAATATCACAATGATTAACCCTTTAATTACTCAATCAATTAATCAATAAAATTAATTATAATTTCATGTCCCTCAATGGTTCCACATACTCGAGTTAATATTTATTCATGAATCCAACTCGTATGCGAGTCAAACTTTTGTTTGATCATATTGAACCAACCCTTCATTAGACATTAATTTCTCATTCACTCGATAAATTGGTTTACGACGATCTACTCACAAAATAGTCATCTTATCCCTATTAATTTATTGGTCACTAAAACTAATTTTCCAACATTTTCAATATCATATTGAATAACTTCTTAAGTTATTCAATATATCATTTCCCTATACACTTTCATATTTCTATCAGAATATCCTCTGATTTAACTGTTTTTCTATTGTGAATCTCATTTAAAGTTTATTTTACTTTTAAAATTTGAATTCTATGATAAAAATTTAAATTTCTATACTATTTAATCTATTTAAATTATCTAAATTAAATTTATCACCTAAACTTTTGTTAAAAATGTAATAATTTTTTTTTTCATCGCTCTTTTGTTTTCTTATCGTTCAATAATATTCTATTGCATTAGCCTTTAATACATCCCTCTCTCTCTCTTTTGTATCTCATTTTCTATATAAGCGTTCAATTTATTTATTTTTACTTTATTCAATATTTTATTGGCTACTATATACTTTTTAAAAATTTTCTCATTCTTATAAGCAATATCTTATAGACTATTTATTTATCTTTCATTTTTTTTTACTTTCTTATTCTATCACCGAATTTACTTTGTGGTGCACGTCCATTTGATTCATCGAGTACAATCTTGACTATTATTTTCATCTTCAATGTCATGTTTTATCTTTTGTTGTGTTCAAGTCACTGTGTATTTCTAATATTTATAACTTTCTCCTCTCCTTAAATATCTTTTGTTTCTTATTCTTTAATTTTCATCACTTAATTGTAGGAGTCGTATATATTTATCTTCTATTGATATTATACTTAAGTCATACATCTTACATTACTAATCTATGTTGGATAGTTAAGTTTTTTCTAGGGATGATTTTGTAATCTTTATAATATTCTTAACCATAAGAAAGTCAATTTAAAATTTATTGTTCTCATTTTTTAATGTGACCAAGTGTTTTTTTATCTTTTATTGAAAAACATATTAATTAGTGTAACATTATATGCTATTACAAAATTTAATATAGTTTTTCCTTTTTCATTTTTTGTTTCAAACTTATAATCCTTCGTGCATCTTCTTATATTTCTCATTTTTTCATTTATATATGTCTAATTAGATCTTCTTCTATTAAAATCATTTCGATTAGCAAAATATTTTGTATATATATATGCTAATTACATTAATTGCTTTATTTCATCATCTATATGTTGGTCTCTTGCATTCGGCAAGAGGGTGTGAATTGCCTTGCACAAAAAAATAAAATACCTTTCTCAACTTGATCGAACTTTAAAACAATTACACACTTAAAGAAATATTACAGAATAATATAATTAAAATAAGTACGAGACACACAAATTTACTTGGTTGACAATTAGTGTATTGCTACTCCAAGGTAAGTTGGTTCAATAAGAAAATCTCCTTCTCGAACAAAACTTTAGAGGCGGAGAAGCCTCATACATGAAAATGAAGCTCGAAAGTGAAGAATTGAATAAAACTCGAAGTACATAGTGTGTTGTTCTAAAAGGAGAAGACAAGTACTCTATTTATAGTCCACTGGTCGAATACAACTGTTTACTGACGTGACATAGTCTGATCCCAATCTGGGTGCCTGGAGCTGGTCCGAGCGCTCAAACCCTCACAGATGTTATCCGCATACAAAGGCGCCTCGGGGGCTCCCTAGGTACTAAAAGTGGTTTGAGCGCACGAACATCAGTCAGCTCAGAGTTGACTTTCTGATTCTGCTCCTTTCCGATTCCGCTTGCTTAGGTGATCTCGGTCATCTAGAATAGGGCTCACCCGAACTCATTTTTCGGCCTTCTCGAGCCATCTTTCGTTCAGGGTTCTTGTTCCTCGGAAACGCCGCGTGTTTCCTTCTCGTCCGCCAGCGTATTCTTCCACAACACCTCGTCCCTTGGACACACCTACCCAGTCGACTCTCTCCCATATCATCCTTCTTGCTAGCTGCGTCTTTTGCTCGACATTCTGTGCTCCTAAGTTCTTGCACACTTAGACACAAGACATCTTGACTTGATTGATCATATCAAAACTATCACGGGATACTTACACTATAATCCTATTCTTTTTCTAACACTTCTACTATTTTCTCTTTTATCAAACTATCTATAATACTTACTTCATTTCTTATTTTACCCCTTTAAGCATACCATAATTTAAAATACAAATTTTCTATCATCTTTCTCTTTTCTCTTACCCATTGTATATCTTATATACATAAAATATTAATATTCTCATAATAATAGTATCTACTACTTTAATTACTTTATTAGTGAGTGATCATAAATGAGATGTTCTAAATATTAGTCAATTAATTTTCTTATAATATTTATACTTATCTAACTTAACTTTTGGCGTGAAAATTTTTTATATTTAACACTATGAGAAATGTTATCCTACACCTTATCTTACACACCCAATGAGCACTTAATTTTTTTTTCGATTTGAATTTTTTTTACTTAATATAATAATTCAACCCTTAAATCTGATAAATTTTTATTCATATATACACTCAAATTCTCGTACAAATATAGTGGTCATTATTAATATATTAACCCTAGAACATGTTTCTTTCAAGAAACATTCTAATATTAACATAATAATTTAATAAATTTATTTATTAAATATTTGACAGTGAAAGCTAACTGTGCAACTCTCGTCTTTTTTTCATCATGACTTATGATTGATATTAACAGTTTTAATTATATTTTTAAAAATGATGTTATACTTATATTATATAAAATCAATAATTTTTTTAAACTATTTTTTAATAAATAAGCTAATATATATATATATATATATATTTAAAAATGATGTTATACTTATATATATTATATAAAATCAATAATTGTTTTAAACTATTTTTTAATAAATAAGCTTATATATATATATATATATATATATATATATATATATATATATATATATATATATATAATTGAATCCATTTATGTCTTGTAGCCGTTCTTGTAAGTTTATCCACGTTTATCATTTGTTCATATAAATTAACAATTTCTACCACCAGAATAAATGCCTTCGCATTATCCGGTATCTAATATGGAAATAATGATGATGAGAATAATAATAGTATATTTATTTTTTTTAAAAAAAATCATTATAAATTAAACCGTTTCCTCACTCCTCACTGATATCCCATCGCCTGTCGAGCCCTTCTCCTTCCAGCAATGGCTGCCCTCACTCCAATCGAATCCGCCGACGAAATTACCGTTGATGCTTTTCCTTTCGCCCGTGTCTACAAGAGCGGCCGCGTCGAGCGTTTCATCGGCACCGTCGTCGACTCCGCCATCAGCGTCGTCTCCAAGGACGTCCTAAAACAGTTGAGTATTCCTAATAGAGTGATCCACATTGAACCTGATATGAATCATATCAAATCCATATTAAATCTGATATTGAATCATATCAGGCCCACGTTGGGTTTGATATGGAATCATATCAGGCCTAACATGAGCTTGATATGATTCATATCAGACCTAACATGGGTTTGATATGATTCATATCAGGTCGAGCTTGATATGGAATCATATCAGGCCTAACATGGATTTGATATGATTCATATTAGGTCTAACGTGGAGGTTTTTTGATAATTTTTTCTTCTTATATTTTAACACATTTCTAAAAGTCAAAATAAATAATAGATAGCATATTTGAACTCCTTGCAACATCAGGAATCCATAGGAACTGAAATGGATGTAATCGGAACTCTCTAGGTCCATTAGTGGATTTCGATCAAAATCTACTTATGGACCTAGAGAGCTCTGGTTGTACCCATTTTAGTTCATGTGGATTTCTAATGTTGCAAAGAGTTCAAATATACTATCTATTGTTTATTTTGACTTTTAGAATGTGTTAAAATACAAAAAAAAAGAATCAACAGAAATCTTCACGTTATGTCTAATAGGAATCATATTAGACCCATATTAGACTATGCATGCATGCAAATAAAAAAGAGGAAAGAAAAGAAACGATATGCATAAGAGAGATGAGGGAGAAGATAGGAAATAGAAGAGGGAGAACAAAAAATGATAAAAAAAATTTAAATTTGTGAGAAGGATAAGAAAGAAGTGCACTTCAAAAATATATTATTTGATAAATATCAAAATAACATACCTTCTTTTATCAATTAAAATTTATAAATGTGTTATTTGATAAATTGTCGTTTTCTTTCTTTTCGTCTTTCGTCTTTGTTATCGTCGCGGTGGACCATGATGGGCGGAAAGCGATATCGGTGACTAGTTATTTGACCGGTGTCGTGTCGTAAGCCTTTGCTTCCGTGGCTACGTGTATGGTCAAGCAATGTGCATTTAAATAATTTGAAATAACGTTGTCGTTATCAAAATAAATTTAAGAGATTATTTAATCATATTAAATTTTCGTGAGGAAATTTTCTTGGACGTATTTAACATTCATCAAATTGGTTATATTTATAAATTTAAATAACTCATCAAGTGAAATATTAAAGATATACATCTTCAAATTGTTAATGTTTTCAAATAAAAAATTTGAATTATTTATAAATAATTAATAGGACATCATCAATAACAATAATAATAAGAATTATATTCTATTAAGTTTAAGAAATATTTTTCTCAAAGAAACAAAAGAAATTAATGAAGGGCTCGGCAGACACGCTGAGTCTACAGAATAGGTGACGCATGCCATGACACCATTACGCTTGGCTTGCTCCATTTTTATGGACTAATTGTATCCATTTGTGGTTTGATTTTATTTTATATGACAAAAGGCCATTTGTTCATTAAGTATCTCCATCAATTTAATCTCTAATTAAAAAAGATAAATTATTAATGACTATTATATAATAATACAAGTAATTAAGATATAAAAGAAAGCATGCTTAAAATTTTGACCCTAAAATTTTATATAGTAATACTTTATATTTCAATCATTTTGAAGAAATTTTATTTCTATATACCATCAATTTTTTCCCTTGACACCATTAATATTTACATATCTATTTTTTGATCAATTTTCAACCATATAAAATATATCTGATTTATCCATACTATAATTTTTATTTAATTTTAAAATTATTATCATATAATCTATTTTAATGTTTCTCTTGTTGTCTTTATAAATTGTAATCGGCGCCGATAGTGACAGAGCTGTCAGATGGCCAGTTCTTGGTGGATGGATCAGCTCGTTAGATATATGTGATTTGATGGATCGGCCTGTCATTTTGGGGGCCGGATCTCCTGGACCAGAAACTCCTGGTCCCTCTTTGGACCGCATACCCCATATAAAATCTTCCCTCACGTGCGAAGCATGTGCACACGCCAACGCATGAAAACAAAGCCCTAGCCTCTTCCAACTCTAGTGTCGCCTCCGTCCCTCTAGCGCCGTCTCCAGCGCCGGCCTCCCCCGTCGCCTGCGGCCTCCCTCCAGTGCTGTCTCCAGCGCTGCCCTCCAACGCCATCCCCAGCGCCCTCTCCAGTCGCCTCCCTCCCTCCAGCACCGGCCACGCCGGGAGCATCCTCTGCACGACGAGCATCACCGGGTTGGTCGGCAGGCTGGTGCCGCTCACCTATTCACTGTCGAAGGCGGCGGCGGCGACTGCAGTGCGGTTATCCGCAGCGGAGCTGAGCAACCACGGGATAAGGGTGAATTGCATCTCGCGCGGTCGGGTTGCCAACGCCATTCAGGATCAAAGCGATCAGAGAAATCTTCCCGTATATGGAAGAGCAGCAGGCGGTGGAGATGATCGAACTGTCCTCGGCGGAGTTGGCAAGGACGAAGTGCGAGGTGGAAGACGTGGCGAAGGCGGCGACGTCCTTGGCTTCGGATGAAGCTAAGTACATCAGCGGCCATAATCTCGTGGTGGATGGAGGATTCACTACATCTAAACGCTTAAAACTTTCACCATAGTGATAAATCCTGAGGCTGTGAACTGATTTTCATTAATAAAAAGAGATCATTTCATTTTGTCTCACAGTTTATTATTATCTTGTTTTTTTTTAAAGAAAAACATATCTCTAAATTAGTTTAATGAAAGATTCGATTGATTTAGTTCGCCAAACTTACAATTGTAGTTTGATTCTTTGATTTCCAACGAAACAGCTTTCCAGAGAACATATCCCTGGTCAGCTTGTTAAGCTCAAAGAAGCCACTCTTTCTCTCTATGTCCTTGAGGCATTTCCTCAAGGTAACGTGCCCCCACGGGCGGGATCAACCGGTTATGACATGGTATTCTTGCAACATGGGTCGAGAGGTCGAAGGTCTGCGGCAGCAATTGCGATAACATCAATATCTGTCCGTGCTAAACACCTTCGACCGCCATGTCATCGCCGGGCCCGTATTCACCGTGATTTACTCCCTCTCATACTCGTGGGGCAGGGGTGAGGGGGCCGCTGGGCGGCGGGACCCGCCTTTGCAACAAGGTAACGTTCTCCTCCTTCAGCATATCCAAAGACAAAGCAAGCTGTCTGATGACCGTGATTTACTCCCTCTCATACTCGTGGGGCAGGGGTGAGGGGGCCGCTGGGCGGCGGGACCCGCCTTTTTGCAACAAGGTAACGTTCTCCTCCTTCAGCATATCCAAAGACAAAGCAAGCTGTCTGATGACCTCCCTCCTCTTCATTTTTCCCTGCTATTTCAACTCTAAGTTTAGCATTCTCCTCTTTGAATCTTTCCGGTTCTTGTTTCAGTTTCACCAAATGACCGTTACTCCCTTCATCTGGCGTCGTTCTTAACTTCGTCTCTGCTACAATTTCTTCTTCGGGATCATCAATTTCTGAGTCCTCTGAATCGATCATGTTCACGAGCTGAGGCCTCTTCTTGTAGTACATCTCGGCACGTTTAGCAAACGAATCAGCATCCTCCTCTGTAAGGTTTAGCATCTGCCTGGTTTTCTCTTCCAATTCTGCTTAAGAAAGAAGCATACTGAAATGTGTTTGGTCATTTGTCATTACAATTTGGCTCAATTTAGGTGTTCCTGGGTGACGTCGCAGGGGAGGAAGGTGGCCCCGGGGCAAGCATCTGCCGTGCTTGACGACCGCGAGGTCGACGACGGCAGCGACTTGGGGCTCCTAGGTGACGTCACAGGCGGCGAAGGTGGCCCCGGGGCCGAGCTCGGCGGCAACATACTTGCCGAGCTTGTGCTGGATGTCTGCGAGGAGGGAGGGAGGCGACTGGAGATGGCGCTGGAGGTCGGCGCTGGAGGGAGCGCTAGAGGGAGGCGGCGCTGCTGAAGATGGCGCTGGAGGCCGGCGCTGGAGGGAGGGAGGCGACTGGAGAGGGCGCTGGAGATGACGCTGGAGGCGGCGCTGGAGGGAGGTCGCAGGCGACGAGGGAGGCCGGCGCTGGAGGGAGGGAAGCGACGCTAGAGTTGGAAGAGACTAGGGCTTTGTTTTCATGCGTTGGCGTGTGCACGTGCATCGCACGTGAGGGAAGATTTTATATGGGGTATGCGGTCCAGGGAGGGACCAGGAGTTTCTGGTGCAGGAGATCCGACCCCGTCATTTTGACGGGTCTATTCAAAATGAATTACGAATTAAACCGATCAGTCTGTACAAAAAATAAAAATTATAAACCAAATCCATACGATTTATTTAATTTAATTATTTTATAAATAAATTTTGATTTGAAAGTGTATTTCTATTTTAAAATTTTCATTTCTTTACTCCTCAATTGGCGGATCGGATCCATTCCAGCTTAGTCCGACCTGATTCATTTGGAACCGTAATCCACGCCAATTAATCCGTTTAAACTCATTTTTAATTCAATCAATTTAAATTATTTTACGAATAGATGCATGTGGTTATCGAAGTATATACATCGGAAATTTTCCGCATCCAAATTAGAAAGTTTTCAAATCGCCCATCATGAGAATGATCAAAGTGTCTATTGCTTTTGGCACCGTTCCCGTTCTACCCATTCTATCCACAATAGGTTTTAATTCTACTCCGAGCCATATTTAAAAGATTAAAAATAAAAATATTTTTGGGATTTGGATGCAAGCAATGTAACATCTCGAGCTTTCCCGGCATCCATTCGTGAAAAGCAAATTTCTCTCACCTTCTCTCACATGTGAATATTTATTTTTAATCTAACTTTTAAAATTAAAATTAATTATAACAAAAATGATTATACACATCTGAAGTGTCTCATAGCCTAAGTCTCCAGATTATATATATATAAAAAATTAATCTTTATCCAATTGTAATAAATTTGTCACCGTCTAATCAATTGGACATCTCATAAAAACTACTAAAATCAGAATTAATTGTAACAAAAGATAATTATATTCATCTAAGACGTCTTCCACAACTCATCCCTGGATTATATTAAAGGAGGTAAATCAAAGAGTAAAATTATAATCAACTATCAAGTTGGCTAGGTAATGGGAAGGGTTTTTTCTCGAGGGCATACACCCATCGAAAATTAATCCCTTGTCCCATTATAGAAAGTATGACACCCTCTAGCTAGCTACTAAAATTAAAACCAATGGTGGCAAATGGTATCAAATTCCCAAAAATCTAAATAGACTAAGTTTATGAGTGGATTTCGGTCAAAACCAACATATTGACTTAGAGAGTTTTGATTGAACTCATTTGAAATCCTATGAGTTTCTGAAGTGCCAAGGAATCCAAATGTATAATTCTTTACTATTTTCGGACTTCCCTAGTAGTGTCAAGGAGGAAAAAAGTCTTCCAGACCTTCTAAAAGACCTTAAATGATATTTATATGTTTGAAATTGGATGGTTACGGGTTAGCCCCGTAACAAATAATCGATCTCTAAACAAACTTTGTTTTACTTCTAGAATGCCCCAAAACTCATCCTGAGTTAAAAGTTATGATCTCTACAAGATGAAACTATCACTAAAGAATTAAGCTTGAAAAATAGTAATGGAGAGCATATTTAGACTCCTTGCAATATTAAAAATCCACAAAATTTGAAATAAGTATAATCTGAGCTCTTTTGGTTGATCGTGTAAGATCAATGCATATGAGAAGGGGGGATAAATCACTTATATTTAAATTTTGTTCTTTTTAAAATGAGTGCGTTGCGGAAAAAATAAACTAAGAAAAATAGAAAGAAAATAAAATATGATTATTTTTCTTAATTTGGAGCCTTCGACGATTCTTACTCCAAGACTTAGACCTTTCGACTTTTCTAACAGGTAATCAACTAATCAATCGTAATTGAATACACAAACGCAAAAGAAAGTGTAACAACGTCTACACTTTATTTAAGCAATAATTAACTTTAAACTAAAAATGTTACCTGATCCGGTCCGGAAGCTGAGTCAGACGGGCCGTCGGGTGAGGTGGTGAGAATGTTGACGAAGTCACGACGTCTTGGAAGGGGGTGTACTGAGATGACTCCCGTGTTGACCAAGTCTCCAAAAGTCCTCTGGTCAACGCTACCTGCAACCAGTGACCGGGTTTACCCGGCCCCCGGTATCCCGATGCTCGAGATAGATCCAACGAATATATGAGTACAAGACTAAGCTATGAAATAATGAAAATGCATATGAAATATGAACGAGGAACGTACCCTGGCCCAGGGGGGCGCCCTCGGATGGGACGCGACTAGAATTGTCGCGACCCGGAAGAGTAGATGACTCCGATCAGGCTGGAGAGCTGGATCTGACAACGAGAAGTAGAACGCGGCATGAGCCCAAAAGACGAGCTGCAGGTCGGGAGATAATAGCGCCACGTAAGCCGGGGCACGAGATCGGCACATAAGCCGAGACCTGAAATCGGCACGCAGGTCGAGACAAGACATCGGTACGCAGACCGGGATAAGACACCGGTACGCAGACCAGGATAAGACACCGGTATGCAGACCGGGAACTGATATCGGCGCGTAGGCCGGGAACTAGATCGGTACACAGGCCGGGACACGACACACAGGCAGGATGAGCGCGTAGGTCGGAATACCGTACCCAAGTCAGATCGGCGCAAAGGCCAAAATACAATAAAACGGCACGAAGGCCAGGAACACAACGGGAACTAAATACAGTCCAATCAATGACAACAGCCACGGTGGAGGCCGCACTCGGCCACCGACGACGGGGAAGGGAGAGGTAACCCGGAGGCGACACTGTACAAGGGGAGAATGGAGGCAGCAGTCCCCTCCCCTGGGCGGCAGCGTGTAAGAGGGAGGAAGTGGAGTGTCCTGGAGGCAGTTCCGGCGAGGGGAGGAGAAAGAGAGGCAGAGTCCGCGGGGAAGAGGTGGCTGCAGCGGCATCACACGAGGAAGTGAAACGGCGGAGGCATTTGAGACAGGCTCGCGGGGGTGAGGAGAAGGGCAGTGGCTGGTCTGCCCCGCGACGGCATGGCGCGGAGGACGAAGGAAGCAGCACTGTCGTCGCCGGCGTCGAGAGGAGAAGGAAAAAAGGGGGAAGATGGGCGGTCGTCGAGCCGGCGGCAGCGCAGCGAGGAGAAGGAAGATGGTGCTGTCGCCGTCACTGTGGGGAAGAAGAGGAGAGGGTTGTCGTCGCTATGGTCGGTGCTGCGAGGAGGAAGAAGAGGAGAGGCTATCGCCGGCGTTGCGAGGGTGGCGGCGAGAGAGAAAGAGAGGGAAAGGGAGGAGAGGTAGCGACCAGTGGTGAAGAGAAGGAGAGGAGTGGAGAAGAGGCGGCCGGCGACCTCGGCTCCGGCGACGTCAACGCGAGGAAAAGGAAGGAAACCCGCTACTGTGGCGGTGGAAAACCAACCACGAAAAACCCACCTCCTCTTTTTTTGCTACAGTGCCTCCCCCTTTTCTTCCAAAGCCCTAGCCAGCCCCACTAGACTAAAACGCCCTCCCATCTCCACTTAATTACACCTCTACCCCTGAACCATATCCACGTCATTACCCAATGCTTAGACGGAGATCTGAATGCACTCGTGCATTGGTGTTTGTCTGTCTGTAGTAGTCGAGTATAGCAGCGTCGTAGTACAACAGTAGTACGAAGTCGAAGCAGCCGGAAGATCGAGGAATCACGTAGAATGTTGTGACTAAGCTCTTGTTTGAATGCTCCTTATAAACAGCATTGGAGGGGCCTCTAGTGGTTCAGGGCGCCTCCAATGGTGCTTATCTGATCCGAAGACTTCGGCCTTTATTCGCTTGAAGACACCTTCCATAAGTTCTAAGGTGTCTCTAGTTCACTTAGAGGCGCCTTCATTTAGCTAAACTTCATCTACAAGAGTTATCTGTGTGGAGGCACCTTCAGACATTGAGGGCACCTCCAGTCAGCTCTGAGGCACCTCCAGTCAGTTTCGAAGCACCTCGAGCACTGTTCATCTAAGATTAACTTTTTCACTTTGCTCCTACCAAACACTTTAGTTCAAATAACAAAAGGAATCTGCAAAATAAAGTTAAAACATACAAAATAAGATGAAATAAATTTATTAATTATATCCTGCTTTACCAAGACCAAGATTTATTCTTGGTCTCAACTTGGTATTTCAAAATAGATTTAAGTTGGACCAGCGCCTACAGTGCCACTAGGACTCGTCCTCACTGAATCACTCTCGTCCAGTGCTTACCTTACTTATCATTTTCAGACTTACTTAACTCTTGACCTATAAGATCTTCCTGTCAGATGCTTTATATAGACTTCAATCTATTGTCAAGTTCTATGGACCAAACTGAACTTCCTGCCAGATATCTACCTATCCGAACTTCCTGCCAATTATCAGGTCCTCCAAGCATAACTGGACTTCAGCCTAATGCTAGGTCTCATTAAATCTGCTAGTCTTGCACACTTGGTAAATAGATTAGAACACACAATATCTAACTTTACCTTTTTGTCATCAAAACCTGATTATTAGTACTAATTGTATCAATATTTTTTCCATTTTGATGTGATGCAACCTAGGTTAAAGTTCGAGAAAAAATGCATGATTTGAGTCAATTTAATTATTTAATTATGAGTTCTCTAACCCAACTCATTATTCTTCTCCTTTGGCATACATAAAAACAATGTAAGATACAATAAACAAGCAAAACATCAATACTTTTGAACACATCTAGAATAATATAAGTTAAAATATCTGCTTTCAAAAATGTCTGAAGGAAGATCTTTTCTTGAAAATATCTCTTTTTAAATTTGCCTTAAAAAATCATCTTAGATTTTTCAATCAAGATTCCCCCTCAATCTAACACATCTTTAGAAATTTTTATTAACTACAAGAAAAATTCCGTATCTGTCTTATGAGGTTTTATCAATATGAGAGGGTTACCATATTTTTTAAGTTAAGGTTCACTCTTCCCCTTTCAACACACATCAAAAAGATTTAACTAATTGATTTTTAGGTGTGCACCAACAATAACTTTTGAAAAATTAAAAAAATATTTCTAAGCCATGAAAAATATTTTAAGTGAATGGGAAAAAAGTTTTGACAAACATAATTAAGACACATATTACTTTTTCTAAAAACACTTAAAATATTTGAGATAAAACATTGTCTTCAAAAATCTTTTAAGTACTTAAAAAAAATTACCAAGTACATGAATTTTCATAAAGAATTTTTAAAAGAATTTTCAAACTTTTAAAGATTTTTCAAAACATTAGGAAGAATGTGTTTTAAAATATTTTCAAAGTTTTTTTTACGGAACACATTTTCAAATCAAACTATTTTTCAAAATATTTTTGTTAAAAATATATATTTCTATAGTAATTTTCAAAGATAATGGTGAACACATTTTCAAAGTGTTTTACAAAGAAAAAATATTTTTCAAACAGAATTCCATAATTATGTTGAACCGATTTTGTCAAAAAGTTAAAGATAAAATTTCCAAGATATTTTTTAAAATATTTTATTTGAATATCTTTATAAAATGTGTCTTCCAATTGAATCTCCCCCTTTATCTGACATTTGCTTATAAACTCCTTATTAATTATAAGGATTACATATCTATGTATTTGGGGATCTAGAAATTTATAGTTTACCTAGAAAATATAGACATTAAGTGTTTTTTGACAATCATTTTAAAAATGTATGTTTTTGAAAGCTATATAAGTAATTGCACTTAATCACTCATGAATCATTAATATCTTGAAAATTAAAGTATTTTCAATTTACTTTTCTTAACATCTCAACCATTCTAGATTTTCAAATATAGTAACTTTTTATGATTAGAAAGATACTTAATGATTTTGTCTGAAAGTGGAGAAGATGACGGGCTGGGAACGTGACTTTGTGGTGGACTAGAAGTAAACTCCTAGCTATCCTGTAAAACCAGGGGTGTTAGTGCTATGCCGAGAAAGAGTTTTCGACGTTGACCCTTCGACGTTCAAGTCAGCCTTCAATTTAGTAGAGAATAGCAGAAAGACTGTAGCTAAAGCGTGTAGAATAACAAGATATCACATACCTCCACCTGTGTATAATGTCAGTGTAACATCTATGCACGCATGTCAAATCGTATGCATGTTTTCCAAAGCTTCCTAGAAAAAGGCGAGTCAAAAAGTGTTCCTAACATCTTTCCTTAAGTGAGCAAACAAATATCTGATGTGATAAGCTAGAGGCTTCTAAAGTACGATTTGCATGATAGACATGCTCTATTGTTGGCGGCATAAACTACCAAAAAAATATGATGAGATATGGAGGTGGATCCCATTATTGGCTGATTGGAGCTCGCTCGATTAGAAGCTTCTAAAGTACGATTTGTCTGTTGGGCATGCTTTATTATCAATGACACAAACCTCTAAAAGGGTATGATAGGTGGGTCCCACTATAGGTCAACCAGAGGCCGCTCGGCAAGGACGTCCCAGCTCGGTCATATACTGAATAGAGTTATCTTTCTTCACCCAGCTTTTTCAATGTTGGAGGATTGCCTTTCATCCGACTGGCCATGGCATCCAGCCATGAAGATGGTCCGGGGGATTTACGACTTGTCTCTTAACCATAGTCACAAGTTCTCAGCGGATGACCGTCCGGATAGTCATGCCCTTTTGAACCGCTACACCCGGTCGATGGACCTGAGCTTTGACTATCTTGAATTTGACCCCCACGTCAGTTGTTCTTCCCTACTTTGACCCATATTCGATGGGACCCCTCTTTATCACTGTATCACAAGCCATCCTCTCAAGTCTAGTCGAATGAGACTGTAAGCCCGACTGATTAGATGATTAGTATGTTCTACAACTTTTCTTCCTGATCGGGTGTTCCAGGATTTAGAGCCACTGCTCGGCTAAAACATTCACTGCTCCTGTCATTTGTCAATGAGATGCCTTTTCCTCGACAGAACGTGCTAGGGTTTAGAGCTGCCGCTCGGCTATTTATATTCCGAGGTTGATGTTGCTTAGATCTAACACGGACAACACTTAGTTGTTTTTAACTCCCTTTTGATCTCTACTCCGATTGGCATTCATACTTTGAGGTTGATGTCACTTAGATGAAACATGAACAACGCTTAGCCATTTTTTAACTCCCTTCTAATCTCTTCTCCGAGTGACTACCCTCACTTAATGTCTTTTAATTGCTGCTGACATCACCATAATTTCTCGAAAATTGTTCAAATCCCTAACTATTAATGCAAAATATGTTTGGTCATACCTTTTAATCATGCACTCTCCTTCCTCATTAATGCCATTGGTGGCTGAGTGTCACGTGTCGCAATCCTCTACTAGCACATGTATGATGTGATAGACGACTATAGGGATTTGATCTAATGGTTGCCTTTTTGAACTCAACAGCCAACATTAAATCTCGTTTTCCAAAACTCTCGATCAAACGGTTAGGGTGATTGCCCACAGGGGTTTAAAATCCTTAATTTCATTCTTTCACATATATGCACCTTCGTCTTCTTCGTATCTACACCTTCACCTTCTTACTTTCTCCTCTCTATTCGTCGCCGACGATCCTTTTTCCTCAGTAAGTTCCTCTTTCATTTTCCTTTTAATACTTACTTTTCATCCCCCTTTTCATGGCACAATCTCCTTCCTTACCCCCAGCCATCCGGGGTATAGTACACCTCCATCAAGTCTGATTTTAACAATGATAAGGTAGATCAAATAAATATGACCTACCACATTTCCGACAACTACCAAATCGTCATTCCTTCCGCCTATGCTCACCCCCATACACCTCCAGATGGTTTCCTTCCCTTCTTCAAAGACCAATTCTTTGTTGGTCTGTGATTTCCCATTCATGCATTCTTTTCTTAAGTCTGAAGGTACTTCCAAATTCTTATGCAACAGTTAGTGCTTAATTCATTTAGGTTATTGTGTGAGGTTGTGATCTTGTTCCGTATGTACGAAATTCCTCTTTTGTCCCGTATTTTCATTATTTTTACCACTCAAAACTGTCCAAGTCAGGCACCTTCCTTTTTCAAGCCCGAATGAGGGCTGTCTACTTCGAAAAGATGCCCACGTATAACAAGGGTTAGAAGGACCACTGTTTCTTCATCTATCTTCCCGGTCGGTCCACTTTCTCGACTGGGTGGCAAATTGAACTACCAAAAGTCCCTGCTTTGAGAAAATACTAATGGGAGTCGACCTACCTCCAAGTAGTCTCGCATCTAGTCAGTCAGAAATATCATATCCACAAGTTGCTACAAGAGGGTGTCCTATATATGTTTGGACTGAGTCCTCTCCGAACATGGCTACCCAAATCCCTCGGTAAGTCATTCCTCCTATCGTTTTTAAATCTAATTGATTTTTTTTCTTTTGCAGCTCAAATCATGCTCAAGTCCTTACTGAGCGTCACAAACAAATTAACTGATGCGGTGATCAACTCCCGAGGGGCTGCTGAACTGGAGAGCCAACGATTAGGCCTTTTTGGAAGAGCATACTGGCAAGGTGGAAGCAAGCTGGGGGATAGGTAGTGACGCCGCGGCTAATACTGTCGAGCTACCACCAGAGCATTCCTCCATTGTGCCTATAGAAGTTCCTTTGAAGTCTGCTACTTCTAGCGACCCGTTGATTTAACGCAAGCACAGAAAAGGCCCTTGCTGGAGGCTTCTTCTTGCTTGGCTACCTTTGTTCCAAAAACTTCTATCGCCATGCTAGCGATGCGACCCCCATCGAAGCGAGGTGAAAGTTCTTCTTCCACAATTCTTGAGAGGGCAGCCAGCCTGCTGACTCCTCCATCTTTTGATCGAACGCTGACTCTGACCACACTTCTGTCCAACATGATGATTGATTAGACCTTGGCTTATCTGTCACTGGTGTCGATCGGTCCTTCGGCTCACATCTCTACCATCCACTCCACCCCATCATCCAAATCGAAGGGGAAGGCCAGCTCGGAGGCGATCAACGCCATCTCTCAAAGGTCTATAATAGTAGTTCTTAGACTACCTACCGATGAATGGAGGTACCCGGATCCTGACCAGCCATGCACACCTGAGCTCAAGATAAGAATACAGGGTCCTTTGGCTTAGAATTTGGTGGATGCTAAAGCAAGGGCGACGATGATTCTGCCCGGCGAGCTCTCTAGCAGCTTTAGCAAAAAATCCACTAGAGTTTGTTCATTCAGACTTTGCACATTTGTGTTTCCTGCTCTGACTTACATGACTTCTTTTTCCGCCTGTGCAGTTTTGGGTGAAGAGCCTGGCTATGTGCCAGATACTGACCTTCCTCGAGCATAAGAACAAGCAGCTGCAGGCCTCGATCGAGGAAGCAAGTGCCTCACGAGCCCGGGTTGAGCAATTAACCACCAAGGTGTACCGATTGAAGAAAGACCTGGACACTTCCTCCGAGCAACTCTTAGGCCCCGAGCAGCTCTTAGGTTCCAAGCAGGTACTAACGGTGGAGAAAAATAAAAATCATAACCAAACCCTCTAACTCGACCAACTAACCAAGTAGGCACATCATTTTGAGTTAAAGATCAACTCTGCTAATGTCAGGAAGCTTAGGGCTATTGAGGACTCGGAGCTAAAGAACAAGGAAGCTCGGGTTCTGGCTAAAAAGCTCAAGGATGTAGAAAACATCTTAGCTAAGGAGTGGGTCGGTCGTATGGCCGAACATACGAGCCACGAAAGTCAGCTTAGCAAGTTCAAAAGAACAGTTGATGAGAAAGATGCCTAGCTATGAGCACTGAAGGCCGAGTTGGCCAAATTTAAAGGAGAAGAACCCGTGCGGTTAGACACCTACAGGGTGGAATATCTCTACTCAAAAGAGTTTAACCAAATGCTCATAGACCGGACCATTTGCTTGTTCAGCTTTGGTATAGAGGCGACTATTAAGCAGCTAAAGGAGAACGACTATCTTGTAGTGAAGCTCCCGGTGATGTTCATAAAATGGGAGAAGATCATGGAGACGCTCCCCGACAGTTAACCGCCGATCTGGCATAGTTTTTCTGCGCATTTAGCGACAACCCCTTGTATGTGCTAAGTATTTCATGTAAAATGCTAAGTCTAGTTCAATGCACTCCCGTTTTGCCTTCTTGAGTTTTTTTCTCTATATGTGTTCTAATTGAAAACTAGATTCTAACATTTGAGACTTAGTTTTCTTGGTCTACTCGAGTAGTACGGTGCGTGAGAGCTGGGCCTGCTCAAAACCTTGGTTGCATGACATGATATTTTAGTATACTTGGCACGAGGGATTTGTCCGTGTATAAGTTGGTCGAACGACTCAAGAGTATGGAAACCTCATAGCTTAGTTCACTTATAACTTGTTCGAACGGAAGAGTCATTGACATTTAGGCGTGAAGGATTTGCTCGCTTATAATTTAGCCGAACAGCTCAAGAGTTTGAAAATATGAGAGCTTAGCTCACATATAACTCACCCGAACAGGTAGAGAATCTTTGACACTTAGACATGAAGGCTTTGCTCGCTTATCACTTGGCCAAATGACTCAAGAGTCTCGAGACGTGAGAGTCTAGTTCACTTATAACTCGGTCACACAGCGCGAGAGTCTTTGACACTTAGAAGTGAGGACTTTGTTCACTTATAACTTGGTCGAACGACTCAAAAGTCTAGAAGCGTGTGAGCTTAGCTTACTTATAACTCACCTAAATGGCTCAAGAGTCTTTGACACTTAGCCGCGAGAAATTTACTCACTTATAATTTAGCCAAATGACTCAAGAGTCTAAAGGCGTAAGAGTTTAGCTCACTTATAACTCATTTGAATGGGTCAAGAGTCTTTAACACTTAAGCATGACAACTTTACTCGCTTATAACTTGGTTTAATGACTTAAGAGTCTGGAAGTGTGAAAGTTTTGCTCACTTATAACTCACCTGAACGGGTTGAGAGTCTTTGATATTGAGGCGTGAGGGCTTTGTTCGCTTATAACTTATCCGAGCGTCTCAAGAGTCTAGAAGTGTGAGAGCTTAGCTCACTTATAACTCGCTCGAACGGGTCGATAGTCTTTGACACTTAGGTATGAAGGCTTTGCTTGCTTATAATTTGGCCGAACGGCTCAAGAGTCTAGAGGTGTGAAAGGTTAGCTTGCTTATAACTCTCCCGAACTAGTCGAGATCTTTGACACTTAGGCACGAGGATTTTGCTCACATATAACTTAGTCGAATGACTCAAGAGTTTGGAGGCGTGAGAGCTTATCTTGTTAGTGTAATTTTCCTATGTCAAGGTTGACCGGGTTCACTAAGCTTGAATTGGCTCAAGCTTGAGTCATGGTGTTTGAGTTTTGATGTTTGACAATGTATAGAGATTGCAGGTGCAATCATTCATTTGGGGAGATTGGTGGAGCAATTCTCCTTTGGTCAATGGTTGACCAGTTTGATACGAAGAAAAGTCAAATATATCAAGATTAACCGAATACTTAACTGGGAAGTCCTAACTAGAAGTTAGGCAAGGGCAAGTCCAACGGAGAGGTTGGTAGATGATGAAAAATCAAGTGGGTCAATGTTGATCAAACACTTGATGTGGAAAGTCCTAGTGAATGAATCTAGGTAGTTGGAAAGTCCTGATGAGTGATGACAGACAGATAGAAAGTCCTAGTGAGTGAAGCCAGACAGTTGAAAAATTGATATGAGTGAAGCCAAGTGAAAGACCTAGTGAGTGAAGCTAGGCAAATGAAAAATTCTGGTGAGTGAAGATAGGTAAAAGACCCAGTGAGTGGAGCTAAGCAGTGAAAAAATCCTAGTGAGTGAAGTCAGGTGAAAGCCCTAGTGAGTCAAGCTAGGTAGTAAGAAAATCCTAATTAGTGAAGTTAGGCAGTAAGGAAGTCTTGATAAACGAAGTCAGACATGTGGAAATCCAGGTGGGTCCAGGGTAATCAGATGTACATCTGGTGTTTAGAAGTCCAAGTGGGTCTTGAAGGACCAGACACTTCGCACGAGACAATAAGTCCAAGTGGGTAAAGATTGACCAGACACTTGGCACGGCTAGAAAAGTCCAAGTGGGTCAAAGGATTGATCGGACACTTGGTAACGAAGTTCCAGCACGTCAAGGTTGACCAGATGCTAGGCACGAGCGAGACCCAACAAATCATAGTTGACCAGATGTTAGATTTGAAACCCTAGACTTGAGTTAGTCAAGTTAGGGTTGGTCAATTGATCAGCCAATCGATTGAACCACAGCCCAATCAATCAGTTATCGATTGAGGCTAGGCCAATCGATCAGGCAATCGATTGTAGGTCGCTCGCGAAAAGCACAGTTTGCTCCCCAATTGATCAGTCGATCGATTGGGATACTCTAATCGATCAATCAATCGATTGGACCTTGTTTTCTCGCAAGATCGCAAGGTAGATGGAATTAATCGGTAAATCGATTGCAGATTTATTTATGAGAGCATTAGTCGATTGATCAAAGTCTCCCCAATTCATTGGTCAATCGATTGAGATATGACCATTGCGCAAGTTCAAGCTATGGATGGCTAGGATATGATGTGACAATCAATTGGGAGCATGCCCAATTGATTGGGAGCTCTAGAAACGCAGATATAAAGGTGACAATGAGTTCAAATAATATAGGCCTTTCACTCTGATTCTCTCTAGCTCTTCACACTCTTCATCGCCAGATCTTGAAGTGTTCTTGGGATAAGTGTTGCTACACTTCCAAGAGTCAAGAGGCATCCTTAAGCTACACAAGATCAAGCAAGAAGAGGTTTCTTTTATATTTTTGTATTTACTTCTTGCTTCGAGTTGTATCTTGTTATGTGAGTGTTGTATGAGATTTCTCCACCTCTGATTTTTCCGAGAAGGAGTTATTTTATTAGTGAAGGGTGTGCTCGATGTGTTGATTCTTGGATTAGTCACATCTTCTTGAAGTGGATACCAAGTAAATATACATATTAGCATTGAAGATCTTGACTTCGATTTTATCCACTATAAACTAACATCTATGAAGTAAGAGAACGAGCAAGATGAGCTATTCAACCCCTGTAGCTCTAAAGTGACCCAACATAGTTGACTTATAACTCACTCAAATGGGTCGAGAATATTTGACACTTAGGTGTGAGGGCTTTGCTCGCTTTTAACTTAGCCGAACGACCTAAGAGTCTGGAAGCATTAGAGCTTAGCTCATTTATAACTCGTTCGAATGGGTCGAAAGTCTTTGACACTTAGGTACGAGGGCTTTGCTCGTTTATAACTTGATCGAAAGGTTCAAAAGTCTGAAACATTTGCTGATTTTTTATTTTTAATTTTTCTGCATTCATGGAACAAATATTTTGCAATTTACATTAATTCAATCACAAACTTACTACTCGGCTTGGTAGGGTTATAGATGGTTTGCACTCCAAGGTCATTCCAGGTTCCTCCCATTTTCAACTTGTAAATACTAAGATCCCAAACTGAGCTTCTAGATCACTTTATATGGTCATTCATAAGGGGCCTCTAACTTATTGACATTGTCGACCGGCTTGACTCATTTCCAAATCAAGTCGTCAACCTGGAAAGATTTGGGAATCACCCTTCTGTTATAGTTTTGTTTCATCTTTTGCCAGTACACCATTAGCCGAATGACTACTTTATCCCTGATTCCGTCTATGAAGTCTATTTCCATAAGACGCCACTCGAATTTTTCTCGTCATAGAGCTACACCCGATCAGACTCCACCCCTATCTCGACTAGCACCACTGTTTCTCCCCTATGTACCAAGTGGAATAGGGTTATGCCGGTGGCTTCTCTGGGTATGGTGTATTAGACCCATAGCACGTTCGCCAATTCATCCACCCAACTTCCTCCAATGTGATCGAGTCGAGCTCTGAATCCTCTAAGGATTTCTCTATCAGTGACTTCTACCTGACCATTGCTTTGGGATAGGCTACCGAAGTGAAGGCCTGCGTAATACCATAGCCGGAACGTTACTCTCTTAGCCTTCGTTCTTAAAATTGCTTTCCATTATCAGAGATGAGCTTGTGAGGGACACCGAACTGACACACAATATTTTACTATAAAAATTTAACAATCATCTGCTCGGTTATCTTAGGGAGCGGTTATGTCTCCACCTATTTAGATAAGCAGTCCATGTATATAAGGAGAAACTTTCTTTGAATGGTCGTCATGGGGAAAGGTCCAACAATATTCATACCCCACTGGTCAAATGGATAAGACATGATGGATTCCTTCAGCTTTTCAGTAGGCGAGTGTGGTATGTTTTGGTACTTCTGACAAGATAGACAAGTTGCAATTGTCTGGGCGACATCTACTTGCAATGTAGGGCAAAAGTATCTGGCTAATAAGGTTTTCCAAGCCAGTAATTGACTGCCTGGGTGACTGCCACAAGAACCTTAGAGTACTTCTTGTAGGATGTATTGAATGTCTTCTGATCTGATGCACTTGAGCAATTGCCTCAATAAATCTCTTTTGTATAGGCGGTCTCCGATTAATTTAAACAACCTGGCTCTCTTTTTTATTAATCGAGTCAACTCCTGGTGGGCTGGCACGCTGCCTGAATAGAGGAACTCAATTAAAAGTATCCTCCAATCGCTGAAGGCTCCTCTTTTGGCTGATCTCTTGAAGGCTCCTCTGGATTTGCTAATTTGGCCAGCTCGTCCGCCTATTAGTTGTTCGCTCGAGTGATCTTTTGCACAGTCACCTCTTGGAATCCCGCCTTTAACTTCTCGAAAGTCTCAACATATAATTTCTGCATAACATTATTTATTTCAAAAGTACTTGTAATTAAGTTGCTAAGCCACCAGTTGGGAATCCGAGTGGATTAAGACTAGGGTGACTCCCACATACATGGCTGCTTGCAGACAGGAAATCAGAGCTTCGTATTTTACATCATTGTTCATACCTCGATAGTCTAGCCAAACAGACAACTACATTCGATCTTCGCGTGGTGATATCAAAAGTATGCTACTCCGCTACCTTGCCGGGTGGACATCCCATCTACGTATATTTTCCATGTCGCCTCTAGCTCGATGTTCTGTATTTCAGTCACAAAATCGGCTAAGACATGGGCCTTGATTGTCGATCTAGGCTGGTATTGTATATCTAACTCGTTCAACTACATAATCCATTTGATTAGGCTCAGACACCTCTGGGTTGAGGACTCTCCCTAATATGGTGTTAGTTAACTCAGTTATGGGATGTGATGGAAAATACGGGTGTAACCTCTTAGAGGCGAGGACCAGCTCGTACACCAATTTCTCAAGATAGGTGTAGTGGCATTAGACATCTTTCAATAAGTGGCCCAAAAAATATACCGGCTGCTGTTCAACATCATTCTATTGCACTAGCATAGATTCGACTGCTTGCTCTATGGATGATAGGTATATCCAGGGTGGCTCACCAATAATGGGCTTTTCCAGTATAGGTAAGGAAGCTAAATAATTCTTGAGATCTTCCAAATCTTTATCGCTCTCAGTGTCCCATTGAAACATGGTAGCTCAGCATAGGACTTTGAAGAATGGGTGACTCCGATCAGTCACTGAGCTTTCTTCAAGTTGTGCAGAGGGGGCATGTCTTGGAGTGCCTTTACTTTGCTTAAATTTGCTTCGATCCCCTGCTCGGTTACAATATAACCAAGAAATCGTCCACTCTTTACTCCCAATAGGCACTTGCTAGAGTTGAGCTTGACTCCATACTTCTTTAAGGTCCTGTAGGTCTCTTCTATATCTGCACAAAGGTCAGCAAATCAGAGGGATTTTACCAAAATATTATCGATGTATATCTCCATATTTATGTCGATCTGCCTTTGAAACACCTTATTTATCAATCTTTGATAGGTGGCCCCGACGTTCTTCAACCCGAAAGGGATGATGTTGTAGCAGTAGGTCCCATCTGTCATGATAAAGATGATCTTTTCTAGATTTTCCTTGGAGAATGGAACCTGATGGTAGGCCTGATATGCATTGAGCATGCAAATTAACTGACAACTTGCTGTAGAGTACACCATATGATCTATGTGAGGTAACAGGTACTTGTCCTTCGAGCAGGTTTTGTTTAAATCTCGGGAGTCGGTGCAGACCCGCCATTTGTTACCCAGTTTCGAGATCAGTACCACATTGGCGAGACAGTTCGGGAACTGAACTTCATGGATGTGTGATGACGAGTATTTTGATGCATTATTTTGACTCTTATACTTAGCATGTTTTACTTCTCATATGTTTAATTTCGCTCTTATATTATGTTTTGCGAGTAGGAGCCTATTTCAGACTTAATTATAAATTTTCTATAATTATGGAGTTAAATCTCATGTTTTTAATGTGATTTTATAGGAAACCCAAAGAGCCATGAATTAGGGTTGGATCAGATCAAATCTGGCTTGATTTGGAGATCAAATGGAGGAGATCAAGCTAAATCAATATGAACCGTTGATCCAGAGGTAGAGAAATCTTCTTCCTTCATTCAGATCTAAGCCATCCAGCTGTCCATCCAAATTTGAAGCTATGTGGACCATAAGATCTAAAGATCAAATAAACATCAATTTAATGATTTCTCCAAGTGGCGACGAATTTTAGTGTTTCCGATGGTTGTGAGCGACGACAAAGACATCTCAGTTCATGCTCAACTCATCAGAGTGGTTCTCCAGCACTTCCCCTTTCTTGGCTTCCATGTTGCTCTCGCCAACATGGATTGTAAAAGCTAGGGCTTCAAGGAAACAACGGTGGGGGCAAGCTCTGACCATCTTCACCTCATTGAAGGGGTTCTCTAGTGGTGTCCTCCACCTCTAGCGTTCTTCCTTCACTCCTACCTCCCTGGGTTTGGACGTGCAGAGGAAGAAGTGCGGCGACAGTCCATTACTTTTGATTCTTCGGTGAAGTTCCCTCCCTCGTCTATAACCAGTGTTGATTAGAGACACTCCTGCCCTCTAGGGTTCTGATGGTCAAAATTGTCTTCTGAAGATCTCCGATAGTCATCCTACTTCTCCGACAAGATTGAAGGATCGAAAGATGCGATAGAGGGGGGGGGGTGAATATCGCACGTTAAGAACTTTTTTTCGTAATATAAGAGCAAGAGCAGTGCGGCAAAAAATAAATGACTCATTTTAATTACTTGGTTCGGAGCCTAGGTCGACTCCTACTGCAAGACTCACGATCTTTGATCGCACCATTGAGAAATCCATTAAAACTCTTCTTTCCAAAATCCTTCGGAGAGAAGCAATTTGTACAAATGCAATGTATAAGATAGTAACAATATACTATCTTATTTTAATCTAAGTACAATGCAAGCTAATAAATAATAATTATACCGAAAAAAGAATATCGATGAAGTTTGTCAGTGTTGTGTTGGAGCAATAGCTTGCTTGAAGGTGCATTGTAGAATAGTAGCACGAATAAAGCCTTTACACAGAGCTGAATTGAAAACTGATTATCAATCTCAGACCTTGAGCTTCACTTTTATAAGAATCGTCATCGTTCGGTCAACTGATCCTTCGCAGCGTCGTAGGAGCACAAGAGAACAGATTGTGAGTTGTTTCGTTGTTATGTTGACCTTCAGCCTTTACCCTCCTTATATAGGAGGTTCGGGTAGACCCGACCCCGGGCCAGGTCTGGCCCGGACCCGACCCAGGCCCGTAACCAGGTCAACAGGCCGATTGCCCGTTGACCTGGTTCGCCGGGTCGAACCGGAACCGGCCCGGCAAGTTGCCGGGTCGGTTCCGGTTCATTCGCTGTAAAACTAGCAAACCACCGGTTAACCGGTGGGTTGAACCGTCGGTTCAGTCGATAATTTTTTTTTATCTTAAACGGCTTGAACTGCCCGTTAACCGACGGTTCATAGCCGTTGGAACCGTCGGTTAACCGGCGGTTCGTAGCCGTTGGGAGAGTTTTTGAGGTATTTTTTTCAACGGTTAGGATCATTTGACCATTTTTTTATCAATGACTATGATTTAGTGTCCGTTACTATCAAAACTCTATAAATAGAGAGCTCATTTCATCATTTTCCACACACATATTCTCTACTCTTAATCTCATTTTCGTATTCTCTAATCTCTAGACTCTACACGCTTTCGTTTCCAATTTTCAATTACAATGGAAGGAGGCCACGGAGGTGCATCATCTCGAGCTCGGAAGGGAAAGCAAATAATGAATCCGCGAGAGGAGGACCTCAATATTCAATCCACCGATGATGAGATCGAGCATCTTCCGAATCCGACACCTGAAACACAAGGAAGTACCAATGCAATTACTTCTAAGGTTCATGAACTTCCTCCTCTAAAGTCTTCTATTTTCACTAAACATTTTGAGAAGGTCACTCTTCCGTCGGGAGAAATGCGTGCAAAATATAATCACTGCAATGCTTCCAACAAATTCCAAGCCGACGGTGGCTATGAGTCGTTGAAATGACATGTAGAAACGAAGCACCCAACGGAATATGGACTCGACCGTTCTCAAACATAATTATCAAGATTTTCTTCAACTAGCGGTAGTACCGATTCCGGTTTATTTTTATATTCGGATAATAAATTAAGAGAATCATTAGCTAAATTTGTTTCCGTAGAACATCTTTCTTTTAGTTTTGGATCTAAATGCACATTTGAAGATTTTTGTAAAGAATCTCTTAATCCATGTGCTAAACGTGTTCCTAGAACTACATTTACTCGTACAATTAAAAAATTAGTAAAACAAGAAAAAAAATTTAATTGATGAATTTAGTAAATTAGATAATAAAGTTTCTTTATATTCCGATATTTTGAGTGATCATTGGCAAACACATTCGTATATGAGTGTGACTTGCCATTGGATCGATAACTCTTGGAACCTCCAAAAAAGATTATTAGCTTATAGAGTTTTTGATGAATCACATAATGCTCATAATATCGCACAATTATTATGTTTAATTTTAGAAGAATATGGTTTAACTCATAAAATATTTTCAATATCATTAGATAATGCTAGTTCCAATATCGCTTGTATAGATGATCTAAAATTTATTTGTCAACCTATTATTGGAGGTTTATTTTTTCATATTCGTTGTGTATGTCATGTTTTAAATTTATGTGTTCAAGATGGTTTAAAACTTTTAGAAAGTTATATTAAACCAATTAGAATTGTAATTTCTTATTTATGGTCTCATCCATCTATAATGAAACAATGAGGTAGGTTTTGTAAAATTAATGGGATGAGACCTAAAAAATTTCCACGTGATGTACCAACACGTTGGAATTCAACATACAAATAATTATTACAAGATTCATTTCAATATAAAGAATTATTATGTTCATTTTTTACACAAAACACTAATACTAATATATATTTATTTTCACAACAATGGAATATTTGTAGTAGTATTTGTGAAATTTTAAAAGTATTTAATGATGCAACTGAACAACTTTCCGGTGTTTATTATCCCACTGCTCAATTAGTTTTAGAAAATTTTTCTAATATAGTATTAGTTTTAAATGAACATATTAATAATGAATCTTTATCTCCTTTCATCTTAGCTATGAAAACTAAATGGGAAAAATATTTTTATTTAATTCCTGAAATTTATTTAATTGTATTTGCTTTAGATCTTAGATTTAAATTAGAAGTTTTACAAGAAATGTTAACTTTATATTATGATGCTTTAATTCCTATTAAAGATTCTTCTTTCCCTGATCCAGTTAATATTATATATAATGTTAGAATTTATTTATATGATATTTATAATCAATATTATGTAAAATATGGAACACAAATTAATATTTCTGAAATACAACAAACTACTAGTAGTAATTTAAAACTTACAAAAGCACAACTCTTATTAAAAGAATGGACAAAACATCCACGAGGATCCTCAAGTTCCACACAGGAACTTGAGAATTATTTTACGACTTCTTTTGATTTTAATGAAGCAGATAGCGAAAACTTTGATATCTTAAAGTGGTGCTCACAGAAGGCTCAAAGCTTTCCCGTTCTCTCCGTGATCGTAAAACAAATTTTAACTTGTCCAGTGTCAACTGTTGCTGTGGAGTAGACGTTCAGTGCTGGCGGTAACATATTAGATGAACGACGATCAACTTTGTCTCCCGACTCATTGGAAGCCCAAACATTACTGGACGATTGGACCAGAACAGTGAAAAGAATCCAAGGAATGCAACTTTCAGATGACAAAGTTGAAGATTTTGATACTGAAGGAATAAATATGATAGGAACAAGAAATGGTAGTGAGTGAAAATGTAAAAGGATAAAAATGTAAAATAAAATGTAAAAGGATAAAAATGTAAAATAAAATGTAAAAGGATAAAAATGTAAAAGAACTATGTGGGATTTGATTCCCCTAAAGGGATACGTAAGCAACTTAAATAAGTACAAGCCCTTTTTCTAATAAATTTTAATTTTTAATGTTTAATTTTAAATTTTAAATTTTTTTAACATAATAATCTTGAACCGTGGCAAACTGTGATGAACCATGAACCGAACCGTGAACCGATGATTCCGAACCGTAAACCGTAACCATCTTCGGCGGTTAAGGTTAAGGGTTGACCTGCCTGGAACCGTCGAACTGGCGGTTCCAAACCGTCGAACCATCGGTTTCGAACCGTGGTCAGGTCTGGGTTCGGGGCGCTCGGATCCCTTCGGGCGCCCTGAATATGACGTAGCAGACCCAACCAGGATGCTCGACGCGGCGAAGTGACATTTGGGGATAAAATTCACCTCCGGGTGCCTGGACCTGTTCCGGGCACCCGGACCTCCGGGAGCCCGGATCCATCCCGGGCACCTAGACCCTGGTTTTCCAGCAACTTCTTTCCTGCAAGAAAACATTAGTCCGGAGGCAAACATACGATATATATATTCTGCAAATCAAAGTGTTAGCACAGTTTAAAATTAACAAGTAGAGTATTAGTTAGATTCTGTCTCCTCGAGACCGAAATCTAGTCACGGTCTCGACTTAGATATCCGAAATGGGTCTAAGTCAGATCGACGCCTAATGTTCCCTTCCTGGGAACGCGTCCTCACAGTCACTCCCCTCCAATGACTTACCTTCATGTACCTGTCAGACGTCCGGTCAGCCCTTCGACCTATCTGGGCTTCGTGCCAGCTATCTGGTCAACCCCTCGACCTAGATGGACTTCGTGTCAAACGTCCGGTCAACCCGTTGACCCGTTTGGACTTTGTGCCAAACATCTGGTCAGTCCGTCGATCTGTTTGGGCTTCTCCTGCACACTCGGTCAGAGTGTTAGATAACAACAAAACTAACTTAACATATTTTGTCATTCATCAAAACTTGAGTTAGACCGTTAGTGCTAACCGCACCAACAATCTCTCCCTTTTTGATACAATGACAACCTGATTAAGTTAGTGAAAAAATATACAAGTAAAAACAAGCATAAGATTGTTAAGTTAGCCTTTTAAATTTTATTATTTTTGTTGTTTGTTTAACTAACTTAAATCAACTAACCCTCCCCCTTTGACATTAATCAAAAATTAACATAAAACAAATTATAATTAAACATGGAACAAAGTTTAGAAAAGTCTAGAAATGTAAGTCAGATTATCTTGGGGGAGTTTAAGCTAGAAACATAGACTATTTTATTTAAAATCATAGTTAAAAAATAACTAAGTTTTAAAGCTTTAGAAAAGTAACTTTCGAACTTGTAAAAAATTTTAAAATTTGCAAATGTAACCTAATTTTTGAAATAAGCTTTGCAAATATAATTTTCAAATATAGCATTTTTATAAAAAAAATAATTATTAGGGCTAAGTCCAATTTTCAAATCAAAATTTAAACACTAAATGAGATTTTATTTTTCAAGACACAGTTTGTAAAATCCAACTTTTAAAACTAACTTTTGAAACTAAGTAAAATCTCTTTACAAACCTAAGTTTGTAACCTCTAATTTTCAAAATAAATTTTCAAAAATATGTTTTTAAAACCAAGTAGTATATAATTTTCAAAATGAAGTATGAAAAAGCTAAGTTGCAAAATTGAGTAAAGTCTATTTTTCAGAATTAAGCTTGTAAAATTTAATTTGCAAATATACGTTTGTAAGTTCCAAATTTCAAAACTAATTTTATTACATTTTCAAAATTTGTTTGAAAAATCATATTTTCAAAACTAAATAAAATCTAATTTTCAAAATCAATTTTCAAAACTAAGTTGGATCCAATTCTTAAAAACAACTTAGTTTTATATGAGTTAATTTTCAAACACATTGAAAATATTTTTTAAAAAATATTTTCCAAAAACTAATTTCAAAATAAAGGGAAAATTAGTATGAAAATAATTAAATCTCCCTCTAAACCTGACTTAATTTAAAAAAAAAAAAAAATTAAACCTCCCTCTGAATTTGATATTCTCTTAATTTATTACACTCCCTTAATTTTTTTTAAAAAAATTTTAAAGCATTTTTAAAATGATTTTTAAAAGAGTTTTTAAAATAATTTTCAAAGTTTTTAAAATGATTTTTTAAAATAATTTTCAAAGTTTTTATAATGATTTTCAATTTTTTTTAAAATAATTTTTAAAGTTTTTAAAATGATTTTTAAAAGATTTTTTAAAGTTTAAAAATGATTTTAAAAATATTTTTTTAATTAATTTTTAAAAAAAATTTAAAATGAATTTTTAAAAGAATTTTTTAAATATTTTTTTAAAGAATTTTTAAAATATGTTTAAATAATTTTTCAAAGGATTTTTAAAAAGATTTTTAAAATAAATTTTAAGTTAAAAAGATTTTTAGTATAAATTTTAATTCAAAATAATTTAATTTAATAAAATTTGCTTTAATGTTAATTAGATTTAATTTAATTTTAATTAAATTTTAATTCAAAATAATTTAATTTAATAAAATTTGCTTTAATGTTAATTAGATTTAATTTAATTTTAATTAAATTTAATTAAATTTTAATTAAATTTAATTTCAGTTGGATTTAATAATTTTAATTGAATTTTAATTAAATTTAATTAAAAATTGCTTTAATAATTTTAATTAAATTTAATTCAATTTAATTAAATTTAATTTAATTTTAATTAAATTTAATTTAATTTTAGTTAGATTTACTTCGATTCAATTCGATTTGTCTCGATTCGATTTAAAGTCCTTAGTCATCTTACCTGATTTATATTTTTAATCAGGGAATCCTATAATTTTGTCAGATGAGTTCGGTTTAGTTTTAGGGTTTGATTTAACTTTGTGTTAGATTCAGGTTTAGCATTGTGCTCAACAAATAGACATTCTTGGGATAAACTTTTGAGCTATGATGAGTCACTTAGACATCATTAGAGTAACCATGTTTTTGAGATTTTCAAATAGTCCTATCCACTGAACTTAATACAAAACCTTGGTCTAACTGGTTAGGATCCATAAATGGCAGATTGGGTTAGTTTCACTTAGCCAAATGTACCAGGTCGAAACTATATTTTCTTAGACATGCATAGACTAAGCTTCCGTAACGTACTATCATCCAAAACTTCGGCAATACCATAGGTCAAGTTAAACTATTATCCCTTTTTATTTTAATCCTAATTACCCTACCAGGTAGGTTAGTTTTGGTTACCCTATCAGGTAGATTATTTTGGAGGTGCCAACTAGTTTGGAGCCTCCCCCTAAATTGTTGATTTTCTTTTTAAGATTTTTGTATATTTTTATTTAATCTGTAAGTTTTTAATTTTGAATTAATTAGATGAGGCAAATTGTCTTTCTTTAAATGAGTGTATTTAATGTTTAAATTTTCATTCAATTTTAATTTTATTAAGTTAATTGAATTATCTTTCTTTAATAACTTATTTTTAATCTTTAAGTTTTTATTAATTTTTAAATTTGAATTAATTAAATTATTTGAATTATATTTCTTTAAAGGTTTATCTTTTAGTCTTTTAGTAATTGTTAATTTTGAATTTTCTAGATTATCTTTGTTTAATATATTATCTTTAACATTTAATTTTAAGTTTGTTAAATTTAGTTTTGATTTTATGTGTTTGATTTTATCCTTATATCTTCTTTGTCTTTTAAGTTGATATGATTACTTAAATTTATTAGGTTAGTCTTATCTTTGTTAATTAAATTATCTTGGTTTTGGATAGCATGTTCTAGATTGATTTTATCTAGATTATTAAATACTTTATTAAAATATTTATTAATTTTATCTAAATCCATTCTCTCATTTTTAACTTTTAAATTCGAATTTAGTTTAATGTTTGACTTACTTATGTCTAAATGTTCACTTAAGTTTAAATTGTCTGAATTATTTGAATTAATTTGGTCATTATTCTGTTTGACCAAGTCAAGGTTGATGTCAAATTGATCAGAGTCTTGATTGACTTGATCAGAATGTAGATTATTTTGTGATTTTGAATTTAAATAATACAGATCTAGATTATCATGCAATGGGATAAGTTCATACTTATCTGAATCATCATGCAAATTATTTAAACTACTACTTATAGGGGTATTTTGGTAAATTACACTAACCTTAAGCGCATCCCCTAATTCAGTAGGCTTTTGAATTGGATTTGAATCGAGTCCAAAGTTGATTTTGACTTGATCATCTACCTCCAACGACTCCTCGTGAAGCTTGGTCAAATAGGTTTAAAATTCGTGGGCATCCTTGATTTTTCCTATCCTACAATTAACTTTGTTAAGTAATAAATCTGAAACTAACTTTATTACCTTTTGATTTGCTTCTGAGTTTTGTGTTGATCTTCTCAGTGCCAAGCCACTATCAAAGTCATACATGAAGATGAAGCTTTTCATCTGCATCATTCATAAATTGAATTCATGCCTCTCGTATATCTCATATGGAGGTGGTTCGTCGACGCTCCGTTCTTCTAGAAGAGACATTAGTCTTGCACACAAGGAAACAAAAGAAAGATCCCAAGACTTGGTCTTGGATTAGCAGGGCTGGAGGAAAAGAAATATGCGAAAAAAAAGATAATAATTTTTTTAATAATAAAATATTTTAAAAAATATTATTACAAATTTTTGAAAATGCGATATTTCGCTAATACCGACCAATGGTGAAAAGATGAAAATGAAGTTTTCAAAAACGGTTTTTGGAGGGAAAAACGATTTTAAACCCAGATGATGTCTATTTTACTTTTGAAAAGAACCTCCCTTGCTTGATTGATGGTTGCACCAAATCAGAGCAGTACTTGCTCTGATACCACTTGTTGGATCGATGAGTTCGCTAGAGGGGGGGGGTGAATAGCGATTAAAAAAAAAGTAGAGCGCACAGTAGAAAGGTAAAGACAAAAAAGTAAAGCAACGCTAACAAAAGTTATTTTTACTTGGTTCGGAGCCTGTGCCGACTCCTACTCCAAGGGTTGCACACAAGGGTATTTTCGATGGGCAATCCACTAGCAATTCAAAATGAATGTTACAGAAGAAGTACAAGAATTACTTAGCAAGGAAAAATCCACAATAAGAAAAACAAACAAACTAGTGCTAGTTGGAGAATCTTTGCAGCGCCGCAGGAGCACAAGAGAGCAGATTGCGAGTTGCTTCGTTGTTGTGTTGACCTTCAGCTTTTACCCTCCTTATATAGGAGGTTCGGGCACCCGGATCCCTTCGGGCGCCCTAAATATGACGTAGCCGACCCAACCAGGATGCTCCATGCGGCGAAGTGACGTTTGGGGATAAAATTCACCTCCGAGCGTCTGGACCTGTTCCGGGCGCCCGGACCTCCGGGAGCCCGGATCCATACCGGGCGCTTGGACCCTGGTTTTCCAGCAACTTCTTTCCTGCAAGAAAACGTTAGTCCGAAGGCAAACATACGATATATCTATCCTGCAAAACAAAGTGTTAGCACATTTTAAAATTAATAAGTAGAGTATTAGCTAGATTCCGTCTCCTCGAGACCGGAATTTAGTCATGATCTCGACTTAGATATCCGAAATGGGTCTAAGTCGGATTGACGCCTAATGTTCCCTTATCGGGAATACGTCTTCACAGTCACTCCCCTCCAGTGACTTTCGCTTACCTGCCAGACGTCCAGTCAGTCCTTCGACCCGTCTGGGCTTCGTGCCAGCTATCCGGTCAGCCCGTCGACCTAGCTGAACTTCGTGCCAAACGTCCGGTCAGCCCGTCGACCCGTTTGGACTTTGTGCCAGATATCAGGTCATCCCATCGACCTGTCTGGGCTTCTCCTGCGCACTCGGTCAGAGTGTTAGATAACAACAAAACTAACTTAACCTATTTTGTCATTCATCAAAACTTGAGTTAGACCGTTAGTGCTAACCGCACCAACAGAACTGTCTTGATCTCAACTTGAAAACCTTCTCAATTTCTTCAGTTGGATCAGCAACCTAGGGGTTGTTGCTTTCTAGAAGACGACCTCACCATCACTCCTCCAGTTTCATACCTCAACTTACTTGCCAAATATTTATCTTTTAGACTTGTTTGGACTTTCTCTGCTCAGTTTCTGATCCCTGATCCACTAAGACTTTTCCTGTAATACTACATTAGCTAATAACAATAATAGTAATACAGAACCATATGGTAAAACTGAACTTAGAATTACCGAGATGTGCTGGTCCGATCTACAACCTTGCTTGGAGTTCACTCCTCCAAGACTTTCCGTTACCTAAGGTTACCTCCTCCTAGGATTTTCTCTGTCTGACTTCACTCACCAAAACTTAAGGTTACCTCCTCCTAGGGTTTTCTCCACCTAGCTTCACTCACCAAGACTCTGTTGGTGCAACATCCCTCAGGTCAAGGTTGACCTGGTTAACCAAGCTGAGTCTTGGTTTGAGTTTAGATGTTTGACAATAAGATATTGATCGAAGAAGAGTCAAGTAGGTCAAGGTTGACCGGATACTTGACTGGGAAGTCCTAGTGAGTGAAGCTAGGCAGAAAGAAAGTCCTGGTGAGTGAAGCCAGGTGAAAGTCCTAGTGAGTGAAGCTAGGCAGAAGGAAATCCTAGTGAGTGAAGCTAGGTGAAAGTCCTGGTGAGTGAAGCCAGGTGAAAGTCCTAGTGAGTGAAACTAGGCAGATGGAAAACCCTAGTGAGTGAAGCTAGGTGAAAGTCCTGGTGAGTGAAGCCAGGCAAGGAAGGAAATCCAGATGGATCAAGGATGATCGGACATCTGGTGTTGGGAAGTCCAAGTAGGTCAAAGGATTGATTGATACTTGGCAAGGGAAAATCCAGATGGATCAAGGATGATCGGACATCCGGTGTTGGGAAGTCCAAGTAGGTCAAAGGATTGACTGGATACTTGGCAGGAGGAAATCCAGATGGATCGGATGATCGGACATCGGTGTTGGGAAGTCCAAGTAGGTCAAGGGAGTGACCGGATACTTGCACGACGAGTAAAAGTCCAAGTGGGTCAAAGGATTGACCGGACACTTGGTGGGGAGTCCTGGCAGGTCAAGGGAGTGACCGGATGCTAGGCATGATGTACCAACAGGTCAAGGTTGACCGGATGTTGGTTAGAGTTTGGGACTTGGTTTTGGGCAAAAACCAAGTCTGGATCGATCCGTGGATCGATCCGAGCTCGGATCGATCGGTGGATCGATCCATTCTTCGATTCAGACGATCCCGGATCGATCCGTGGATCGATCCAGAGGTCTGATCGATCGGGACGATGCTGCACGGATCGATGGAATAGCCGGATCGATCCGTGGATCGATCCAGCGCTTATCGCAGGCGCTCTGGATCGATCCGTGGATCGATCCAAAGCCTCCCCGATCGATTCGGAACATTTGAATCGATCGGGATCCGACCGTTGGCGTCGTTTATAGCTGCAGGCGTGCGATGGCTGCGAGCATCTCTTAACCGATTCATTCCAGCTCTTCATCAGCTTCTCCACAGCTCTCTACAAGCACGTGATCGCCAGTTCTTGAAGGTTCTTGGAGGCTTTCCAAGTCAAGAGGCGGATCCATTGCAAGAGGAAGAAGTTAGGGTTAGAGTTTTCACTGCATTTCTTGTAAGCTTGTACTTAATCTTTACTACCCTTTCTTCTTCTTGTACTGAGAGTCTTGTAGGGCTTCTCCGCCCTCGGTAGTTACCGAAAAGGAGTGTTTCATAGTGGAGGGTGCGTGCGTGGTGTGGATCCTTGGACTAGTCACCTCCTTTGGAGGTGGATACCAAGTAAAATCCTAGTGTTAGCGTGGTTGTATTTGTTTCTTTATTTTCCGCTGCACATCCAAGAAGAAACAAGCAACGCCAAGCAACGAAGCGCACCAAGCGAACGCGACGAGCTATTCACCCCCCCCCCCTCTAGCTACTTTTGGTCCTAACAAGTGGTATCAGAGCGAGGCCGCTCTTCACCGGAATCATCGCCGGAAGGGTCAAGCGTAACAAGAAAAGCTAGAGGGTGAAGAAGTTGAAACAAAATCTTCAAGTTCAAGATTTTATCAAGCTCAACTTCAAGATGCAATTCCAAGATGGACTTGGATTTGACACAAGGGTGGCTCCACCATACACCTCTACAAGCTTCGATTCTTGGAAATCAAGAATCGAAAACTTTCTTATGATGGAGATAGAGCAATGGTTTGCTCTTACGGAAGGCTTCGAAGCTCCAACAAATTCCAAGGGCAAAGCTCTAAAGAAAAGCAAATGGAGCCCGGAGCAAGTCCAAAGGTGCAAGGCCAATGACAAAGTGACCAAGCTTTTGGTCAACTTATTGCCTAGCCACATCTTGGCTCAAGTTGGAGAATTCGAAGATGCCAAGGAGCTTTGGAGCAAATTGGCCAAGCTTCATGAAGAGATCCCCTCCACTGTACGAGATCAAGAAGAATCCAGAGAGGGTGACTCTTTGAAGCAAGACCAAGAGGAGGATTCCGAGGTTGAGAGATGCTCAACCTCCGAAGAAGAGGAAATCCAAGAAGCTTCATCCTCAAGGGAATGCAACGAAGGGAACAAGGAGGGAGCATACTCCTTGTTTCATATTCAAGATGATGAAGCCTCCACCTCTAGGATTGAGGGGGAGCAATCCTTGGTGACACCGGATCAAGAAGAAGAAGAAGCTTCTACATCCGGGTCAAGAGAAGAAGAGGAGGAAGAAGCTTCTACCTCCACAAGTCAAGAAAAATCAAATGGAGGAGAATCAAGGTCCGATCAAGAGGAAGCTTCTACCTCCGGATCCAAAGAAAAAGATGCCACTCCTATGAGCAAAGGTATAAATATTTCAATTAATAATAAAAATCATATTATATGCTTTGAATGTAGGGAACATGGGCACTACAAGAGCAAGTGCCCTAAATTAGCCAAGAAGAAGGGCCAAGTGGCACAAAAGGGCAAGGTGAAGCCCAAGGAGACCATCCCCAACACAAAGAAGAGCAAGGAGCATATTATATGCTTCTCTTGCAATCAAAAGGGGCATTATCGTAGTCAATGCCCCAAGGGGAAGAAGATGGTCAAGGCTCGAGGAGGCACTAGTCAAGGGGGAGCCTCCAAGGTAAAGAAGAAGGTATCTTTTATTGAGCCTAATCCTTTACATTATGGTAAAAAGCATGCTAGTTCTAACTTATATCATTTTAATGCAATTTACCATAAGAATAGAAAGCATGAGGGCTTTAAGGAAAAGCATGTGGCCCTACATGCTAAGACTACCACACCTAAGGTTAGGGAGGTAGATAGAAATCTAGGCAATCACACTAAGGATTGTAGTTATAAGCCTAGAAACAAAAATGCTCATGGGTGTAATGGAAAATCAAAATCTAAGGATTTAATGATAGAAAATCAAGTCTTGAGATCAAGACTTGATAAAATGGAAAAGACCCTAAAAAGGATGGAAAATATCCTATTAGGGCAAAATGAGCATAACTTAGGGTTAGGAAAATCAAAGTCATCAAATAGCCATAGAGGTTTGGGATACAAACCAAAGGCTAAGAAGGATGTGCCCAGTTACCATAGAGTTCCATATAGTTATGGAACAAACCCTAGGTCTAGTGGTCAAGTCAAAAATACTAGGGAAATCATCCCTAAGAGTATTTTTGCAACCAAAGTGACTAAGACTTCTAAGAAGACTAAGAAAGTCACTAACAAGGTCACAAGGGAGGCTATCCCTAGGGTTGACCTAGAAAATGTGACCAAGGCTTCTAAGAAGCCTAACAAGGTCACTAGGAAGGTATCTAGGGAAGTTATCCCTAGTGAGTACCTAGAGCATCCAAGGAGCACCAATAGGTGTTGGGTTCCTAGGAGCATCTTCTCTACCCCATAGAGGGGGTTAGAGAGTGTCAACTCCGATTGGAAGGGTAGTTAACCCAACCTTGAGGAAATTGACACTCAAGGAGCATTTTCAAGGTTTTTGTTAACCTTCGAAAATGAAATGGAACAATTAATTACTCCTTGAAAGAGTAAAATGTGCCTAGTGGTGAAACTTTGACTTTAATCTTAAAAGGCACATATTGGGAAATTCATAAGAGCTACCAAGTTGGGATTTTGGTATGTTCTTAGGAAATTTAAGGCAATCCGGGCCTTAATTTAAAAGTGCTACTCTTGTGGAAAAATGAAATATGCCAACATTTGAGGATATGCTTACTTTCAATTGGCATACATTAATCAAGGGAATTAGAAATGCCAATTTAGGCTTTGGCATTTTCTTTAAGCACTTTAGGGCAATCTAGGTTTAAGTTTTAGGATTAGCTAAGATTAACGATACTTAGATAGGTAATCTAGGTATATCTTATTTATGCTAAACCTTGCCATGATTGATTGCTCAAAATATGCCATGACATCATATTTTATCTTATGTCTACTTTTGCATTCATGACTTATTATGAAAAATACAAAAATACCATGTCATGACATTCATACATCATGTAGTTATAGGATATTTTCTTTTGATGTATGCCATAACATTATCATGCATTAAGTTTAATTCCTTGTAATCAAGGACAAAAGGCATTTAACAACACTTATTAACAAGTGACATCCTAGGTGGGTGTCTAATATCTCCAAAATGCCTAGATAGTATGCATGATCCCTAGATTAGGGCAAAACCAATCTCTACATCTCACAAAGACCTATAAGATGACTTGTATGTGTTTTAGTGCACATTAGATACAAGTGAGATGTTAGGATGATGAACAAAACTCAAGATGTTGATTTAGTGCATTCTTTTGAGTTTAGTTTCATCAAAACACATAGATATGTGTTTTCCCATCATTGGGAAAGCTAATGTACAAGTCATGTGCATTAAGCCCAAGGAATATGGTGGGATATTGGTTTGAAAAAGTTTTCAAAATGATTTTGGAAAACCTTGGTGAAGGCTATCTTTTGATAGTAATCACCATTGAATAGTTAGACACAAACTTGAAGAAAACACTAAAGTTTTTGCAAGTTTTCAAGTTTGTGTCAATCTTTGAAAATATGATGTATTTTCATAGAAAACTATTTTTCCTTGATAATATATGCTCTAAACAATGTCTACACGAAATTTCATAATTTTTGAATTTTTGTAGAATTTTCTAGGGGTTTCTGAAGTTGACTGAAATGGAATTTCAGCAACTATCAGAGCTCCGATCGATCCATGGATCGATTGGAGTGCCTGAATCGATCCATGGATCGATTCAGAAGGCAAATCTCGCGAGCAGTAGCTCGCTGGATCGATCAGCCGATCGATCCAGGTAGTCTGAATCGATCAGTGGATCGATTCAGAAAGGTTCAATCGATTAGAACCCAACTCCAATCGATCCAGGACGCTGATTTTGGCTGGGAATGTCTGATTTCAGCACTCTAAACCTATTTTAGTCTAGGTAACCATTCCAAACCCTTAAAATATATTTGTATACATAAAAAGGGTGTTTTCGTGTTGAAAACGAGGATGGAATGGTTAAGGAAGACTTCATTGAAGTTTAGGTTGAGGTTTGTTTCAAATTTTGAACATTTGAACCTCAAAACTTCTAAATCTGGGTTTCCTAAAGGTTTAGGGATTCCAAGTCATTGTTGGTGCAATGACAGAAGTTTACCACCATGTCTTTAGGGGGAGGGACTCTTTAAAGGCATGAAAATTATTTTTTTTCATGAACCTTGAAAGGTGGTTAACCTTCTTTAAAGAAAATGCTCATGGACGAGCTTTTGAACTTGAAATGGGGAGTGGGTATCCTCATTATTTCAAGTGGAAACTCAAGTGGTTAGAAAATGCTCAAGGTTGGGTATTTGTCTACATTGAGGGAGAAGTTAAGGATAAATGAAGGGTATGGGACCTTCATTGTCGTGTTGATCACAACGAGTGATGTTGTGAACAACGATGAGCAACTCTTCAGGGGGAGAGTTTTTCAACAATGGATTTGTTGAAGTGTACCCAAAATTGGAGCATCGGTTGATGTGTGTCCAAAGATGGGTTGATGTGTTTTATTAGTAAGGGGTTGATGTGTGCCAATAGGGGGAGAATGAAAGGGCTTGTGAAAGGGAGTAAGTTAGGCTTTCATTACCTAGAGGGAGTTTGCCCTCTTAGGGGGAGAATGAAGAGCTTAACTTATGCTTTCATTACCTAGTGGCATGAAGAATGAGGCTATGGGATTAGCCTAACTTACATGTGGTATTGTAAGTGTTATTGTGGTATTGTCAAACATCAAAAAGGGGGAGATTGTTGGTGCAACATCCCTCAGGTCAAGGTTGACCTGGTTAACCAAGCTGAGTCTTGGTTTGGGTTTAGATGTTTGACAATAAGATATTGATCGAAGAAGAGTCAAGTAGGTCAAGGTTGACCGGATACTTGACTGGGAAGTCCTAGTGAGTGAAGCTAGGCAGAAAGAAAGTCCTGGTGAGTGAAGCCAGGTGAAAGTCCTAGTGAGTGAAGCTAGGCAGAAGGAAATCCTAGTGAGTGAAGCTAGGTGAAAGTCCTGGTGAGTGAAGCCAGGTGAAAGTCCTAGTGAGTGAAACTAGGCAGATGGAAAACCCTAGTGAGTGAAGCTAGGTGAAAGTCCTGGTGAGTGAAGCCAGGCAAGGAAGGAAATCCAGATGGATCAAGGATGATCGGACATCTGGTGTTGGGAAGTCCAAGTAGGTCAAAGGATTGACCGGATACTGGCAAGGGGAAATCCGGATGGATCGAGGATGATCGGACATCCGGTGTTGGGAAGTCCAAGTAGGTCAAAGGATTGACCGGATGCTTGGCAAGGAAGGAAATCCAGATGGATCAAGGATGATCGGACATCTGGTGTTGGGAAGTCCAAGTAGGTCAAGGGAGTGACCGGATACTTGGCACGACGAGTAAAAGTCCAAGTGGGTCAAAGGGATTGACCGGACACTTGGTGGGAGTCCGGCAGGTCAAGGAGTGACCGGATGCTAGGCATGATGTACCAACAGTCAAGGTTGACCGGATGTTGGTTAGGGAGTTTTGGGACTTGGTTTTGGGCAAAACCAAGTCTGGATCGATCCGTGGATCGATCCGAGGCTGGATCGATCGGTGGATCGATCCATTCTTCCCATGAATCGCTTCGGATCGATCCGTGGATCGATCCAGGTCGCGACCGTCGATCGGGTCGCTGCTTCGCGCGATAAGCGCCGGATCGATCCGTGGATCGATCCAGCGCTTCGAGTACGAGGCGCCTGGATCGATCAAGCCTCCCGATCGATTCGGAACATTTGAATCGATCGGGATCCGACCGTTGGCGTCGTTTATAGCTGCAGGCGTGCGATGGCTGCGAGCATCTCTTAACCGATTCATTCCAGCTCTTCATCAGCTTCTCCACAGCTCTCTACAAGCACGTGATCGCCAGTTCTTGAAGGTTCTTGGAGGCTTTCCAAGTCAAGAGGCGGATCCATTGCAAGAGGAAGAAGTTAGGGTTAGGGTTTTCACTGCATTTCTTGTAAGCTTGTACTTAATCTTTACTACCCTTTCTTCTTCTTGTACTGAGAGTCTTGTAGGGCTTCTCCGCCCTCGGTAGTTACCGAAAAGGAGTGTTTCATAGTGGAGGGTGCGTGCGTGGTGTGGATCCTTGGACTAGTCACCTCCTTTGGAGGTGGATACCAAGTAAAATCCTAGTGTTAGCGTGGTTGTATTTGTTTCTTTATTTTCCGCTGCACATCCAAGAAGAAACAAGCAACGCCAAGCAACGAAGCGCACCAAGCGAACGCGACGAGCTATTCACCCCCCCCCCCCTCTAGCTACTTTTGGTCCTAACAGACTCAACATTAGATCGACCCACCAAGGATTCGATATCGGGTCCTCCAGACCTATCGAATCCACCTGGTTTCCACGATCTACCAAGATTTTCCTTGTCTGGTCGTAACTAGGACTTCCCTTGCATAACCGCAGTTAAGACTAGTTACTCGGTTGACTTCTCACCCTTGTTTAGCCGCGACTAGGACTTCCCTTAATCAATCTCATTTAGACATATTTATCGGGCATTAAAACTTAGAGGTCGATTGCACCAACAATTTCCGCAGTGTTGTCTTCCCTTTCGTCTTCATTCGATTTGGCCAATCCCGTCGTGGTTCACCTGACATAAGCTCAGATCGATGGAGAAAGATCAGCCCTCCATTACTTCCGTTCAATTCCATCAAAGAGGTTCTTCGATGGAAGATTTGCTCACTGTTGTTGACGAAGCAAGCTGTCCACCGACTCTTAGCTACTGCCCACCGGCTCTTAGTTACTGTCCACAGGCTCTAGGAGTTTCAGATTCAGGTTCTTCATGTAACGACGAAGAGTAGTCTGATTGGAGTTGATCATGGAAAAGGGAGATTGGTTAACTATGATTTATTTGCTGTTCTTGTTTTATTTTGTAGTTAAGTTCTTATGCGTGTTTGATTGTTTCCTGTTTAGTTGTTAGCTTATTTTCATGTTTGATCTATATGTTATTTCCTTATGATGCATGTTAGACTATTTAGTTTTGGTACTTTGTTTAGTTTCATTATGCATGATTGTTAATTTTGTCTCATAGTGTGATAATATGGTGCAAGTTTATCAATTATGTATAATTAGGTTTTGTTTATTGTTGATTAGGTTTGTTTAGTTCACTCGTATAATTTAGTTATAAGTCTTGCAATTTCATTTGTTTTCGTATCATGCCTATTAATAGATGTTCTTATGTCATAGAGCAGCAATGCGGTGCGAGTTTATCTTCGATAGTTAGGTAGGATTTTAGTTCCATTTCTCGCATGTTATTTTTGTTTATAGTGTTATCCATAGTGTAGAGTGACACTGAGCTAGGGGTTCATTGTTTCTTATTAGTTAGGATTTCATTTATTGCATTAGGTTTAGAGAACAAAACGCCCAACAAAAACCCCGCTAGTTTGATTTGAAATGAAAACAAACGTCCAACTATTAGTTCTACGAGAGAGATAATCCGGTCCTCTACTTTATTATTGTACTAACTTCGTTTTGTAGGTTAGCCTTTGTTTTTTAGACTAACACATTTTATAGGATGAAAGGAGTAAAAATTGACTCAAGCATCGGGTGACCAGTGACCTAAGGCGCCTCCTATTCGAGTGGAGGCGCCTCGGATGTTTTGGTCGAAGTCCCCGCGTGGAAGGGCACGGAGGTGACTCCCATGCGGATGGAGGCACTTTGAAGCTTGGTGCTGGAGAGCTTTGAAGACGCCCTCAAGAAGATAATATCCGTAGGTTGCAAATTTTATCGATTCCGAAGATAAGAGGTACAAGTTGCTTTTGGAGGCATCTCGAATGAAGCTGGAGGCACCTTCAACCATCTATATAAGCCCTGTTGGAGCAACCTTCATTACAAATCTTCTCTACGAACTACAAAGAGTTTTTTGCTATTATGAACACATCTGATTGCTACTATGCTACTGCTCTGCGACTTTCAGCTGTTGCCAGCAGATCGACACCAACTCTTGAGCGCTTACGGATTCTCTTCTTGCGTTTTGGTAACTAAACTAATTATTGTATTTATTTTTTACTTGAAAAAAGAGAGTCTAGGCTGTTACACTTCTATTTCTTCAATATCTTGTATTCGATCCCTTCTTCTGACGGTTCCGGAAGATATTTATAGTGGATTGTCCATTGATACGGTCCAAGGGATCGTGTGTCTTGGAGTAGGAGTCGCTGATGGTTTCGAATCAAATAACTTCTCGAGTTATTGTTTGTATTTTTGTTTTCTGTGTTGTGTTATTCCGCTGCCTTCTCGTTCTCAAAGTTGAAAAAGATTGATTTTTTAAAAGATACATGCTTCACCTCCTCTTACGTGTGTAGAGATCCTATACAAACTATTGTAATAGACTCCACCCTCATAGAAAATTAATTTAATATCATATTAGATCTTAGTAAAAAAGCTAAGAAAAAAGTGTTTTCTAATATAGTCGGTTCAAGGCATTTATAAAAGTTTATCCTTTTTCAATATTGTCAATATTAAGATACGAGACTAAAGAGAACCTGAGTTAGAAAAGTTTGTAATAATATGCCTATGGAAATTACAAATAAATTTTAAAATGATTTTCGATGTGAAAAAAAAATATTAACATAATTTAATTTTAAAATTTATCAAATTAATCAAGAGTTAGTTAGTAAGGTCCATATTCTTCATAAAATTGTAAGAAATTCATTTCATTGCTCAACGTTTAATTTTATATAACCTAACAAATTTAATTATTTTTTTATTAAATTTATTTTAATTTTTATTAAGATTAGGATTATAATTTTTAACCAAATTTATAAATAACACACACTTAAATAATAAATACTGTTTTAGCAATTTGGTTAATTTTAAAATTATGTTTTTTTATAAAATATAATTATTTTTTAAAATTAAGTTATAATATAAAAAACCATTATTTTTAAAATATTTTGTTATATAAATATGTTATATATATATATACAATTTATGTGATATCAATTATAAATTGACTTCTCTATTAAAATATATTTTAAATTGAATCAATTAAATTGTATGATATAAACCCTACCCTTTCTCCAGCTCTAGCGAGTTCCGACCTACCGCGCTAGCGTGTCGCCGCCGTCGCCCTCAGCACCTCTCGAATTGGTCGGTGGCATCGCATCTCCGTTCAGCTCCCAAAACTACGTCTCGAGGAGGTTATCGAGTACTCAGCCCTCGTCGGTGCTCCTTTTCCATCGTCACGCAAGCAAGCCGTCGTTTTTTTTCTTCGAAGAGCACTGCCCGCGAATCCTTCGAGCCCGCGAGTGCCATCCTTCTTCAGTTATTTCCTCGTTTACGGGTTGCTACCTCTATCCCCGCAGGTTTGATTACATTTAGTCACCGCAAACAACTCGATCAGTAACCTGTTCTTATGGCCGTAATGTTTTAAGTCATTAGAATGTAGCATTTTGATTTTATGTTTATTATGAACTTGATTTTGTAGTGAAATTATGTTTCTGTGCATCGGTCACTATTTACATGTTCTTGAAGTTCATGACATGGTAAATACGTGGACTCGTAACATTAGTGATCTGCTTAGAAGTTACAAGGAGTATTGCTCTTGCTTGGCCCATTATTATTATTATTATTATTATTATTTTGCTCGATTAATAGTTAGCTGCATTTTCCACAAATAACTATAGTCTAACTTCGCTTGCTGAGTTGCTGTTAGCATTAAATTTGTTCAGGGTCAAAATTTAATCTTTTTATATTTATTCTTTTTGTTTAAATTTATAGTTTTGCTGTTACAAATTGTACACTTCTTTTTGTTATAGGATAGTTTGATTGATTATTAGGATATGGTTGAATATTTGCTTTTGACTGTCACTGAAGGATAAGGGTGGACATTGAAACAGAAATAAAAAAATGAATTGGAACCAAAATAAATAAAATATATAAATTTGATTTTAACAACCTTTAAGTTGATGCAATATGATATGCCATTTGATAAGTTTTTCATATTAAACATAAAATCTATCATTTTTTTTACATTTTCAATTGAAATTTAGACCACATTTATTGTCTCAGTTTGTTTTCAAATTTTCTATTAATTACTCAATTTGGTCTGAGATTTCAAATAAACCAGTATATTGAATCAATGCAAACTCTTACCAACTGAACTCTCTTGTTTATTAGAAGCAACCAGTATCAAATATTATATGAAGCCATTGATATATGTTATCACTTTTATTTCCCAGAAACCATATGTAATATAGAATTCTAAAAATAATAGAAGAAAAATATTAATTCTGATCTGTAATAAATTTTCTTGTACAAGTTTCAATTTCCTTGAATCTTATATCTTTATCCTATTTATTGCTATGTTTCTCATCTGAACTGTGGTTCACTATTCTTTTGTATTTGTTGAAGTATTTAGCTAGTAATATGTTAGTGTTTAGTACTTTTGACGGCTGATGGTTCTCTTACTTTTTTTACTTAAATGGATCTAACCCTAACTTCATAACAGGACTACGAAGACTCTCCTGCTCCCATCATTTATCCATCTCTATTGAGTTCCTTGAAGAAACCTATCTTCAGAGATGCAGCACGATGATTTGATATGGCAGGTTATCAAGAACAACCACTGCAGCTATATGTGCAAGTATACTCTCCTTGTCTCTTTCTCTATTAAGGCTACTAGTTCAGTCAAGTGTTCTAAATAAATCCCCCAAGTCCTAAATTGTTGTTGCCTTTGGCCATTGTTTTAGGATCACAACAGGGTCGTTCTGCAGAAATGTATATAATGTCACTGGCATCTGTAATCGTAGCTCCTGCCCTCTTGCGAACAGTCGATATGCTACTATTCGTGATCATGATGGTATGGAACTAGATCATGATATTATTTTGTGACGTCCGATAATTGATTCTACACTCGTGTTCAATTTTCATATTCTTGCCATGAATGACAGTAACTAAAAACACTTAAACATAACATGCACGCTAGTAATTCTGGCAGGGAACAATTTCTCAGAATATAGTTTATTTGAAGAATTTTATTTTTAATAAACTTGCATTGACAATGTTAATAATTGGTGAATAACATGTGATTGAATTTTATTTTATGAATTCTTATCAAATAGAGTATGTAATTTTGGTTTGTGGTGAGTTTTGTGTTTCTTGGGGTTGATTATAATTAAATGGGTCTTATTTCATCTGTGAACATTGGTCACTCTGACTACCTAATTATATTATCATAGTATGGTCAAATAAAAAAGATAGCTCAATAAGTATGTAGACATATAGGTTACCAATACAGTTCTTTCAGTCATTGTGCAATTATTGCCAGGAGAGATTACTTCATTACATAGCGTTACTACCTTAGATGTTGTACCAGTGGACTATCTCTATGAAAATTTCTGCAGTTATCTATGACGTTTTTGACCATTGCTTGTTACAAAAGATTGAAAAATGTTTTGTTGGAGGGCGTGGCGGGGAGTCAACAGCAATCTAGCCCCTAACAGGTCAAGCTAAAAGATCAAACGAAATGCACGTTATAAATGTGGAAATGTAACAAAAATGTAGCCTCAAAGCATGTGGAGGAAACAGAAATGTTTGGGCAAGGGAAATGGATTGCATATATACTGAATTGGAAAAATGAATATCATGATAATGAGGATTGCAAGCTGCAACAAAGAAAATCATTTTTTGTTGTTTTGGTACTTTGGGATGGAAGTTTTTTATATTGTTCCTTTCTTTCAAATTTTCTGATTCTTTATATTCCAACTTATCTTCTGCAGGAGTTTTTTACTTGTATATGAAAACAATTGAAAGAGCACATAAACCAAATGAACTGTGGGAGAGAGTTAAACTTCCGAGAAACTATGAGAAGGCTATAGAAACTATTGATAAACATTTGGTACTTGCTACTCTCACTGATTAATTATTTTGAATTATATCTTTCAAATGTTAAATGCTTTTAGCTTTGATTTTTGTCAGGAGTTCTGGCCTAAATTACTCATACACAAAATAAAACAACGATTAACCAAAATGACTCAATGTCGAATACGCATGAGAAAACTTGAACTAAAAGTGAGGTATGCAGTAATTTTAGTTAGTGCCTAGAAAGAAGTATTGTTATCATATTCAATTGTGTACAGCGTCTTTGTCATCATCATCTTTATGCCATTTGCTCTTGGGAAATGACTTAACTTGCAATCATTTGCTATTTACCTCAGGGAAAAGATAATGACCGTACCCAGAAAGGAGAAGAAAAGAGAAGCTAGGAGGGAGGAGAAAGCAGAAAAGGCTGCAGTTCTCGATAAGGTTATTTTCATTGCTTGTATTACTCTTCATCCTGTGTATACATTCAGTTTAGTGTAACTGGTTATTTTTGTGGCAGAGCATTGAGACCGAACTGCTAGAGCGTTTGAAGAAAGGTGTTTATGGTGATATATACAACTACCCTGTCGAGGCATATAATAATATATTGGAAATGGAAGGTCTCCAGCCAACTGCAGTTGAAGAAGAAGAAGAAGAAGAAGTAATGTTGTGACCCATTTTAAGTCATCTACTTTTCTCAATTGGTATTGGTAGATAATTCAATTTGTTCTTATTTTAAAGGAGGCAGAAATAGAGTACGTTGAAGGCTATGATGGACTTGAAGAGGAAGAGGACATGGAAGATTTTGATGGTTTCATGAATGATGAAGGCTTGATGGGCAATGATGAGGGTAAAAATTTCTTGACCGGTTCCTTTTGTTCTTCATATTTTTAGATTGACGTAACAAATTAAAAAACCAGCAATATGTGAATTCCTTGATGACTAGCTTTACCCAATTCCAGCATTGGTAATTTGCTCAGCTTGATTGTGAACTTCCTCAGTAATAAACTAATTTTGGTGCAGGTGGAATGTATGAGGATGATGAAGAGGCCGATCCATTAGAACAGCAAATTGCCAAGAAACTAAGACCATCATATGGATCTAAATCGCAAAAGACAGACAGTCATTATTCTGTCAAAAAGCCAAACAGAAAGGGTCGGGTAATCATCGAGGTATGCATCGTCTTCTTAATCAATTGGCCCTGCAAAAAATTCGTTAAGATGTGATTGTTGATAACTAGCATCTCAGCATCACTCATCTTCTTCAGTCCTGCTTGTAACAGCTATAAATCATGTTGGAAGTTTTTTCATTTTTCTTGTCTATGGAAACTAACCTCTCGCCTGGCACTCTCTCTCTCTCTCTCTCTCTCTCTATCTCTCTACCATCTTTTGCCTTTTCCCTCCGGTCCATTTTTTTCTTTCTTGTTTCCAATTTAGGCAAACGTTACAAAAGGCTCCACTTGTTGAGTATCTAAGCGTCTATTCTATTTCTAATAACTTCCATTGAGGCCTCATGAAAGAAGTAATTCTGAGATTATCTACTAAACTTTGATCAAACTTGACTGTAAAAAAATCATGCACAATGTGTTTGCTCAAAACGTTTTTGTAGGGTCAGCTCAGTATTTTTTCAGGGCTCCTCAGTAAAGAAATTTTGAAAATGGGGTTCTAGTTAGGTGCTTTGGTACAACAGAAGCCTTATTTGCTCCTTTACTCTATTTTTTTAGCTTTCTTTTTTCAAATTACTGTCTCTTTTATCAATCAATCAACTGTTCTCTACTTTTCACTCATCAATAATGCTTATATTCTATTGCTTTGTTTTTTTCCCTTCGCATTGGAACCTCTAAGGTTTATGCGGCCATATGAAATCATTCAGATCATTGTGTTGACATCTATTGGTAGATAACTTTTGCAGAGTTTGAATTGTTGTTTTAACAAGCTATTGAATACAATGGACTATTAACGAAACCAATTTGCTATGCTAATACATGGCCGTCACAGTGATCGCATGAATCTATTCCTTTCTTCTTTCGCATTATTCTTGTAAACATTGCAAATTTTTTGGAAAATATCTGCATGCTTCGTTTGGACTGCAGGTCGAGGAGGAAGGAGAGCCGAAGCAAAAGACACTTTTGTTAAATTGATTTTTGACTTCTACTTCAGTAAAGTCACTCGGCCATTTTCAAAGAAGATTAGATCATAATTTGGAACCGACATCGAGACCGTGCTATTGATGAACGTCTAGTTTATTTTTACTGATAAGTCGTGTGCTATTGAGACCTCATGTTTCTTCAAGTCTCTAGTGATAACATCGAACCAGACATCTGTGCTTCATTGTGACCCCATTCGAAGAGGTTGGTTTACACTTTGCCTGGTTTGATCAGTAAGCAACATATTTTCCTGTTTTTTTATCATTGGGGTCCTCATAACTCATAAATTTCTTATTTTAATATTCTGTAGTTGTCTTTAAAATGCTATTAAGTTGTGCAAGTGACAGCTAACAAGTTCGGTAGATCATGAATCCTCATGGTTTGGTAGATCTTACAAATTGCACTTTTTTTTTTCCCATTTTTTAAGAATTTTTTTTTCAACTTATTATGTAAAATCTCATTCAATTTGAATTAAATTGTTCATCTAGCGACATCATTATCGTATTTCTAATTCCTTTTTTTATGGTGTAAATTGTACCATTTCTATAACATTAAAAATAATAGACATAAATAAGACCATAGTATAAAATGCATAATTCAATTTTATACTAAACTAGTAAATAAATATATTTAAATTATCCACAAATTTTCCTCATAATTATTAACCCACTAAATATTAATGAGTTACATTGGTTACCCTTCAGATTTACTTATTTTATATATTTAATTCCTAACGAATACAAATAAGCTTAATAAATAATTTATTCGTAAAACCTACTCAAATTCAAAAATTGTAATTTAATAATAAAATATAATAAATAAATAAATAAATAAATAAAGTAGTTAAAAAATTGAATTTTTTTAATGGGGTGCTGGGGGAGCTGAAGATGCAAGGTACTCTACTTAATTAACTACTCCTTATTTGGTAAAATAGAAGAAAAAATTATAAATAAAAAAATAATAAATGGCACATTTTAAATCGTGAAAATACAGATTTTTTTAAAAAAGAAAATTAGAGAAATAATTGAAACAGATAAGGTTCAAAGTAGTGGGATACTGGGATGAGATCAGGATTAATGCCATTTTTATGTTAAATTTTAAAAAAAATTAAACATTATCTAAAAAAATGCTAAACAAATTTATCTGTAAAATTTAGAAAAGATCGATTACGATACGAATTGAGTTTTGATTTATAAGGAGTCACAATCTTGTGACTTAATTCAGGTAGCGAGAGAGAAATGACATGAAACACTTGAAATAAAAAATCCGCCTAGTGTGATTTTCTTCGCCGCCGGGTTGACCTTTTTTAACGTCAGCTTTTACTGGTTGCCTTTGCTGAAATCTTTGAGCGATAGTTATAGGTATAGCTGTTGGTAAAAACTCTGACCCGGTTGCTACCCGCTTTCCTAATGGTGAGAATACACTATCTCACGGGACGGGCGGAGAGCTGTTCCTTATCAAGCGGGGTGTGTTTGATCGTCAATTCACCTTCCGCGCAGGTTCGTCCTTCCGACGGCTTCTCGATATATTTAAGGAAAGAAATGGCCGATCGAGACCGATGGGTTGATTTCCAAATCGAGCTCGTCGGAATCTCTCGCGCCTGCTCTCTCTCAATTCATCGTCGTCGATGGGCAAGAGTCGCAGGAAGTTCTTCAGAGGCCTCGGGAAGCTCTTCTGCGGAGTTGGCGTCCACCAAGGTCGCCCTTTTATTCTTCTTCTTGTTGTTCTTCTTCTTTCGCTCTGTATTCTGTATTTTCGATCTTCCGTTGCAAATTGATTCCTCGATTCGCTCTGGCGGTTACAGACGGGAATGACCAAGAGGACTTGGAGGCGATCACCGCGACGGAGCAGCGGGTGTTCCGGTACGACAAGCTGGCGGCGGCCACTGGTAATTTCAGCTCCAAGCACAAGCTTGGCGAAGGGGGATTCGGCCCTGTTTACAAGGTACTGTTCCTGTAGTCGCTGGAGAAGAAGATGAATTGGGGATTGATTAGGGTTTCGGTTGATGCGGAAACAGGGGCGGCTGGAGGACGGGCGGGAGGTGGCGGTGAAACAGCTGGGGCGGGGCTCGCGGCAAGGCGCGAGGGAGTTCGAGAACGAGACGCTGCTGCTGTTGCGCGTGCAGCACAAGAACGTGGTGAAACTCCACGGCTACTGCGCCGATGGAGACGACAAGCTCCTCGTCTACGAGTACGTCTCCAACCAGAGCCTCGACAAGTTCCTCTTCTCCGGTAAGCACCACCGCCATTAATCCTCCTCCTCCCTCGCCCTCTTCCATCTGCTTTTCATCTTCCCTTAGATTTCCTCTTCCGATCTTCGTCAAGATCTGAATTTGATTTTCAAAGGTTCAATCTTTCTCCCTTTAGAATCTTAAAAATGATTTTTTTTCTCTTTCGTTCTGTTGGTGATGGATTGAGCAGGAGAAGAGGGGAGGAAGGCGGAGCTGGACTGGGCGCGGCGGTACCAGGTGATCCTTGGGGTGGCGCGGGGGCTGCTCTACCTCCACGAGTCGGCGCACACCACCATCATCCACCGCGACATCAAGGCCAGTAACATCCTGCTCGACGGCCGGTGGACGCCCAAGATCGCCGACTTCGGCATGGCGCGGCTGTACCCGGAGAACCAGACGCACGTCAACACCCGCGTCGCCGGCACCAACGGCTACATGGCCCCCGAGTACGTCATGCACGGCGTCCTCTCCGTCAAGGCCGACGTCTTCAGCTTCGGCGTACTCCTGCTAGAGATCGTCGCTGGTCGCAAGAACACTGCCTTCGCCCCGCTACCAGACCCCGACGCCGGCAATCTCCTCGAATGGGTATACGATACGATCTTTAACGGGTACTTGATGGAATCGCACTCGGTTTTTTTAACCAAATCGTGTTCGTTTATCAGGCGTGGAAGCTTTATGAAAAGGGGAACAGCGTGGAGCTGTTGGATCGGGCCCTGTCGCCGGCGATCACCGCCGCCGACGAGGAGCAGGTGGGGATGTGCGTGCAGCTGGGGCTCCTCTGTACGCAGACCGACCCGAAGCATCGCCCCGACATGAAGATCGTCCTCGTTGCACTGTCAAAAAAGCCGGCGACGATGGCGTTGGAGCAGCCGATGAGGCCAGGGATTCCTGAAACCAGGCACCGGAGGAGATCCCATGGAACCACCAGCACTCGGGGATCCACTACTACCCCCGTCGCGGCTGCCTCCGGTGACAAATCTTCCTCCGCTTCCTCCTCCGCCACCATCACAACCACTGCAACCACTTCTACCACCACCACCACCACCCACTCGAGCAATTTGCTACACTAATCTTGTCAACATCTTGATCTAAATTCAAATGTAGTTATTTAATTATAGCATATTCCTTCGTTTAGTTATAATATATTTTTGTTTAGTTATAATTAATTTTTAAATCGGTATAATAAAGGGATTAAGTTAAATTTTGGATGTATATTTAGATATGTATCAAATTCGTAAAGACTATATACTACCTAAAATCATTTAAAATTAAATAATTAATATTTTAGTATTTCAATTGTTTAAAGATTCTTGTAATAATGTCAATATAACAAAAGTAAATAATATTTTTTTGCAATAAATTATATAGTGTTTTGATAATAAAAATATTTTGAATTAATTAAAAAATTATTGTAGATTTAAACTATTAATCTAAATATATTTGGATCAGGAAACGAGAATCGCTAAAAGCATCGGGATCTCGTTTCCTTTCTTTGGCCGAATTGGCGCCAAAAAATTGCTTCACTTGCAAGCTCGCAACCTGCGAAGCGGCGGCGGTGACGGCGACGGCGACAATGGCGTCCAAACAAGAAGAAGAAGGGGAAGAAGAAGAAGAGAGAGAAGGGGAAGAGTTCGCATCTTCCGACTCCGAGCGAGGCGAGGAAGGATCTGATTACGAAGAGCAAGATGATGAAGAAATCGAACAAGAAGGCGACGAACCCGAGGAGAACCAAGCGTGCTCCTCTGAGTCTCCCTCGTCCGATCAGGATAGGAAGTCCCAGAACGTTGCCGCCCTTTTGAGGTAAACTACCTTTTTTCGGCCTCGCGTTGCTGCTCGTAGCGCAAGTGGTCGGTGGGATTGCGGAATTTAGGGTTTCGATCGTTACTGAAATTGATCATTTCCGGGGGCTTCCGATCTTTGTTGATGAGATTAAAATGCCGTCTTTTACCTCTGTTATTTTGCTCGGATTTGGATGACTATCAGTAGTTGTATCTCATCGCCATGCCCAAGCCACACTCCACTTTTTACCGTTATTTTTATGGTTCACAGTGTTGTTATTATAAGGATATGCTTTTCTCGTTTGGAAATTTAGTAGAAATGTAAATAAGACGGAGTAGATTGAAATGTAATCAAATGAATGTGCTCCATGAACATAATTTTGGTTAAATATTATATAAGACATTCATGATAATAAGTGCTGGATTGATTTCATTCTAGCACATCTTTTAGTTCGTATCAACACTAGCATGAGACCACGGGTTTGACAACTCTGGTAAGATAGATGTCAAATCACCCCATGTAGATTGAAACAGGTGCGCCTAGGTTATGGAAATCTACCCCTATCACAAAGCATGACAAAATAAAACGTGGAGAATTGCCTTGCATGCAAATGCACCAAGAATAGGCCACAAGAAATACATTATATGCACTAAATACCTTGTATGCAATCGAGAATTACCCTGACTAACACAATAATATGGCAAACACAAAGACACAGGAAAAGTCCACAAGTAATAAAACGTGGTTCAATGTGAGCCTAATTTAGAAAGAAAATTTGAATATTTTAATACGAGAGAAAAAATAAAAAAACAAATTTGGGTAAACCCCCTTATGGAAATCAACGCAAGAACCTTCAATATGTCATTGTTGACATGGAGCTAATCCGAAGGACGTATCTGCTCTTGCCTGCATTCTTACCATAGAACACATCAAGAGGTGCTTCACAATGCTGTACAATTCATTAGAGGGGCTAAAGAAGAGTGTAATACGATATGGTGGTGGGCTCATCGATTTGTGTTATATAATCCAAAATTGATATACCAAAGAGAGTTCAACTAAAAAATTGAGTTTATCAGTTTGATTTAGGTATGTAAGCTAGGTAAAATTCTCTATTTTGGTTTGAACCTATGCATACCATTCTGAATTAAATCATCTGGTTTTATATATATATATATATATCAATTTAGTTTTATTTGTTCTTACTATACTGAATGGTTCCCACCCTAATGTAACCATCCTCAATTAGGCAGAGTGGCAAAATAATAACAGTAATAATGCAGGGAAGTGGGATTCATTCAACTATACAAGTTCGTACATACATTTTAACCTAAGAAATAAAGTCTGCAGATCTTTGACTGTGATACTAGTCGAGGTTATATAAAAGCAAGGTTTTCATTGTTACATGGGATAATAGAAATAACAATTTCTACATAGCATAACTGGTAGTTGCTCAGCAGAACATTTAATTAGCCCTGGACATCATTCTGTATCTTGATTTCATGTTTGTGAAATTTGTTTTGTGTTAGCTTACTTAATTTTTCTGATCTTTGCTTTATTTGTCAGAGGAAATCTTCATGTAAGAAGGCAGCCACTTATTCCACGAATTCTCTCTGTCTCTGATGGAGCAGCAGTGGCTAGAAAACCATTTAAGCCACCGTGCTCCAAAAGATACAAGGATCAAAATGATGAACTATCTCGACGGCTTTGGGCTCGTAAAAGGTTTGTTCCATGGGGTTCATCAGCACCAAGGAGACCATTGGTAGCCATTGACTACATTCAGCATCCACCTAGCATTAATAGTGATGATCCTGAAAGAGAAGATCAGCTTCTGCCACCTGGGATAGAGCCTTTAATTTTATGGCAGGCAGATGGAACAGACAAAACAAATGATTTACCTCAAATTGAGGTAGATGCCTTACTTGTTCGCTATCTTCGTCCTCATCAAAGGTATTGTTTTTTTTTTTGCTTCTCTTCCAGATGACCATCTTGTCTGTAGATAAATCCTCATGTTTTCTTTTACCATGTGTTAATATGGTTTTGGTCTTTTGGACCTGTTCAGTTGTTTAAATGTAACTATCTCTTTATCTAGTCAAGGTAGGGTATCAATTTAGTTGCTATGAAGTGTGCTGAGAACTTCAGCTGAACCCATGATATTTGGAATCAAGGCCACCTAATGGGTGTGTTTGTAATGCCCTCATATTAATGTGCAACCCCTCATATTTTGTAGGGAAGGAGTTCAATTTATGTTTGAATGTGTGTCTGGGTTATCTGGTTCTGATGGTGTCTCTGGTTGCATTCTGGCCGATGACATGGGGTACATGGCTTTATCTCATCTTTATCAAGAACAATAGTTTTTTTGTTGTTGATTCATGTGGTCTGCATAATCTAAATCTGATGTTTCTAATTACCTCAATTTTTTGTTAAACTTTTCAGTTTGGGTAAGACACTGCAATCAATAACTTTATTGTATACACTCCTTCGTCAAGGCTTTGATGGGAAACCAATGGTTAAGCGTGCAATGATTGTTACTCCCACAAGCCTTGTTAGCAATTGGGAATCAGAGATTGATAAGTGGATTGGACGAAAAATTAGAGTTGTTGCTCTCTGCGAAACTACACGAGCCGATGTTCTATCCGGGATTGAAAGTTTCCTAAACCCTTGCAGTGCTTTTCAGGTTTTTTTTCTCTTTTTGTCTTTGAAAGTTCCATCAAGCCATAAATTATTGATGAGTATCGCAGTTTAAGGGATCAAGTTTATGGTTCTGATGCATGAATGTCTTTCAGGTGCTTATCATATCTTATGAGACATTCAGAATGCATTCGTCAAAGTTTGATAAAAATGGAAGTTGTGATCTTCTTATATGTGATGAAGCTCACAGGCTTAAGAATGATCAGACGCTAACTAATAGAGTATGGGATATTATTATTTTTTGAAAATGATATTCATTTGCTTCTGAACTTCTTTTCCATTATCTTGATTAGGGTTGCTATTCATTATCTTCATTTTAGCATCACACTGATATTACTCGACTTTTTCTTCACACACAATTTAAACCTCACCTCTTTCTTCTCTGTTACATCTCCTTTATTGAATTAGGCATTGGGTGCTCTTCCTTGTTTAAGGCGTGTCCTATTGTCAGGAACACCAATGCAGGTAGCCTGATTTTTTGTTCTTATAATGCAAGAGTTTTCTATGAGTTTATTATATCTCAACTGTTTTTCTTTCCTGCAGAATGATCTTGAAGAATTTTTTGCCATGGTAAACTTTACAAATCCAGGAATTCTAGGAGATGCTTCATATTTCCGACGATACTATGAGGTGACTTGATGTTTGATACCTTGATAAAGTATTTTCTACATGAATGTTGTGTGTACATTTGGCTATGGTCTGGCAAAAGTATGAAATTTGTGTTTCTTTTTGATGGTTCTAATGGGAAATATCAACTTATAGTTTTGCTTTGCAATAACATGAAACTTTTAGTCAATGAACTTGCCCCTTTAATCATGTGGAAGATGTCAAAAATCACAAAAGATTAAAATCTAAAATCATGAAGCTCAAAATTTAGAATCTCTATCAAACTCTTTTTTACATGTTAATTTTTGTGAAATATTTTTTTTGTTTAATCTAAAATCCTTGACTTCTGAACATGATTTTTGGTTTGAAAATGGTGCTCACTTTGCAATACCTCAGAATACTAGTTTTATTCAATTTAGTCTGATTTTCCTGGAATTCATTATTTCAGTTCCCATCCAACTTATACTCTATTGGAGAAAATTTATGATTATATTACGGCTTAAATACTGCTTGAAAAAATCATTCTGAAATATAAATTAATTAAACTTGAATAGAAACCTTGGTGTAATTAATACCTACATATAATTACTTAAGAGATTGATTGAAGGCTGTATCAATGCTTGACAATAGAAATAAAGAACAGAAAAAAAAGAAATATCCTGCTATTCCATACTGGCTGATTCCAATCTGGTTTAGTTAATTTGGTTTGTGATGTTTCAAATTTCATAGTGATCCAATCTATCCTTTCTTGCGCTTTATCAATGAACTTATCATACTTAGGTTGCACTTAAAACAGCTATTTACAATCTAATTGAGTATAGTGAAGTCCCATATATGATATAACCTATTGTTGTCATGCAATTTCTAGATTGATTTTCTATGTAAGCAGGAGGCTCTGGATTGCACTTCAATTCAACTTGCTTTGTTCATGTCTGCATTTTAAAAATCTATTTCTATAGTTGATTGATGAATTTTAAGTAATTTCAAGTTCAGCTCATGAGAGCTAGTTCGTGAACAAGTTAATAAATATCATGTTTAGAGAATTATGTAGCTTTTATCATTGCATTTGTTTCCTTATTGTCTTGTTCTACTTCAAGGCACCAATAATTTCTGGACGAGAGCCAACAGCAACTCTAGGAGAAAGGAAGTTGGGTATTGAGAGATCAGCAGAACTGAGTGCAAAAGTAAATCAGGTAATTCTTTGGAAAACCGTCTGAAAACTTAATTACACTGCACTACAACAAGATGTGATCATCAAATATATGTACTAATGTACCCTGAGATGCCTGTATAGAGAACATAGAGATGGGACAATCATGATTGCATATATACCAATTTAAACTCCTAGAAGAAGCTCAAAAATTCTAGACATCATCTATGATATCCTTTTTTTCTTGAAGAGTATATATGTGAGTGGTAGTACAACTATTTATCAGGATATGTGAGTCTAGATGCATGATGTAGTATACCAAATTTCTTGGAGAGTGATAGCAACAAGTAGATGCATTTAAATATTTATGAGAGTGAAACTGTTTGCTGTTTAGAAATAAGATGTATTATGACAGTAGCATCAGCAGGGAACAGTGATTCTCTAATCATGGTAGATCAACCATCTTAGAGATAGAGCCTACACTACAAAAACTCTTTATGAGATTTTATTCATTATATAAAACTAATTTGCATAATTTTTTTTCTTGTTTGTGTCTATATAATAGCTCCATAAATTTTAAATTTCTACAAATCATAATAGAACAGTTTCTCAAAGCTGGTTTGTGAATAAACACTTTATTGCAAAATTCCTTGTGCTTACTTGCGATCTATTTTGTCATATTTCAGTTTATACTTAGAAGGACAAACACATTGTTGTCAAATCACTTACCACCTAAGGTATGCTGTCTCTTCTTATAACCTTGAAAGTTGAAATTTACTTTGCCAAAGACGAGCTTAAAATTCTATCGTAAGATAAGTGATGCTCTTCTTGACAAGGTTTACAACTCTGCACGTTAAGTTATTTTTCTGTTTATAGGACAATGATTGATAATGACACAGAAGCTTTCTGCTGAGATCTAGTGTTGCACATTCTTCTAGATCATACTTTTATGCATACCACAGGCACAATTCCCAACTTATGTATTTGCACTTGTAGTCTTGTACTTAAATATTTGGTAGGATTTTTGTGTATTCCCATTTTCTATATTAAATGCATAAACACCAGAAGAGCAGTAATCATTAGTTATAAGTACATGCTATCAGCACTAATTAGTTAATATCTGCTATTGGCACTAAGGAGGATTTTTCTTCCGTTTCATGTAGCTAAGCTTCCTTAATAGAGAACAATCACAAATTTGAATAGTAATGTACAACCCAGCATCTTGAAATAAAGTTCCCAGTTTTGCAATATTGGAAGAGAGCCCCACTATATTTGTTGTTAGGGAGAATAGATTTTACGTTTCAATAGAAAAGTTGATAGAGACCATAAGTGGCACTCACATATCTGTTGCGACATGTCGTTTACTAGCTATTAAATTTCAAGTATGCGTCCTTTTTGTGATGCACAATTATTATGCTCAGGCTAAAGTTCAATTGGAAAAGAGAATTTCAGTTTCTAAGAGAAGAAAAAAAGTCACCTCCTATGTTGCTTAGAGCATAGGAGATAATATTTCTTTCAGTGTTGTAAATAGAGGTAGGCGGTGACGGGGTCAGTGGCCGCCCACTGCCTAGGCGGTTGAATTTTTTTTACTATTTTTTATACATAATATTATAAATAATCATTATTTTTTATAATATTTACATTTAATCAAATATATTAATTAAAAATTAAATATTTAGAGCATCCACATCAGTTACCCTATTCAAAGATTTTATCCTAAATTTTGAATAGGTTAACTAAAAATCATCTGCATCAGTTACTCTATCAATTCCCTAAATTTAGATTTGATGAATAGTGATTCTCTAAATTTAGAGAATGAAATCTTTACCCTAAAAATAAAATAATATTTCTTTTTAATCTCTCTCCTTCTACTCAATCTCTCTCATTCCAGTCATTCCATAAATATAATAATAAAAAATAGAAGAAAGTGAAGAAAATAATAAAAAATTGATGATGGAAATTTTAGGGTATTTGATATAGTGTGTAGTGAAAAGTGATTATCTAAATTTAATAAAGTGGGTCATTTACCCTAAATTTTAGATATAGTAATAGAGAAACTGATGTGGATGCTCTTAATATTTTAAAATAAAAAATTATATATATATATATATATATATAATGGGATAATTTTATTAGATTTTAATTAAGTCTATTTAAATTATTCCAATCATAGTTAGTAGTTGATTAAAATTATTAATCTAAAATAATTTAATTAAACACTAACTTACAACTAATCCGTGTACCCTGTTTTGGCAGGGCAACGAGTTTGATGCTCGTCCGGATCGCATGACGAGTTCGGACGCGTCGTTGAGCCCGAGCAACGTGTCAGACTTGTTGTTGGATCGGGGTGACTCCTCCGAGCTCGTCATTGAGCTCGGGCAACACATTCGGACGTGTCGCAGGGCCCGGGCAACGCGTTCGAGCTTGCGCGATGCGTCCAAACTAGTCGCCAGGCTCAAGCGATGCGTCCAGGCTCATCGCGATGGCGAAACGGCAAGCACGACGGCTCCTGGAGCGGCAGTGGCGGAAGAAGGTGAGTTACTGCCTAATGCACCGCCTCAGCCTGAGGTGGTGCAATTGATACCCGCCTAGGCGGCTTTAACCGCCATTTAGAACACTGATTTCTCCCAAATATTTGTGGTCCCCACGTCCATGCCACTTCTCAAATATCCTAAGTTTCATAATTAATATCTCACCAACCCAAAATTTATGAGTCTCATCTATCAAATATTCCAAATTTCACACTCAAATATCTCACCAACTAAATATTTATGGGTTCCATTCTCATTTTATTAATTTACATTTAATTTTACATTTAATCCCAAATATCCCCGCCCACCCCACTGTCATGCTGCAGCGTTGTTGTGTTTTTTTTTAAAAAAAACAGAAATCACGGGGCAAAACTCTATGCCCGGTGATTTAATACCCTCACTTTTATTCTCTCCAATGGGAGATATTTGAAGTGAGGGGATATTTGGTGAAATATCCCCTTCAAATATCCCTCATTGTGGTTGCCCTTATATATACATATATTTATTTTTTTTTTCATTTTTATTTTTAAATAATTTTAATTTTTAATACGAACTTGATTGTTATAATGCAGATAATTGAAGTGGTATGCTGTCGATTGACTCCTCTGCAACTTGAACTCTACAACCATTTTATTCAATCAAAAAATGTCAGAGCTCGTTCTTGTGAATATGTAGTACCTTTTATTTGTGAATTCATTAAGTAATTTTGCTAATGAGAGGTTTTTCTTCAATATTTTTCATTTCTATAGGTTAAGAGAGTCATATCTGAAGAGATGAAGCAATCCAAAATTTTAGCATATATAACTGCTCTAAAGAAGTTATGCAATCATCCAAAGGTAAATACTGATCATTGCAACTTGTTTGGCGAACATAGCTCCATGACATTATCACAATAAAAGTAGAGTATGAGCCATTTTTATTAGCCTTTTAATTTGCTTTCATTCTGCAAGTGATTGTTTTGAGTTCATTGTTAAACATTGACATCTATTCCATATAAGCTACTCATTATCTGGTGGCTCATATTGTCCAGCATCAAAGTGTTTATTAAGAATAAAGAATGGAGATCCTATGTGTGGGCATACATATTGCTAGCACATTGGTATGAATTATTTCTTTTTGTGTTGTTTGACACATTCAAGGTGTTTAGTATTTGCTGCTTATGACTGTCAAGTAGATCATCTCAAGTTTTTTTGTTGTTTAACTTCCGATTTCTATTTCTTCAATGCTTGGAAGAAGATGGTTTCCAAGGCACTTTGGAAATTTTCTTAGACATAGCAAACCATATTTGTAAGGTTTAAGTCTTTATCAACCTCTTAAATTTAGGTGATTACAGTTAGTGATTGAACTTTCAAAAGTATGCAGTTGGAAATGCCAGTAGATGATGGCACAAGGGATGCCTTTATATCTCAACTATTTGCCCTTTTGCAGTCTACTACTTGGTTCTTATCTCATCATTTTGCTTTATGTAAGGCTTCAATGCTGGCAATACCTTGGTAATTTAGTCACTTTTTAATATGGTATATACGAGTTAACTTCCAAAGAATTGTTTTAGTCATTAATTAAAATATGCTCATATTATTTATTGTTCTGGCCTCTTGCTTTCTCTTTTTTGTTGGCTCTTAATTTCTATTTACTGCCATATAATTGTTTTTCCTTTCTTTGATCAGCTCATATATGATTCTATCAAAAGTGATAAATCAGGAACATCAGGATTCAGTGACTGCATACGATTTTTTCCTCCTGAATTATTTTCTGGAAGGTATAATCAAATACTATTTTATTTGATTACTAACCTCAATTTTTCATTTGTCCCTGATTTTAATTCTTTAATAGATCTGGCACCTGGACTGGTGGTGCTGGAGTATGGGTGGAGCTATCTGGAAAAATGCATGTCCTGGCACGACTACTTGGACATCTTCGTCAAAAGACAGATGACAGAATCGTTCTTGTATCCAACTATACTCAGGTGCATTCTTGTAGATAGTTAACTTCACTTGCCAAAGTGCTAGACTCGTTTTTCTCTCTTGGTAATAAATGAAGAAAATTAATTGCTAATATGCAACTCGGAAAGAAACTAATTGTTGTCAGCTTATCCAATTTAGTCTCCTTAATCTGCTTTTTTACGTGTACTTTACTTTAGTATTCAAGAATACTCTGGCAATATTTATTGTTTTCCTTTTGTTTGTTAAATATTTCTTGTTTTCCTGTTTCATAGGTTCAGTTAGTTCGCATGGAATGATTTGAGTTATATTGAAAACAATAATTTTTTTAGCTTATATACATGATCAAACACTATTCTCATGTAGCAGCCATAAGATCCTTGTGCAGCACAATGACAACTTCTGCATACACAAGCCAAGTGTTGAACTTTTTCTTAGTCGTTTTGTTGGGGGCATTCTGATCATTTTAGATGTATTTCCAAGCACCTTCCTGTTTTGCCTTAGTTTTTAGTCAGCAGGGATTTGTCAAGGTAGCATCAAGATGTCCACGATATATAGCTCTTTTTAGAGAAATAATGAGGACATGACCTCTGGTGTATAGAGATGATTAACAAAGTTAAGTCCTAGATGTAGCTTTTATGGTTAGACAATGCTTTTAGGTTTCTTTTGACGGATAAGCGAAACTTTCTTTAAAATTCATGTTCAGTTGGAGTTCTGCCATGGCATATTTTCCGTTTCATAATTTCTAGTTGTTAGAATAAGTATAGGGGTAGTTTGGTCTTTTGGTTAATTTGCTCTTTTCTATATAAAGGCCTAACTCGTGGTTCCCAAAGACACGAGATTTTAGGTTTTGCTTTGTACATGGTATCAGAGCGAGGTTAAAACCCTAAACCTAATTTCCTTATCCCTCCCGAGCCAACCCTAACTTCCTTTCTTTGCACCGCTGCGTCGCTGCCTCACGACGCAACCTCACGACGGCGCGAGCTTTCCCTCGTCGCGCCTCTCTCGCAGCACCTCTGCGCCGCCGCCGCCTTCTGTTCTCTGCGACGCCGCCGCCGCCTTCTGTTCTCACACGAAGCTAGGGCCTGCCCGCGAGCTTTCCCTGCGCCACCTCCTCTTTCTTTCTTCTCTCCGGCCGGAGGCTTCTTCTGCTCTCTTGCGAGTTGCGCTGCGCAGGGAGAAAAACGCGATCTTTTGGCGATCCGCCGCTGGTTCTCCTCCAACCAGTACTCTGCCGCTGGTATAAGTTGGTATCTCTGGGTGTTTGTCTTCATTTTCTTGTTGCTGAATGTTAATGGTTGGCACACATACTTTTGGATATCATTCATCCCTCTGATTCTGCTGCTTGCTATTGGCACTAAACTGGAGCATGTGATTACCCAGTTGGCTCATGAGGTTGCTGAAAAACATTCTGCGATTGAAGGAGATTTAAGTTGTTGGTTGCCCTGTTTTCCAGCCCTCCTACTTGGCTGTCTGCCGTTGTTGGTTCTCCTGGCAAAAGCCTTTCCAAAACAGATCCGTCTGGTTCACAGCTCTATTCATGGCTGCATCTGGCGCCCCAAAGCCAGATACCTCAATCTTTACCAACCATATAACTGCACCTCTTTCTTTCGAACAGTTGGATGGTAAAAATTATATCTCTTGGGCATCTCACATTGAGCTTTGGCTTGTTGGACAGGGTTATGAGACACATCTCACTCAAACTGAAGAAGATGTTCAAGTCGCCGATCGTCCTCTGTGGAAGAAGGTTGACGCTCAGTTATGTTGTATTATCCGAGCCACCATCCATTCATCTCTTAGGAATGCCTTCCGTACTTACAAAACCTGCAAAGATGTTTGGACACAAGCTCAACAACTCTTTACAAACACCTCTCGACGACTCTATCAAGTTTGTGAAGATCTCATGATCATCCTCAGCGCCCATCAGATTAAGGATTCAATGTCGACTTATCTGGGTTCAGTGTCTAGCCTTCTTTGTGACTTCAATGAACTGCTCCCACCTGCGGCCGATCCTATTGAAGAGCTTGAAAATCGGAAGAAATTTTTTATGTCTTTGGCTTTATATGGTTTGCCCACAGATTATTCTCATGTCCGTGACCAGATCCTGGGCAGCTCCACAGAAGCTACCATGGAAAATACCTGGGCGACTCTTCTCCGTGTCCCGGCCAAAGTTTTGACGATGCCTTCTTCTGTTCCTGTCGACTCGTCAGCTTTGGTCTCTCGACACAAAGGACCTCCACCTCGCAAGGGTGGCAAAGGACGCCCTTGGTGTGATCATTGCCACCGACCGGGACACACGATTGATAAATGCTGGAGTTTACATGGTCGTCCTCCTCGTGCTGCTCAGATTGTTCAGAGCTCTGTTGCTCCTTCAGCTTCCACTTCACAGTTAACACCTGATTCGACTTCAACACCTTCTTATATTGACTTTCTGAAATGGTTTGAGGATCGACAGACTTCGGGTTCCACTGCTACCATTGCAGACACTGGTACTTCCTTTGCTGGCATATCTCATTCTTCAGGTCCTTGGGTTCTTGATTCTGGGGCCACCGATCATATCACTGGTAATAAATCCCTTTTTTCCTCTCTCACTACTTCTGGTAATTTACCAATGGTCACCATGGCCAATGGTTCCCAGACTCAATCCCAGGGTATTGGTATTGTTCATCCTTCTTCATCTCTTTCAATTCATAATGTTCTTTATGTTCCCGACGCTCCTTTTAATCTATTGTCGATAAGTCAACTTACTCGATCTCTTGATTGTGTCATTTCTTTTACTAACACGTCTGTTTCCTTACAAGACCGGAGTACAGGGAGGATGATTGGCTTCAGATGTGAATCTCATGGCCTATATCGGCTTCAACAACCCTCTTTTGTTGGTTCGGCGGTGGCATCTCCACTTCTTATCCATGCTCAGTTGGGACGTCCCGGTCTTAATAAGTTGAAACAGTTACATCCTAGTCTTTTTCACTTAGAGTCTTTATCTTGTGCGTCGTGTCAATTAGGCAAGCATGTTCGTAGTTCTTTTTCTCCTCGTATTGAAAGTCGGGCTATGTCTCCTTTTGCTTTGGTTCATTCTGATATTTGGGGTCCGAGTCGTGTTTCCTCTACAATGGGGGCAAGGTATTTTGTTACTTTTATAGACGATTTTTCCCGTTGTACATGGTTATATCTAATGAAGGATCGTTCAGAATTGTTTTCTATTTTTGAATCCTTTTTCTTTGAAATAAAAACTTAATTTGGTACTTCCCTTCGAAGCTTACAAAGTGATAATGCACGCGAGTATTTGTCTACTCAATTTCGTACCTTCTTGACATCTCATGGTGTGCTGCATCGCACGTCTTGCCCTCATACCCCTCAACAGAATGGGGTTGCAGAACGCAAGAATCGTCATCTCCTTGAAACCACTCGGACTCTTCTTCTCCATTCTCATGTCCCTCATCAGTTTTGGGGTGATGCGGTACTTACTGCATGTTATCTCATCAATCGCATGCCTTCATCCACTCTCCAGGGTAAAATACCTCATCAGGTACTTTATCCACATCAGTCCCTTCATCCTCTACCACCTCGGGTCTTTGGTTCTATTTGTTTTGCTCATGCTCTTGATCCCGGCATTGACAAACTCTCTCCCCGATCTCATAAGTGTGTCTTCCTTGGGTACCCACGGTCTCAGAAAGGGTACAAGTGTTATTCCCCTACTCTTCGTCGATACTTCATCTCTACTGACGTCACATTCTTTGAGTCGGTTTCCTTTTTTGGTCCTTCTGCTTCACAGGCCGAGGTTTCTCCCTCTCCACCTGCACCAGTGACTATCTCTTACCCTCCGGAGGCGCCTCTATCACCTCCGGCCTCGTCTCCTCCTTTGCAGGTTTATCAGCGTCGTCCTCGTTCTGCTTTGCCGCCGACCAACACTGACACTGCTGTGGGCACATCTTTGGAGCCAAGTCCTTCGTCGTTTCCTCCGGTCCCATCTCCTGACTCTGATGTTCCTATTGCACTTCGAAAGGGTATGCGTTCCACTCGTAATCCTTCTCCTCACTATGTTTCTTTAAGCTATCATCGTCTTTCCCCATCCTATTATTATTGTCTGTCTTCCCTGTCGTCTGTTTCTCTTCCAAAGACTGCAGGTGATGCCTTTGCTCATCCAGGATGGAAACAAGCTATGCTTGATGAAATGAGTGCCTTACAGAGCAGTGGGACTTGGGATCTCGTTCCTCTACCTCCTGGGAAGTCAGTGGTTGGTTGTCGATGGGTGCTTACGGTAAAAATTGGTGTAGACGGCACGGTTGATCGGCTTAAGGCTCGTCTTGTCGCTAAAGGCTATACTCAGGTATTTGGATTGGATTATGGAGACACCTTTTCTCCTGTTGCCAAGATGTCTTCTGTGCGTCTTTTTCTGTCTATTGTTGCAATTCGCCATTGGCCTCTTCATCAATTGGACATCAAGAATGCATTCTTACATGGTGACCTGCTCGAGGAAGTCTACATGGAACAACCTCCGTGTTTTGTTGCTCAGGGGGAGTCTTCTGGTCTTGTATGTCGCTTGCGGAAATCTTTATATGGTCTCAAGCAGTCACCCAGAGCATGGTTCGATGGATTTAGTACCGTAATTCAGCAGTTTGGCATGACTCAAAGCGAGGCTGATCATTCTGTTTTTATCGCCACTCATCTACGGTTGCATCTATGTAGTGGTTTATGTTGATGATATTGTCATCACAGGTAATGATCATCTTGGGATTTCACAAGTAAAACAACATCTTTTCAAACATTTCCAGACAAAGGATCTTGGCAAACTCAAATATTTTCTAGGGATAGAAGTGGCACAGTCTAAAGATGGGATCATTATATCCCAAAGGAAGTATGCAATGGATATTTTGGAAGAAACAGGAATGTTAAACTCAAAGATAGTCGACAATCCCATGGATCCTAATGTCAAGCTCCTACCAAATCAGGGGGAGCCTTTTTCAGATCCTGAACGGTATAGGCGATTGGTAGGGAAACTAAGCTACCTTACTGTCACTCGTCCGGATATCTCATTTGCAGTGAGTGTAGTAAGTCAGTTTCTTAGCTCTCCATGCAAAGAACATTGGGATGCAGTGACTCGCATTGTTCGATATATCAGGGGTGCACCAGGAAAGGGTCTTCTATATGAAGACAAAGGACATACTCAAGTCGTGGGATATTCTGATGCAGATTGGGCAGGATCTCCCTTTGATAGAAGATCCACTTCTGGATTTTGTATATTTGTCGGAGGTAACCTTGTTTCTTGGAAAAGCAAAAAACAGAATGTTGTGGCAAGATCCAGTGCAGAGGCAGAATATCGAGCTATGACTATTGCTAGTCAAGAACTTATATGGTTAAAACAGTTGCTTCAGGAATTAAGGTTTGGAGAGGTTACACAAATGTCACTTATATGTGACAACCAGGCCGCTATGCATATTGCCTCAAATCCAGTCTTCCATGAGAGAACAAAGCATATTGAAGTTGACTGTCACTTTGTCAGAGAGAAAGTCATATCTGGAGAAATATCTACTAGCTTTGTCAACTCAAATAATCAACTAGCAGATATATTCACTAAATCACTTAGAGGTCCTCAGATTGACTACATATGTAACAAGCTTGGTGTATATGATTTATATTCTCAAGCTTGAGAGGGAGTGTTAGAATAAGTATAGGGGTAGTTTGGTCTTTTGGTTAATTTGCTCTTTTCTATATAAAGGCCTAACTCGTGGTTCCCAAAGACACGAGATTTTAGGTTTTGCTTTGTACACTAGTCATTTGTTTTGTGTGAATATTTCTTTGCCATACTCCCATGAAGGGGAGCCTTGGCGCAACGGTAAAGTTGTTGCTTTGTGATCAAAAGGTCACGGGTTCAGATCCTGGAAACAACCTCTTGCAAAAAAAGCAGGGTAAGGCTGCGTACAATGGATCCTTCTCCGGGACCGCGCATAGTGCACCGGGCTGCTCTTTTTTTTTTTTTACTCCCATGTTCAGTAATGCAATATGATTGAAGTGCATCCTCTGGAATTCCTTTAGACATTGGATCTCTTTGCTCAATTGTGCCGGGAAAGGCGGTACCCCTTTTTGAGGCTTGATGGAACTACATCCATTGGAAAAAGGCAGAAGCTGGTCAATTATTTTAACGATCCATCTAAGGTTGGCAACTTCTTTATTTTGACCCACAGCAAATGTACAATCATTTTTTCATCGTAATGATATGGCAGATTCCAAGCAGGATGAGTTTGCATTCCTTCTAAGCAGCAAAGCTGGTGGCTGTGGACTTAATTTGATTGGCGGAAATCGTCTGGTTCTTTTTGATCCAGATTGGAATCCTGCTAATGACAAACAGGTACTATTTTCACTAGACTGCCTTTCTACATGCTATAATGGGTGGTAATTTTCAGATTGTTTCTGTTCTCTTTGAAGGCTGCAGCAAGAGTGTGGAGGGATGGACAAAAGAAGCGAGTCTATATCTATCGATTCTTAAGTACAGGAACCATAGAAGAAAAGGTTTGAACATTTAAATTTATGGCCTAATATATCCAGGAAATAAAATATTTCACATTGCAATTTCATTATAAAATTTTTGTTTCTGAGAAACCTCGTGAATAATATTCCTTAACAGACTCAAATTCTAACTTGAGTGCAACCAGATTGGTCAGTTTAAGAAATCATTTGGGCCTGGTTAGTTGCGTGCTGTGCACGTAAAGTCGTAAACATGTGTTTGTAGAGTGTCAAATATCCGTAGTCAGTAGAGTTTCAAACCATAAACTCACAGTCAAAAGTTTCACTGAAGTATAATTCAGTTTGTAATGAGAGAATGCAATACTGATACAACCTTCTTTAGGTGTACCAGCGTCAAATGTCGAAGGAAGGACTTCAGAAAGTTATTCAGAAGGAGCAAGCAGAAAGTGAGATGCCACAAGTGTGTAATTGTCCCAAGCTTTTACTCTACTTTCCTTTCTAGCAGTTCCTGATGCTCGAGATACATGTTATTTCAGGGGAACTTTTTCTCTGCAGAAGACCTGCGTGATCTTTTTACTTTTCATGAAAATGTCAGGTAGTTCAAAATATTACTTTTCATGAAACTCTCTTAATTAACTAATTTAGCATTATGTTTGCTGACTTTAAATTCTGTAAGGTCTGAGATTCATGAAAACATGAATTGTGCGCGTTGCAAGAAAGAGCCAACAGCAATGGACAGAACTTCGAATGAGATAGAGTTAGATAATCTTGGGGGCTCATGTGAAGGAAAAGAGCAGCCCAATGTTGCGGTGAATGATATTGGTGGATTTGCTCAAGTTGCTGGATGTTCACATAAATTGCAAAGCTCACAGCGACAGGCTAGAACTTGTTTCCTTAAGCCTTGTATCATTTCTTATAAACAAAGAAAAGCTAGATGTTCGCTGACACTATTATCTTTTCTCTCACTGTTTTCAGCTCGGAACCCCATCCGAAGAAGATTTGGGAAGCTGGGGCCATCACCCAGACCCAGCAACTGTACCTGATGCAATTCTTCAATTGTCAGCTGGTGATGAGGTTTGTAACATCCAAGTAACTACTTATATTGTGCCTTACATCGATAACTTTTTCGAAAATGAAGAAAAAAATTTACATGCATAATTGTTCCTCGTGTCTTGGCAAGTTCATGATTCCTTATTATATAGTACCTTGATGCCTTTTTAACTACAATAATGGCAGGATCAGGAATATTACTTTACAACATGTTTCTCTCCTATGACTAGATTTTATTTCGACACAGAAATTAATCGCAGGTGGCACAGGCATAGCCTGAAAAATCTTTCATGAACTTATTTAGTTTTTCGTTTTTTTCCTTACGCGTGAGTTCGCTGCTAAATCTAAACACAGATTTAACATGCTTGATTCTCCATTTCAGGTGGCATTTGTATTTACTAATCAGGTGGATGGAAAGCTTGTTCCTGTTGAATCTGCATCAAGATCCCAAAACCAGAACCAAACCTATGGGAACTTAATGGTGTCTGCAAACTTTAAACAACAAAACCAAAACACTCGCCAAAAGAGTTTAGCGACTGTAGGCACCACCGTGTCGTGGGAGTCAAAGTCGATAAGAAGAACATTGCCCAAATTACATGCGATTGAGAAGCCTAATGCTTCTTTTGGCGGTCTATCCTCCCTCAAAAGGACACCTACCTCTGCTTTGTCTGACGATGATTTCACTTAAACCAGCTTGTTTGATCCTTTATTAAACCGAAACTGATCCTCTGCCGCCACACTCAAATCGGTATATACCACAGAAACAAAGTTGCAGATACTCAACACATTGGTGAAGGTCCCTTCTATATCTATAATCAAACGAGCCTCTTTTTCTTGTTTTTTCATGTTGCAGTCATCATTATTATCATGTTTTTGCATAAAATTGTCATTCGGTTTGTATTACTTTTGTGAACAAATATGAAAATAATTAATTTTAGTGTTGTAGCATAACACCCATAATTAATATAACAAATAAAATTATTTTAACGTAATTAATATTATAATACATGAATTACTAATTTAATTAAAATTATTCAAAGTAGATTAACTAATTTTAATTAATTTAATAGAATTTTAACAAATTTTTGCAGTTTTCTTTGACCATGTTAGTAAGATTAGATCATTTACTTTATATAATAATGTTGTAATTTTTATTAAATTTAGTTTAAAATAATTTTAATTAAATTGAAACATATCAAAGTGATTTTGACTATCATAATATTAAAATGTTTTTCATTAAATTAAAGGGACTAAATTAAATAAGTGTTTGTTTTATCATTTTTATTTATATAACAAAATTAAATTAAATCACTATATCTAATTTAAAAAAAAATAATCTCCATATATTATACAATTTACCAAAAGTTAGAAATATTTTTAAATTTAAAAAAAAAAACGCATTTTTACAGTCATCACCCTTTCATATTTTGCTCAGCAAATATGTTAAAACCTCTCGATTTAACTATTTAAATAAAATTTCCAACCAGAACTTAGATTTCATAAAATTATTACAAATAAATATTACAATATTTCACACTACTACTAATTTGGAGTTTCATTAACCCTCCATTCGAAGATCTCCGTCAAAAGAGCGTGGGGCCCCGGCTCTTGAGCCAACAGACATTCAAATATCGGTAAGGTACCCAGAAGTGTATGTTTATTTACGTGCGTTTCCCTTCGCTCATCTCCCCCGTCAAAGCACCTGAAGGAGGGCGTCACTCCTATTCGGGATCTGTATCGGGCTCCGATTAGGGTTTGCGGAGGTGCCGCTCGGATCTATCGATCTCGCTTCCATGGCTCTGGAATGGGTGGCGCTGGGCTACACGGCCGGCGCGGAGGCGATCATGCTGCTCTTCCTTACGCTCCCGGGCCTCGACATTCTCCGCCGAGGGCTCGTCGCCGTCGTCCGCAGCGCCTTGAAGCCGCTCCTCGCGGTGGTGCCCTTCTGCCTCTTCCTCCTGGCCGACATCTACTGGAAGTACGAGATGCGGCCGACCTGCGAGCAGGAGCACGCGTGCTCCCCCTCCGAGCACGTCCGCCACCAGAAGTCCATCATGAAGAGCCAGCGCAACGCCCTCCTCATCGCTGCCGCGCTCCTCCTCTACTGGCTCCTCTTCTCTGTCACTGGCCTTCTGGTCCGCATCAACCAGCTCAACCAGCGCATCGAGAAACTCAAATGAACACGGCGATTTTCAAAGTGCAGGCTTGGCCTTTCTATCACTTCGATTGTCATCGCCCAATTTCAATATTTTAATGTTAAAAATATAGTTTTGATCGCATCCTGTTATTGCTAATCCATGCATCTTTTGATAGTTAAGATGGAATGCTATAGGATCTTCGAAAATAATTGGATGATTGGCCTTTCTATCACTTTGATTGTTGTGGCCCAATTCCAATCTTTTGATGTTAAAAATATAGTTTCGATTGCATTCTGCTATTGTTAATTCATTCACCTTTTGATAATTAAGATACTCTTTTACAATAATTGGATGATTCACAGCAAAATTGGCAATTTCATATATTGTTCTTTTAAGGAATCTCATCAAACTTTAATTTTTTTTGTCTATTCTATTTCTTCTATTAATTCTTACGCTTGTTGGTTCGCTTCCTTCTTTTAACGAAAATTCACTTTTTGCTTGTATGCTCCCTTGTGAGGAACGCGGAACTTCACATTTGTCAGATCCACAATGCACTTTGAGTTTTTGTTGACAATATTGGAATTTAATCTCCTCACCATGTTTGTGAGCAAATAAATTTGTTGAAGTTCTTTTGACACCATATCTAGTTTTATGAAAACTTTGCTTGCTTATCTGTACCCTTGTGAGGAATGTAGAACTTCATACTTGCTCAGATCTATAATACACCTTCAGTTTTTGTTGCTACTTTTGATCAAGGGAATTAACCCTTGATCAACAAATCTTTGCTCGATTTAATAAATTTGTCGAAGTTTTTACAGATATTACCGGTCTTCATTTTTGACACCATGGCTAGTTTATCAAGAACTTCACTTCTTCCCTCATGTTGAAATGCTTAACTTCATATTTCATCAGATCAATACTGCACTCAAGTTCTTGCTGATATTCTTAATGATACCATATATAGTTTAGCAAAAACTTAAGTGTTCGTATACTTCTTCCCTTGCGTTAATGCGTTGCACTTCAAAGTAAAATTGCTCAATTTCCTAATTGCATTGCCGATCTTCCTTCGATACCATGATGTTTTATCAAAAACTTCAGTGTCTTACATCTCATTGCTTGTGTGGAATGCAGTAACCCCATACTTGTTGCATTCGATCTATTGCCATATTGTTGAAAGGTTAACTGACCTCATTTTTTTGGGTACAAACATCGCCACCTCACTGATCTGTATGCTAATCTTTGGATTAGTAAATTTGTTTGAACTCTTACTTTGCTGATCATTGCAAATGTTCTTGTTATTGTTGATATTTTTCTTTTGCAGATCTGTTTCTTTAGATATGTTTAGTTCATTCTATAGACTTGAAGTAGTTCCTTCAAATCTAAACATCTTGTTTGGTTCTTACAAAATTCTAATTTTAATTTTTTAAAAGACAAATTTGTGAAATAGAAATTTATCATTATCCCTTTTATAATCATGTTAGAATTGGAGTTTAGCAGAATATTGAATTGATGAAAAAGCTTATAAAGCTGTACAAGAAGATATCATCAATCAATATATTCTTGACAGAACCTGCTGCAATGAAAATACAATTTAACACGAAAGAACAGGAAGCTCTCTATTATATGATTCAAATATCCATCACAAAAATTTGTGTCACGGGGTAGGGTTGTGCTTTTCGAATTACTTTGATGAAAATTTTTTATAGTGCATCGCCTTTAGAATTAATCGGATGAAAAAAATCCATCACAAAAAATACAGGACATCATTATTATTATTATTATTATTTTTATCAAACTTGAGTTTAAATTAATGGTAAATTAGAGAAAAATTTCCAATGGTAATCATAACTTTGCATGCAATCTTTATACCTAAAAAACTTTGTTTCCACTCCGCATACAAAGTATTACTTGTTTTAACTCCATCATGCAAATATTGATACCTAAATTTCCCTTCAGATTTTTTAGGTACAAAAAGTTCAAAATTGAGTACAAAAAGTCTGAAAACGAGTATAATTCTTCTTAAAGTCAGTACTTTATATTAAAAATCGAGTATATTTTCTATCAAAATTATCCTTCTTATTTTTTAGATATAAAAAGTCTAAAAATAAGTATAATTTTTGTTAAATTCAGTATTTTACACTATAATCCAGTACTCTATACTAGGATCGAGTATATTTTCTATTGAAATTAATTCATATTTTTTAGGTACAAAAAGTCAAAAATTGAGTACAAAAAGTTCGAAAATGAGTATAATTCTTCTTAAAGTCAGTACTTTATATTAAAAATTGAGTATATTTTCTATTAAATTCAGCACATTAAATTAAAATCGAGTATATTTTGATGTGAAAAAAGAATCGTACTCAATTTAATAGAAAATATATTAGATTCTAATTTAATATACTGAATTTAAGAGGATTTATACTGATTTTTGGACTTTTTTACCTAAAAATATCATGGGCAATTAGGTAAATATGTTTGACTGGGGAGTGAAAAGAAAGTTTTTCATAGATGAGAACTGCATGTAAAATTGTGTTTACCAATAGGAGTGCATGCAAATTTACCCTTAAATTAAGCTAAATGATGATCTATTACAGGAAATTTATCAAATTTGAATGGAAAAAAGGAGCAAACTCGAAAGTGAGTAAATAAATTTTAAAAAAGCAAGTCGCTACTATGGAAGTTACCGTACTGGCTTTTCTCGCCGACGATCTGCCGGCGACTGTGCCTCCACCGCGTCCCTTGCCACCCCGCATATTCCGACGGCATGGCGCGCCCATGTCTTGCCTGCCTTCCTCCTCAGCATCATCGCAGGGAAGGCAGAGCAGGACGGGGGCGGAGTGGCCGTGGCTGCCGCCGCCTCCCTCCGCCGGGCTCCGCCGCCGCCGATGATCCTCTCCAGCTCCCTCGTTATCCTCTCTATCTCGTACGAGTCCATCAACGGCACGACGCCGGCCGTTCCGGGCTCCTCCTCCTCCTCCTCCGCCGTCGCCGTGGAGCCGGCGGTGATAGCCTCTCTCTTGAGCCGCGACGGCAGCCGCGGCCGCCGGTGATTGAGTCGGCTTAGGTCGGTCTCCGACACGGTGTCGCGGGCGTCGACGGCGCCGGAGCCGTGCTTGTAGTTGTACCACGCCCAAGCGGCCGCCTTGGGCATCGCCAGGCGATCGGCGTCGGCGGCGGAGCTTCTTCGCCTCGCCCAATTCCAATTCATGGTCGCATTAATCGCGTGGTTCGATTTGCCTGCACTACTTCTTCGTCCTATTTTTCCTTTTTTAAAAAAAAAAATAAATTATCAAACAAGTATAATTAATTTTGTCTTTTTTCTAAATCAATCTAATTTAAACAAAAAAATGATATATTTACACTGATTTTATTCATTTATATTTTTTCCCTTGTTTTTTTTTGCACGCAACGCGTTGGCCCCACCTAGTTGGTCACGCATTTGGGCTTGGGCCATGTTTGCTCGTGCAGCCCATCAGTAACGGGCTTATACTCAATTTTGACTAGTCCAGTTTCCTCAATTTGATTGCATAACTCGCCTAGCTCGAATCTCATTCTCATTCGGCTCGGTAAAATTGCTCGACTAAACGTATCTTGATTCGCTCGGTTGGAGTCGATAACTTAATTTGTAAATTGACTTGCATGATAAAACATGACTAAATGTCTCGAAATGCAAAGGATGAATTTAGATTAGAAATTGCGACACCAAGCCAAGTGTATATTCGGTGGATAACTAACGATCGAGTGATTGTCATTTGGACTAAATATCTATTAGAGTATCCACGGAATCTTCATCCAAAATATAAAATATAAAATATAAAAATTATTTTATTAAATTTAGATATTTTTCATTAAATAATACATCAACTTTCTTATAATTTAACATTTTTTTTTTCTTTCCTTTCTTTTTTAATTATTATTAGATAGAGGAGAGAGAAATCTTTTATTATAGAGGAGAAAGAAAATATTATTTTAATATTTAAGGAATGAAATTAGTTTAATAAATTTAGGGAACTACTATTCATGAAATATATATATATATTTAGTAAATGGATAAGATAACTGATGGAGATATTTTAAAATGTAAAATTTAAGGTAAGATTTTATTTTTGGTAATCGATATGAGGTTTAAAGATATTCAAACATTTAGATTTCTAAAACAAAAATGTAAGAGCATTTATACCCTATTCAAAAATTTTACCTTAAATTTTGGATATGGTAGCTCAAAAATTTTTACATCAGCTACTCTATCCATTCCCTAAATTATGCAAGTACTTCTTTAAATTTAAGAAATGGATTTCATTTTCGAAATATTATAAAGGAGAGAGAAGAAATAGAGAAGTTGATATAGGATGTATTGAAATTATGAAAAAAAACAGTTAAAATAAATATTAAAAGCATGATTTATTAGTAGGCGAACCCGAATTAATCGGGCGAAACCTGAACATTATATAAAAAAAGATTTATTAAAGTACTCATTAAATATCTATACACAATATTTTTTATTGAATAAAAAATATGGCCTCCCATATGTTTTTTGTCAACAAGTGTCGGCAATTAATTATATTTATTAAAACAATTATTGTAATTTTTAATAAATTTGGTTAGGCAGATTTGATAGCACAATAACCAACTAATTGGACCCACTTCATGATTATCAATAGAAGACGAAATGGACAAAAAAAAAAAAATCTAATTCTGAATCTCCTCATTGATATATGACCTTGGCCCCATCGTATGTCAAGCTTGACCTTAACCTAATACCCATCGTCTGCGATCTCATCCGCGATCTCACCCCACCTTGTCCGTGTCCGGTGTCGTTGTTCAATCCCAATGATCAAGCAAAATAGTAATAGAGGAATGCAATTCCACTTAAAAGTATATTTGTGGAATTGCAAGTAGCATTATAGGTTTTGAATGCTTAATGATGGTTGGAACAAATTTTTTCTTTTTTCTTTTTTTTTTTTTAAAAATGGAATTAAGAAATTGTTATTGGACAAACCCTAGTCATTAATTCAAATGATTATATTAATGGAGAGTGGAAGATAAGGATTCCAAGTAGGGAGGTCACATTAATTGAAGGCACTCGTGCACCTTCTCAAGTCTTTATCATAATCAAATAATTACATTAATAGTATATATTTAAAAAAACTAATTTGTTATTAAAGACATAATTATGAGCTTTCGTGTGCCTAAAAACATCGAAATTGTAGTAATAATAAAAAATATTATTAGATATTATTTGTCGGTGAAGTAATTATATATACACACTCATGATTAGGGATGATGATTTATTGACAAATCATATTAATAATAAATATTATCAACAATAACTATTATTAAGAGTTAGTTTTCTTCCCATATCTAAAAATGTTGACCATCAAGACACTATGGGAACTTCTCAATTTATCTTAGTGGTTGATGAAAATTTTTTATAGATTGGATTGGTCATCTTCATATAGGGATGGAGATAGAAATTTCATATCGAGGATGCGAAAGGTATCTGTTTACATTAAGGGGAGGTGACCGTGTCAGCGTCTCTTTTTTGCCCAGCATAGGTGACCGTGTCAGCGTCTCTTTTTTGCCCAGCATTTTTAATTCGTTCGAAGAATTAGATATCTGATTAAAAAAAATAATTCACCATTGTTGACTAACGAGGACGAAAACTTGCAAAAGATTTCGAAATCGAGGCAAATTTGTAGAGTTCCAACCCAAACCATAAAAAGAGTTCACAAACATATTTAGAGGTGTAATCGAGCTGAGCGGAGTCGAACTCTTGAATATTTGAGTTTGACTCGTTTATAATCGAGCCAAGCTTGAACTTTATTTAACGAATATATATATTCATGGCTCACGAGCTTATTCAAACTTTTATAGAGCCTAAACGAGTTTAATAAATATAAATTATAAATTTAAATATTTATTAAAATTAAATTATATATTTAGAGAAAATTATAATATTCTTATTAAAATTTATAAATTTATTCTAATAAATAAATTTAATATATTTGTCTATATATTTTATAAGTAATATCAAAACTGTTATTTTTTTATTTAAAAATAGATTCATGAGCTTAACGAACATATTCACGAGCTAACGAGCTGAATATTGTGAAGCTTGAGCTTGGTTTGTTTATCTCAACGAACCTCATTAAACGAGTTTTTATCGAATCGAGTTTCAAATAGCTATGAGCGATTTGCATCATTTACACCCCTAAACATATCTAATCCTAATAATTTTGATATTGACCACGACAATCGTTAGGGGGTTGATTTTAAAATAAAAAATTTGTCTAAAATCGTATAACTCAAACACAAACTATATCGTGTGTTTATTTCCAAATCCTCGCTTTAAAAGTTACTTTCTTGGACTCTCTCTTCTGACTAAGATGGTACATGAATTAAACATTTATGAATAAATTTGGTATTCAATTTAGTAAGAATTTATTTATGTTCATTTAATACACATAATATCAATTGAATAAATAAATTTAAATAACTCGTTAAACTACATGAATAAATTTAAATACATACGTGTTTATAAAATCTTATCAACATACTAAATAAACAAAGAAGATTTTCAAAATGAACAAATAAGTTTATATTATCAAACTTAATAATCAACCAAATAAGTTAAAAATATAAAAGTTCTAAACAATCAAACAAACTTCAATTAAGAGCTCGTAACATCTAAACAAACCAAGCCAAGGTTGAATGAAGTTCAAACTCATAAAAAAGAAACTAAGACAAACCTAAAGCATCATTTTAAACTTAGTTTGGGTTGATTTGATTATCTTATTAAATAAATTTGAACACTATATGTTTGGCTGGACTTGGCTTATTTGTAGCCCAATGATTATAAAAGGTAAACCCTAAACTAATGACACGATATCTAAAGTAATTTAAACGTTCAGTTAATTGCTATTTATAATAATTTTAAGATGAAAGAAAAGGAGTGGTTTTATAAACATTTCCTTTTTTTTATTCCAATAGTTAATCTTATTAAAGAAAATTTTTTTAATTAAGAAATATTTTACTTTACCATTAAAAAAAAGGTAAACTAAGCTAAGCTGAACTAAACTCAAATTTATAAAAAAGAAATAAAGCCAAACTTAAATCATCATTTTAAACTTAGTTTGACTTAGTTTGGTTATCTTATTAAACAAGTTTGAACACGACAAAGTTTGACTCGACTTGACTCATTTACAATTCAACTTCTTGTTGGATAATCTATCAGAGATAGAAATTTTAGATGAATTAAAATTACAGAAAATTAATTTTAATTTATCTGTCGAGATGACCTGAATAGATAATCTCATGTTATCGGTTTTAAAAGTTAGGACAAGTCATTAGGCTGTTTGGAAGATGGTTGTTTTGTATCGCCAGTCCAAGTCCCAATCAAGTCCGAGTGGTAAGTCAAATCGAGTGCAAGTCATCTGAGTGGATGCAGAGTGCAGTTAAGTCGGGAAAGGAAGCCACCGAGTGGTTCCTTCAGTCATGAAGTGAAGAAGCCAAATGCTCCGCTTAGTCGGGAAGCAAAGTCGTCGAGTTGGGAAAGAAAGAGTTGTCGAGTTTGGAAAGGAAGAGTCACTGAATCTGGAAAAGAAGAGTCGCTCAGGCCTGCATTCAATGCAGTTTAATTTCCTTGAAATATAATTGCCCCACTAGTGATCACTACCAAGTTGGCTTGGCTTAGTACCTTATTAAACAAGCTTGAACACTATAAAGTTTGGCTCAACTTGACTTGTTTATACCCCAACTTCCTGTTGGATAATTTGCTGGAGATATTGGGGAATTTTAGCTAAGTTAAAATTATAAAGAATCAATTTCAACTTATCTGTCGAGATAACCTGAGTAGATAATCTCAGGTTGTTGGCCTTGAAAGTTAGGTCGAGCTACTAGGTTGTCTAGAAGATGACTGTTTTGTATCACTGAGTCTGAGTGGCAAGTTGAGTGAAGATGCAAGTCGTCCGAGTGGATGTGGAATGTAACCGAGTCGGGAATGGAAGCCATTGATTGGTTCTTTCAGTTGGGAAATTAAGAAGTCGAATGCTCTCCTTAGTCGGGAAGCAAAGTCGCCGAGGTCTGTGTTCAATGTAATTTTCTTAAAATAGTTTCACACCACCCATGATCGCCGGCAAGCACGGGTGGATCATGGCGAATTGAGAGTGACAAATTTTACCTTGATTGATCCGACATTCGAAGATCGTGCTCATATACGAATCAACTTGGTTCAGTGTAATATGAACCTTAGATTCGCACTCTATACGCACCCACGAGTAAAAAAGAATCTCTCCATATATATTGTTCACATTATATATACATGTATAACAATATAAATCAACACCAATACTATCAAACTTTTAAAATGAAACTAAAAACTCATTTACAATAAAATCTCCTTTTTCCATCTCTTATTCTTCATTCACATTTTTAACATTTCCGATACATTTTGAAAGTATTTCCAAAAATCCATTCTTATCTTAAAAAAAATTTCAAACACAAGCGTCTTGTCGCTAATCTTTCCTACCAACTTGACCTCCTTTACCACCAACAAAAATGATTAAGCTGCCCCTACCATTCATTAAACTACCCACAATACCTAATTCCACCACCTAATAATTAAAGTTGAGTAGATGATTCTTTTGTATGAATTACACTACAATACATTATTAAAAATACAAAAAAAAAATCATATCTAATTTTTAGATTTTTTCATCATAAAAAATCTAAAAATTAGCTGGATGCCAGCAAGGATCGCAGTGGCTAATTGGTGGTGAGTCACATCAAAGCTTGAATCATTGAAGGGGCCCCTTCCAAAACAAGGTCAATTTTCCCCCAACATTCTACTTTCTCCTCACCTTCCTTTCCTTGCTTCCTATTTAATGCTCAACCAATTCTCACAAAGGGTAGAGTTAACTATTGTTCTAAACCTAGATCCGATCGATCGACTGGTTCGATCGACAAAGTAAAAAACACATTGGTTACAAGCTTCGATCGTAGTTGTGGTTCGCATCTCATTGACCTCTTAGAGATCCATAATTTTTACTTGTTTTACTTTTACTATGAAGATAGAACCATCTTTAACATTGGCAAAGAACAATAGACAACCAAATACTTCAATATTGACAATAATCTACAAAAATCTCTCCATACTGAACTTTGTAATGGCTTGATGAAATCTCAATTTGAAACAACTTACAGATTTTAAATAGAGAAAAAGAAAACTACTGAGAACAATTAATTTTGGTATAATTATTGAGAGTGACAGGGACACTAAAGTCCTCATTTCAAGACAAGTTTGGCCAGCTCATCAAGTGGATATGGTGCAGGGTTTGTTCACCTTCCTCTCTTCTTCTTCAGAAGATTTTCCTTCCTGCATTATTATTTCAAGCCAAGATTTGTTAGGGAAAAAAAAACTCAGAAATATTGAATCAGTTGTGTTTTTCAGTTCAACAGTTCACTTGAAAATGCAGCAGTGGCATCTACCAACACAAATCATTGGCCATCCCTCGATTATTTTTGCATCATTGAGGTTTGCCTTTATGTTCCCTCAGTTAGTAGTTTTCAAGAGGAAGGGGAACCGAATGACCGACTCAACCAGTTGACTTGAGAATCAGAATTGAGTTCGGTTTGGTTAGAACTGAATTAGGAAAGAGGAGAGCTTTTGGTGTGGTATCACTATTAGGTTGGTGTAGTGGTTTCAGACAATCACAATCTAGGTGGTAAGTCAAGTGATAATTCACCGGTTTTTTCTCCGGTTCGTTCGCTCGGTCGGTCCAATTCGGTTGAGTTGGAAGATGTTGTAAGCTATGATCAGCTCTTCACTGCTCCTGAGCACACTTCTTGAGCACTGTGTAACTAAATTGTCTTGGTCCTCCAGCCATTTTGAGCTCCCACCCCCTGCTAACATTGTCCTCTCTACTCACCACTCTCTCCCCCTTTGCTTTCCCCTCCTTCCACTGCAGTTGCAGAGTGCTGCAGCAGCAGCAGCCTCCCCTTTCCTTCCACTTTCCCTCCCTCTTCTTCTGGTAGCTCATGCAGAGTACCATGGGGGCCCCTGATTGGGGGGGGGCCTTGATGAGTGAGCTCTTCTGAAGCTTTAGGTGGAATTGATAAATAAAAACAGAATTGGAAGGAATTAAGAGTTTTGGAGGAAAGAAGAGGATGCTTACCTTCTCTGTTCTTTATTTGCCTCTTGGGAGCTTCTAAATTCTAGAACTTTTGTGCTTCCTCTTCTTCTTTGCCTTCCTTTCTTCTTCCTTTTTGGGTTGGTTTGGAGGGAAAGGTGATGGTGGGAATCTCAGATGGAATGATCAGGAGCTGTGGTGCTTTGCTGGAAGAGCTTCAGGTTTTATTTCTTCCATCTTTAATTTCTCTGATGATAATCTGAAGAAAACATAGAAGTTTCTTTTAGAAAATAGCATATATTTTGGGGGTTATTCACGGATGCCATAGTTTGTTGAAGTATGAGAAAGAAACTTCTGTGCATTTGTTGAATCAACAAAAATTTACCTATTGATCTCAGGCAAGGCTCATATTTTCCCTTTTTTTGAATCACAGCAAATTTGGGAGGAAATTGGGGAAAGTAAAGCAGACAAAGACCGCATGCTCGCAGATGCCGAAAGGGAGTGCATCGAAATTTACCGGAGGAAGGTTGATGAAGCTGGCAAGGCCAAGGCACAGCTTCATCAGTCTGTTGCTGCCAAAGAAGCAGAGGTTGCAGCTCTGGTTGCCACCCTGGGAGAGCATTCCTTTCATTCAATGGTATATCTCAATACCTGTTTAACTGACAAACTTTGAACAATTTAGATGAAATCCATAGAAAGATTACTTGTATTCAGAAATAATAAGAAGAAAAAAAAAAACTGATCGACCATTTTGTCGAGGTACCATTAGCTACCAGTTATTTTCTTCTTTCTTTTCTAACTGGCGGAGTGCTTTATAACCCCTCTGAATCCAGAAAGACAAGAAACCAGCATCACTGAGACAGCAGCTAGCTTCAGTCATTTCTGTTTTGGATAATCTCAGAGCAAAGAAGGATGAGAGAGCCAAAATCTTTTCTGATATGCGATCTCAGATAGAGAAGATCAGTGAGGAGATAAGAGAATATGAAAACCAACAGGATAACACAACAAATCCTATCATAATAGATGAACATGATCTCTCAACAAGAAAGCTCGATGAGTACCATGCCCAACTTCGTACCCTCCAGAAGGATAAGGTACTTCATTCTTATCATGAACAAAGTTTGTGCATATGTGCTTTCGTAGTGTGATAACTTCTTTGTTTCCTAACTCCGTAACCATTTTGTTATGCTCTTCACACACTTCACAGATGAGACTTATGTATGCATAACTTGAGTTCAACTATTTGCTTCTACAAAATATGATTAATTGCTCAAATTGTCTGCCTTCCAGTCCGATCGCCTCCAGAAGGTTTTGGAGTACGTGAATGAGGTGCATTTCTTATGTGCCATGCTCGGGTTAGATTTCAGGAAAACAGTGGTTGAGGTGCACCCAAGTTTGCAGGAGACATCACCAGGGAAACCTACAAGCATTAGCAACAAGACTCTTGAAGGTTTGGCCAAAGCTATCTTGAAGCTAAAAGCGGACAAAAAGATTCAACTGCAAAAGGTAATGGGTGATTATTCCCTTTTCAGAACTCTCAATCTGCAGCCCCTAGATTTAATTGGTATAGTTTCTTGTATAGATGCGTGAAAATATGGAGTCACTATATGAGCTGTGGAAGTTAATGGATACATCAGAAGACGAGAGGAGGTATTTTGTAAAACTAGCACGCTACCTTGACTTGCCCGAACAGAATGTTACACATACAGGTTTACTCTCGTGTGAGACGATCGAGCAGGTCTGGGAATTGGAGTTTACTTCGAGTTCCCCTTGTCTGGTAGAACATTTGAAATAACTTCAATTATCTGTGGATTAAATGTTTGACAGGTAGAGTCTGAAGTTAGTAGGCTAACCAAGCTAAAAGTTAGCAGAATGAAAGAACTAGTTTTGAAGAGAAGGTCAGAACTGGAGGAAGAATGTAGAAGAGCACATGTCGAACCTGATACAAGCACGGAAACAGAGAAAACCACTGCAATGATCGACACTGGTGTTTTTCTTGGTCCTTGTGTTTGAAGCTTGAGAGATTTTTGGCAACTCTTTCTTCTTAGTCAATTGTCTGATATATGCTGCATCACAGGTCTTGTAGATCCTTCTGAACTGTTAGCTAATATTGAAGCACAAATAATAAAGGTGAAAGAAGAATCGATGAGCAGAAGAGATATCATGGATAGAATAATCAAATGGCTTGCCGCTTGTGAAGAAGAAGCTTGGCTTCAGCAATACAACCAGGTATTTCTGATTCTCTAGCGACCCAAATAAGATTCAGAACAACACATTTAACCTGTGGATTATATTTGTTGCAAGTGCAGGATGGAAAGAGGTACAATGCTGGAAGAGGTAGTCATATAAACCTAAAACACGCAGAGAAGGCACGAATTGCTGTTAGCAAAATTCCAGGTACTTCATCATCTCACCTTTAACGCTGAGTGCAACCTTCATTAGTATGTAATTGAGTGAAGAATGCTTTCAGCTATGGTGGACAATCTTATTAGCAAAACATTTGCCTGGGAAGATGACAGGAAAAAGCCCTTTCTATATGATGGGGTGAGTTGGGAATTTCTGCTAACGCTTACAGTGCATGTAACTCTTTGTTCTTCTACTCGCTTCATTTGATAAGATGCTGATCAACTATGCTCGTGGATCACAGGTTCGCTTGGTATCTATTCTCGAGGAGTATAAACTTACTAGACAACAAAAGGAAGAAGAGAGGAAAAGATTTCGCGTAATTTCCTTTCTCAAATTATTAGACTACATGTTTTGCAAGTTTCATTCATATAAATGAGAAGTTTTATTAGAGCATACCTTCATTGTTGTAGGACCAGAAGAAGCTGCAAGCTTTACTGCTCTCGGAGAAGGAAGCAATGTTTGGTTCAAAATCAGTCCCAAAAAGGAGCAACAGTTTGAACAGGAAGTATGCAAATGGAAACGGATTCATGACACCAGCACCACGACGGATATCAGTTGGAAGTGGAACTCCAGAGCTCCTCACACCGCGCTCATATTCCGCGCGCGAGAATGGGTACTTCAAGGAGCCAAGGAGGTTGTCAATGGCACCATTGAACTTTGTTGCTCTACCCAAAGATGACTCCATGTCCACACTCACATCCATCAGTGGTTCAGAACCTGAGTCTCCACTCCTAAATTGAAACTTATGGGTAGATGTGTTTTGTGATAGCTAACAGTCCAGGAAGTTGTTCATCTTTGGTTACAAATTCAGCCTCGAGTGTATAAAGAGTGTGAATTAGTTCGTGTCAGTGTGTCACTGTTTAGGACTTATTGTTCCAGTTAGGTGATGTTTGGGTTGGCTGACATTTAGAATGTAGATATTGCTAATTGTCTTGGCGTTTGTATTATTTTTACTCAAATTGCATTGCTTGTTTTTTTCTAGGTTTGTGCTGACGATGTATTCGGTTGTGAATAGAAACAAGGATTGAGGCTTGTTTTCTTATGTAAGGAATATATCCATTGTGTATTGAGGCTTTAAATTATCCCTTCTATGCTGCATCAGTTACTTAAGCACAAAAAAGTTTTTTGTTCATGTTCTATGGATACGGTAGACAAAAGAATCACCCTAAAGGATTCAACGGAACGTATCTTGAATCTTAACTTGAAGCATTTATATTCAAAGCAACACAAATCATCAGGTAAGTAAAACTACAAAAAACCATTTACTGAATACTGAATAGTCGATAATAAGTGCCTAATGTTGCACAGATAAGAAAGGGGCATTGAGCTAAAATGCCTACTGTATGGATCAATCACAAGCTGAGGGTGGGCTACATCACCTTGAGTTAAATATTTTTCTTCCCTTTCTGGTTTTGATCTTAGCTACGGTGTAGATTCCAAGTGTGATCTATGATAAAATGTGTCTCTAGCATGGAGAAAAGAAATTCTTACCAAGAGATTCATCAAACTGAAGAGAAAGGATGCAGTTAATAGAACCTATACTTTTTCACAAAGAACCATTCTAAATTACAGATTTAGAGGAAACTAATGAGGTAAAATGAATAACTATTTTGTGTTCCAGGCAAAACATAAATCAAGAGACTGTAAAATTCTCATCTGGCAGAATTGACAATTCAACTTATGTAAAGAGCCATTTGACAACAGCTTGTTCATCAGAACTACATGTTGCAAATATTAAACAGAAAACTACAAAACTTCTGCCCAACTAAAGATATAATTTCCGAAAGCATGTAAAGACACATCAACCCTACACACTATCAAAGAGCCTCTGCAAAAGTCGATATGCTCATATACAGGTAAGAGAAGGCTAAATGCAGAGCTCAGGTACCTACATAGCTAATGAAATTTGTACAACTTTTACCTGATTGTTACAAATTTATTCGTACCATGTTTTGCCCAATGATTCTTCAAGTCAATTGGGTTAGACAAACTATATCCTTCCCCAGTGAGCTTCTCCAGGACCTTCTTGAATGCGCCGAGGCTCATCTTCCTGCCAGCAATTCGCGCCCCTCTCTTCTTTGTGCTCATAGGGAGTGGGTGCATTGAAATATAAGTAGTGCAGCAAGCAGATTGCCACCCTCCAACTCCCCACTTATAGCATTGTCGCCGACTGCCTGTGCAAGAGCACACTGGAGTAGGTATGCTTGAAATGTCCAGGTCAAATCCATTTATAACGATATCAGTACTCTTCTTTGCAGTGCTTGCTCGATCACCAGAATGGCCAGTAGACTCATCATTTGGTGAAGGAACCTTCTTTGGCTTCTTAATCCTTGGGGCCTTGCAAGGGTGAGGCTGCACTTGGGATCTTTTTCTCAAAGGTGCCTCCTTTACACTTTGCAATTCATTTTCAATCAATACGACCGCCTTTCCATTCTCTGGCGGAGGCGCAGGTTGTTGCACCATTGGCAGTGAATGGAATCCATGAGGTTCAGAAAGGATCGAGTAACCATGATTGAAGGGGAGCATGTGGACCATTTTGTTGTCTCTGTGGTTGATCCAACCGTTTCGCACAAAATCCATTGGAACTGATGGCTGAGGAGGAGTCTCACAGTCATGGCGGACGAAGCCTCCATTCGGAAGAAGCAGCTTCGTGGATTCGCACTCGGTTGAGACCATGGACATGAGCTGTAGCCCCAAGTTGCCTTTCAAGGTCTGCTCGTAGTAGGCCCAACCACGCATCCCCATTCCATCCCCATCCATAACGTAAGGTAGAAGAAGATAGAACAGCCAAAACTAGCAGAAAAGCCCTAACGATGATCCTTTTACAGATTAAAAAAGTATCAACCCATCCGCCGCATTGTTGCCTTCTGATAACAAAAGAAGAAGAAGAAAATCGCAACATCAAATGCACAAATCCTGTACAAATGTAAGCTAAATCACGCGAGGACAGACAAATCCAACAAAAGGCGGCATTTTTGACACAAACCAAACGGCAAAACAAGATCACACAACAAAAAGGCAGAATAAGATGGGGCAAAAACATATACCAGAGCTTCTATACAAAGAAAAATGGAAGCTGCAAGGGAAGACAAAAAGATGGAACAGGAAGAAAAAGTGAAGAAAGAAACAAAAACCAACAAAAAAAAAAAAAAAAGGAAAAAGAAGAGGAAAAAAGAGAGCGTACTTTGTTGAGAAAGAGATGATGTTAGGGTTCTTTTCTCCCTGGCAGGGTGCAAGATCTATGCTATTTATAATTGTGAGAAATGCGATTTTCATTACTTTTGCAATAAAAAAAAGAATTTTGAAAATAAATTATATATATATATATATATATATATATATATATATATATATATATATATATATATATTTCCTTTTGCATTGACTCTCATGTTTGTTCTTAATCACAAAGATGACAAATTTGAAACTTGCGTCCTTATCACAAGCTTATCCATTCTCTGAACTCGAACTAGTTCACAAGAGTATTTTTTTTTGGCAAGATTCATATTTAGTTTTTTAATTGAGGTAAACTGTTCATTAAAACAAACCCTTCCCAACTCAATCCACATTGATCGAACGAACTCAAACACACTCAAATAACACATCTCATCGTTGCCGAAGGCGAGGCCGGAGGTTGTACTTCCGGTCGTCTGGAACCAAAACCACTGAATTCTCTCCGACTTCCTCGAGCAACGAGTAATCAGGATCAAGTTTTTCATCTTCATCATCGGGCAATTCCTCATGCATCCATGATAACCAGCTCGTACTGATAATACCATCACTCTCCAAGCATGAAGACGACTCTGCATTCTGTTCCATGATCCGAACCTTCTCCACCAACGTTTGCAGCAGCTGATGATTCAAAATCTCATAGTCTCTGTAAGTGATCAGGGAGTGAAGTATTTGGGTGGTAGCAATGACTAGAAAGGAACTTCTGGCCAGGAACACTTTCGATAAGATTCGAGATTGTTGATTGAAGTCATCTTCGCCATGCTTAACTATGAGAGCCTCGATCACGAATGTGGCACACAGACCTGAAGACCATGAAAGTCCGAGAGTGATTTCAGCTTTTAATAATAGCATGAATCCAAATGGTAGATCAGTATGAGTTCTTACCTAAATAAAGGCGTGCCCGGATTCTGTAAGTCTGCTTGGTGCTGGTGAGCATGTGGAGAAGGAAGATGGTGCAGGAGTAGAAGAAGAAAGCCTTGATGGATCGCGACTCGACTAAGATCGCGTTGTGCAGCGCGAAGAGCTTGTCTAGTGCAGCAAATATGTTGGCTTGCTTCGATTCGAATTCTTCCTGAGCTGCTAATATCGATTGAGAGTTCTTGATCAGACGAGCATGAGCACTTTGGATCTGTTCTTGTCCTCGCAGCAACTCCTCTTGCTGCTTATGACCGAGCTCTGCTAGGCTTCGCAGCGTTCCCCTGCAAGAAGACATGGAGTGAAGCCATTGAAAGGGAATTGAGCTGAACGAATTTGGTGAGCTTACCTGCTTTCTTCCATGGCTTGTGATTGGAACTTTGCGAGGGTATCGAGGCCTTCGAGCGCCATGGCCTGCCTGTCCAGAAGCTGCCTCTGCTTCTCCAAGGAAGCGCCGGCGACGTCGCCAATATCGTCGGCTTTGGTTTGGAGTTGCTGCATCTTGGAGGTCATGGAATCGCCGACGACCTGTATTTCCTTCTCGATCTCGATGGTTTCCTCCCTCAGCCTCAGCATTCCATCGTCCAGGCTCTTGTAGGAATCCTGCAAGTCAGCGATGCCGGCCATGAGCTTCTCCTTCATATCGAGCTGCCCTCCTCTGAGCTCCGACTGGGAGGCTGCGATTTCCTTGGACTGTGCGAAGATCGCCTGCGAGTGCTGCAGCACGCTGTCGATCTGCGCCGCCACCGCGCTGGACGATTGCGCCAGTTGGTGCGTCTGGAGGCCGATCGAAGACAGCGAGTCCTGCACGTCGTTCGCATTTTGCAGCAGTTTCTCCGACGATGCTTCTATGGCTCCGAGCTTCTCCTCTGCAAAGTGAGCTGATCTCGATAACTCGTTCACCAGCCGCTCCGTCTCATGCTTGAATGCATCAGTCCTGAGAAAGAAAACAGGGAAGAAATTGACGCAAAGCCTGATCTTAAAGTAGGCAAAATCTCATCTTGTTTCAAAAACTTACTGCAATTGGTGGCAGATGGAATTGGTCTCCAGGAAGAACTCGAGATAGATTTTGTGCTCCAAATCGTCCAATTTCTTGAGGCATTTCACCATGGCCGCCCCTTCGCCGCACGAAGGAAGAGCTGACCTGCCCGAATCAATCTGAAAGCAATCGCTCAGCTTCCACGCCAATCTCGACTGCTTCTCCTTGTCGGATACGATCTCTCCGCAGCTGGAGAAGAGGCTTCGGTACGCGTTGTGCCAGCAAGTGTTCGGGCCGGCGAGCTTCCTCCTCGCGTCCTCCACCAACTTCACCCCTCTCCGGTCGTCGAAATTTTCCACGGAGAACTGCGCGGCCACTCCCCCGACGGGCTCGCTCGGCACGCCTTGCTGTGCGGAGGACGGAGCAGAGAAGGGCCAAGGAAGGCCATGGCTCCCGAAGCATAGACACAGGAAGAGAAGCCATGACAAGGAGTGCATCATCAACCTCTATCAGAATTTTAGTCCGTGAAAGAAACAATCGATCGAAATTTTCAAGAACAGAGAGACAAAAGAGGAAGAACAATCAATGCGTGTTCTACCTACATATATTGCGACCATAAATTGCGTTTAATATGGTTTTTAATTCTTGAAAACATGCTCCTTTCGTGAAACTCTTATAGTAGAAGATCATATCAGGACAATCAAGAGAGCAAGCTGTTCCATGAACTGTGATAAAATCTTAGGCCGGCAATAGGAGACAGAAACCAACCAATCATGCTCTAAATTGAGGCAGGTAAGTTTTGAAATCTTAATACTGCGGTGGAAGAAGCAAGCTTGCAGAGGAAGAGACAAACCTGCGCAAACTTGGAGAGGAAGGAAACAACAGAGAAGCTTTTTTCGTCTTGGCTTGGAGTTGATGCGCGGAAGGGAAAGCGACCTGTTATGGCGTTTAAGGAGTCGGTTTATCTTCGAGGAGGCACGTCCAGTTGCAATGAAGAGGAGCGTCTATTTATGGGAAAGAAATTAACGAAAGCCAGATTTGATTGAGACAATTTAGGAAACAAATAATTATAACAAGAAAAATAGTAATAAATTTATACAAATATATATTATGTAAAAAAATCCCAAGTGGCGGCGGCCCATGGACGGTGTGCTCCCTCTCCGCTCTGGCCGCTGACGGTGGCGGACCAGAGGACGACGGCGATGTCCTGGGATTTACGTGGGAAGCCGCGGAATTTCCGGCCGGCGCCGGCGGCCGTCGAGGAGGAGTTATCTTATCATAAAAAATTTTCTAAACGATGAAAAAAATAGGTCAATAAACTAATTTTAAGGTGTATAAATGCACAATTAACTGAGTCATCTTCCATTTAAATCTTTATCTGTCCCTGCACCCTCGGCGACGGTGGGGGCATGGAATATATTTCACCAGATCTGCCATTCGGGGTAGCAGCGGCGAAGGCAGCAGCACCAGCGTAGTGCTGCTAAATACCTCCGGCCAGAAGCAGCGGCTTCTTCACTTAAGGGTACTCATCAATACTCTTCGCCACTCTGACCGACACTTTCTCCGTGGTCCTACTCTACTGCCCAGTGGCCGGCAGGCGGGATACTCTGCTTGCTGCCGGCACCACCGCCGTTTCCCTAAATGTACACAATCGTTTTGTTGTTTGAACAACCTTCCAATTTATTTATTGTACAATGGTCCTAACTAACAATATTTAACATGATAAACACGGCCAGTATCCCGTTACACTAAATGTAGTCAGAAATCCAACAAGAAATGTTTCAACTTGGAGTTCGTGGTTCTGTAAATTGTTCGTGTACAGCAAATATACATGAGTTTTGAGTGCAGTAAGTATTTACCAAAACTATATTAGTTGCAGTGACAGCCAAAGCCTTTTTTTTTCTCCAGAAAATTACACTTCATTTAGATATTGTGGGAAGCATTCTCCAACTTATTCGTCGTATGGGTGGCGTCATTTTGGAGCTGCAGAGTATTTAGAAAAAGCAACAAAGAAAAAAAAAAGAGTTAAATAATTTGCTACATAATTTATAGGCATACAAACTATATGGAATTCATTGCTACTATCCATTATCATTCAAATATCATCCATGCAGCATGATCTAAATGAACGCCATTCCAAGTCACAAGGTATGTAATACTGATATGAAATTAAATTAGATCATTGTACTTAACAATTGGTTCAGAACACATTCTATGTACACAATGCACAAGAAATGTGGTCATTTTGCTTGCTGGAAATAACAAATAAATCATACACATTGCAGGCATACACTTGTCTCACATCAGCCAACCAATTCTTCTCTATGCCTCAAATATCCTCACCCAGAAATCTCCTAAGTAAAATGGTTGCATCAGAGGTTCCCTAGAGAAGAATAAGTGCTCGGTTGGAATAAAGGCACAACTATAGGTGACAAAGATTAGCAAAAACCATCAAGAGGAAACGGGGGGAAATGAATAAAAATTTTCAGGCATCAAATATAGAGTAAAGGCAAATCATGGGGATACATTGTCCGAAAAATTCAATACAGAAGAGGCTCTGATTTTCAATGAAACCAAATGTTGCTGTTTATATCACTTTACAAATTTATAGTAAGGTAACTGATAAAGTGAAAATTTACACAAGTTGAAAGTGTTGGAGAATACTTGGCACGTTGGATTGGTGAAAAATGATCTATTTCATGGATCTTCAGGGTGAAAATTCATCAGACTCGGGATAGGTAAGATTGACACTTGAAAAGTGTTTTCAGAATTTCAACTTCATAGGGTCCAGGAATATTGGCAAAACAGATGATATACAAGAAATACTTTTCTTTGAATAGAAAAACAGATGATACTCTTCTTCTAAGACATTTGACAGCATGTTTTCTGCTATCAATAATGAATCAAAGACCAAAAAACTAGTTAAAAATTTCTTTATAGCCTATATAGACAAACATATGTTTGTATTTCTGTGTTTTGAAGACCTCAGGCAGGCCACCAGCATATTCTGACATTGTCACAGTTCCTTAGACTAAATAGTAAACATCAATCAGAGTTGGTTAGCAGCCAACAAGCCGTCGCCAGATTTAATTTCAAAGTTCAGTCCTGATATGATACTGTTCCAACATAATGTAATTTTTATATTGTTTAATGACAAACTGCTGACTCAGATTGTGTTCCTAACAGAAGATTTGAATTGATGCGTAGCCCATCGGTGCTTTTGGTTAGTGATTATCCAATGTATTATCATACTATAAATACTCTCAGTACTTCCTGCTACATCTGGAATGCAAACTCTTGACCAAAAAAGAACCTTATTTCTTAAATCAAAAACTGATCTTTTTCAATTATCAGTTGCAATGTAAAAGTTTCCTTGGCCAAAATCCTATAAGAACAGCCAATCTAAGCATGCTTCTGAATGTCTCCTCTATCAGACTTCAGTCACTTTAACAATAATATTTAAATTTCAGAATGAAACTGCCCTCACAGAATGAAATCTATTCTCCCACATAATTACTCTGAAGAAATCTATAAAGTTAAGTTGGTAATAGAAACAAAATTCCCTCCATATCTAATAATTATTCCTTTAGATTCTTGAGTAGCTCTCAGCTGAGTGCAAGGGTGTACATCGGACATGGATCAAATGTTAGATAATAACTATTCTTTGTCGATAAATTCCTTAAACACTCTATTCTCCTTTATCAAGCACCAGTGTGCCTACAAAGATGGATGCCCCAATCTCAGAAGATACAAAAAGACAAGCTAATTTCTTGGTTAGGAAGGAATCCTACCAATAATAGCGACAAGAAAAGGACATGGAAAAAGACGAGAAGCACTCATACCTATAGCGACCAATCGAAAAGCTCCTGGGTACCATCTAGGAGCTCCTTATTCCCGTTGCAGGAGTGCACCGTCCGGAACTGCTCGACGCCGAGCTTGCGCGTGATCCACCCGACCTGGAAGTATATATACTGGGAGGGTGGGAGGTCGACCTTGATGGCGTCGACGTCCATCCAAATCAGGAACCGGCGAACCTTGACTCCTTTGAGGTCCTCGATGCCGCCGTACCTGACGACGCCTGAGACCTTGGTCTCATAGTAGACGAGGTACTCGAAGTCGACGTAGCAAGGGCCGTAGAGATCGACAGAGAAGCTTCCGTTGGAACTCAGGGAGAAGGCCTTGACCGTGTCGGGGAGGAGGCCCGGGGGGAGGCCGTACTGGGGCAGGAGATCGTAGATGGTGGTGCCGTTAGAAGCCGAGGAGAGGTCTTCGGCGGCGGAGAGGGAGAGAAGGAGAAGAAAGGAGAGGAGGAGGAGGAAGAAGAAGAAAAAGTGAGAAGAAGACGTGGAAGAAGAGAAGATCGCCATGGCGTCCTGGAGAACGAGTCGGGTCGAGATTTGGGGAGCAAAGTTCGAGGTTTCGCTGCGTAGTTGCGTTTGTTTCGGGGCGTTTCGCCGTTTTGGATCTTTTCCAGATCATAATTAAATCTAAATTTAAGGGCCCATCTATTATTTGTTCAACGGACCGGGCCTAGGTTAACGGGCGGAAACCGAAGCCCATACCCGTTAAGCCGCAACGAAAGATTCAAGTTTTTTTTTTGGGGTTCCAATTCGAACCCTTCGCTCTTTAATTCTCCTTTCAGATCCGACGCCTTCCCTCCTGTTCCACCTCGGGGCAGCGCGCCGGCTTCCTCCTCCGCCATGGAGTCTCCTCGGACGAAGAAGCGGCGAGTCTCCGACGAAGCGCCTCCGCCATTCTACAAGGCCCTCCTGTGCCTCGACTTCATCGCCACCGGGTGCTGCCCCTACGGGGATTCCTGCACCTACGCGCACGGCCGAGACTACCTCCGCCAGGATCCGAGGATAAAAAGGGTGGATTCTGTTGTTCACCTAGGAGCTCCGGCGGTTTGGGCTCCTTCGGCATGGGACAGCCGCCGGTCGCCGGATAGGAAGAATCCCCAGGAGCGACGGGAGCTAGGGCCGCCGCGTTTAGGGAGGTATGCCACCTCTTTAGTTGAATTTAGTTCCCCATGAATGGGATTTTGCATATAAGTTAATTGTAAATTAAAAATAAAAAGCAGTCTTTACACAAAGATCCGGACAAGATGTTGGTACAGCGGCGCTAGCAAGAGGGGGTGAATTGTCTGCAAATGAAAATATACCCTCCTCAAGACTTTCAACTCAAAAATACAACACTAATAAAAATAAAAGAATAGAAATAAAGAGGAGACAGAATTTTAACTTGGTTACAACCCAGGGGTTGTTAATCCAAGGCGGTCGAACAACTCTACTAGAATATCTCCTTCACTGTAGGCGAATAAGCCTTTTTTACACATTTAGAATGCTCAGAGGTTGCTAGGAACTTAATACAGAGTTGAATGATTATTTCCTAGTTCCAAGAGCCTTTAGATAGTTCTTGGAAACTCTATCTCGAGTGTTGAAGGCGCCTCTAAGAGGGTTGAGGGCGCCTCCAAGGAGTTTGATCGGATAAAGTTTTATCTGATTGCAAACGTTCATTTTTACTGGGTCTGAGGCGCCTCCATTACCCTTGAAGGCGCCTCAGACAGTGCAGGCAGCGGAGGGGCCTTCAACACTTCGTTGAAGGCGCCTCCAGCTAACTTTCCAGCTTCTTTTGACTTCATTTTAACTTCTGATGCTCCAATAGCTTGGGTTATTGCAGCCAACCAGAATAGGGCTCACTCGAACCCAATTCTCGACCTTTTCCTCGAGCAGGCTTTCGTCCCGGCTTCTCGTCCCTCGAACGCTGCGCACGTTCTTCTTATCCACCGGAGTACTCTTCCACAGCTCTCTCGTCCTTCGGACACATCGAGCCTGTTAGCTCCCTTCCCGTGTCGTCATTCTCGCTAGTTGCGTCTTCTGCTCGACTTCCTGCGCTCCTAAGTTCCTGTACACTTAGACACAGGGATGAGATAACTAGCAGGACCTAACCTAACTTGGTTGATCACATCAAAACACCCACGAGGTCCAACAATCTTCCCTTTTTTATGTGCATCAACCCAAGTTCAGGTTAGGGTAAAAACAAACAAATAGTAATTTAAGAAAAATTACTAACCTAGCATTGTAAGCACAAAAATTGCAATAATAGAATTTGCAACCTCAAATATTAAGATTTTTGATTTTCCTAACTCCCCCTAAACTTGTACCTAACTCTCCCCCTTTGATCACAGCAAAAAGAGTGGGGGAAAGGGAATCATTTGTAAAAGAAAATTTCTAAGACATAATTATCTTTAAGAATTTTAAAAGAAATTTTGAAGTTAAACAATTATTAACGTTTGCAAAATATATTTTTAAAAGGAATCACTTGCAAAATGACTTAAAAAATTTGTTTGAGAAAAATTTCTAAGTAAAAAGAAATTTACTAGAGGAACGCTAAGTAGGTTTTAAAATTTAAATTATTTTTAGAATAATTTTTAATTAAAAACTTAGTTAAAAATGATTTTAACTTAAATAAATTGAGAATTTTCTAAGTCACGATTTTATGCAAAAAAAAAAAAAAATATTTTTCTAGAAAAAAATTGTTTTTGAAGAATTTCCAATAAAATGTTTAAATTTTTTTTTGAAAGCATTATATAATTCTAATTTTAATACTTTTATCAGAAAGTTAATTAAATATTTTATTTCGATATTTTGGCTTCCAGGTCGTGGTGAGACACTAGGCCTTCTTGGTTATTGGAGCAACAACCATTTCCTTAGACAAAGCTTCATAAAGAAACTCACTGTTTAATTTCTTTTGAAAGCCTTAACTTAAAGAATTTTAACTTAGTAAAGATTTTGGAACCCAGTATAAGTTCCTTGCTACAGGGTTAGCTAAATATTTGGGCGGTACATAAGTCTTAGGAATCTTTCTAAGTTGCCCCTGATATTTTCTTATATACCAATTTAGCTTTCCATAAATTTTAAATTTTGATTTTTGAAAAACATTTGTTTTTGAACATGCAATAATTTTTAAATTTTAAATTTGTATTTTCAAACTGCCATTTTCTGATTTTAAGTTGTTAAATAACTCTAAGGGGCATGATTCTTTTAATTTTAATTTTAATTTAATATTTTATTTTTCTAATTTTGCTAGATCTTTCGTAAGTACTTTGATAAATTGAAACGACTGAGTAGGGGTGAGATCACGTACTTTACTTACCTCACTTAGTGATGCTCCCCTTTCATCGTAGCTTTTCTCTTCTGATTCTCCCCCTTGATCTATGCTCATCTCTGAGTCCGAGTCATCTTCAAAGAGATGGTTGACCATGCTACTCTTGAGAAGACTTCGACTTCTGACTCGAAGGATGAAGAATCATCTCATGTAGCCTTCAGACTTTTGCGTGTAGAGGACGTCGGTCTCTGAGGCTTCTCCTTATGCTTTTTCTTCAACTTAGGGCAGTCATCCTTGATGTGTCCTTCCTCGTTGCAGTTGTAGCATTGGACTGTCCTTCTGTTGCGTTGATGCTTCATCGATTGCGATTTAAATTTATTAGTTTTAACAAATTTATTTAACTTTCTTACCAGTAGTGTCGGTTCAGATTCGTCGATGGATGCTTCGGAGTCGGGATCGTCCATCTCGGCTTGTAGGGCAGCGTTGAGTTTTGACTTCTCTATAGGTTCTGCAATTCGAGACTCGTGAAGTTTAAATGTAGAAAATAAACTTTCTAAACTACTTACCTCAAATTCCTTAGAGATGTAGTAAGCGTCTACTAAGGACGCTCACTCTGGATTTCTTGGGAAGGCGTTGAGCGCATACCGGATGGAATCTTGGTTCGTTACTGATTCGTCGAGATTTGTTAGTTGCGTTATCAGCTCCTTGATTCTAGCTTGGAGTTGCGCTACCTTCTCGTCGTTGTTCATCCGGAGATTCGTTAACTGAGTCCGGAGGATGTCGCGCCTTGCTAACTTTGCTTCTGAGGTGCCTTCGTGGAGCTCCAGGAATTTTTCCCAGAGGTCTTTAGCGGAATCGTAGCTTCCGATCCGACTTACCTCCTGGGCAGCAAGACGCTGAGCAGGTGGAATCTCGTCTTTCCGTTGGCCACGAAATCGACTTGCTCCTTCTTCGTCCAATTGTATTCTTCCTTGTCTTTGGGGGCTACAAAACCATATTTCATAACAAGAAGAATATTAAACTCAGTCTTAAAAATTACCTCCATACGACGCTTCCACGTTGCGAAGTCTCCGTCGAATTTCGGGGGATGGATGCTGGTTCCGACCATCGTCTTGATCTTTGTGCTTCAGTCGGCGGTCAGTCCTTCTTAGGCGATCTGACTCTGATACCACTTGTTGGTACAACGGAGCTAGCAAGAGGAGGGTGAATTACCTGCAAATGAAATATACCCTCCTCAAGACTTTCAACTTAAAAATACAACACTAATAAAAATGAAAGAATAGAAATAAAGAGGAGACAGAATTTTAACTTGGTTACAACCCAGGGGGTTGTTAATCCAAAGTGGTCGAATAGCTCTACTAGAATATCTCCTTCACTGTAGGCGGAGAAGCATTTTTTACACACTTAAAATGCTCAGAGGTTGCTAGGAACTTAATACAGAGTTGAATGATTCTTTCCTAACTCCAGGGGCTTTTATATAGCTCATGGAAACTCTATCTCAAGTGTTGAAGGCGCCTCCAAGAGGGTTAAGGGCGCCTCCAAGGAGTTTGATCGGATAAAGTTTTATCCGATTGCAAACGTTCATTTTTACTGGGTCTGAGGCACCTCCATTACCCTTGAAGGCGCCTCAGACTGGGTCTGAGGCGCCTTCAAGGGTAATGGAGGTGCCTCAGACAGTGCAGGCAGCGGAGGCGCCTTCAGCACTTCGTTGAAGGCGCCTCCAGCTAACTTTCCAGCTCCTTTTGACTTCATTTTAGCTTCCGATGCTCCAATAGCTTAGGTGATTGCGGCCAATCGGAATAGGGCTTACTCAAATTCAATTCCTGACATTTTCCTCGAGCAGGCTTTCGTCCCGGCTTCTCGTCCTTCGAACGTCGCACACATTTTTCTCGTCCACCGGAGTACTCTTCCGCAGCTCTCTCGTCCTTCGGACACACCAAGCCCGTCGGCTCCCTTCCCGTGCCATCCTTCTCGCTAGCTACGTCTTCTGCTCGACTTCCTGCGCTCCTAAGTTCCTGCACACTTAGACACATGGATGAAATAACTAGCAGGACCTAACCTAACTTGGTTGATCACATCAAAATATCCACCGGATCCAACACAAAAGACTATTTCTAAAATTCAAATATGTGATCTCTACATCATACAACGACTTTATCGTTGCGCCAAGCCTTCTAAATTAATTGTAAATAACTGTTCATTAAGTTGTATGGTTGAACTGACATAAAGATTATGTTTCTTGATTACAGTTCATCAGTGTCACGTTATTTATCATGCTTTTATCACTTGTTTCATGGCCTGGTGCTTGTTTGCTCCTGTGATACTATTTTCAATAGGAACTACTCAAATGGTTGCTTGTTTAGTCACTTAATTTGTGTGCCTATTTCTGTCTAAAACAAGCATTTTTCGGATGCTCATTTTTTGATGTTATCCAAGTTCACCTCTTATAACAAACAAATAAATGCTCCCAACAAAAAATTATGTATATAAAAGAGTCGAATCTATACACTTCGCAACATGTAAAGGCAGTAGAATCAATATCAAAGAATAAATGAATGGAATGAAGTCAATACATCCAAAACAAATAGTTGGTGTAGCAATCGATCACATCAGAAGCATCTGAAGCCAGGGCAAATTGATAAGATTATGAGCAGAATAAGGAGACCGATGATGCCGAAAACAGCCAACTTTATCTTCATATTGTCTACCCACATTTTCCTTTTCAGCTTTGTGCCTTGTTGCCTGAAATCTTGTGCCTGAAATATCACAACATAGCATATCAACTAGAGAGCTACGATCATGGAATGATTGTGTAATGAGACGAATAGGTTCAGATATGAAAGAGGCCATGACTTCTTTTGCAAATTAAAAGCAGCATAACTTGCTACCTTTGATGGCAATTACCTCCACATATATGACAAATAAATGTTCAACTCATACCTGGGAGCGAAGATCTTCAGTTTTGTCGACGAGAAGTTCAATTTTCTCACCCCGCTCAAGAACCTAAAACCATCAAAAATGGGAAAGAATAATCAGATGCCAGCAGCATATATTAGCAATCAAACAGGGGAAACAAAATCACCTTCTCAATGTTCTCCATCATGACTCCTTTTACTTCAGAAACTTGAGCTTTCACTTTGGCTATCTTGTTTATCTCTTCGGGGTGATCAATACAGAATTGCATGTGCTCTTTAAGCTTTGACCTGAACAAAAACAAAAATTCAAAATTAACTGCAGTTACAAATGACAATAACTAGTTTAGGGAAAGCAAACCGTACTTGAATTCTCGGTTTAGGCCATTGGCTGTGGCGGTTGCTGCTTTTGCTCCATATTTTTTACTGAAGTCCTCCTTAACCCTCTCCAGCAAGGCCATGGGAGTTTGTTTGCCAGCTGACTCAACAGCAACTACACAGTATGCTGCAACCATTGTCATGGCAGACTTAAAACCAGTTTATCCTTAATTAGTTGGCCAAGGAAAAAGATGGTATATGAGGTCATCTTCATCGATATCGTCATCAAGTTATGCTCCAACCATTTGTAGTCAGCTACATCAATCTTATTACTCTATGACTATATTACCAGTAAAGATTTGGTCCTCAGAGTGTGAAGTTGAACAATAGATTTCATGATTTGCTTCCAGTTTTTTTATTCGAATAGATATCAAACTGTTATGGTCAACTTATAACAATTTATAAAAGTATGTCAGCTAAAGTAGTTTGGCTCAAACCTCAGTTGGGAACAAGGCAAGGGGAGCTCAAGTTAAGAAGGTTCTGTCAAGCGGTGATGAGGTCGAGTGGAATTCACCTAAGCTGAGTTTAATTCACTTCAGCCCATTTGAGTTGCTAGGTTTTCAAACGAGTTGTTTTAGCTTGGTTTTATGTTTCCAGTGGATGAGTTTAGGGGAGTTTATGTTTCCAACGATAGCAGGATTAATGGATTTTCTGCCCAATCTAACTCGAAGTAAATCACAACAATTAAGCATAAGATATTCCAACCTCAAACTCTTACCCAAAGTCAGTATAAGCTTCAGTCCCAACAAGAAGCAACAATACACTTCATTTAAATATGAAAAACAAAAAATCAATGTTTATACAATTATCCTAGTAAAAACTATCCTATATCACATTACCAATATGCTTAGTCGATTGAAAATTGCAATAACAATTGGCATTGCCCTGGTTTTGTATTTGTTGATAGTAGCTAGCTGTTCGGTTTGTTAGCTTAACTGAGTTAATTATGTCGAAACAGAAACTTTGCAATGCTGACAAGTTGCAGATCTATCGTCGCTAATTAAGAAATACAAATCAAGGCAGTAAAAATCAAATAATAGCCACATTCCCAATCTCTGATTGTATTGTGAAATATTTGTACAATTAAAAGACAATTTTATATCGGCATGGATCAACAAGTGAGTGAGATAGCTGAGCTATGAAGGTCAACCATATTCCAAAATCAATTTCACAAATCCATAAAATAGGAGAAATTAAAAAGAAGCTCACGATCCTTGTGAAATTGTCAAGGATATGAAGGTCAACCATATTTCGCGAGTGAGATAGCTCAGCTATGAAGGTTAACCATATTTCACAAAATCATATATTGTGAAATATTTGTACAATTAAAAGACAATTTCATATCTGTATGGATCAACAAGTGAGTGATATAGCTCAGCTATGAAGGCCAACCATATTCCAAAATCAATTTCTCAAATTGCGCAAATCTATAAAATAGGATAGATTAAAAAGAAGCTCACGATCCTTGAGTGTCAAGATTGCTTTTGGGGGTCGGGTAACAAGATAATCAAGATCACAGAAGAGTGAAAAGGGGATCGGGAGCAGACTCACTGAATCCATTCTCGACGAGGTAATTGAAGGTGTGGCCGTCGCAGTTGTAGGTGAACCTGTTGTTGGAGGAAGGGAGCTTCTGGAGGCATTGGGAGGCGACGGAGGTGAAGTTCCCTGTGAAGGCGGTGTACTCGACCAAGATGACGGTGCCCCGGGCGACGAAGCTGTAGATGAGCGTTTGCTGCCCCATCTTCCCGACCCGGGAAGAGGAAACCCTAACCCTAGTAGGTGAGCGCGGAAGGTGGGAGGGAGGACGGAAGGATGAGCAATGGCGGAGGAGGATTGGAGTCTGCGGAGACGAGAGAGGAGAGGCGATTGATGCGGTTTTGTTCTGCTCCTCGTCTCGCCACCTGCCATCGTGGGCGTCGCTCTAATTTTGGTTCGATGACATTTAAATTGAATTTAGGAAACATTTCATTTCGCCCCCTATACTTTTAATCTTTTCATAATTTCAAAACTATTGGTCTCCTATAGGCTCTAAACGAGGTGAACCAAGTTAAATGTAATGTTGTTTTAAGCTTATTTAATAAGACGCTGAAATTATTATTCAAATTAAGTGAGTTAAGTTTCTTTTTTATTTTTTAAATTATTTATTAAATTAGTGAGTTTGATATTATAGACTTTTTATTTATTTTGAGAGTTTCTTTGCCAATTTAAAGATTTGATAAGAATTTTCTAATGCATTTTATTTAATTGTGAATATTGTTCATAACTATTTTTCACGAACAATTTAGATTTTTTTTTCATTTAATTGAATAAATCATTCATCATTTAATTTTAATAAATCCACACATACATATTTAAAATAACACTATTAATTTTTCATAATTTTATAATGTTTTAGAATTATAAAAATAACATTAAAAAAAAGGCTTCTATGGAATTTTTCCATGAGGTTCGGGTTCCTTCCAAACCGTCCGATCAATGGGCAGATGCTACTTAACAAGGCTGCCGATTAATCAACGGCACCTTTTGATTGCACTGGACCCCTAAAAGATTTCGCAATCGAACCGATGAAACCCGGTCAATTCCTTCGATCGTCCGGTCCAGTTTTTCCCTAGACACCAACTTTAAGCGCCTTTTAGCGTTACGTCAACCTGCGCAAGGCCAACCCTAACTGCTCCATCGGCGACGGTGAAAATTTGCTTGATATCGATCGGTGATTCTTCGAGGTAAGATCCAAATTGTCTGCTTGCCTCGTATTCTTCCCGTTTCATGCTTTTGAGATAGGTTTTGATCCTTTGATTTGCGAATTCGCAGTTCTCGTTTTAGTTCTTCAACCTAGCCTTCTCTCGGTGCTCGGAGAGAGCGGTCAAGATAAGAAACGTGAGATTAGATAGCCATTTGAGATGTCGTACGACGAGGTGGAGATCGAGGATATGGAATGGAACGAGGAGTTGCAAGCTTTCACCTACCCCTGCCCTTGCGGTGACTTATTTCAGATCACTAAGGAAGATCTTCGCCTCGGGGAGGAGATCGCTCGCTGCCCCAGTTGCTCCCTCTTCATCACGGTCGTCTACAATCCTGAGGATTTTACTGATCGCCCTGACAAGTCGAAGAAGACCCCCGCCCAGCCGTCGCCTGTCGCAGTGGCTTGAGCTTCTTCGGAATCAGGTTGGCTTACATCTCTACTTCCTTGGATAGCCGCAGTTAGTAAACAAATTCCTTGTTTGATCACTTTGGCAACGTTGAATGCATGTAAAGGTCTCAAATTTTCTTTTTCTTTTTTTGATAAATGAAGCGAAAATATTGTGGAAATTAGACATAAACACTATCACCCTGTTTGGAAACAACTTAAGTGAAGGAATTGAATTGAATTCCATTAGGAATTAAATTCTGGCAGAAATTGAATTCAATTCCTATGTTTGGAATGGATTAGTGAATAATAGAATTGAATTGAATTCCTTAATTTGGAATCTATTTGAATTGAATTCTATTTTTATACATTTACCATTTTATCCTCATAACTAATCATTTAATAATCAAGTTAAGTATTAGAGAATAGGAAGAAGGGATCGCACAGTTAAGACAGCAGTATGAAGAAAGTGGCGCACGGGAGAAACGGTGCAAGGAGAAGTTTTCGACACAAGGAGAAACGACACACGGGAGAAAGGCAAGACAAAACAAGAGAGTCGGCAAATGGAAAAAAGGGTTTTAAGTTAAAAGGACAATTAAGTAAGTTTAGTTGTTCATGGTAAATCCCTATCCAAATCTGACCATTCGAGGTCTGATTTACTATTCACGTTTCGAATGGAATTGGAATTGAATTCCATATCAAATCCATCTCAAAAATTCATTCCAAACTATGGAATTGAATTCCAATTACCATAGGAATTCAATTCCATAGGATTCCAAACAGAGTGTATATTTTTATATGTTAATATTGTTTTGGTTGATCATATTTATGTTTATTTAATTTGAAAACATCAAATTTGGAAATTCTCCTAGAGAATTAGGGTTGTTACGCAAGTGAAATCAAATGTGTAAGTGCTATCTTCTCTTGTTTTTCTTTCGAATGAATTGTAGTGCTTCAGGGTTTTTTGAAATTAAAAAAAAACGTAGGGAAGAAAGTATTACTACTATAGCTTCGTTGTGCATAAAATAATAGAGAAAATCATGTTAATTTTCTCAAACTAAATAAGTAAATAAATGCTAGCCAAGAGCATAGTATAATTATTTTCCATATTACATATATGGGTGAGGTGATGATTGAATCCTTGGGTGTGATTCTAGGGAGAGTGAAAGCTATTGATCTTGAGGGTGCAATCTTCTTGTTAACCTCCATTATGAGGGCCCTAATTATGAATCCTAAGAATCTATGGGTCTAATTAGTATTCAGGCCCATTTGTTGTGCACAAAATATTATCTCTGTAAAATATTTTTCTTAGAAAATTTTATAGGGAAAATTAGTTTTTCCTTCTCTCTGACATGATAAATATTTTTGAATCCTCTCCTCTCTCTTCCATCCTGAGCTCAATTTAGATTTGAGCAGCAATCCACCCAGATTAAGATCAACGGTCGTTTCTCAGATTGGGGGTGATATCATTGTTGCCACTCGTTGTCCAACTTCTAGCCACCTAGCATCCCTACCTTCATACCTTCTGCAGATCAACCATGCCATAAATCCAGCATACGACACCGTTGGGCATCAGGATACCGGTGACGGTTTAGGTGACTGATGGTGAGTAATGGTGGTGGGTTATAACATTTATTTTTCAATATTCTAGAAGTATAGCACCTTTTATAAGATCCCACTGGATATGAGTTTACTATTTTAAAAAAAATCTTGAAAATAGTTTATTAGCAATGATAAAACTGGGATTCTTCAAAAAGTATACTTGGAAGCATAAATGGTTGATCCTTATAGTATATATTATACCACTCTCATCTCATTAGTTCTCTCCATTGTCCTTTAATTGGTACTAGGTCTAAACCTTGTTGTCCTGTTGTAGTTTGTATTCTAAAGTATATTTGTATAATCAAATATGAGAATTGTGTTATTCCATGAAAATTTGTAAGCTATAGAATTACCATTTCTGCAAACCAAACGCACCATTATTGTCCTATATTCCCTATATGATTTCTAATGGGAAGGCATTTCGTTAATGCTCATTGACACTCCGTGTGGAATTGTTGTAGGTTTGGAAGTATTGATCCACCAATTAGCTACAGATTCATCTGGCAATATCAAATTTTTTTTTTTTTTTCTATTTAGACAACACTAAGGTTAAGGTTAAGGTTTTTTTATCACTATGTGATACTCGAGAACTTCGAGTAAGGGATCACACTTCTTACCTGCTAAGATGGTACACAATCAACAGACTCTAAAAGTATTGATTGTTCCAGGAGATTGGAAAAGTTGAAGCCTTGGATGTGCAATAGACAATAACAAAGGAATTGATGCTTTAACTATTCAAAATAGCAGCATACACTATTCTAATTGTCATCTTAATGTTTTATCTCAATTTTGAATTATTTAAGACATTGATCATCGTTCACTATGGCAAACGAGGATTGGTAAACGAAGGAATGCTACCAATCAGTGGATTCCACTGAGATTGATTTCTTGTTGGTTTGTTTACAATTAGTTGAAATTGTTGTATCTTCAAGGCGCATCATTTATCTGTTGTATATCTTTCATTTGTGTTTACTTGGCTTTTTTATGATTTTTTTTCTCAAATACAGTCATATTTTTGCGTAGCTGAGCTCTGGCAACCAGAAGTTTAACATCATTCGATATATCAAGTAGTCGCTGTAACACGGATAACATGGCGTGTAACCTTTGGTATGTTTTGATATATGGATATGTGGAAATGGTTTAGATAATCTTGTAGCTTTTGGTATGTTTTGATACATGGATATGTGAGAGCTGAAGACATCGTGTAGGAGGAAGACGTGTTTTGATACATGGTTTTTTTTTCTTTTTCTTTTTTCTTTGTCCTTTAGATTGATCATGTTTCCTTTTTGAGGTTGGGCATAAAGGCCTAAAATGGCTATTTTTTTCACAAATATTCCATTGAAAAAGCATGATATATGCTTTATATAATTTTTTAAAATTTCATTAGAGCTAAGGTTGACTTATGTGGAGAAACTGTGGGCAGAGATGAACAAAGTAAAATTAAGAAAACAATAACTTTTATCGAGCAATTAAAAATATATCATCGTATTATTATTTAGGATTAAATGACAGAGCCCATTGGCACGTCCAATGGCGTACCATTATTGGAGTATCCTACTACCGACGCTTACAACCGTTTCGCAGCCGCCTTCTGCTGCTGTGGTGTAGCCACGTGGCAGGTAAAGAAAAACTTTTGAAGGAAACACAACCTAAGGGCATGGCAATGGGGTTTATACTATGGGAAATTTTTTATTATAAACTCCACCCCATTATGTGGGTGGATTATAATTTTTTTATAAATATGCTCTACAATGTTATGACTAGTTTATTTTTATTTTTAAAATTATAAAGAGGATTTATACTTTTCCTTTTATGCCCGCGTGAGAGGCCCACTGTCTTATTAATTTTTTGAAATTAATTTATTAATTTATTTATATTTTTATTAAATATTTATTTATTTTTATCAAATTATTGTATTTACATAAATTTAAAAGACTAATATAATTATAAATATTAAATTAAAATATTAATTAATATTATATGTAGTAAATGAAATTATAAATAATGATAAATTAAAAATAAAAATAAATAAATTGACAATGGAGTCATTAAAAAAATTATTAGAGAACTTTATGATAGTAAAAAGAGGTTTATAAAATGAATGGAATTTTTAACTTTTAATGTAGTGGAGTATAAATCTTTCTAAAAGGTTTATGATTATGGATTCCTCATTATCATCACATTGCAAGATTTGTCAAAGGTTTATAAAATTAAAAAATCTCAAAAAAAAAAAATGAATAATTGTAGAGGTGAGAGGTTTCAGTTAAAAGCATTTGAAAATTAAATTTACTATTTCAAAAATTGAAGATGGAATTAATAATTAATGATGGGATATATTGCATATTTTATCATTTGAAAGTATGAAACATTTAATTAAAATATTTTATTTTATAAATTATGGGTAATAATTAAAGTTATACTGGCTCGTTTGAAAATAAATATATTCGTTAAAAAAATACAAATAATTATAATTAAATTAAAATTTATAAATTAAGTGGAGGAAGTGAGGGACGGGGAGCCGGATCTAGCGGCGACGACGGTGTTGGAGGATCGATATCCGCGTGTCGCCGCTGTCTTCGAGGCCTCCTGTGGATGTCAATGTTGCGTCGTCTCCATCGTTGTGGTCGGTTCTTCTTCAAATCTTGGAAGGGAAAATAAGCGAGGGTTGAGGAATAAGCGGTGATTCCTCGTCTCAGCCTCCGAAGTCGATCGAGGAGTTGTCGTTCAGCTCGCCCGAGGTACAGGACTGAGAGACACAAGTGTGTCGTGATGGCAAACCACTCCCTCGCACCAATCATAAGACTATCTTTCGCTACCACGTGAGATTCTTTGGCTTTCTTTTTGTTGGATTTGTTAATACCTTCATATCCTAGTTACATTATTAAGGTTGGAACGTTGATTCGGTGACTAATAAATTAAATAGGGATAAGACGGCTATTTCATGAGTAGACTTTCGTAAATTAATTTCTCGAGTGAATAAAAAATTAATATCTAATGAATGGTTAGTCCGATATGATTAGACAGAAGTTTGACTCACATATAAGTTGAATTCATGGATGAGATCACATGTATTGCTGTAATTTTCCTTAGGTTAAGGTTGTTCAGGTTGATTAGGCTTGAATTGACTCAAACTTGAGTCTTGATGTTTGAGTTTGATGTTTGACAATTTATAGAGATTACAGATGCAATTGTCCATATGTGATATTGACGGTCAAACGTTGATTAGAAGAGTTAAGTATGTTAAGGTTCACTGGATACTTGAATGGGAAGTCCTAACTGAAGGTTAAGCAAAGACAAGACTAACGAGAAGGTTGCAAAAGAAGAAAATCCAAGTGGGTCTTATTGTAATGACCCGGCCCTTTGGCCTCTTGGGCGGCCCTTATGGCGGTCCAACTGGCGACCTCTCATGTCGTCGACCGACGACCTTTGGCCGTGCCGTTACTCACTAGGACTTTCCACCCCTGGCAGTGGATTTTTGCCTCCCCCAGGATTCGAACTCTAAACCTCCAGGCTTAAGTATTAGAGTTTATGAATCCTGGTAACCAAGTGAGATAATCTCACTTGGTTACCAGGATTCATAAACTTTAATATTTAAGCCTGGAGGTTTAGAGTTCGAATCCTGGGGGAGGCAAAAATCCACTGCCAGGGGTGGAAAGTCCTAGTGAGTAACGGCACGGCCAAAGGGTCGTCGGTCGACGACATGAGAGGTTGTCAAATGGGCCGATGACATAAGGGCCGCCAGTTGGGCCGCCACAAGGGCTGCCCAAGAGGCCAAAAGGGCCGGGTCGTTACATCAGTGTTGACTAGATACTTGGTGTGGAAAGTCCTAGTGAGTGAAGTTAGGCTAATTGGAAAGCCTTAGTGAGTGAAGCTAGGTAGATGAGAAGTCCTAGTGAGTGAAGCTAGGAAGATGAAAATCCTAATGAGTGAAGTCAGGTGAAAAGTCCTAATGAGTGAAGTTAGGCAGTGAGAAAGTCCTAGTTAGCAGACAGTTTGGAAGTTCTAATGAGTGAAACTAGACAGATGGAAATCCTGGTAAGTGAAACTAGATAGTGAGGAAGTCTTGGTAAGTGAAGCTAGACAGTCGCAATCCAGGTGAGTCAAGGTTGACCGGACATATGACGAGTGGACACTTGGGACGAGACGGTAAGTCCAAGTGGGTCAAATGGTTGATCGGACATTTGGTGACGAAGTCCCAGCAAATCAAGGTTGACCAGATACTAGGCAATGAAAAGTCCTAACAGGTCATGGTTGATCGAATGTTGGGTATCAGAACCCTAGACTTGAGCTAGGTAAGTTAGGGTTGGTTAATCGGTCAGGTGATCGATTGAGCCAGAGCCCAATCGTGATCGATTGGGAGAGTGCTATGGACAAAGGTGGCCCAATCGATTGGGGCTACGCCAATCGAACTGATCAATTGGCAGTCGTTCTGGCGAGCACAGAAAGGTTCTTAATCGATAATCAATCAATTGAGCTACTCCTCAATCGATCAAATCAATAGGTAGCCGTAATCGATTTCGGGTCTTCTATGAGAGCACAAAGGCAATCTGAATCGATCAATTGATCGATTGAAGTCTCCCCAATCGATCAGCCTATTGATTGGGAGATGACCATTGCGCATGATGTGAGGTTTGTGTTGGTTAGTCCTAGGAAGATCGTACTGGTTCCACTGTACAAAAATTTTATACAAGTGTCAAACCTATCCTAATAACCTATTATGTTATTTAGAAATTAAATTCGGAATCGCAAACGGAACTTAACATTATTGATTCCAAATTTAACTTATCTGTTCTTAATGGTTTAGACTTGGATCGCAAACGATGCTTAACATTATTGATCCAAATCCACCTATGTTATAAATTCAATTAAATATTAATTTCAGAAATTGGCTTCCAGGTTAAACATGGCGAGACACTAGGCCTTCTTGGATATGGGAGCAACCACCACTTTCTAGACAAAACCTTTCAAGGAAATCTAATATTTAATTCCCTTATATAACCCTAGATTTAATCAAAATGAACAATCGAATCACAAATTCGAAAAATAAAAAAAAACATAAACTCGAATCACAAATTCAAAATCTAGAATTATATGTCTCTTGTGTTTGGAATTCATACAAAAAAAAATTAGTATGATGCGGAAAATAATTACTAGTTATATCTTTCTTTGTATGCAACGACCTCATGATCTTCTACCGTATTCCTCTTTTTATCTCGGACGTCGTGTGGGCGACGATCTACCGAGACGAGAACCACCCAAGCTCCTTCTTCTCCACGCTAGTTTCGACCACCACAAAAAAACTCCAAGAGTGTGAGGTTCGGCCACCACCACCAAGCTCTAAGGGATGCTAGAAACAAAGTCTCCTTTCTCTCCTTCTTCTCCAAGCAAGATCCGACCACCTTCCAAGCTCCCAAGGATGAAGAGGTTTGGCCAAGGAGAAGAAAGAAAAAGGAGAAGGGGAAATAAGAAGGGCTGGCCACACCAAAGAAAAGAGGAGGAGAATAGAATAGAGTTGTTTTCATGAAAGCATCCCTACCTCTTCTTTTATAATCCTTGGTTTGACAAATAAGGAAAATTTAAATAAACACTTCCTTATTTTCTTTGCCATGAAAAGGAAAATTTTAATTAATTAAAACCAATTTCCTTTTCTTAAATATCATGGTCGGCCACCTCATTACTCCAAGCATGGAAAGTTTTAACACAAAATTAAAACTTTTCCGGAAATTTTAAAATAAAAATTTCTTTAATAATTTTCCCTTCATGGTTGGTTGTAAAAGGAATTTTATAAATTAAAATCTCTCTATTAAAATATGTGGATGATTTCCAAAAAGGAAAGTTATCTTTTAAAATTAAAATCTTCCTCTCAATTTACAAATAAAGAAAGATATCAAATCTTTTCTTAATTTTTTGTAGAAACTTATAAAAGGAAAAATTTATAATTTTAAAACTCTCTTTTAAATCATGAACATGGTTACAAAAAAGGAAAGTTTTATAAAAAAAATAAAAAAATTCCTTTTAACTACAAATAAGGAAAGATATCAAATCTTTCACTTAATCATTTGTAGAAAACTATGAAAGGAAATATTTAAATTTTAAACTCTCTCTTTTAAAATCATGATATCCACAAAAGAAAAGATTTTAATTAAAATCCTTTTAATTTGATGTGGCCGGCCACACCAAGCTTGGGTTCAAGCTAGGGCCGGCCACACAACTTGGCTCATCCAATTTAATTGGCCGGCCCAAACTTGGGTTCCAAGCTTGCTTGGTCGGCCACCTTAGGATGGGTATAAAGGTGGGTATAGGTGGGTATAATACTTTATAAATGAGAAGCTACGATAGGGACCGAGAGGAGGAATTGGTTTTGATCTCCCGATGAAATTAAGCTTCCCGTGTTCGCCCCGAACACCCAACTTAATTTGATCAATAATAATTCATACCACTAAAGAATTATTATTGAACTACCGCACCAATCCCAAATTACATTTTGGGCTTCTTCTTATTATGAGTGTGTTAGTCTCCATGTGTTTAAGATGTCGAATGTCCACTAATTAAATGAGTTACTGACAACTCTCTTTAATTAATATCTTAGTCTAAGAGTAGTACCACTCAACCTTATTATCATTTCGGACTAAGTCCACATGTAGGGTTCAACTCTTGGGTTTAACATGACAAACCTAAGTAATATTATTTCCCAACTTATCTGACCTATTGATTTATCGAGCTAAATCTCACCCTTTGATAAGTCAAAGAAATAAATACTAAATATATGTGCTTGTTATTATATTAGGATTAAGAGCACACACTTCTATAATAACTAAGGTTTTGTTCTTTTATTAAGTCAGCAAAAAAAGAACTTACCTTAAATGGTCCTGCTCAATACACTCAGAGTGTACTAGTGTAATTTTATAGTTAAGATAAACTAATATCAAATTACACTATGACTATTCCAATGGTTTGTTCCTATCCATCTTAGTCGTGAGCTACTGTTTATAATTTATAAAGAACTGATAACATGATCTTATGTGTGTGACACCACACACCATGTTATCTACAATATAAATTAATTGAACAACTACACTTAGCATGTAGATATTTTTGACCAATGTGATTCTTTATTTCGAAATAAATGTTTACAAAAGCTAGGCTTTTAGTATACACTCTAACACTATATACAATACATACAAAGATGATCAAAGTAACACCACTTTAGAAAATTGTAGCTTTACATTCCCTACCCAATAATTTTTCTTACAACACTAGATAATTAATCTGATTTTATGTAGAACATGCCCCTCAAGATTGATGTCAGTATATCAATTCTAAATTTTTTTTATGTCACCTTGTTTGAAGTTCATCTCTAAATCATATAGAAGACATCGAATGTATTACATCACAAAGAAGCCATAATCAACGCTGTAAATAACATCAACAATTTAATCTTTGATATTTAATATACAATTGTTATATTCATACAGTTTCTCATTTACTTACCTGACTTCTTGTTGTGGACATTCTATTGTAAGACAAACTCATTTATCCAATGGATGATGACTTTCTAAATATGGATGAATAACAACAAGTTGCTCATGAATATATTATTTTATCTTTGACACATGTAAGAATGAACAAACAATTTATCAAATAAACATCAACTATAATTTTTAATTTATATTGCAATACTAACAGACACATGAATATTGGATGTTCACCATTGATTCAAACTCATATTTTGATTTAGAGCTACTTGCATGAGAATTATAATGATTGAAAGTCATTGCTTTGGTGTCTACCACCATCAAGTGAAAGTGTGCACTATCAGTGTATAAAGGTATAAAATTATACCTAACCCCTTCATCTTCAATATCTATCTTTATCACTTGTTGTTGCATGCCAAACTTCATTGCGAACTTTTTTGCCAACTACAAATATGCAAAGGTATATTTACTTAAGAAAATAATAAAATACCGTAAGATATTATATATTATCAAATCATTTAAATTCCTTACCATGAAGAAGGTGGAACGATATATAAACTTGTTATATGGCCTACCAGCCGAGGATGTCTCCCTAAACAAAATTTTACAATAGGTGTCAATTAACTCCCCTTTTGTAAACACCTCTTCATTCACACCAAATAAGAAGGAAGCCATAGTTAAACCAAAGGGTGGTTCCTCACAAACAAAATTTTTTGTACACTTGCTAAGTAAATCAATTACTATAATAAATTAAGAAAGGAACCAGATATTTTTTATAACTTTTCACTGAATTAAATAGACTATGTATTTCAGAATTCACACTACCATACTTAAGGTTTTTCATTTGTTTTAACAGGTAGGCCACATCTTTGTCTTATTTTTTCTTCTTCGAAGTCTTAAATTGCTTCTTCACATATTAGGACCATAAATATTTAACATATTTAATTAATAATTTAAATCTAACATCTAAAACTAATTAATATATATATACACACTTATGACAATGACTTTTTTCTCATTTTGTTGAGTTGTGCAATCCTAAGTGCATCATTTTCCATCTCTTCTTCAGAATTGCCTTCCAACATTGAGATAATCTCTGTTTCTTCTTCCATATCATCCCCATCAAGTTTTCCTTTGCCCTTGTCCATAACATCCTTAGCTTCACCTTCTTTTACAATTTTTTCAATCTCTTCTACTGCTATGATGTTCTCGATAGACTTGCATATTTGTATTTTGCTTTGCTTCCTCTTAGGTAAAAGTTTTCACCACAATGGACTATCACTTGAAGTATCCATATAATCATACCGACTACAGTCACGTACTCTCCTACTCTTTGTTCCAAAAGCAACTAGGTCTTGTGGATCGACTACACGCTCGCTTGATTGACCTTGCATGCCTTTATTTTCTATTATTTCGATTAATTCTTTCACCCTTTCATTCAGATGCATGTTTTCCAATGTTAGCTCCCTGATTTGGTTTGCTTGAATGATGCATTCATAACATTCCTTATTACCTTACCATCCAGCTTCAGTGTCATCTAATTGTGGTGTCTTCATTCGACGTAGAATATCATCAGCCAAATCAAGGTTCTCAACCAATATTTTTTCAAATTGGGTAGGGATTAATTCCATCATAACATGTAATAAAAATAAATATAATAAATTGTATATTTACTTTGAATAAGTGGCAGTCTTCAATATTTACCTCTTTAGGTGATACTCTAACAAGGTCCTCACCTTACTAATATGTGAAGGAAGATTCCTCTACTTGTTTATTTGTGCTCCTTCAATATTGTATAATTTTTGGATTGAAACATGCTCCAAAAATCATGCCTGATTCAAAATAATAACTGTTACATAATCATAAATGTCTATAAAAATCATCAAATTTAACATAAAAAATATACTCATAAGCAAAAGACCAATAAATCTCTTTAGGTAAGAGAGTGTGGTGGTCTTGGGGTCATATGTCTGAGTTGATGAAAATAATCCCTAATCGTAGCTAATTGTGGAGCCATAAATTGATCGATGACTTCAACCCAATTGAATCTACCAAGATTCTCAAAATCATCTACTATATCTATAAGACCTAAAGGAAGTTTATACGTATTAGAAAAAATTAAGACACAAACAAATATATACAAAATATAGAATTTACAAAATAATAAACATTAGCATGTGCTTCAACTCTATTGGAATAAAATTTTACCAACTCCTCAATTCTTGATCTGGTTATGGTTTTGTTATTTGAGAAGTGAGCAAAAAAGAGGTCACTCGATGCTTGATTTGAATTCATAGGAATCAAAGCACCTCGGTCTGCAATACCAAGTAATAAAGATTCGTCTCTTTGTGTAAATGAAAAAGATACACCTGAAAATCATAAATTAATAGTTATATTGTAAGATATTTTTTTACATATCAAATAAAAAAATAAAATATTAAATTTCTAAAACTATTTAGTACTTAAGATTAAAAACTGGGAGCTATACCTGAGAATCTAAAGGTTTGAGATGTTAAAACCCAATTTTGAAATATATTGACTAGTATATCACGGATATGCTGGATTTCTTGTATGTCTAAGAAAACACAAAAGTGGGATTATTTGATCATCGCTATATGATGATCATGTAAAACAATAGATCTATGATGCCTTCCTTTGATTATGGATGATCGAAAAAAACTATTAAAGTGACCTACAACATATAATTTTTACAAATTTAATTTATTAACAACAAAATTAAAATTGGTAGAATGTTTTCCAAATCGAGATGCACATTATTCTGGAGGGCCTGATATGAGATCATATCAGACTCACGTTGAACCTGATATTTTACCATATCAGACCCACATTAACTCTAATATTTTACCATATTAGACCCAGTGTGATGATCTCATATCAGGCGCTTATATCCTATGGTTTCTGGATATATCTTGTGGGTTTCTAAGGTGAACATGTTCATGATACTTACCTTTGCTGTCGCAGTTTCTTGCTTCATTCTGAAAGAAGAGTATTTACAGCTAACAAAACCCTAAATATTTGAATGGACAGACCTCTGTATGGATTTCGTCGGAGACCCTCAACATATATACGCCGCCTTAGATGTGTGAATTTCGTTAGAAAGCCTTGACGTCACCTTAGATGGACACACTGAGTGGATTCAGTCAGAAACCCTGGACGCTGGGACACACGAAGTCAAGGTTTCGGTGGGGAACAATGACCATGGATTTCCACGAGGTGAGAAAGAGGGGAATGAGTCTCGCATACATCTGAACCATTTTATTAATTTTAAATTTAAAACTAAACATATGTGGCTCAGATGCATTAGAAAACGAGGTCTGGAGGGAGGGGATTTAGGTGGTTGGCAGGAGGAGTAAGAAGGGAATAATACTATTTTTGGTACTCTTTTTGATAGTTTTGAAACTAGGGTGCTTGTTTTGGTAAATAAGGAAACATGACCGCTCTTTTTTTAGTAAAAAGCCGTTTATTTTTCGAACTCATTAATAATATACTCATGATTTCTCTTACTTTTGCTCCACATGATTGTTGTGATTGTGTGATTCACTAGGTGATTACTTATCTCAGAATTTAAATTCTTATGAAAGCTTCAGACCTAGTTTCAATATTTGAGTGAATGCTTATTATTCCAAAGGCATTAGTAGGAAATAAGAGTGGTAAAATTATTAAAAAAAAATTATATACAGTATATACTATATATACCGATATATATCGTTCATATTAAAACTTTGGTATATTGAAAATTTCAATATAGTGTTATACCATACGGAATTTTTTGATATCGATATGAGATTTATTATTTTTTAGTATATCGAATATCAACACCACTATTGTGCTGATTTTAAAAACTAGCACCGCGTGGTGCCCGCCCATTTTCACTCTCTACAAGTACTTCAATCCCATGGTCTGCTCCTTTGTGTTGAAGTATTCTTCCTGCAAAAACAATATTCAATAAGAATCTAAGACAAAATAAATCAAATGATTTAAATCTTACGAAGTTGAGGAAAAATCATGCATCGAGGTTGTCGCAATAGGCACAACCATGAAGAAGCTCTATGTAATCCCTCCTCTCATTCAAAAATTTCCTCATCATCTTTGCTTTTAAGGCCTCATGAAAATCTTTGCATGATTCCCGTATGCTCTTGAGGTATTTGCACGGTGTGGAAGAAGTGGAAGTTATGTGGATTAATAGCTCCACTGTGAGGTGATGGGAAGGGAGGCAGCTATGTTCTCATCATGGTGGTCACCGTTCTCCTTCTGTCCTAATCGGCCAAAAAAGCGTAAATCGTATGATATATTTATAATTTCGGTATATCCAAAATATCAAAATATTGAAAAATTTTGCTATGAACAATATTAAATTATTTAATCATATCAAAAATTCAGTATACTAAAATTTCGATACGGTTTTAGTATATATTTTGTAAGTATAAGAATTTTCAATACGGTAGAATATACCACCCCTAGTTGGAAAAAGCTGTACCTTTACCTTTTAAGGAAAAAGATTTTACAATAAAACTCTGAAGAAAATAAGGGAAACACTAGGTGTGGTTGCACGAGAGAGTGATTTAAGTATATATATTACACACTTATGGATTATTATATGAGTTCCCTCTTCAATGTATCAGGCAAGAGAAGGAATTCAAAATAACAATTAATCATGTTGCACAGGGATATAATAATCATCTGAGTTCGTATATACCAGAAGGCTTGAATCTTTCACATAAAACCATTCAGGCTGTTAATATCATGCCTTCTTCTCCCAAGTAATCTAACTTTATTATTCTCTATGTCATGCCTTATATTTTTAATAGCTCCTACACTAATAGCTAGATTTCACATACAATTGTTGCTTCTGAGCTACTCTAACTATTTTTGCAGATATGTAACATTATTCAAGGTCATTCTTTTCTCCCACTTTCCGTAATGTGCCTGATATAGGTAAAGATATGGAATGCTGGAAGGATTACTACTAGAATCTTCGTCCAGAACAGATGGGGTTGTCTTTGAACATTGGTATTTTCATATACAAACACTTTATACATTCACCCTATAAATTGGTGTCCTTTCTTGATGAGTGATTTTTTTGGGTAGATTACATGTTGTTGAAAATGGAGGTACTTAAGTATGTTAAAATATAGTAAACAGTGAATTTAATTAATTCTCAATAAGTTGTTTTGTATACAAAGTTGATAACAAATGCATGCTAATTTTTTACATATTCTTTATCAGATATATCTGGTACCTCTTTTTATAAATCTAGAATGGTAGTGGACTTAATAATTTCATATTTTAACCTCCGTGATTTCTCAAGCGGATTGTGGTGAAACAAATTAGGAGAATTGAAATAGATAGAATTTTCACATCTAGGAGATAGAATATTTTTAGGAACAACAAATCATAATAATCTGAATTTTCATTCAACGAATATTTCCATGTTATTTAATAGATTTATTAAAATTCTTCTTATTGACATATTTTTTTTTTGTATTTTATATTTATTTAATGAGTGCTCTTTAAATACTTTTGGTTTGATACATAATTAATTTTCCATCCGTTATAAAAGATAAACGAGTTGATTCAATAAACACATTAAGCTGATTTCCTAAAAGAACAATAGCCTCACTTAGTATTATGTTTGGTCATCATATTTGATAATTTAGTATTTTCTTGTCATTCTTTTATTTTCATTATTTTTTTTTCTCTTTTATAGATACTAAAAGTTCCTCATCTTACTTTTACTTAATATTTTCATAATTAATCTCCAATATAAAGCAAATTACACCCTCTTTTCAGATTTTCATAAATGAAAATGTAATGAGATAACTATGGTCTGGGGTGAGAAAAATTCAATTAAACCAAACAAACAGATTTAATTTAAAAATCTGGTATTTTAATTTTCTCCATTAAAAATTAATTTTTTGATTAATTCGGTTCAGTTTTAATTTAAAATTTATTATTCAGTTAATAAATTAAAATTAAAAAAATCAAATCGGTGAATCTTTTGTGATTCTATTATTATTAAAAAAATCAGTTTCAATTTCAATTAAATCTCCTATTATTTAAAAAAAAAAGTTAGTTAATTCAATTTTCAACCGAATTAATTAATATTTTAACAGGTTTATTCAATTTTTATTGAAAATTTTAATTGGTTTTGTTAGTTTAAAAAAATTTGTTAATTTAATTTTGGTTAATTTAATTCGGTTAAATTTTAACCGAATACTCACTCATATATATGATATAATATTTTAGAAATTAGTACAATTACCGTCTAAAGTTTACATCATGGCCATGTCTTCAAGCTGACAGCTACACCAAACCAGCTTACTTATCGATGGAGGTCGTTTTCTTTCATTTCCACATAATTATTGGTTGCATTGACGATTACATCTTCAATGAAGATCTTAAGTGTTTTTTTCCTCCATGGAATATTCAAATTTTTTAGGTTCCTAGAGAAAGAGGTATCAAGGGAACTCAGTGAGCAACAAGTGACTAAGGTACTAAAAGTAACAGAAGCATTACGGAGGTATGCATTGAACATAGTTGTAATGCAATGATGAATCTTCTTGATAGATGGAGAAGAAATGGAGAGGAGGGGAGAGGAGGGGAGGGACAGTCATTTCATTTGAGGGCGGAAGCATTACGGAGGTATGCATTGAACATAGTTGTAATGCAATGACGAATCTTCTTGATAGATGGAGAAGAAATGGAGAGGAGGGGAGGGACAGTCATTTCATTTGAGGGCGGGAGCTAAAAGATGGGATCCCTTTCTCTCATTCAGTCCCCGAGCATTGGCTTGCTGGTTATTCATGAGACCCTATATACGTTGTTTGACTTTTTTTAGATAATGTTTAGTGGAAGCCCTTAAGCTCAGTTTTTTTTTTTTTTGACTTTTTATACTGTTTGTATTTTGTTACTATCATAACTTGTCAGCCAGGATAAATTCGAGGATGACAATTTCATGAAAGAGTACAACATATGATTAGGGATAAGTAAAAGTTCCATTAAACCGAATAAATTGACTAAATCGATTTAATTTAAAAATCCAGTTTGATTATTTCAGAATTTTATTTTTTTTTAAAAAATAATTTATTGAGTTCTGGTTTAATTTTAAAATTTTATATTTGCTTAAACCGAATAAAAAATGAATCGGTGAAAAATTCTGTAACGAAGAATTCAATTTAAACACTATTGTGATTTCTAATAAATTTTTAGCACTAATTAGAAAATTTTAACTAATTTTTTTTTTAACCGAATTAATTGATATTTTATTAGTTTGATTTATTTAGTTTTTTTTTTTTTTGAAAAATTTGATTAGCTCGGTTAGTTAAAAAAAATCGATTTATTCAATTTTAATTAATTCAGTTCAATTTTAACTTGAATACATAGCCTTTATTAAGATTGAAAATGAGTTTACCTTAATTGGCACACGCATCTTGGTGGCAAAAGGTCCATTCTAGTCACTCCATCGGTTCCAAGTCATTTGTAAAGAGATAAGCTTTTTTAACCTTTTAAGGGGTGATCATTGCATTAAAAATTCTCAAGTCACCGCCTAAGGTAAGTAGCATAAAAAATTCTAAGTCTGTGTTACCAAGTGCATCTGCATTTCATTTATATGCTTTTGATGACTTACAACGTTAGGAAGCAATATGTAACTAATCTTTTCTATTTGTTTTAATTAAAATACCATGACCATGACTGGAGTGAAAAAATGTGCTTAAAATTCTGCCATGGAATGTGATCAATAATGTGAGCATGACTGGTAAATTGGGCTGAGGTGCTAGGTTCGAACACCCTCCTACATAGGTTTTTATCAATTAAGTGATATTGTTCATCCAAAAAAAATTTCGGGGGTTTTTGATAAGAGGTCATTTTGGCAGTGGTGTCGGTCACTATAAAAAGTTTACCCATACAGTTTTGTCCTCTCTGATGGGTCTAATGGCTAGCGCATGAGTTGTTGTCATCATGAGGTCTGGGGTTTAAATCTTGGTAAAGCCGAGGTAAATATCTTCCTTATGTGCTAGTCACTATTCCAAAGGTTAGTAGTCGCCCGTGATTTATCTTCTCCATATTAGCTTTGGGACGGGTTGACGGAGGTGCTGAGGGCGAACGTATTCGTCTTTGTCATGATGACTGGTAAATTGGTTGTTATTGAGAATATGAGAAAAAAAATATTATTTTAGATTAGAATTATATGAAAGTTGAGTGTATTGATAATATTTAGGGAAGGTAATGTCAGCGTAGTTTTGTTAAATAGAGTAATAGACGTTATTTTATATCAATCTTGAGTATCTTGGTATTGTTATCTAGATGAGTTTCAACAGATAAATCTTGAGTATATTTGATGTGTTTTTGCTATGTTGCATTAAACTTCACCTCCTTTACTTGAATCTTAGGTACATAATAAATCTTATTATTTCTTTTCTGCAGTTAATACGTTTAAAATAAAAGGCTAAATGAAATTTTTTTCTTATATTATTTCTTTAAAAAAAACAACGTAGCCTGGCAACATCTAATGATATCAAGTGATAAAAAAAAACCATTAAAAAAATCAATGGCTATAATCCCATAAAGTGTTGAAAATGATTAAAAAAACCAGTTAACTAACTTTCAACTGTCTCTCCAATTATACTATACACCACATGCCACAAACTTTGCAAATTTTTCGTTTTTGTCCTTAAGTTTCATATAATGTTCAAAGCATCCTTCAGTTTATAGTATCACCACATCACTAGTTGCAAAAGAAAAAAAAAAACCCCACCAGTTAACTATGATTCATCAACTGTCTCAGCAATTATTCTATACTACATGCCTCAACAAAAAAAGGCTAAAATTGTTTGTCTAGTCGATCCAATCTGCATAAATGCCATTCAGCTTCTTGATCCCCTCCAGTTTTGGGAACCACTTTCTCGAATTTTGTGAACTAGAAACTGTTTCTGTCCCTGCAAGAGCAGGATCTAGATCATCATTCGTAGATGTTGGGAGCCCTCCAGAGTTCATATCCACCTCAAACTTCGACTCTGCCAAAAATAATAACATGATTCAAAGAGGGGGGAAAAGGATCTCAAATCAAGATGAATGATAAGAGCATGAATGTTTCTTATAGAATATGAAACGGAAGGTTTGCAAGATGCAACATCCACATTGACAATGGACAGATATAACATATTCTAGCATCTTGCTGAAAGTTAATGTGATGGAAAGTGTTCAATTAAAACCATGCCAAGGATGCACAAAAAAAAAGAAAAGAATATTCTCCTTGTATATCGTTGTACATGTTTATTAGTTGAGATGTCATTGAACTATAAAGAGGAGAATAAAACCTAAACTTTTGGAGTAAAACTTAATCTAGAGTTTAATTGACAAGGACATTTTGTGCTTAACTTTCTCAGGAGGCCCAACCAGATACATTTCAATGTTTAGCCGCATTATAAATTTGGTGTGCCAAGAAGCCATTACAATAAAGAAAAGGTTAGGCGGGTCTAGAAAGGAGTTAGTCAGGTCAGCATCATCCACATTGTGAACAGTTTATAGTTTTGAGATGCATAAAGCTGAAGGAAAAAATGCTCTTTATAGTTTGCAAGTGAATGTTCTGAAACAGGAGATGCATTATTCTAAAAACGAGGAACTTGAGACTTGAGTAGCCAATTGTATGCATTGAACCTAGGAGAATGCTGAATCTTTTAGAGAAGAATAAATCTGATTAATCAAGTGTTTCCATGGACCAGAAAGTGTGATGGCATATCAACCATAAACATCCCAAGTAGCAATTCTACTTAGTAAGCAAACATAGTTTTCGATGTAACATTGGAAAAGCTTACTAGTTAATTTGGTCCTAAAGATTAGCTGCTCAATATATTCATGTAAACTTAATGACTGCTTTTAAACCTAAGAATGTGTCTATGCAAACTATACATGTTAATCATCAATTTTAAAAGGGTAGCTCAATGCACAAAGTTTCTGTCAATGTGGGGCCGAGGAAAAGTCTATTGTATAGAGTCTTATCTTGCTTTGCAAAAAGCTATTTCCAAGACTAAAACTCATGACCTGTGGGTCACACGGCAGCAACTTTAATCATTCATTTTTGATGAAATAATTTTGAAAAACTATCATCTAGATCCTTGAATAGGTTTCACTTCTTGTAGTTTTCTCAGAGAGGAAATATAAGTACATGATATGTTTAAAGCTTTGATGGTGATACACAAATTTAACATGCAATATCTTGTCACATCTCAATACTGAATGGTAAACAATGCCTACAGTGGTGGGTCGGGTTAGGTTCTGGTCCGATTGAAAAAAATATATATAAAAAATTTCAACCCGAATCTGATCCAAACCGGAATCCGAATACAACCCGAAACCCCTAAAACCCAAATCCGACCCGAATAATCCGATTATAAATGACTTTTTTCTTTACTATTTTTCCTATAATTATTCACTTTTATCTTAATACTCCATTATTATCATACAAACATTGATATTGATATATATAAAAACATCTTAATTTTTAAAATAAAATTTGATTTAGCCCCAAAAAATCCACTAAAACTTAAATTCGGATCATCCCAAACCCGACCAAAAAATATCTAACCCGAAAACTCTCCAACCCAAACTCGAAAGCCCCCAAGCCAAATCCGATTTTTTTGGTCAAACTCGGATCAGGTCTTCAGGTCGGATTCATTTTTTGACACCCCTACCCTACACATTGTATTCTCATATGGCTGATAAACTGAAACAAATTTGTATTTATGCTCTATTCATGATCATCAAAATGCGAGGCTTTGAGTTTCTGGATTCTAGTGACTAATCTGTTGTTTCATTGATGGTCATTGTCTCCTCTCCAATTCAATAAATGAATTTTAGGGTTACTCACAACACAATGTATCAAGACAGCATGTTCTTCAAGTATATTAACTGTCACTTCTCCAATCCCAAACTCTCAACCAAGAAGTGCAAACACCCTTCTTTGTGAAGAAATAACCTAGAAATCTCAATTTACTCCTAATTTGCTAAACGCACAATAGCACAGAGCAATGTATCAGACAGCGCATTGACAAATCATGGAAATAAAATTTCATTTGCTGAAAAGGAAAAGGAAACAAGAAGAGCAGAGCAATGGAAGCCACTGAAGATATCGCTAAATTCGAATTTGAGTAGGGTACCTGCGAAACCATGCCTATTGGAGTAGCGTCCGGCGATTTCCCAATCGCTTCTGGACCTCGAATCCGATCTCCTCGGCACGCTCTGGTTCCTGCCGAAGGGACCAAATCCACCGGCGCCCTTCGAGCGATGCAACCCACTCGCATTTCCTCCATCACCATAGGAGGAATCCCGGTAGGTCCTTCCGGCCCGGTGTGGCCGCGAGATATCCTCCCAGTGGGGCGGCGGCTGGCGGAGGTCGCTGGAGCCGTGCGCGAAGGTGCAAGAATCTCCGTATGGGCAGGTCCCCGTGGCGATGAACTTGTGGCAGAGGCGGGTCTTGTAGAAGGAACCGTTCGAGGGGGAGAGGTTCGGAGGGAGACACATGTCCGATGAAATCGGAGCAGGCGGCGTGTTTGCGGCCGGAAACGTGGAGAATGCTTGCCGTTGCGGCGGAGGATCATCCGAGAGTCGTCGTCTGGGCTGAGGCGGCTCCATCGGAACGACGACGAGGAGGAAGAGAAGAGGAAGAGGAGAGGAGCGAGTGAGGGAGCAGGAAGAGAAAGCTTACTATATAAAGAAGGATGCGGAAGACGAAAGGGTGCGTATAGTGGTAGCAGTAAACGTGGGAGAGGCCGTAACGGCGTTTAGTTTATTCAACGGAATCCGTCCAAAAGAGGGAAGGGGGAACGGCAGGGAGAAGGAAGGGAAAACCGAAGGAGAAGAAAACAAGTAAACAAGAAAATAAAATAATATTATCTAAATGGAAAAGGTAAAATTTTACAAATATATATATAACATTATATTACTTGATGAAACTAAAGAGAGAAGATGATAAATACTCTTTCTACAAATGAGAAATGCAATAAATACTCACTATATGCACACCTGCACAGATGCTTTAAAAAATCCTATCTAAATTTGCCAAAATTAGATGTTTATTTGAAAAGAACAAGAAAACTCGTGCAATATATGGGCAATCATTCAAAGTCTAGCAAAAGATCAACTTATCCCTTATCCACCAAGTTAGCTAACAAATTATCCAAGAACAAATTTAACATCATTCTTAAATGGAGATATCCATCCTAACAAATCATGCAAGAACAAATTTAACATCATTCTTAAATGGAGATATCCATCCTAACAAATCATGCAAGAACAAATTTAACATCATTCTTAAACATGGAGATACGATATAATCTCATATCTTAGAATATCTTCAATGCAAACTTTAAAAGGGTTTGTAAAATTAAAAAGTCTCGATAAAAGAACTTAAATCATTATAAAGATAAGGTTTACAGTTAAAGAGCAATATTGAAAACTAAATCTTTTTTTTTCTCTTAAACTTTCTCTTGATAAAGTTATGTTATATTATGATTTATAATATAAAGAATTATATAATTTATAGCACAGGATCTACAACAAAGTTATAGGGAGATTTTTTTATTATAGAGAGAATAAAAAGTTTTCCATTTTTAATGTGACATTAATATGACATTAGGAGGCTATAAAAAAACTCATTTAGAAATTTAACTATTAGAAATGGCCTAGTCGACTTTGTTGGAAAGTATATCATCGTACATCGCAAGATTGAAACACCCACGACAAATTGACTGAATATATGTGCATTATGATTGGCCAAGAATAACCTTAAAACTCAAACAAGGAATTCAAGATGAAACATGCATGTCAACAAGAATGTTACAACACACAAAAAGTAAAACATGATGCTTGAATTAAAAAGGACATGATAAACCACCACCCCTTATAGCCCATAAGAATTAAGTGATCTCAAAAAGAGTAGTTGGTGCTAAATGTTCAAACTCTCCAATGAAGACACAATTATCACAAGAAGCCCCAAAACCAAACATAAAATTAGCAATGTAATATTCTATTGGACTATACCAACTTATTTTCACTCCAAGGCGGTATCCGGCATGATTGTTCTTGGTTACGATTGCGACCCATCGAGACCCAGTGTCGTGGTGAGAAATTTGCAGACATCATCCGTCTCAGCAGGGACAGTATAGTGGCCGAGCCTGTATGCAGCAAATTATTGTAACTATCATGCGTATAAGCTATTTCATCGACTGAACAGAAAGTGGTTCTGCAAGAACATAGTCACTGACCCATTGTATGCTTTGAAAGTGGCATTCTCAAAGCCAGTTGACTTCAAAACCTGAGCTGATTTCTCGCCATGTTTGAATTGCACTACATCATCTCCTGGAGTATCGTATCATGGTAAAATGACATAAGTTATACAAATAACTGCAATGCAGAAAAATTGTAGTTTAGATTTCTTTTGTTGGTCAGAGAATCAGATGTGACTTCTAAAACTTCCAGTCCATTTCAAAGACAATGCGGCTATGATTACTTAGAAGGGGGGCAATTTTGCAACTGTCCAAGTATGGATAGAAGCCAAGGAAAGAGCTATCAATGGACACGAAGACCATGAATAACCATGGCACAGTATGATGCTTGTTGCTGATGATATCCAATGTGGACCTTGAGGGATTGGTCCATGAGGTGGCAAGCATCCCTGTGTGATGGATACCAGAAGAAGATGAATTGGACTCTGAGAAGGTGATGAATTGATAGCATTTGGTCCTTTCATTCCTTTTCACCTCATCACCACATAATCAATCTCATGGCTTCCTATCCTTCTCTCCTTTCCTTCCTACTAGTCACAGCATTAGGAGTTTCAAATTCAATGGTTTCGATCCACAAACTACATTCCTATGGTTAGGTGGAAAATAAGATGTGGCGTTGTATCTTATACCATATGCAGTTCCTATGTACATCTATTCTATTTCACCAAACCCAACAAATATAATCTGTACATAGAAGATGGAACTCGAAGAACATTTCACATGAGGTACGAAGCTAATTTGCATGAGAACATGGTACCTTTTCCATGGCATAGAAAAATAGGCAAAGATGATGCACGTCTTGCAGCATCTTGAGAACCTTCCAATTTGTTGTTCAAGCTCCTAAAGAATTATAATGTCATTGGAAAACAGATCTCTCTGGATTCAAAAATGAAAGTACAAGCAATCACATTACAAGAATTGCCTCTGTTTTAAAGATACCTGGCACATGGAAGCCAACCACTTAAACCAACAACTGCACTTAGATTGACGGGGTATGGCTTGCCATTTCCATATCTTCCATGAGCATAGCAGGTTGCGGAATAGAGAACAGTAGCAGCACCCATACTAAAGCCACCAACACCAAGTTTGACTGCAATTGCAACTCAAAAAAGCACATACATTATTAATTCTAATTAATCAAATGCATAAGCTACCTATAACAGTGTTTAGCCATTATTTTCAAAGTTTATTGCACATAAAGAATCACAAGTTGGAAAGTGTTCCGCAGAACAAATGTAGGAGTTCTGAATTTATTGCTTGCAGGAGTAAGATGCTGCTGTAGACTTTCATCTCAACTTGTACCACTTGAAGCATGTGGCAAAACTTGATTTCTAATGCATATTTGGTTTGATTCTTTCAGTATAATCAATGACAAGTTGGGAAAAATGACAGAGAAAAAGGAAAAACGTTCCAACAAATTCGCATGGTATATTGACACCTTTTAATATGCTTGCTTCCACAGAAACTTACTATCAGCAGGCTCCGTAGATAACAAATTTGCAACATGAGCAGCTGAGGCATCCAATCCATCAACATCATCAGGACCATTCTCTGACAGATCTTGAACATCAAACCCTAGGAAACAATAAATAACTTAGCCATTGTATTACAATAGTATGATTTTGCTTACCAAGCAAAAAAGTTAATTGATATTTAAGAGAAACAAATAAAGATTTAACAGTACAGATAATCTAGTCAACTTACAAGCAGTTGATGGAAATCCACCAAAAATTGCTACAGGCCTGGTAGGGGCAGTTGGGCATATCCACTTAATCTGCACTTGCAATAAAGATTGTAAAGATATGATGGAAAACAGGAAGAATAAAACATGTGCAACGAACTGCACAAGTTTATAATAGCTAAAAGAATGTGGTAGAGAATGGCATGTCTACATTATCATGATACCAAACACCAGAAAGGAGAGCAACTCGAGTTTGATTATATAGAATGTATTGATATAATAGCTGATTTATCCCATTCTTACATTTGGGAGTGGGAGGGTTTCCAAGAGTTGGGACCAGCTGCAGTATAAAAAAGTCAATCAGAGATGCAACTAGCAACAGTCACGAAAGACAAGCATAAAAGCAATAAGGTGTACATAAGAATTAAATATCATCATAAATGAATCTTACCCCTTCATTGAGTTCTATGCAAAGCTACAAAACAATTAAATATACAAACTCAAATGTAGTCTAACAGAAGATAGACATAAGCAAACTATAAAGGAGTTGGTTACATCATTATTGGATCTTAGGCAATGAAGACAACAATTCTCATGAAAGTAATCATGCGACTATAGGTAATACCATGAATAGTTAGCATACATGTCCAAAAAAAATATAAAGTTAAATGTCGATGCATAGTGTTGGACCACGTGGTTGTTTTGATGTGATCAACCAAATTAGGTTAGGTCCTGTTTGGTTTTGATCCCTGTGTCTATGTGTGCAGGAACTTAGGAGCACAGGATGTCTGGCGGAAGACGTAGCTAGCGAGAAGGACGATACAGGAAAAGAACCGACGGGCTCGGTGCGTCCGAAGGACGAAAGAGTTGCGGAACAGTACACCGGTGGACGAGAAGAACATGCGCGACGTTCGAGGGACGACAAGCCAGACGGAGGCCTGCTCGAGGAGAAGGCCGAAAATTGGGTTCAGGTGAGTCCTATTTCGGTTGGCTGCAATCACCCAAGCAATCGGGACTTCGGAAGCTAAAGTGAAAATGAAGAAATGCTGGAAAAGCAGCTGGAGGCGCCCTCAACAGTCGTTGGAGGCGCCTCCGCCCCAAGCAATCGGGACTTCGAAAGCTAAAGTGAAAATGAAGAAATGCTGGAAAAGCAGCTGAAGGCGCCCTCAACGGTCATTGGAGGCGCCTCCGCCCTCATCAGATTGAGGGCGCCCTCAATAGCATTGAGGGTGCCCTCAACAACCTTGAAGGCGCCCAGCATTGAGGGCGCCCTCGACTTGGCCAAATTGGCCGTTGGCAAGCGGATAAAACTTTATCCACTTATCCCCTTGGAGGCGCCCTCAACCCCTTTGAAGGCGCCCTCAACACTCGAGATAGAATTTCCAGGAGCTATATAATCGCCCCTGGAGCTAGGAAATAACCAATCAACTCTAGTATTCAATTCCTAGCAACGCTTGAACTTTCTTTGTGTGTAAAAGGCTTCTCTGCCTTCAGAGAAGGAGATCGTTTCTGAGCTTTTCAACTGCCTTGGATTAACAACCACCTAGGTTGTAACCAAGTCAATCTCTTGAGTATTTTCTCTATTTTCTGTCATTTTTATTATTTTACTGTTGCATTTTTAGAGTTGAAAGAACGAGGAGGGTATTTCTTATTTTTCAGGCAATTCACCCCTCCCCTCTTGCCGGCCCGCGGCGCCAACACATAGATCCATTTTTACAGGCTTATTAATTTCAAGTTATGATGATAAATGAAAAGATAGATCCTAAAAAGGGTTTCAACCCTAATTTGATGCAATTTGAAACAATAAGTAAAGGAAATAATAAAGGTACTCAGTGTCTAATGAGTATCATTGGGTAATAACTACTTATGGTACAAATCCAACTATCTAAGCTAAAAACATCATGGTATTATACAGTACAACTGTGAATTCTAATGCAGGATCAAGAATAGTTACAGAAAATCTTTTTGATTTGGAACCAAAAAGAATATATAACTAATTGTGCAATGGCAATCATAAGAAAAATCCAAAAAAGGCACTTCTCAATGTTTAGAGAAGCAATGTCTCAGCTAGTAGTCAACTCGAGCATAATAAGAAGAGCCTTCACAATGTGATGAAGAAAGATTTCCTAAGAACACAGATGATGTAGTCCCGTGAAGAGAGATAGCATATCAGCAACAATTGCATATTCATGGGATTCTATGTCACATAGCACTTCTTACTAGATCAAAGAAAACATTGCCTGGTTGTCAGTGCCACGTAAACTTATCCCCCATACTAAAAGGCAGGTGAAATGGTTTTGGCTTCACTTAGACAACAAGCAGTCAGTAGAAATCATTTTAAGATTTGCAAACACCAAAATAAGTCTAAAAAACACCATAATTCAGAATATGAAATCACACAGACACTGGACACACAGCAAAGCAAGGAAGATAAAGGGCGAGTATCCATTACCTTGCTCCATTATCACCAAGGCCATGAAGCCACACAACAGTAGCCAGATGCCTCCCCTTGGGTCGAACCACATGGGTTCTTCCGAAGTCAAATGCCCTGGCCGGAGTCTTAGCAGCTTGATTTCAATCCAAACGCATAAGACCAATTAATCCCCAAGGAGGTACAATGAAAACAAGAGACAGGAAACGTTAGAAAGACAGCAAAACAAACCTGAAGAAATCGAACTGCTCCCGTAGTTCATCTCGCAGCAACACCAAAACCCCCTCTCCCCCCAAGCAATGCCCGGATTCTACTGACAATGACTGCGAAACCAACACGCCTTACATGCGAAAAAAGAGCACCATTTATATAAGCACATATATCTATTATTCAAATCCATTGGCAAGGACTAAGTACAGAAGCTGAATAAGAATCCACTAAGATATGTTGCCTGTAAAGGCGTATCAACCAAAAAGCCAACTTTGAAGCAGAGGAAAGAAGGAGAAATAGTTAAAAGGAAAGAAACTTTCTGACCTTGACGACCTTGAGACAGAGAACCCGCATGAAGCATCAGTCAGAACACCATCGATGGGTTTTGCTCAAAAGAATCGATGCGACTGGACAAAAAGCAAAGTGGTCGGGAATCTCGGGACAGAAAAACAGAGATAAAGGAGTGGGGAAATCGCATAAAAAGAAGAATAATCGACGGCAACGAAGGAACCCAAACAAATCAACAAGCCGCAAGAGTAAAGATCCAAAACGCGTTGGATTTGGAGCAAAACCTAATATCAGATCGCAGAATCGGTTGCTGCTTTCGACCTTCCGAATCTCGCCCCTTCTCCGGTCGCGGCGACGTTGAGATCGAGAAGACGTCTCCCTCCTGATCAAGAAGGCGCAGGCGAGCGGTTCGAGATCCATGAATTGGATTGCAGACATTGGCAGGCTTCGCTGATCGAGGAGATGGGCCCGTGCGCCCTCGTGCCGAGGCCCAGTATAAAGCTGCCCCAGATCAGGTTGCGCGCCCACTGTTCGAGACGATGCACATACAATAAATTATCCATATAATATACTGAATTATAAAAATTCATATTAAAATATCCATTTTAATATAAATAAATAAATAAATAACATTTATTCAGAATTTAGGGTTGAATTTAGGGTTTAGGGTTGGCCGAGGAGGACCGCAAGGGCGGCAGCGTGACTGTGAGCTTCAGTACAACGACGGCCACCGGTCAGTGTATGCTTTACGTGGAATAGCAGCTGAATTACGTTATGGAGGTGAAGTATGTCCCAAGCTATCAGTCACCGACTCACCAACCGCTTTGCTTTCTTCGAAAGCAAATAACACGAACCTGACCGCTTCCTAAAGTAATCGATCCTCCTCCCTTCGCCGCCATTGTCAGTTCTTCGCAGGAGAAGAGAAGAGGATCAGGACGGAAGATGGATCAGAGGCCGCAGGACTACCTGTTCAAGGTCGTCCTCATCGGCGACTCTGCGGTGGGGAAGTCCAACTTGCTTTCCCGGTTCGCCCGGGACCAGTTCCACCCCAACTCCAAGTCCACCATCGGCGTGGAGTTCCAGACCAAGACCCTGGACGTCGAGGGGAAGGTGATCCGAGCTCAGGTCTGGGACACGGCCGGGCAGGAGCGGTTCAAGGCCGTCACCGCCGCCTACTACCGCGGCGCCGTAGGGGCCCTGCTGGTCTACGACGTCTCCCGCCGGCAAACCTTCGATAGCGTCGGCCGGTGGCTGGAAGAGCTACACAGTAAGCACTGCAACACCTTCTCTCGGTCTCGTCAGAATGTCAATTAGCTCAAAATAGCTAAATCTGGTCAGGATTGAAACAGCGCACTGTAACATGAACGCTGTGACTGTTCTAGTGGGCAACAAGACAGACCTCGAGGACACAAGGGAGGTGAGCACAGCAGAGGGAAGAATCCTAGCTGAGGCCCAGGGCCTCTTCTTCATGGAGACCTCTGCACTCGACTCCTCCAACGTCACGGCTGCATTCCAGACAGTGGTGGAAGAGATCTACCACATTGTGAGCAGGAAGGCCTCCTCCTTCTCCTTCCCTAATTCTGAGAAGGGGGACCTCGCCCATGGAAAGCCTGTGGTTCTACAGGCGGATGCTGATGGGCACAGGAGATTGTGGTGTTGTTCATCGTGATTTGTTTTCTTTGTCGAATTTGTTCGTATTCTTTGAGAAATATTGCTTGCTGATTAAGTCTTTTGACTTTAGATTGTATCTTTCTTCACAGTTTCACATGATTTTTTCTAGTTGAATCAGAAGGTCAACGTGGCGTCTACGTCACAAAGTCAAACCTATGTAGTAAATAGGCGGCACGTATTAATGAGCCGGCAATGTCACGAGTCAAACTGCCAATCTTGTGATAGATCTTTGCCTAATTTTACCGTTATTAATCAATAGAAACATGAGTTGGCCGTGGTTCTTCAAACGCCTGCAACCGGCCTGCACCATCAATCACGGCAGAGAGATCTTAAACAAAAGGATTTGTCCACTAATACAACAGATTTCATAGACATAATTCTCGCGATTATTACGAAGTAATCAATGGATTTTCAAGCAAACAGATAAATCAAGAAAGAAAATTGGAGGATAGAAAAAAAGGAGTTACGGCAAGAACTAAGCTTTCTCCCTGTCTTATTCTTAACCTTCACCGTCCTCATATTTAAACCCCGCAAAAGTCTTCTTTCCTCCTACCAAACTCAGCTGCGCCATTAATTCCCTCGCAAACATCACCGATTTGAGAAGGAATAAATCAAAGAGTAGACGATTATATACCGAGCATCATTACTAACCAGATTGAGCGATCGAAGGTGAGCAAGCAAGCATGAACAGCATCAACAGAGCGGGGAGCATTGGCGGGGGCAGCATGCAGGGGAGCTTCAGGGGGAGCCTCCACTGGACGGCCTCGTCGCGGCGGACGCTGTCGGCCGACATCTTCGGACGGTCGAGCCGCGACGAGGACGACGAGGAGGCCCTCAAGTGGGCGGCTCTCGAGAAGCTGCCCACCTACGACCGCATGCGGAAGGGGATCATGAGAGGAGAAAGAGACGAAGGGCAGGAGGTGAACATCCACGACCTCGACGTGCATGACCGGAAGAGGCTGCTCGAGAGGCTCGTCCGGACGGCCGAGGAGGACAACGAGAGGTTTCTCCTCAAGCTCAGGAATCGAATGGAAAGGTATACGAATCGATCTTTTCGCAGTTCGTACTTAAGAAATTCACATAAACGATCGGAAAAAAAAATGAAAAATATCAATCTATTTCACAGAGTTGGAATCGATAACCCAACAATCGAAGTCAGGTTCGAGCATCTCGACGTCGAAGCAGAGGCCTACGTGGGGAACCGTGGCGTTCCCACATTTTTCAACTTCTTCTACAACAAAATCATGGTGAGAATCACTGTTTTCAAAGAAATTTCTATCTCCATTAATCTGTTCTTACTGTTTGTGTGTGATTAAGGACGTGCTGAGTTACCTGCACATCGTTCCCAGCGGAAAGAGGCAGATATCTATCCTTCACGACATAAGTGGAATCATCAGACCCTGCAGGTAAGAGAATAATACAAGTGTTAATATATCAAAAAAGGGTTCTTGAGTGATGCTCAGTCTTCTTAAACTTCAGGATGACCCTGCTTCTAGGGCCTCCTGGCTCAGGGAAGACTACCATGCTGCTAGCTTTGTCAGGGAAGCTCGATTCGACTCTGAAAGTGAGTGGAAGAGTGACTTACAATGGCCATGAAATGGATGAGTTCGTGCCACAGAGGACCTCAGCTTACATCGGGCAGCATGATCTTCACATAGGGGAAATGACAGTCAGGGAGACACTGGCTTTCTCTGCGAGATGCCAAGGAGTTGGAACTCGTTATGGTACGTAAACAACAAGAGAAGGATTTTACATAACGCAATCTAACACAATGCAATTGCAGACATGCTGACAGAGCTATCGAGAAGAGAAAAGGAAGCCAATATCAAGCCAGATCCTGACATTGATGTCTACATGAAGGTTAGAATCGATTTCCACTAATTGATGTAACAGTGTTCTTCTTCATTGAATCTGAATCCAGTTTTCGATATGTTGCACCTTCAGGCTATATCAGTTGAAGGTCAGGAGAGTGTGGTTACTGATTACATTCTGAAGGTAAGATTCACTTAAGAAGATATATATATTAGATGAAATTATTGCTACAAACATTAACATAAGAAAATTTTCGTGTTCGATCGATCGAACAGATCTTGGGTTTGGAAATATGTGCTGATACAATGGTAGGTGATTCAATGATAAGGGGGATCTCTGGCGGACAAAAGAAGCGTGTCACAACAGGTGAGATGCTTGTCGGACCGGCAAAGGCTCTGTTCATGGATGAGATCTCGACTGGCCTTGATAGCTCCACGACTTACCAGATCGTAAACTCCCTTCGACAATCGGTTCACATCCTCGGTGGAACTGCACTCATTGCCTTGCTTCAGCCAGCTCCAGAAACGTTCGAATTGTTCGATGACATTGTTCTACTCTCCGAGGGGCAAATTGTGTATCAGGGTCCTCGAGAGTTCGTTCTCGATTTCTTTGAAGCGATGGGCTTCAAGTGCCCTGAAAGGAAAGGTGTTGCAGACTTCCTGCAAGAAGTATGTATGAAATGTGTCATGAAGTCACCATCAGTAATCCAATACTGAAATCTCAATGTATGAAATGTATAGGTCACTTCGAGGAAGGACCAACACCAGTATTGGGCAAACAAAGGCGAGCCACACAGGTACATTCCGGTCAATGAGTTTGCAGAAGCCTTCCAGTCATTCCACATTGGCCGAAAGCTTGGAGAAGAGATCGGTGTCGAATTCGATAGGGGAAGGAATCATCCCGCTGCACTGGCTACTTCAAAGTATGGGATCAGCAAGATGGAGTTGCTGAAAGCTTGCATTTCGAGGGAATGGCTGCTGATGAAGCGCAACTCGTTTGTATATATCTTCAAAGTAGTCCAGGTGAGTGAAAGCAAACAATTCGACTAATTCGATAACTCGATATAACAATTGATAATTTTGCAGCTTATAATTCTCGGAGCCATTGCAATGACAGTCTTCCTTAGGACAAAGATGCATCATGATTCAGTGGAGGATGGAGTTATCTTCTTCGGCGCCATGTTTCTTGGATTGGTGACTCATCTGTTTAATGGCTTCGCTGAACTTGCTATGAGTATTGCCAAACTTCCCATATTCTACAAACAAAGGGACCTTCGGTTCTATCCATCATGGGCATATGCAATGCCTACTTGGATTTTGAAAATTCCCATATCGTTCTTGGAGTGTGCAGTTTGGATAGCCATGACATACTACGTCATCGGGTTCGATCCAAACATGGAAAGATTTTTCAGGCACTATCTTCTGCTAGTCTTGATCAGTCAGATGGCATCTGGGCTATTCAGGCTTCTTGCGGCTGTTGGGAGGGAAATGGTTGTTGCAGATACATTTGGATCCTTTGCTCAGCTTGTTCTTTTGGTTCTTGGTGGATTTCTAATATCTCGCGGTATCGTTTGAAAACTTGTCGATAATGATCTTTCTATCCCAACCAGAAAACAACAACAGTAGTAAAAATGAGCTTTCCTTGCAGATGATATCAAGAAATGGTGGATTTGGGGCTACTGGTCATCTCCTCTGATGTATGCACAAAACGCCATTGCAGTGAATGAGTTCCTCGGCCATAGCTGGCAAAAGGTAGTTGTCATCTCATTTCATCTTGCTCAATGAAAATCAGATAACAATCTTCTCCAACAATCTTGGAACAGGTTGTTTCAGAAGTCAGCAATGTTACACTGGGAGTCCAAATCCTCGAGGCTCGTGGGATCTTCGTCGATTCAAACTGGTATTGGATCGGTGTTGGGGCACTGCTCGGATACATCTTCTTGTTCAACATCCTCTTCGTGCTCTTCCTCGACTGGCTCGACCGTAAGTACCAACTAGTTAGTGAGTTCTTTGATGGTCCGTTAACACACCATTTCTCCTTGATTGGCCACTGCAGCACTAGGAAAGGGTCAAGCAGTCATCTCCGAGGAGGCACTGAAGGAGAAACAAGCAAACAGGACAGGCGAAAGCATCGAATTATCGGCTGCAGGAACCAGTAAAGGTTTTGAAGCTTCCACAGGGAACACAAAGAAAGGAATGGTGCTTCCTTTTGCTCCTCTTTATATCACCTTCGACAATATCGAATACTCTGTCGACATGCCACAGGTGAACTTTCATCCTGACATGCTCTTGAAACAAAAATGAACAGAACTTAAAGTGCGTCGATCACAATCACAGGAAATGAAAGAAAAGGGCATCGAAGAAGATCGGTTGATGCTACTGAAAGGTGTTAGTGGAGCCTTCAGGCCAGGAGTTCTTACTGCACTGATGGGAGTGAGCGGAGCAGGGAAGACCACCCTCATGGACGTGCTGGCCGGCAGGAAAACTGGTGGCTACATCAATGGAAGCATCTGCATCTCCGGCTATCCCAAGAAACAAGAGACGTTTGCTCGAATCTCTGGTTACTGCGAGCAGAATGATATCCACTCTCCTCATGTCACAGTCTACGAGTCTCTTCTCTACTCTGCCTGGCTTCGGCTGTCGCCTGAAGTAGATGCTGAAACAAGAAAGGTCAGTAAATTGATACATACAAAGACTAAGTGTGCTCAGTCCCTTGATGAGATTTGTCGAAACAGATGTTCATCGAAGAAGTCATGGGATTGGTAGAGCTAACTTCACTGAGAGGAGCACTGGTAGGACTTCCTGGCGTTAATGGTTTATCGACCGAGCAGCGAAAAAGGCTCACCATTGCTGTCGAGCTCGTCGCCAATCCTTCCATCATATTCATGGACGAACCGACTTCAGGGCTGGATGCGAGAGCAGCAGCCATCGTGATGAGAACGGTGAGGAACACTGTGGATACCGGAAGGACTGTCGTCTGCACCATTCACCAACCGAGCATCGACATCTTTGAAGCTTTTGATGAGGTGCGATGTTACTGAAACAACTTTGCACAGCTTCAGTACTGAAATTGACATTAGACACAAATTGCAGCTCTTTTTGATGAAACGAGGAGGGGAAGAAATCTACGTCGGCCCCTTGGGACGTGATTCCTCTAATTTGATCGAGTACTTTGAGGGAATTGAAGGAGTCAGAAAAATAAAGCATGGCTACAATCCTGCGACATGGATGTTGGAGGTTTCCACCATGGCACAGGAAGAGATTTTAGGCGTTGACTTCGCTGAAGTATACAAAAACTCTGATTTATACAGGTAGAAGATCAATACATGAACTCCACGACCATAGCACTCGAAGTTATTGTTCATGGCGTTTACTTTACCATTGCAGGAGAAACAAAGCTTTAATCAGTGAGCTGAGTGCGCCTCCTCCTGGTTCAAAAGACCTGTTCTTTCCCACAAAGTACTCGCAATCCTTCCTCACGCAGTGCATGGCTTGTTTGTGGAAGCAGCACAAGTCATACTGGCGAAATCCATCTTACACTGCCACAAGAATTTTCTTCACGACAGTCATCGCCTTCATCTTCGGAACGATCTTCTGGAGACTCGGAAAGAAAGTGTAAGCTCTCAAAACGAGTTCGAATGTCAGAGAGAATCTTGAGTTCCAATGACTGAAAATTTTGCAGGACTACGAAGCAAGATCTGTTCAACTCCTTGGGCTCCATGTACGCCGCAGTCCTCTTCATCGGAATACAAAACGGCCAAACTGTGCAGCCGATCGTCGATGTAGAAAGAACCGTTTTCTACCGGGAGAAGGCGGCCGGAATGTACTCTGCTCTTCCTTATGCGTTTTCTCAGGTATTGTTGAATGACTAGTGCAAATACCTCTCTCTCTCCCTCAATGATTGTTTCTCACATTCATCCAATTCGAACGCAGGTGTTGATAGAGGTTCCTCACATCTTCCTTCAGACTGTAATCTATGGGCTCATTGTCTACAGCATGATTGGTTTCGAGTGGACATTAGAGAAGTTCTTTTGGTACCTCTTTTTGATGTTCTTCACCTTCATGTACTTCACGTTCTACGGCATGATGGCGGTGGCCATGACGCCCAACAGTGACATCGCGGCCATCGTCTCCACTGCATTCTACGCGATATGGAACATTTTTGCTGGTTTTCTTGTTCCTCGACCTGTAAGTTTTCTCCCTTTTCGCGCAATATTTCCTCTTATGACTCCTCCAATCGAGCTGAGGATGCTCTGTTTGGTGGTCGCAGAGGATTCCAGTGTGGTGGAGATGGTACTCTTGGGCTTGCCCCGTCGCGTGGACATTGTACGGACTAGTGGCATCGCAGTTCGGCGACTATGAGCAGACGATGGACAATGGCGAGAAGGTGCAGGACTTCATCGAGAGGTTCTTTGGGTTTCGGCATGACTTCTTAGGCGTGGTGGCAGTTGCAGTGGTGGGTTTCACGGTGCTGTTTGCGTTTGTGTTTGCATTTTCGATCAAAGTTTTCAACTTCCAAAGAAGATGAGCAGAGCAGAGCAGAGCAGGACAATTCATCCAGAGTCAATGAACATTGTCTATAATATGAAACATTGTGGCAGATTGTTACTAACTATTCTTAGCAGTAGAAGTTGAGATTCTATGAGTTCACAATTGAAAATAAGATAAAATTGCATAGTTTCTGGAAACGATGATCGCTAAAGTTGGAGGCTGCACAAGAACTGGACACAGCCGGTGGTGAACTCCGCCGGCAACGCCACCTGCCGCCACTTCCCCTCCTCCAAAATGCACGCCGTTTTCCTTGCCAGCCTGGTTCCCATCACCATCACCCCACCATTCCACGTCGCCACATGTGCACGAAAACCATACAGCTCCTGGGGAAACACCCCCAGCCTTCGGCACCCGCCTCCGCCGTCTATGTCCGAGCAGACATCCACTACCCCATTCTGATCGCAGCTGTACACCCTGCCCTCCTCCGCCGCCACTACAGTCGTCGGATTGTTCAGTGCCTGCCCTAGAAGCATCCCCTGATTCGCCATCCACCGCCCCACCGTGACGTTGAACACCTCAGAGGTCCAGCCAAGCCTCCGGTTGCCGCCGGCGACGCAGAACGCTCCGTCGACGAAGATCCCCCTGCACTCCTTCCGAGGGCTCGACATGTCCGGCAGCCACACCCACGAGTCCGCCGCGACGTCGTAGGCCAGCGCAGACTGCAGCGGCTTCCCGTATTCATGCTGTCCACCGGCCACGTAAGCCATCCGTGCCTCCGCTGAAACGGCGAACGCGAAGGCGGTCCTCCCCGGGCCCGGCATCGTTGCTCCCCGACGCCGAACGCCGGTCAGCAAATTGTAGACGTGGACCGAAGTGCTGAGACGCATACCTCCGCCTATCACCACCAGCTCGTGCCCCACGGCGGCCGCTTGGCAGTACATATCCCAGTCCGGGATGGCGGGCAGCTTGGTCCAGACTCCTGTGGTCGGCTCGAACAAGATCAGGTTCTTGTAACGAGGGACAGGAAAAGGATTATATCGAACAAGTGCGACGAGGGGGGCGAGCATGGTCGGCGGCCTTTCGGCGGTGGTAGAAAGACGGCGAAGTGATTTCATTCTTCCATCGCTTACAGACACGCCGACCCACGACCAAGGCATGTAAAGGGAGGCGGAGGAGGCATATGAGAGCAATATCGTCAGGCAATCCTGGTATCAATTCCGCCTCCATCCTTGAGAACTTGTTAACCCTAATCATCAACAATTTATGTTAAGTGTGAGAAAAAAAAAAAAAAAAAAAAAAACCAAAAACACCCATGCCCACTCACCCACGTGCACTGCTCTCCCCCACACCCCCCTTTTTCCTTTTCCCTTTTCTCTTCCCCACCAAAGCCTCAAAACCCCTCTCTTCTTCTTCATTTTCTTCTCTAGCGGCGACAAACGGCAGATTTTTTTTCTCCCGTTCTTCTTCTCAAGCAGCCCTCGTTTTCTCCTCCCGCACCTCTTCTCCTCCTCCAGCAAGGGCAGAGCACTGTTTTCTCCTTTGCTTCCTCTTCTCTGCTTCTCGGCAGCACTGTTGGAGCTCCTCGGAGTTCGCCGGAGCTCGCCAAACCACCGGAAGAAGAGAGGAAACAAAACCCTAGTTGCTCTCTCCTTTTTCCCCACCAACAGCAGCATTTTTTGCTGCATTTTGTTTCCTCCAACAGCAGCCCTAGCTGCTGCCCTATTCTTGGCAGTACCGTTGGAGTTCGCCGGAGCTCGCCGGAGCTAGTTGAGGTGGCCAACGACAAAGGGAAAGCAACCCTAGTTGCTGTCCTCATTTCCAGCAGCCACACAAAACCCTTAGAAGGTATATTTTAGGTTGCTTTTGGTTAAATTGATGTGTAGTTAGAAGGGTTATTTAGATTATAACAGATGTTGTATTTAGGAATGCGAAGTGGTACGAGGTATCGAGATCAAAATAATTCACTGATTTTGAATCAGAGTTAATGTGTAGATTTTAGGTCATTATTATTATTAGATAGTATTTTGATTATTTAAGTTATGTTTGATATTGTGTTTGTAGATCCGAGCTCGAGTGGAGCACGGTGACCTGCCGATACTCGGAGATTTTTTGCTGTATATAAGGTGGATACATCTACTCTTGTCTATTTCCTTGTGCATGAATAAATATATAAATTGGAATATGTATATGTTGTATTATTGTTTTCAAAATGGGGATTAAACTGATATTAGAAATAGCGAAATGGGTTAAAATATTAAAATTATTGGAGGGTAAATAATTGATATTATTTCTTGTTCATATGTGGGTTCATATTGGGATTGATATGGGAGGGTTGTTTTAAAATTAAAGAAATATTCTAAATTTATCTTCTGTTGATACCTTGTCTCTTTTGACTTGCTTGACCTTACATATTTCATGCTTTTGATACTCTATCTGTTGATACTTGTAGCTTTTTATCTGTGGACCCTATAATGATAAATTAATAGACTTGATCCGAAAATATTACCTCGATTGACCATTCAATATGAAAAGAGAATATAATCATAACAGTGAATTAATAAAGATAGTAAATGAAGAATTAAAAAGTGAAGACTATGAGCCTAGCTTTATACCAGAGCTCTATATTAGAGTACTGGACCGCCCACATGTTATTGTGGTAGGCGGTGGCCGTGATCCGAGTATCTGACCGTACACCCGAGGCGTGTTGGCGTGATGTAGCCCTCGGTCGGTGTTTATTATGTCTTCCACCGGTGAGGGCTGATAGCCCGTACGTCAGATGACGTATGCGACAGTTTTATACTCTTAGGAGGCTTTTAGCCTATCCATATGATATTTCACTCTGATGATATTGGCTCCAGTGATTCACTTTTTAGTTGATTTATCAGATTCAGACTATTGATATACATGTTGATCTTACCATGATAACTTATAATTGAGTGATTAAATAATAAGATTGAAGAATTGATTTTATTAATGATGACAAGTGATGATAAGGTGAAGATCCTAAACTCTAATCTAAAAATTTTACCTGATTATAGATAATGAGAAGATGATTATACATATATATGTATAAATGTAGAACTTTAAGAATAATCCTAAAGTTGTAACAAAAGATGATGATTTATTCTACTTCCTTGACTTCTTCAATAAGATTAAATTCATGCACATCTTTCTTGAGTATCCACTTAGCCATTTGGCTAATTTGCTACATTCCTTGGTCTCCAGTTTTGCAGACACAGGGATCCTTTTGATATTACTGTTGATTTTGGACTTTCGTAGAGTTGCTCAGAGATCTCGACGTGCTGATTTTCTGGTTTGTTTTACTTTTGTTTCGCTGTATTTACATTTTGCACTTTTGTTACAGATGTCGTTTATCTGTATAGTAATTGTAGTCTATGGATAGATATATATATAATTGATACATTTCGTGGTTATGTTGTTTCTATTTTATGTATGTTCCAGTCGTGTGGGCTGATGAATATGTTGTTTATGTTTATATATTGTGATGTATGTATGTATGCTTCATATTGTCACCAGTACAGGGGAGATGCTGTCGGATTTTCGTCTGGCAGGGACTCTTCTGGGGGCGTGACAATTTTATTGGTATCAGAGCCCGGTTTTCGTTTTCTGTTCGTGGGTTTTGGTTTTATTTCGAGATTTTTGTTTTCAGTTTATGTAGTTCTCGAGCAAAGGAATTTTTATACAAGTCGAGTTGTATCTCTGAGCTATAGGATTTACGGGTCATTCTTTGTTTTAATTATCCTGATTATATATGATTATTGAAAAAATTTCATCTGATTTTATAGGCAATGCCACGAGCCCGTGGTCGCGGTTGGGGCAGTAGCCGTGCCCGTAGTCGCAGTCGTGGTCGCGACAGTGGTAGTGGTCGCGGTCGTGGTCGTGCATGTCAGCGTGCCACTACTACTGATCTTGGTTTGGATGAGGCTCCTATCTCCCCATCTGAGTTGATACCGGGAGCTCAGGTTGGTCCCAGTATTGGAGTCGGTGGTCAGACTGAGGGACAACCTCATCTTGTTGCAGCTCAGGTAGCCGTACCAGCCATTCCTACAGCATCGTTTATTATGGAAAAGGCCCGTATTCCTTTGCTTGCTAGTTCAGCAAAGGATCGTTTTACGCTGTTCCATGGAGGCACCGATCCTTGGGTGGCGCGTACATGGTTGGAGGATATTGAGGGCACTTTTGGGTACATGTCCTGTTCAGACACAGAGAAGGTAGAGCTAGCCGCTTATCATTTTCGAGGGCAAGCATCCACATGGTGGAAGATGCAAAAGACAGTCTTTGGGGATCAGATTATCTCTTGGCAGTCTTTTCGAGAGGCGTTCGAGAGATAGTATTTTCCTGTAGCATTTTGTATTGCTCGACACCAGGAGTTCATGAGTCTCAAGCAGGGTGATCGGAGCGTGCTAGACTATAGTGCAGAATTTAGCAGACTTGCTGAGTTTTGCCCACATATGGTAGCTCAGGACTCAGATCATATGTTTCATTTTACACAGGGATTGGCAGCATATATTCGGATCAGGATGTCTGGATTTCCTATTACCACTTATCGGGAGACACTTGATCAGGCCATATTTATTGAGATGACTCAGCAGCAAGTCCCCCAAGAAAGAGAAGCCAGCCGACAAACCTCGCAGATCTCACACGCTAGACAGTAGAGTCGAGGTCGTCGATCTCGTGGTCAGGATACGACTAGAGAGTCTTCACGGTCACAAAAGGTGGCCAAAGTATCACAGGGATCTAGTCGCCCAGTTCCATCACAGCGGGGCCAGATATCGGTGAAGTGTTTTCAATGTGGTGCACCAAATCACCGGCATCGAATGTCCACTGGATAAGAGTATATGTTTCTATTGTAAACCGCCAGGACATATGCAGAAAGATTGCACTTTGAAGGCACAACATCAAGCAGGAGGATCACGGTCTCAGCAGGCTCGACCTACCTCACGACCTCCACGGTCTCGGCAGCAGAAAGGCCCGCAGAGATCTCAGCAGTCTCAGCCACGAAATCCCCCACCTACACAGTCTGCTCACCAGCCACAACTCTATCATTTGCAGTCCCAGGTGGAGAGTGAGTATCACTCAATACCTCCAGCGATGTCTGCCAGCTCCACCTCAGATGTCGCGGCTCCATCTCAGCGGATGCCGACTCCATCTCGGCGGATTGGTAGCTCCACCCAGATTGCTACCTCCACCCAGTGATTGCTACCTCCACCCAGTGATCGACCACCATTATCTTATCAGCCTTCGACCCAGTCATACCAGCCTTCGCAGGATCAGAGTCAGCCCTCTTCTTCTATCCAGAGGGGTCAGCCATCAGGTCTTGAGCCAGGACATGTTTATGCTTTGACTCGTGAGGAGGCACAGCGAGCTGGAGGATCTGTTATCCGAGGTATTATTTCTGTTTATAGTATTCCTGCGGATATATTGATAGATACGGGTAGCTCGCATTCCTTTATTTCTCCTGAGTTTGTATGCAAGATTAGGAGGGTCCCAACTCTTCGACCTTATGGATTATCAGTATTGACACCATCAGGTGGAGTATTGATGTCAGATCAGGAGGTCAAGAGTTGTCCTTTAAATTTCGATAGTCATATCCTTACTGTGGATCTACAAGTGCTAGAGATGACTGAATCCAATATTATTTTGGATATGGATTAGCTTTTAGAGCATCATGCCACTGTCGATTGTCGAGCCAAAGTGGTAACTTTTCAATCCTTAGATCAATCATCATGGGAATTTATTGGGATCAATGATCGAGGGATATCTATTATCTCAGCTCTTCAGGCTCAGCAGTTGTTGGCTTAGGGATGCATGGGGTATCTCTTGTCTTTAGTGAGTTCCAATATGGATAGTTCTGTCCAGCTTTCTGATGTCCACATAATACGTGAATACCCTGACGTATTTCCTGAAGAACTTCCTGGCTTGCCACCTCGGTGACAGGTAGAGTTTGCCATTGAGTTGCTTCCTGGCACAGCTTCAATATCGAAGCTCCATATCGGATGGCACCAAAAGAACTGGAGGAACTAAAGATACAGCTTCAGGAGTTGCTAGACAAGAGTTTTATTCGTCCTAGTGTTTCTCCTTGGGGTGCTCCAGTGCTCTTTGTTAAGAAAAAAGATGGATCCTTGAGGCTCTGTATTGATTATAGGCAGTTAAACTCTGTAACTATCAAGAACAAGTATCCTCTACCTAGAATAGATGATTTGTTTGATCAGCTTAAAGGTACCTGTGTGTACTTAAAAATTGATTTAAGATCAGGCTATCACCAGTTACGAGTTAGAGATACAGATATTCAGAAGACTGCCTTCCGTACTCGATATGGACATTATGAGTTTTTGGTAATGCCGTTTGGGCTTACCAATGCTCCTGCAGCTTTTATGGATCTGATGAACCGGGTATTCTTAGAATATTTAGACCGATTTGTTATTGTCTTTATTGATGACATTCTGGTATATTCGCGATCAGAAGAGGAGCACGAACAACATCTCAGAATAGTTTTAGAAACTTTACGGAAGGAACGCTTATATGCTAAGTTCAGTAAATGTGCTTTTTGGCTGAGTTTTGTGGGATTTCTAGGGCATGTAATCTCTAGCAAAGGGATTTCAGTAGACCCCCAGAAGATTGAAGCAGTTGACCGATGGGAACAACCAAAGTCAGTGCAGGAAATCCGTAGCTTTCTCGGATTAGCTGGGTACTATCGGAGATTCGTGGAAGGATTTTCTAGTATTGCTGCACCTTTGACTCGATTGACTAGAAAAGGAGTCAAGTTTACTTGGTCTGAGGCTTGTGAAGCAAGCTTCCAAGAGCTCAAGCAGAGATTGGTGAGTGCTCCAGTATTAGTTATTCCCTCTGGAGATGATGGATTCATTCTTTACACGGATGCATCTATTCAAGGATTAGGGGCAGTTTTGATGCAGTATGATAGAGTAGTAGCTTATGCTTCTCGTCAGCTAAAAGATCATGAGAAAAATTATCCCGTACATGATTTAGAATTAGCAGCCATCATTTTTGCCCTTAAAATTTGGAGACATTATCTCTACGGTATTACCTTTGAGATATTCACCGATCACAAGAGTCTGAAATATCTTTTCACTCAGAAAGAGTTAAACCTTCGACAGAAGGTGGATGGAGTTCTCAAAGACTATGATTGCACTATCAACTACCATCCTAGAAAAGCTAATGTAGTTGCGGATGCATTGAGCGAAGTCTAGAGGATGTTAGGCAATTCAGTGTACTAGTTCAGGCAGTGTTCAGAGTTAGATTTAACTGAAGTAGGGCAAACACAGTGGTATACTGGTCTCCTTGATCGCACAGTCCCCATTGGTGGAGCGGATTAAGGAAAGTCAAATGGAAGACCAGTATCTTAGATCTATAGTTAGTGAGTTGAAGTTAGGCCCTAAGCCGTAATTCACACGTGATATGGATGGATCTCTTCGGTTCCGAAGCAGATTATGCGTCCTGGAGGTACATCCTGTTAAGGAGGATCTCCTTTGAGAAGCCCACCGATCGAGATTTGCAGTTCATCCCGGTGGTACACGAATGTATCAAGACTTGAAGCGATCATATTGGTGGAAAGGTATGAAAAGAGATATTGCAGACTTTGTAGCTCGGTGTCTAGTTTGCCAAGAAATTAAGGCAGAACACCAGAGACCGGCCGGGTTACTTCAGAAGATTGCAGTGCCGGAATGGAAGTGGGAGCATGTCACTATGGATTTTGTCACGGGGTTACCAAGGACCCAGAGGAGACATGATTCAATCTGGGTGATTGTCGATCGGTTAACTAAATCAGCACATTTCTTACCGATTCGTAAGACAGAATCTCTAGATCGTTTAGCAGAGTTATATTGCAGAGAAATTATTAAACTCCATGGTATTCCCCTCAGTATTATTTCTGATAGAGATCCACGTTTTACTTCGAGATTCTGGCAAAGTTTCCAAAAGGCGTTGGGAACCGAGCTGCGCTTTAGCACCGCTTTTCATCCTCAGACTGATGGACAGTCAGAGCGCACTATCCAGACTCTAGAGGATCTGTTGCGTGCTTGTGTGCTAGATTTTGGAGGTAGTTGGGAGGACCACCTACATTTGGTAGAGTTTGCTTATAATAACAGTTACCACTCTGCTATTCAAATGACACCGTTTGAGGCACTTTATGGCAGAGCATGTAGATCTCCTATCTTATGGGATGAGGTCGGTGAACGTCAACTCTTGGGCCCTCAGAGTGTTCAGCATGATGCTGAGCTTGTACGAACTATTAGACAGAGACTGTTGACTGCTCAGAGTCGCCAAAAGAGTTATGCAGATAAAAGACGAAGAATGTTAGAATTTGCGATAGGTGATCACGTATTTCTTCGTGTTTCACCCATAAAAGGAGTTAAGAGATTTGGGTTAAAAGGGAAGTTAGCACCCAGATTTATCGGACCTTTCCAGATTCTTGAGCGGATTGGTGTTGTTGCATATCGACTTGCGTTACCCCCAGCTTTAGCAGGAGTACATAATGTCTTTCATGTTTCTATGCTGCGGAAGTATGTTCCGGATCCGACACATGTCTTGAAGGATCTTGTAGTTCCCCTACAGTCTGATGCGACATACGAAGAAATCCCTGTTCGTATTCTAGATCACAAGGAACATCGGTTGAGGAACAAATGCCTTCGTCTCGTAAAGGTTGGGTGGCAACACCACTCTGATCAAGAAGCAACTTGGGAGCGTGAGGAGGACATGCGTATCGGATATCCTCATTTATTTCCTCCAGGTATCAGTACTTCACACTTACTTAAATTTGGGGACCAAATTTCTTTTAGTGGGGGAGAATGTTAAGTGTGAGAAAAAAAAAAAAACCAAAAAACACCCATGCCCACTCACCCACGTGCACGGCCCTCCCCCACACCCCCCTTTTTCCTTTTCCTTCTCTTCCCCACCGAAGCCTCAAACCCTTCTCTTCTTCTTCGTTTTCTTCTCTAGCGGCAACAAACGGCAGATTTTTCTCCCGTTCTTCTTCTCAAGCAGCCCTCGCTTTCTCCTCCCGCACCTCTTCTCCTCCTCCAGAGGGCAGAGCACTGTTTTCTCCTTTGCTTCCTCTTCTCGCTTCTCGGCAGACTGTTGAGCTCCTCGGAGTTCGCCGGAGCTCGCCAAACCACCGGGAAAAGAGAGGAAACAAAACCCTAGTTGCTCTCTCCTCTTTCCCCACCAACAGCAGCATTTTTGCTGCCATTTTTCTTCTCCAACAGCAACCCTAGCTGCTGTCCTTTTCTGGGCAGCACCGCCGGAGGTCGCCGGAGCTAGCTGAGGCGGCCAACGACGAAGGGAAAATAACCCTAGTTGCTGTCCTCATTTCCAGCAGCCACACAAAACCCTTAGAAGGTATATTTTAGGTTGCTTTGGGTTAAATTGATGTGTAGTTAGAAGGGATATCTAGATTAGAACAGATGTTGTATCTAGGAATGCGAAGTGGTACGAGGTATCGAGATCAAAATAATTCACTGATTTTGAATCAGAGTTAATGTGTAGATTTTAGGTCATTATTATTATTAGATAGTATTTTGATTATTTAAGTTATGTTTGATATTGTGTTTGTAGATCCGAGCTCGAGTGGAGCACGGTGACCTGCCGATACTCGGAGATTTTTGCTGTATATAAGGTGGATACATCTACTCTTGTCTATTTTCTTGTGCATGAATAAATATATAAATTGGAATATGTATATGTTGTATTATTGTTTTCAAAATGGGGATTAAACTGATATTATAAATAGCGAAATGGGTTAAAATATTAAAAGTATTGGAGGGTAAATAATTGATATTATTTCTTGTTCATATATGGGTTCATATTGGGATTGATATGGGGAGGGTTGTTTTTAAAATTAAAGAAATATTCTAAATTTATCTTCTGTTGATACCTTGTCTCTTTTGACTTGCTTGACCTTACATATTTTATGTTTTGATACTCTATCCGTTGATACTTGTAGCTTTTTATCGTGGACCCTATAATGATAAATTAATAGACTTGATCCGAAAATATTACCTCGATTGACCATTCAATATGAAAAGAGAATATAATCATAACGGTGAATTAATAAAGATAGTAAATGAAGAATTAAAAAGTGAAGACTATGAGCCTAGCTTTATACCAGAGCTCTATATTAAAGTACTGGACCGCCCACATGTTATTGTGGTAGCGCGGCGGCTGCGGTCTAGAGTACCTGATCATACACCCGAGGCATGGTGGCGTGATGTAGCCCTCGGTCAGTGTTTAGTATGTCTTCCACCGGTGAGGGCTGATAGCCCGTACGTCAGATGACGTATGCGACAGTTTTATACTCTGAGGAGACTTTTAGCCTATCCATATGATATTACACTCGGATGATGTTGGCTCCAGTGATTCACTTTTTAGTTGATTTATCAGATTCAGACTATTAATATACATGTTGATATTACCATGATAACTTATAACCGAGTGATTAAATAATAAGATTGAAGAATTGATTTTATTAACGATGACAAGTGATGATAAGGTGAAGATCCTAAACTCTAATATGAAAATCTTACCTGATTATAGATAATGAGAAGATGATTATACATATATATGTATAAATGTAGAACTTTAAGAATAATCCTAAAGTTGTAACAAAAGATGATGATTTATTCTACTTCCTTGACTTCTTCAATAAGATTAAATTCATACACATCTTTTTTGAGTATCCACTTAGCCATTTGGCTAATTTGCTACATTCCTTGGTCTCCAGTTTTGCAGACACAGGGATCCTTTTGATATTACTGTTGATTTTGGACTTTCATAGAGTTGCTCAGAGATCTCGACGTGCTGATTTTCTGGTTTGTTTTACTTTTGTTTCGCTGTATTTACATTTTGCACTTTTGTTACAGATGTCGTTTATCTGTATAGTAATTGTAGTCTATGGATAGATATATATATAATTGATACATTTCGTGGTTATGTTGTTTCTATTTTATGTATGTTCCAGCCGTGTGGGCTGATGAATATGTTGTTTATGTTTATATATTGTGATGTATGTATGTATGCTTCATATTGTCACCAGTACAGGGGAGATGCTGTCGGATTTTCGTCTGGCAGGGACTCTTCTGGGGCCGACCCTAGCTTCTTCCTCTTCTCTTCTTCTTATGGCCGGCGGCAACCTCTCTTGGAGCTCTTGATGGTGGCCGGTTCTAGCTAGGAGAAGAAGGAGAGAAAGGTGGTTTTGTTTCTTGCATCCCTTGGAGCTTGATGGTGGTGGCCGGACCTCTACTTCTCTTGGAGAATTGTGGTGGCCGAAACTTGCAAGGAAGAAGAAGGTGCTTAGTGGTTCTCATCTCGGAAGATCGTTGCCCACACAACGTCCGAGGTTAGAAGAGGAATACGGTAGAAGATCAAGAGGTCTTTTTAGAAGGTATAACTAGTAATTTTTCCTTTCCGCATCATGCTAGTTATTTATGGAAATAATACCAAATACAAGAGGCTTACGATTCTAGTATTTCGAATATGTTTTTCAAAGTTGTGTTCTTTTATTTTTCTTTTCCTTGTGATTTGATTGTTCTTTTTGGTTGACCTAAAGTTATTTTAGGAAATTAAATATTAGCTTTCCATAAAAGGTTTTGTCTAGTCGGTGGTGGTTGTTCCCATATCCAAGAAGGTCATGTGCCTCGCCACGTCAGTACTGGGAACCAATTATGGAAATTAATATTTAATGGAATTAATAACTTAGGTGATTTGGATCAAACGTGTTAAGTTCCGCAGGAGATCCAAGTCTAAACCTTAAAGAACAAATAGATTAAGTTTTGGATCAAACGTTTTAAGTTCCGCAGGCGATCCAAAATTTAATTTAAAAGAACACATGGTAGCTAGGAAAAGGTTCAGACCTTTTGTACAAAATTTTTGTACAGTGGAACCTCTAGGTTTTCCGAGTAGCAACTAACACAAACAAGCTTAAGCTCATAAAAAATAAACCAAACCAAGCTTGAACACTCATTTCAAAAGCTTGGTTCATTTTAAGCTCGGCTCGGCTTGGTTAAGTCAAACAAACTTGAACACCCCAAAGCTCGGCTAGGCTCAACTTGTTTACAGCCCTATCTACTTCCACCTATATTTCCGTATAAATTGGATGACATTGTAGCATGTAACTGCTACAGCATTTCAGTTCTAAGCTACAAAATGGTAATTATTACATTATAAGTTAAATTTTCAGAGGTCATTATTGGTACAGTAAATATTAATGATCAAATTCCTTTATGAGTGTGTAGGAATTGACGAGTTTAGAGAATTTGACACCAAGATAAAGCGCAGTTAGGACTCAGGACTTGATAACTGGTACGAAGTTTAGATAAGTTAAAGAGTGACATGATATCTGATTGAAAGTTCAACTGAGTTTGTGGTGTTGGTGCAGCGGGGCGGGCAAGAAGGGGTGAATTGCCTATACAAAAACAAAACTACACCCTTCTCAATCTTTCAACTCAAATTAGTAGCACACTTATAAAAGAAAATTAAACAACTAATAAAATGAAAGAGACTAAGGAATTACAACTTAGGTGGTTGTTAATCCAAGGTAAAAGAAAGCACTAAAATATCTCCTTCGTGTAGGCGGAGAAGCATGTTATACTCGTTGAACGCTTAAAATGTGCTAGGAAATGAATACAAGAGTTGTTGAGTATTTCCTAGCTCTAGGAGTCCTTTTATAGCCCCTGGAAAACTCTATCCTCAGCTTAAAGGCGCCTTCAAGATGGTCCAAGGTGCCTTCCATTAAATAAGTCTTATCTGTTGAGGATAAAACTCTATCTGCGACTAACGGCTACTGGAATGTGCCTTCTATAGCTGGAAGGCGTCTTTGCACTGTTCATCGAAGACGTCTTCCAAGTAATGGAAGGTACCTTCTAAGAGGCAAATCAGCTCCTTAGTATCTGATCTCTTCACATGAATGATTCTCCGGCTAACCAGAGTTGAGCTAACCAGAGTTGAGCTCACCCGAATCCAACTTCGACCTTCTCCTCGAGCAGGCTTCCTCCCTCACTTCTCATCCCTCCAACGTCAAGCATGTTCTTCTCGTCCACCGGTGTATTCTTCAGCAACATCTCGTCCTTCAGATGCACCGAGCCCGTCGACTCCTTTCTTGTGTCATTCTTCTCGTCAGTTGTATCTTTCGCTCGACTTCTTGTGTTCATAAACTTCTGTACACTTAGACACAAGGATCAAATACACATGGCCTAACTTAATTTGGTTGACCGCATAAAAACTACCATGGGGGTACTTATAATCTCTCTTTTTTTTATGTGCACCAACCTAAGTTAAAGTTTGAGTTAAACAAAAGTAATAACATGATTTTGTAAAGAAGTTACAATTAGAATAAATATTGCAAAATTCGTAAAATGATAAAAATGTCCTTATTCCCCGTTGTACATATTTCTCCCTTTTAATCATATCAAATTTTTTTTTGAAAAAAATAAGATAAACTGTTAGAAACATTTGAAATATTTTTCTAGGGGTACATTAGTAAGAATTATGTAAGCTAATATTTTTTAAAAAATATTCTATTTTTACTAATTAATCTTTTATTTGACAAAAATAATTTAAAAATTAGATTTCAGATTCGAAAAATTCTGAAATTTTTTGTCAAACTTAAAGGGATCTATTTATGTAAAAAATTTATATAGAAAAAGAATTAGTTTAACAAACAGAATTGATTTATTTTATTAGAATAACTAATTTTGAGAAGATAAATATTAAAAATACTTTTCAACTCTGAAAATTCTTCTAAAATTTTTTGGATATGAAAAATAGATGGTCGGATACCAAAATATATTAAAACTCCTGAATATATATTTTCCTTAATTTTTAATATTAAAAATTAGTATTTTAAAAAATAATTCGTAATAATTCAGATAAAATTAGAAAAATGTCAAAAAAAAATTTATTATGATAGTAAATATTACGTTTTATCATAAAAAGATAAAAATGTTCAAAAATAAGTTTATAAAATATTTTTAATTTTTAAAAATATAGAAAATATTTTGTTAGGATCAGTTGAGCTAGAGGAGGGGGGGGGGGTGAATGACTCACTTCGTTTTCTTAATCAACTTGATTTTGCGCAGCGGAGACTCGAAGGCAATGCTAACTCTGATATTTACTTGGTATCCACCTCCCCAAGGAGGTGACTAGTCCAAGGATCTACACCACTCACACTCTTCCACTATCAAAACCCTCATTCTCAGAATCACACCGAAGGTGGAGAAACCTTACAAGGTTACAACTCTCCCTCTCCAAATTAAAGGATCACACTCACCACAATAAAGAAGAAAAGAAAGATTACAGGCTTTAAGAATGCTTCTTCTTCGCAGAGTGAGATTTGAGAAAGTAGCAAGATGGAGATCTTGAACTTGAGCACTTTTTGAAGATCTTGAACACTTGAGAGAGTTGAGACCTTGGAGAGCAATGGAATAGTATATGTTTCTTTTCTTGTTTCTTTTCTTTTTCTTCCATGCCTTTAAACGTTGAGAAAACTAGCCATTTCTCACGTAGCCGTCGCTGTGAATCGATTGGAGTCATATTTGGATCGATTCATAAGTATCCGTTGGAAACAATCGCGTCACGATCAACGACTTAGATTGCTTCACTTGAGTTTGAATCGATCGGTGCAGTTCTTGAATCGATTCAGACCTCTACTCGTGAAATCGCAGCTCTGTGAATCGATCGCCCGATCGATTGAGTAACCTCAATCAATCGGCTGATCGATCCAAGGGAAATCTGTGCTTCGCACAGAGGCTTCCTGGATCGATCTCTCGATCGATTGGATTGCCCCAATCGATCGGCTGATCGATCCAGAAGCATTCTGTGCTTCGCACAGAAGCTTCCTGGATCGATCGCTCGATCGATTGGTTTTCCCCAATCGATCGGCTGATCGATCCAGAAGCACTCCGTGCTTCGCGCAGAACCTTCCTAATCGATCGGCCGATCGATTGGCTTCCTTCCAATCGATCGACTGATCGATCCAGAGACATTCTGCCTCACAGCCGTGTCTAAATCGATTTTCCAATCGATTTATGATACGTGAGGGATCATGCATCCAGCTTTATGACCTGCAGGAATTTCTCTTGCCAAGAATCTGGTCCTCGACCTTCTTGGACTTCTCTTGCCTTGCATCCGGTCTTCTGACCTGCAAGGATTCTTTTGCCAAGAATCCGGTCCTCGACCTTCTTGGACCTCTCTTGCCTTGCATCCGGTCTTCCGACCTGCAAGAACTTCTCCTGCAAACTCACACTATATGTTAGATCCAACGTATTAACCTAAACTTAAATAATTGTCAACACATTAAAACTTCCAGGGCATGATTGCACCAACATATTTAACGAAAAATAAAATATCAAAAAAAATTTATTTGTAGATTAAATCATCAGATAACATAGTAAAAATTTCCAACTCAAAATACGAATAGTAGACATTTGAATAATTTGTTTTAACAAAGTGAAAATAAATAAAATATACTAAAATTTAAAGCATGCATAAATTATACTAGACATGATTTGGGAATCCAATATAAATTATTTCCTACTAGATTAATCAAAAAATTTGATGAAATATAAGTTTTAAGAATTTTTCTAATTTGACCCCTATGGTTCCTGATATACTAGTTTAGCCATTTATAATTTATAAAGTTTACATTTCGTGCATCTTTCGGAGTTAAACATGCATAGTCATTTTTCAAGGATTCTATTTATTCTTTTAATTTATTATTCTCATTTTTGAGTTTATCAAATAATTTTAGTGGACATGCATTAGCTAATTTTCTTTTTTAAATTCACATTTTCCTTCCTTAAATTATTAATTTTAGATTTTAGTTTGCATAAAGATCTAGTCATTAATGTTATACCAAAATACAGTTTGATCCGGCAGTATAGACAGGGGACCCCCTTTGAGGGGAATCAACGCCACGTGGAGGACAAAAGTCAAGGGCAGTGTGAGATTCAGCCGACCGGAAAAGGGGGGACCGACCGGCCGAACGGGGTCAACCCGACGGGGGGTCGGGTCTCCGACGCTCATGGTGAATAGGGTCGTCGGGCCGAGCGGGTAGCCCGCTCGGCCGAGGCGTAAAACAGTAATGCTGTGAACAGTTTCATCCGAGCACACGACCTAGAATCTCCCGAGCGGATCAATACCTACCTCCGGTCGGACGTGATGGGACTGCCGAGCAGCTGGACGCTCGGCGCAGGAACAGAAGAGATAAAAGGACAAGGGAAACATCGAGAAACATCTTCTGACAACAGGCATATCCAACGATCAAGTCATACGCTGAATCTTACGACAGAAAGTTCTGCTGTCCCATTAGAGAAGTGCTCGGACTGTAGCAGTATGGTGTCAGACAAGCTCCTCTGACAAGCCCATACTGAGGTATGGTAAGAGGGCACGTATTTGCCTCGGTATGTGTGCATAAGCTTCTTCCCAGCCCTATATAAGGGTCCTCACACTTCGCTGGAGGTACGCATTCTCTGAGATTCGAGGCCACCTCTGCATTTTCCTCTTGCCTGACTTGAGCGTCGGAGGGTCGTCGCCGGGAACCCCTTCCCGGCCCGACTTCTTTGCAGGTTCGCCAGAGTTCCATACGCCCAGTCAAAGACCCACGTCATCAGTTGGAAGAGTGCCATATGCCCAGCGTCCATCGATTCAGCGTTCGGACAGGATCAAATTGACGCCGTCTGTGGGAACGCACCTGCATCCGAACGGAAGAGATGGATGAAGCTGGGCGACCGCACACCGTGATGCTCTCCCAGGAGGAGCTCGACGCTTTAATCGAGGCAAGAGCAGCTAAACTCGTGGAGCAACAGAAGCAGAAAGCGCAAGTCGAACGGATGGAGCATCAAGCGACGTCCGCATCGGGAGGCCGAGCGGAAGCACCACCAGCCACGGTTCCATTTCATCGGGCCCCTTCAAAGTCATCGAAAAGCTCCGCTCGGGTGCCTATTATCTGGAGGATGAAGACGGACGACAACTGGATCGACCATGGAGCGCGAACCACCTCCAACCTTCCCGAGCGGGGTGAAAGGTGCGCCAGTGTAATGTATATTGTATATTTTCCGTTCGGCTGTATATTTGAAATGCAGGAGTAAAAATGCGGGAAATTTGCACAAGTATAGGGCATCCTCAGACGAATTGGAAGGGCATCGTGCTCCGACGTTAAAAATCGAGAGTCGCGCCGGCGACTATAAACCCTTCGGCCGGAAGACCGTCGAGCTCCGACGTTAAAAATCGAGAGTCGCGCCGGCGACTATAAACCCTCCGGCCGGAAGAACGTCGAGCTCCGACGTTAAAAATCGAGCGACAAACCCTCGTCGGAAGACCGTCGAGCTCAGACGTTAAAATCGAGAGTCGCGCGGTGACTATAAACCATCCGTGGGAAGACCGTCGAGCTCAACGTTAAATATCGAGTCGCGTATAAACCCTCTGTGGAAGACCGTTGAGCTCAGGCGTAAAATATCGAGTCGTGGCGACTATAAACCATCCGTGGGAAGACCGTCGAGCTCGACGTTAAATATCGAGTCGTGGGTGACTATAAACCCTCAGTGGGAGGCCAGTCGACTCAGGCGTTAAATATCGAGTGGCGACTATAAACCCTCGTCGGAAGACCGTCGAGCTCAGGCGTTAAATATCGAGAGTCGAGCCGACTATAAACCCGGACGGAAGACCGCCGAGCTCGGACGTTAAAGTCGTGCGTGGCGACTATAAACCCTCCGGGCGGAAGACCGCCGAGCTCAGACGTTAAAATCGAGTCGGCGACTATAAACCCTCGGACGGAAGACCGTCGAACTCCGGCGTTAAAAATCGAGTCGACCGGCGACTATAAACTTACCTTAAACCGTCGAGCCCAATGTTAAAATCGAGAGTCGGACCGGCGTATAAAACCCCGGACGGAAGACCGTCGAGCTCAGACGTTAAAAATCGAGAGACGGGCGACTATAAACCCTCCGTCGGAAGACCGTCGAGCTTGATGTTAAAATCGAGTCATGGGATACTATAAACCCTCGGTGGGAAGGCCGAACTCAGGCGTTAAAAATCGAGTCGACTATAAACCCTCGGTGGGAAGAGCTCAGGCGTTAAAATCGAGTCGGCGACTATAAACCCTCGGTCGGAAGACCGTCGACGTTAAAAATCGAGAGTCGCGCCGACGACTATAAACCCTCTGGCCGGAAGACCGTAGAGCTCCGACGTTAAAAATTGAGAGTCGCGCCGGCGACTATAAACCTCCGGCCGGAAGACCGTCGAGCTCCGACGTTAAAAATCCAGAGTCGCGCCGGCGACTATAAAACCCTCCGGCCGAAAGAAGACAATATAGAGGTCGACTTTTAAGTCGTTTGGCCGATCGGCTAAGTAACCAAAGATACTTCGTGAACATCTGGCGGAAATCCCGTTTGCGAAACAGGATATATTCAGCCGAGCGGACTGACTACACAAAATACTTCGTAAAAAACTTCTTTCGAACACAAGAAAGGTGGGATGAAAAGCGAATATCGAGGAGAAGTGAAGGAACATGAACAACGGTAGTTGACGAGCCGAGCGGATAGCACTCGTGTTGATTAACAAAAGAAAAAAGCAAGTATTGCATTAGAGAATTTAAGGCCGAGCGGCCGAATTACAAAAAGGATAGTCTTTGGCCGAGCGGCCGAATTACACATATACTTCTATTCTAGATAATCGTAAAGATCTGTCGGGATGTTGTTAAGGTGTGTCGCCTGGTCTTCAGCTGGGATGGTGGCGGAGTCAGAAAGAAGACCCTTGGACTTCAAGTAGGTTGTGGTGGCATTCATAGCAAGCTCGAAGGCAGTGTACATCCGTTCGCAGACTTTTTCGGAGAATTCGACCGAACGGATGTAATTTTTCCTCAAGGCGGCGACCCGGCTTGGCTCAGTCTCCTGATATTCTTTGAGGGCCGCTCGGGCAGCATCGGCAGCTGCCTGGTGTTCTTGTAAAGTAGCATCGAGCTTCGTCACCTCATCCGAGCGGGCAGTCTTTTCGTTAGCCAGTTGGTCCATCAGCTCTTTAACTTTTTGTTCCAGACCCCGAGCCTCGACGTTCTTTTTCTCCAGATCGGAGATAGCCATTTTCTTCCGCTCGGTCGCCAGGCTTATTTTGCGATCCAGTGATTTGTTATGGCGATCAAGTTCGGCCAGAGTGTGAGCCTGGTCGGCCGTCTTCTTCCGTTCGGCCTCCAATAGAGCTTGGGTCTTTTTGAGCTCTTTCTGCAGCTCGGTGATAACCATGATTTTACTGCATTATTTTGATTCATTTATGCATGGTTTTGATGTTGGTTTCATAGTTTAAATCATGGTTACATTACATTTTTGTGCATTGTATAAATTTTGGACTTAATTATAAATTATATTATTTTTGGTGTTATTTGATGCTAATATTTGATTCTTATTTTGTAGGCATCAAAGGATCTTAGATTTGGATCTATTTGGACCGGAATTGGGCTCGAATCGGAGTTCAAAAGACAAGATCAAGCTTTGGGTCGATTTGGGCCGTTTATCAAGAATAGGACAGATCTGGACCATCCGTTGAAGATCTGGCCGATCCAACTTAATGGGGAGTAGATCTAAGCCATTTATGAAGATCCAGAAGTTTTGATCCAGATCTGAGTTCATCTAGCCATTGATCAAGCCGAATTAATCTGGGCCGTTCAATGAAGACTGGGCCGATCTGGGCCATCCAGTGATGATCTGATCGATCCGACCTACGGTAGAGTAGATCCAGACCGTAGATTAACATCAGTACCTTCAGATCGGAATTTGGATGACTTTTCACCGTTGATTTAGCCCGGAATCAATCTCAGCCATCCATTTCAGATCCAGATCTGATTTAAATCTGAGAAGCTACAGTGAGCTTCTTCGTCGATCTCTCCACGCACAGCAGCTTCGTCCCGGCGGCATTTCTTCGGATTTCGACCCCTTTCCTTCTCCGATCAATTCTTTCAAGCTTCAACCTCATTGTAGAACTTCATTGCAGCTCATCCCGATCTTCTGGAGCCATCGAAGGGTGTTCCCTCCGGTGGAATTTGGCTCTTGGATCTTCTCTGTTTCAGCGCGATTTGGAGGTGTTCCTCCAAATCGGCGACTCCGATTCACATCAGCGACTATCGGCGGTGGTCCTCCGGTGTTCCTGAGCTCCATCCGACAGTATACCATCATCCGCAACTTCATCCCAGATCCAGAGCTCATATTTGCAGATTTTCGGACCATTCTTGGGTTTAGGGTTGTTCTTAGCTCGTCGGGGGTGGTCCGTCGGTGTAGCTGAGCCTTCCTTGAGCTGAGACGCAGCTGAGATTCTCCACTGAGATCCAAAGTTGGGTGGTCTCAACTTTGGCACTCTTGTGTGACGGCAAGAGTGTGGAACTTGAGTAAATTGATTGTGAGTTGGATTGGTTAAGGTTTAGTTTACTTTTATTATTGTTTTGTAGCTTAGAACTTGTTTCTTTTAATGGTTGTTATGTTTTTATGCAAGTAATTTAGTATTTCTTTACCTTGTTGTAGTTTAATTTGAGTTTAAGTTGTGCTTGATTAATTGTTTAGAGTTTAAGTTCTAAGTTAGGGTTTACATCTTGTTTTAGATCAGATTTTATTCCTGTCTCGTTATTTCATATTTAGTTTAAATGTGTTGATGGTTTAATTATAATGTAGGGTGAAATGCATTATGGTTGGAACATTGACACATTGTTAGATTTCATTCTTGCTTTAGGTTAATCTCTTTATTTGCTGTGTTTTCTTTTGTAGATTTATATTCAAAGCTTTAAAACCCCCAACTCCAATTTTATATCGAAAACCCCAAAAATAGGAATAAAAAGACAATCCTAAATTACATTCTACCGTTGGTTCCTCGGATCGATCCTGGGCTCGTTACTACAACGTCATTGCAAAATTAAGGGGTTCAGTGAAAATATATACATTTGTTTAATTTGATTAGCGGATGTGACAGATTCGCCTTATCACTTGGCATATGATGGACCTTGTGAGCCGGAAGGGCCGCCCGGAGCCTTCAACCTCTTTAATTCTTCGTTCACCATAGCCAGACGATTGGAGACCGCAATCTCCTCCACCCATCTCTGACATAAGCAAGAGTGTTAGTAGCCGATCGGGAAGAATGCGTAAAGGCCTTGAGAAAATTGGCTTACCCCAGTAGCCTGCTGCATGTGGCTGTTGGCCAGACTGCGGAGTGGAATCATAGCGACGCATGCCCGAGCGTCGGCCCACATTTCGGCTAAAGGCCCCTTCAGGGTGATCGTGTGCTCGGGCGCAGTCGGCCGATCGGACTTGGGCAACAATTCTTCAGTGGGGAGGTGAAGTGAGACCCGGATGGTACGATGCCGACCGGGAGTCGTTTGAGCGGAGGCCGGGGAAGGATCGGAGGCCGGCGCAGAGAATTGGGACAAAATTGTCGAACGTTGAACTCGACGGGCAGCGGGCGGAAGGACGTTGACTGGAACGGCCTCGAGGGGGTCCGCGGACGCGTCCAATTGTGACGGGGTCCGATCGGACAAGATGGCCTCCACCGCTGGGGCTTTGCCACAGGAATCAGCGGTGGTCCGCTCGGAAGGCTGGACCGCGGAAGTCGCCGATCGAAGGGGTGTCTCCACTCGGCGCCTTTTTTGTCGAAGAGGGCGCTCGTCCTCTTGAGCCGAGCCTTCCTCCTGGACGGAAGGCTCTCGACTATTAGTTGCGCCAGGCGCTTGTTCCGGGAGAGAAGCCTGAGCGGCCGATTCCCCCGCGTTCGTGTCGCTCTCCCCTTCATTAGAGCCGACCGGCTGAATGCCAAGCGTCTCCATCTCTTTGGCCGCCGCGGCCTCGAGCGCCGCCGCCTTCCTCTTCAAAATTCCAGCCATCACCGACTCCATGACAATGTTCGCTGCAAAGGAAAAAGGAGAAAATCAGTTAGCAATCAAGGCAAATGAAGGTCAAGGTTTGCCCTCTTAGGGGGAGAATGAAGGGCTTAACTTATGTATTCATTACCTAGTGGCATGAAGAAGGTTTAGGCTATGGGATTAGCCTAACTTACATGTGGTATTGTAAGTGATAGTGTTGGTATTGTCAAACATCAAAAAGGGGGAGATTGTTGGTGCAACATCCCTCAGGTCAAGGTTGACCAAACTTGAGTCTTGGTTTGAGTTTCGATGTTTGACAATACAAGGTTGATTGAAGAAGAGTCAAGTAGATCAAGGATGACCGGATACTTGACTGAGAAGTCCTAACTAGGATGTTAGGCAGAAGGAAAATCTTGGTGAGTGTAGCTAGGTGAAAAACCTAGTGAGTGAAGCTAGGTAGTGAGGAAATCCTAGTGAGTGAAGCTAGGTGAAAGTCCTGGTGAATGAAGCCAGGTGAAAATCCTAGTGAGTGAAGCTAGGTGAAAGACCTGGTGAGTGAAGCCAGGCAGAAGAGAAGTCCTAGTGAGTGAAGCTAGGTAGAAGGGAAGTCCTGATGAGTGAAGCCAGGCACGGGGAAATCCAGATGGGTCAAGGTTGACCAGAGATCTGGTGAAAGTCCAAGTAGGTCAAAGGGATTGACCGGACACTTGGCACGAGGAAGAAAATTCCAAGTAGGTCAAAGGGATTGACCGGATGCTTGGCAAGAGGAGAAAAGTCCAAGTGGGTCAAATGGATTGACCGGACACTTGGTGAGAGAGTCCTAGATGGTCAAGGGTGACCGGATGCTAGGTTTTATGTACCAACAAGTCATGATTGACTAGATGTTGGTTTAGGGGGCTTTGGACTTGGTTTTGGGCAAAACCAAGATGCGGATGATCCCCGATTGATCGTGATTTGAATTGATCGGCCGATTGATCCGGCGATCTGGATCGATCGGTGGATCGATCCGGCGAATCTGGATCGATCGGTGGATCGATCGAAATCCGGATCGATCGGCGATCGATCCGGAGTCCGCGAACAGAACCCCTGGATCGATCGGTGGATCGATCGGAGGTCCCAATCGATCGATGGATCGATTGGGGGTTTTTGTCGTGATAAGCCTTGGATCGATCCACCGATCGATCCGGCTATTCCCCGTAAACAGAGGCGCTCTGGATCGATCCGTGGATCGATCCAAAGCCTCCCCGATCGATTGGGAGCAATCCAATCGATCAGGATCCGACCGTTGGCGTCGATTTAAGCCGTAGGCGTTCATTTCCTTCGGCAGAACTTCACCGATTCACTCCAGATACTCTCCAGCACCTCCATAGCTCTCTCCAAGCTCCAGATCGCCAGTTCTTGAAGATTCTTGGAGGCTTTTCCAAGTCAAGAGGCGGATCAAAAACAAGAAGAAGAAGTTAGGGTTAGGGTTTTTATTGCACATCTTGTAAGCTTTTGCTTATCTTGTATTTTCCTTTCTTCTTCTTGTATTGAGAGTGTTGTAGGGCTTCTCCGCCTTTGGTAGTTACCATAAAGGAGTGTTATTCATAGTGGAGGGTGCATGAGTATGTGTGGATCCTTGGACTAGTCACCTCTTGTGAGGTGGATACCAAGTAAATCATCCTTGTTAGCGTTGTATGCTTTTGTTTCTTATATTTCCGCTGCATATCTCTGAAGAAACGAGCAACGCCGACGACGAGCACGCGAAGAGCTATTCACCCCCCCTCTAGCTACTTTTCGGTCCCAACAAAATGTACAAGCAAGATTCTTACCGAAGCCGCTCGGGAGGGGGGTCCTGATTGGGCTCAGGCCGAATATGTACATCACCCCTTCTGGCAGGAACTTATTGATGTTAAACCTCAGACCGGCTAGCATGTTGGCGGCGTGAAGATAGTCCGGTCGGGTCTTGAATCTTCTTAGTTCAGGGGAGGTCGGTGGTCCGATTTGCCACTGCGTTCGGAAGAGGGCCCGCTCGGGCATCCGAAGGTAGAAGTAGAATTCTTTCCAATTCTTATTGGAAGAGGGCAGTTTATTGAAGAAAACTAAACCGGGCCGAGCCTGAAACATATATGTGCCCAGCTCAGACTGTTTAGGGTAATAAAAAAAGTAGAAAACCTCCGGTCGGAGGGGGATATGGTGGATTTTAAACAGGATGACAACGCCGCATAAAAGGCGGAAAGTGTTGGGGACTAGGCTTCCGAGCAGAATGCCGAAAAAGTTGCAAACTTCAACGATGAAGGGATGAATGGGAAATCGCAAACCGGCTGTGAACTGGTCGTGGAAAACACAAAAAGCTCCGCGCGGCGGTTTGTGTGGCCGAGCGGAGGGAGAGGGTAGGATGATTTCAAAGTCAGAGGGGATATCAAAACTTTCCATCAGAATATCGGCGTTGCGCCGATCGAAGCGCGACTCCAGGGTAGTATACCATGGGCCGAGAATTTATTCTTGAGGCTGAGAGGAACTAGCCATTGTCCGAGCGGACGAAAGCACAAAAGGCGAAGAAAAGTAGATGGTAGAAGGAAGAAGATGACAAACGAAATAGTGCCCCGAGGACCAAAACTCGGGAAAAGAAAGGCAAAGAAAACACAAGAACCAAAGATAGAACAGGAAAAGAGCCTTACAGAGAAGAAGGAGGATTGACGAAGAACGAGGGATCGCCGGAAAAAGAGAACCGAAGCTGTCGGAGCACTGAAACCCCGAAGGAAGCTTTTGGGGCACGCGAGAGCAGAAATGCGGCAAAGGCAGAGAAGGCGAAGGATTTATAGGGTTGAGGCCGAGCGGCCTCCACCGTCGGATTCAGGTCACGAGAACCGGAGCACGCATCGCGCCGTCCATTTCGAACTAAGGTGGTTCCATCGAAGGTGACGCCGCCGCCGTACGCTGACAGCATCAGGGGTGCCACGTTGTAACGACCCACCTTCCACTACTAGGCTGTAATGCGAATCGCTACGGTTACTGTGCTAAGCTGCGCGGAAAACTGATCTAATTTGAGTTTTTTATGCTACTGATATCTGACCTAATACATGTTATTGGTTCTACCTGTGCTAAGGGAGATGATCTAAGGGATACCTGGTGTATCCTACATCCCCTACGGTCAAGGAGCTGGACTGATAAGTTTCTTGGACGAAACCTGAGCTTCCCAATCGATCCGAGCTGGACTGGATCAATTGCTCTTGGTTGGATCGGTCCGTGGATCGATCGGGCTGAAACGTTCATTCCCTGGATCGATCGGAGACCGATCCAGTGTGGATCGGATCGGTCGGACCGATCGGTATCTGGATCGGTCGGTGGCCGATCCGAGCACTAATCTCTGGGACGCTCTTGTATCGTCTTTGGATCGGTCGGTTGACCGATCCGGAGATCTGATAACATCTATATCTGGTGGATCGGTCGGTGACGATCGGTGACACGGCCGAGCCACGATCGGTCGGAGACCGATCGAGTCTGATTCACCGGGGACTCGGTTTGACACTTTGGCGTGCCAAAACCCCATAACACCTAACTAATGTATCATAACTATTCTAACAACATATAATAACATTCCAACGACATAAACTAGTAATCTGACTTAACATAGGGCATAGTTTAGGAATTCATGGCAACACATAACTAAAAGTGCCTAGAACATGGAAACCAAAACCAATAAATAAAATGCTAAAGTAAATGCTAAAGAGTCTAATGCTCAATTTGCTATGTCCCCTAAGGACCTTTGATTCCAGTTCCATACACACACATCCTCATCTGCATTGACCTCCAGCCTCCACTGCTAGTCCACTTTTCCTTTACCTTTATCTGCAGTATAAGAAAAGTAGTATCTGTAAGCTAACAAGCTTAGTAAGAAACCATTTACCTCACAAAAACATGCATTCGGTGCAATATGATTTTTAAAGCATGCTATTTGAAAATATGCACTGAACTTGCTAAGTCATGGTATACTGAAATCATAAAGCATAACACATAAGCATGACATGAGCACTGAATCATAGCGTAGCAAGCAATAAAACACTGAACTGAACATAAGCGAAACTAACTGAAACTAAATCTGTAACTGGAAACAAACTCAACCAGCATAATGATTTTGAGTTTTGAAATCTAATACATAATAGGTGAAAATACTAAACATCTTTGTTGGGCCGCATTGTCTTGCTATGCGCGCATCCCTACTAGACCGGGGTTGCAAGTCCCGAATTTAGCGAGGTTGTCTAGGCTATCTGAACCTAGGGACGATGTGGAGTCAACCCATGGATATCTAATCCGATGCGGTGCCGAAAATAAAATCTCGATATCTATAGCTAAGCGATATAACATCTTGTTTCTAGGTTATCGAACCTAGAGCTAGGTTATCTGAACCTAGAGCTAGGTTATCCGAACCTAGAGGCGACTGTGGAGCCCACCCATTGGACCGTAGTCCCATAAAACTGAACTAAACTAATGTGTTGGTTTAAATGCCTCTAATGCATTTAACCGAGGTATTAAACATAAGCGAGGTGGTATTTAGCTACACTAACATTTCTAGAACACTTGGTGTGCTCAACTCTCTCCTCTATAGGAGATCACCTCCGGGCACCCGACAACGCCTAGAATCTCCAACTAAAGGAGAACAACGTGTCCGGCCCGTCTAGAGGTGTTCAACTAGATCCCTAAATCCTCGAGGAGGGTTTAAACATACCCTATGTGCCGGAAAAACCTGCATATAGCTAAAACTAATGCGTAGGAAACCAACCGGAGCTATTATACCGCAGGTGAGGGGTTTCTTACCTCGTACGCTAAATTCCTTACAATTCTATTCGCTAGAATTCCGGTGGAGATGACCTTCTCGACGACCCGCTCACGTCTTCGCGTTCCTCTTGCGGAGAAGAACCTCTTTCGTGTTGGAGTCGTTACCGGAAGATGAGCCGAGAGTCCTTGGGTTTGGGCGCCAAGAGAGGAGGAGGAGGAGGAGGAGGTGGCGTCGGCGTTGAGGGTTTGGAGAGGGAGGAGTTTGCCGAACCAAGCAAAATAAACCAAACCCACTTAACCCTTCTATTTATATTAAGTGGTAATTCCGGTCAACTCTAATATAAATATAGATGTTTCTCCTTTCTCTCAGCACGGCCCTGCTGGGTTCACTGGTTACTAACATTATCCCTTAAACCATAGGTCTCGGGTTCGATTCCCGCTTAGGCCGTTTTCGTTTATATTTATTTTTGCTACTTCCGCTACTCGGAAAATTCCGGAAAAATATCTAAAAATTCCAGAAAAATCATACTATATTTCTAAAACAGTTTTGAAAATTTTCGGGCGTTACAATCTCATCTCACTTGGTTACCAGGATTCATAAACTCTAATACTTAAGCTTGGAGGTTTAGAGTTCGAATCCTGGGGGAGGCAAAAAATCCACTGGCCAGGGGTGGAAAGTCCTAGTGAGTAACGGCACGGTCAAGGGTCGTCGGTCGACGACATTAGAGGTCGCCAAATGGGCGGCGACATAAGGCGATCGGCGACATAAGAGGTGCATGAATGGGCGCGAATGGGCAAGAGGGTCGGTCGTTACAATAAAGGCGTCTTTTGTTAGCGACGGGCGACCCTTGTGGCGGACCTTATGTCGTCGGCCCATTTGGCGACCTCTCATGTCGTCGACCGACGACCCTTTGGCCGTGCCTGAGGACTTTCCACCCCTGGCCAGTGGATTTTTTTGCCTCCCCCAGGATTCGAACTCTAAACCTCCAGGCTTAAGTATTAGAGTTTATGAATCCTGGTAACCAAGTGAGATCAAAAATCCACTGGCCAGGGGTGGAAAGTCCTAGTGAGTAACGGCACGGCCAAAGGGTCGTCGGTCGACGACATGAGAGGTCGCCAAATGGGCCGACGACATAAGGGCCGCCAGTGGGTCGCCGCAAGGGCCGCCCAAGAGGCCAAAGGGCCGGGTCGTTACACACGTGGCATTCCATCACGGGAGAGCATTTAATAAGCGCCTTATCGAGGCACAGAGTGCGTGCTTGGCCTTAATGTCGAAGGTTGGCGCAAATGCCGAAGAGATCCGAGGAGTGTTGTCGTTGACTGAACGCCGTAGCTACCCACGTGGGGGTCGAGCGGAAGATAGTTCCACGGAGACGCCGCTCGGTGCAACTAATAGTCCAGTCAGTCAGACTAATCGCCTCCTTCGACTAGACTTGAAGGAGAGGCAAGTGATCCGGTAATATAGACAGGGGACTCCCGTTGAGGGGAATCAACGCCACGTGGAGGACAAAAGTCAAGGGCAGTGTGAGGTTCAGCCGACCGGAAAAGGGGGGACCGACCGGCCGAACGGGGTATGAACAGAAGCAAAAACAACGCGATGGGGGGTCGGGTCTCCGACGCTCATGGTGAATAGGGTCGCCGGGCCGAGCGGGTAGCCCGCTCGGCCGAGGCGTAAAGCAGTAATGTTGTAAATCATTACCTTCACGACCTGGAATCTCCTGAGCGGATCGATACCTACCTCCGGTCGGACGTGATGGGACTGCCGAGCGGATGGACGCTCGGCGCAGGAACAGAAGAGATAAAAGGACAAGGGAAACATCGAGAAACATCTTCTGACAACAAGCATGTCCAACGATCAAGTCATACGCTGAATCTTACGACAGAAGGTTCTGCTGTCCCATCAGAGAAGTGCTCGGACTGTAGCAATATGGTGTCAGGCAAGCTCCTCTGACAAGCCCATACTGAGGTATGATAAGAGGACACGTATTTGCCTCGGTATGTGTGCATAAGCTTCTTCCCAGCCCTATATAAGGGTCCTCACACTTCGCCGGAGGTACACATTCTCTGAGATTCGAGGCCACCTCTGCATTTTCCTCTTGCCTGACTTGAGCGTCGGAGGGTCATCGCCGGGAACCCCTTCCCGGCCCGACTTCTTTGCAGGTTCGCCGGAGTTCCATACGGCCGGTCAGAGACCCACGTCATCAGTTGGAAGAGTGTCACGTGCCCAGCGTCCATCGATTCAGCGTTCGGACAGGATCACAGTTGATCAGGGGGTAGAAGGCATACCTTACTTACCATATCATGTTCGAAGTTGGATCGCTACTACTTTCTTCAGATGTAACTTCTCCTTCATCGATACTTTCTTCTTAGTTACTCGCCATGAGTGCTAGTCGACATACTCCTCTAGTTCGGATTTTGATAGGGGTGTCAATTCGGGTGGGTCGGGTCGGGTTGGGTCGGGTTAAGTTTTTTTTTTTTTTTTTTTTAACCCAACCCGACCCATATAACCCGAAAATCCGGTTCAAAACGATTTTTTTGGGCTATTTTTCCTTTAATTCTTCACTTTTATCTCAATATTCCATCATTATCATACAAACATGATATTAATATACATAAAAACATCTAAATTTTTAAAATAAATTTAATAACCCGTCAACCCGGGTCAACCCGAACCCAACCCGACCCAACCCGAGACTCTTTTACTCTCCAACCCTCCAACCCGAACCCGACCCGAACCCGAAAATGCCCAACCCGAACCCGATTTTTTTCGGGTCGACTCGGGTTGGGTCATCGGGTCGGGTTCATTTTTGACACCCCTAGATTTTGATGATGACTCGTCCCACATTCCTTTAGATTTTTGTACTTTGGTTTGCTTGGCTCTTTGTTCTTCTCCTTCTTCTTCAATTTCGGACAGTTATCCTTGATGTGCCCTTCTTCTTGATAATTGTGTTAGGGTTACAAGGTTGCAAACATAGTCCTACATTGAAAACACATGGGAAAGATCATGGGTTTATAAGAGAAAAGATATCTCCATTGGCATGAGGCTTTTTGGGTAGAGCCCAAGAGCAAAACCATGAGGGCTTAGACCCAAAGTGGATAATATCATACAATTGTAGAGATATCTAAATTATTTTCGATCCTACAATTGGTATCAGAGTCCAGATTGCCAGAAGGTTTAACCGTCGACTGTACACAAGAGTCATGGTCTGATTGAGCCATGCGGGTGCAATATTGATCTCGAACAAAGAAAGTAGAAGCTCCTATATTCGGATCAAGAGGACCATACACCAGACAAAAAGTCCTAATAAGTCGGGTGGATCGAGGGGCAAGAAGACCTGGTGGGTCGAGGATCGAAGCCTGTGGTCCTTTGTTTAAGGGGGGGATTGTTGAGGTTGCAAGGTTGCAAACATAGCCCCACATTGAAAAGTGGACTTAGGTCCAAGAGCTAGGTCCCACTATAGTAGAACCCAAGAGCAAAACCATGAGGGCTTAGGTCCAAAGTGGACAATATCATGGAATTGTGGAGATATCTAAATTCTTTTCGATCTTACAAATTATGGCACCTTACTTTATGTTTTCTCATAACAAACTTCTTGGCCTACGACTTTTTAAATTTGTAGAGTTAAAGGGAGCTTTCTTACCATGAAAGCTGCTTCATCTTTGTCAATCAATGAGTCTGAATTTGGTCCGCTCTTTTGGGCTTGTAGTGCTAGGTTTTGACTTGGTCCTTTTCTTTGTCCTACACACCGAGACTCATGTAATTCAAAAATAGGAAAAAAATATTTTCTGGTGTACTTACCTTGAGATCTTTGAAGATATAGTAGGAGTCTACTATAGATTTCCATTCCGATGTTCTCGGGAACACATTTTGGACGTCCCGATTAGTTACCGTTTCTCTGAGGTTTGTTAATCTAGTTATTAGATCCTTGATTCTTCCATATAGATGAGCACTTGATTTGCCTTCTTCTATCCGGAGGTTGTTGATTTGGTTTCAGAGCATATCCTGTCTCATGAGCTTTGCTTCAGACGTTCCTTCATGTAGCTCCAGGAACTTATTCCAAAGATCTTTTATTGAGTCAGAAGTTGCAATTCAACATACTTTCTGGGGTGGAAGTATGCTCAGCAGGTGGTACTCGACTCGTTCATTCGTCACGAAGATAGCTTGTTCCTTTTAGGTCCACTGGTATCCCTCCTTTTTGGCTCTTTGTTGGTCCTTGGAGGCTACAAAATCATATTGAATTATTAGTAGTAATTCAAAATCAATTTTAAAAAATACCTCTATTCGTTTCTTCCATATCGCGAACTCCCCCTCAAACTTAAGCAGATAGATGTTGGGTCTAGCTATTGTCTTTGTACTTTAGTTGGCGGTTAGTCCTTCTGAAATGGTTGGGCTCTGATACCACTTGTTGGTACAGCAGGGCTAACAAGAAGGAGGTGAATTGCCTATACAAAAATAAAACTACACCCTTCTCAATCTTTCAACTCAGATTAGTAGAACTTAAAAGAAAATTAAACAACTAATAAAATGAAAGAGACTAAGGAATTACTTGGTTACAATCTTAGTGATTGTTAATCCAAGGCAAAAGAAAGCACTAAAATATCTCCTTCGTGTAGGCGGAGAAACCTATTACACTCGTTGAACGCTAAAAAATGTGTTAGGAAATGAATACAAGAGTTGTTGAATATTTTCTGACTCCAGAGGTCTTTTTATAGCCACTGGAAAACTCTATCCGCAGCTTGAATGCGCCTTCAAGATGGTTCAAGGTGTCTTCCATTAAATAAATTTTATCTATTCAGGATAAAACTCTATCTGCGGCTAACGGCTACTGGAAGACGCCTTCCATTATATGTTTTTTAATTGGGGCGAGAATAATAAATTTTTATACTTGTGTGGTAGAATAATGAATTTTTATACTTGCAAGTGACCAAGGCATGAAGGAAGGTATGCTTGAACTTGTCGAATTTCGATCCTAAGATTTTATATGATAATATTTTATGTTTTAACTATCGTATCATCTTAAGGGATAATCATTTGTAAATTTTTATAATTATGATATGATATGATATAATATATTGAAAATCAAAAAAAAAAAATTGTTGGGAAGTTTAATAGTTGAAGAGGCCCTCTCGATCTGAAGCACAGTTTGGAACAATCAATATCATAGGATGGGATTAAGGAACTATTGTTTAATATTGGAAATGACAAGACGTCAAGCATAAGCCTGAGCATTGCCTTTCCTTAGAATATAGTTTTTCAGGTGATTTAGCCGCACCTTACAGTGTAGCTATTTTATTATGACTTAATTCCAATCACTAACTTTGTCTTCGGCATCTCCCTCTTTATAGTTAAGGTAATGATTTACAGTTGGGTTTTTCAGACCGCGAAAATCGCTTTTCACGTCGCGGAAACCTCGAATCGCCCAAGCCACAGATCTCGTGCAAGGTAAAACCGAACGAAAATACGAGTACGAGTTTGAAAACTTTAATCTACAGTAGATCTACATAAGGATAAACCATTTATACCTTTGATGCGATGCCCTTCGCGTTCCCGCTCGTCCAAATGATGCTGGATCTCAAGACTGTCAAGCGCCGGTCCTCTAGAAGTATCCACACGGACACACTAGGTGGAGATGACCAAAAACCAAGGTGTGCTAGCACCTATGTGGTTCGGCCAAGGGAGGAGAGGGAGAGGGAAAGCTTGAGAGGGAGAAGGAGGAAGATTCACCACACTTGAAAAATGAATTGAATGAAAATCAAATCACACCCATTCACAAAGTGGCCGGCCACTTTTCTTCTCTAGTGTAACTCCCCATTAAATGCAATTAATGTGAAGTTAATAAGAAAATGGCTTTGTAACTTCCATGAGGTGGCATCCATGATGATGTGGAATATCATCATTGGTTCACCTAATGCCAACTCACCAATGAGGTGGCAAAAGGTCAAGTCAAAATTGACCTTTGGTCTTCCTTCTCTAGTCAAGTCAAACTTGACTCAATCTCTACCATGGTTGATCTAATCCAACCATTTGATTCGAGCCAACTTAATATAATGAATCTAATTCATTAAATTAAATTGATTTAATAAGTTATAATCTAAATTAGACTTATTAAATACATGAATCAACTTGAGTCGAACTCAAGTTAGCCCAATTAGGATTACTCTTAATCAAACTTGATTTATCAAATAAATCTAATCCTCTTGGTTCATCATATGAACCTAATCTCCATCTATTTGTCCTAAGTGTGTGACCCTATAGGTTCTTGTAACGTTGGCAATGCCCTAAACCCATTTAGGAGCATAAGTAATGAGCGGTATCTAGCAACACATCATTACTACCCAAGTTACAAGAATGTCGAGATCCAACATCACCTTGTGACTACTAATTGTGACTCCTCACAAAATAATGACAAGTGTCCTTCTATCCTAGACATCTAGATTGATCAATATGAGGCATAGGACCGTGTCATCCTCTAATCAATCTAAATCTTGAACTCAGTAGACTCACTCGATCAAATGAGCTCAACATCTAATGTTGACTCATTTGGGCATAACCATGCACTTAGCGGTCTCACTCTATCAAGAATACCGATGTCGCTCTGGTCATTGGGAGGGATAGATTCTATCTACATCACTCACATCCCTCTACATAATTCGTTATATACCCGGTAATCGCCTTTATAGTCCACCCGATTCGGGTGACATTTGATGAAACTAAAGTACATAACTCCTTATGTAGGGATCCATGGTGACTTCAGGTCTAAGGACTAATAGTCATACTAATAGCCACATGAGAAAGTATATGACACTCATATAACGATCCATGATACTTTCTCATGGCGGGTCATTCAGTATACATTCTCTAATGCTTACCCATGTGTCAGCCTGATATCTCTATATCCATGACTTGTGAGATCAAGTCATCGAGCTGACCTACATGTTAGTCTTATTGTATTAACATTGTCCCTGAATGCTAATACTCGACTAGGAATGATTTAGAGTAGTGTTTCCTATATCATCTCACTATCGATTCAACTAATCGATTGATATAGGTATGAACCTTCTACTCAAGGACGCTATTATACTTAGTCTATTTGGCACTAATATAAATAAGTATAATAACCAAACAAATGCCTTTATTAATATACAAGAATATGATATACATGAGTCCATACAATCATCAAATGATTGGCTCTAGGGCTCTAACTAACAATCTCCCACTAGCACTAGTGTCAATCAAGATAGGCTCTAAGGCCTAAAGACCTAGTGTGACCATCATGCTTCCTCCGTGCCAAAGCCTTGGTCAAGGGATCTGCGATGTTAGCCTCTGTGGGTACTCTGCAAATCTTCACATCTCCTCTATCGATAATCTCTCGAATGAGATGGAAGCGTATGTGCTTGGTCATTGGTGTGAGCGAGGTTCCTTCGCACGTGCTATAGCTCCATTGTTGTCACAATAGAGCTCAATTGGGTCGATGCTAGGAACCACCCCAAGTTCGTGATGAACTTGCGGATCAGCCTCCTTCTTTGCGCCTCGATGCGAATATACTCACCTGTTGTAGAATCGGCCATCGTATCTGCTTGAACTCTTCCACCGGTGGCACCACCATTAATGCAAAATACGAACCACATTGCGATCGGTAATCATCACGATCGAAGGCAGCATCCTTGAACCCTTACGGTTAGCTCATCATTGCCTCATATATCAAGAAATATTCTTTAGTCCTTCGTAAGTACTTAAGAATATTCTTGACCGCTATCGATGACTTTCACGGATCGTGTATCGCGCTCGTGCTCAAAGCATACGAGACATCGGTCAGTACACGATGGCGTACATGATCGATCCTATGGCCGAGGCATAAGGGATCGATCCATGCGGTCTCTCTCTCTCTAGAAGAGGGACCTTGAGTCTTGAAGACTCACGCCATGTGACATCGGCGAAATCCCTTCTTGGAGTTCGCATGGCAAACCAAGGAGTACCTTGTCAATATATATACTCGACTTAGGCCAAGCAATCTCTTAGATCTATCTCTATAGATCTGTATCCCAAGAATGCGAGATGCCTCACCTAAGTCCTTCATTGAGAAGCAACTCCCTAGCCATGTCTTGTCAGATGAAGCATAGGGATGTCCTTCCCAATGAGTAGTATGTCATCCACATACAATATGAGGAAGACAACTATGTCCCCTACAACCTTCTTGTAGACACAAGGCTCATCTTCGTTCTTGATGAAACCAAACTATTTGATCGCATCATCGAATCGAAGATTCCAGCTCCGAGAAGCTTGCTTTAGTCCATAAATGGACCTATGCAACTTGCATACTTTACTAGTATGTTGTGGATCTACAAAACCCTCGGGTTGTGTCATGTACACATCCTCGAGTAGGTTTCCATTCGAAACAGGGTTTTGACATCCATCTGCCATATCTCATAGTCATGGTAGGTGCAATAGCAAGCATGATCCGAATGGACTTAAACATCGCCATCGGAGAAAAGGTTTCATCATAGTCAATATCATGAATCGCTTGAAACCTTTAGCTACCAAGCGACCCTTATAGATAAGTCCATCCATCGGTCTTTCTCTTAAAGACCCACTTGCACCCAATGGGTTTTACCCTTGGTGGATCAACCAAAGTCCATACTTGGTTGGTGTACATGGATTCTATCTCGGATCTCATGGCTTCTAGCCATTTCTCGAATCTGGTCTCATCACAGCTTCTTGATAGGTGGTAGGCTCATCCTCTATAAGCACAATGTCATCATGGTCGACAAGAGAAATGAGTATCTCTCGGCTGACGACATCAGACCTGCGAAGAGGTATGTCTACTTGAACCGGTTGTTGTTCCTCAACTCCTTGTGGAACAACATCATCCACAACACTTTGTGGTTCGGTTCAATTTCCATCGAGGCATTCGTGCTATTGTTCGCATCTTGAACTTCTTCAAGATCGAAGCGTGCTCCCACTAGTCTTTCTAGAAACAAAATCCCTTTCTAGAAAGACCCCGTCTTGCCACAACTACCTTGTGCTGACTAGGAATGTAGAAGTAATATCCTTAGTTTCCTTGGGATATCCGATGAAATAACACTTGTCGGTTTGGGTCCTAACTTGTCAGACTTGGCGTCGAACGTAAGCCTCACAACCCCAAATCCTCATGAAAGACACCTGGCTCTCGGTCCATATCCTATATGGTGTCTTTATCACGGCCTTTGATGGAACTCGGTTGAGTATGAAAGGCTGCCGTGTCTAGAGCATATCCCCATAGATATGTCGGAAGATCGTGTGACTCATCATAGATTGCACCATATCTAATAAGTACGATTCCTCCTTTCGGATACACCATTCCACTGTGGTGTTCCGGGAGGAGTGAGTTGAGATAAAATCCACACTCGCCTAAGTAGTCACGAAACTCATGGCTTAAGTATTCACCACCTTGATCGATCAAGTACCTTAATACTCTTGCCAAGTTGGTTTCATGCTTCATTCTTGAATTCTTTGAACTTTTCAAAGGATTCGGACTTATGTGTCATCAAGTACACATAACCGTATCTCCTAAATCATCGATAAATGTGATGAAGTACCTATAACCGCCTCTAGCGACAACATTGAAAGGGCCACATACATCACATGTATGAGTCCTAACAAATCGATTGCTCTCTCGCTATGCCCACTAAAGGGGTCTTGGTCATCTTGCCTCGTAGGCATGACTCGCATATCTCATATGATTCTAAATCAAATGAGTCCAAGAAACCATCCTTATGGAGTGGGATAAGCGCTTGTCATTTATATGACCTAAGCGTGTCAGAGGTATGTTTGGTTCATGTCATTTGACTTGAACCTCTTGGTACTAATGTTATAGATAGGGCTCTCAAGGTCTAGAATATAGAGTCCGTTTATTAGTGGTGCACTACAATAGAACATATCTTTCAAATAAACAGAACAACATTTGTCTTTTATTATAAAAGAGTATCCTTTCTTGTCTAAACAAGAAACTGAAACTATGTTCTTAGTAAGAGCAGGCACATAACAACAATCATCTAAATTTAGTACAAGCCTAGAGGGCAGAGATAGCTGATAAGTTCCTACAGCAACAGCAGCAACCCGTGCTCCATTGCCTACTCGTAGGTCCACCTCACCCTTTGCCAATGCTCTGCTATTTCTCAGCGCCTGCACATCAGTACAAATGTGAGAAGCACATCCAGTATCTAATACCCATGATGTAGAAATAGATAGATTGACTTCTATAACATATATACCTGAAGTGGAAGTCTCACTTCGCTTCTTCTTAAGATCCTCCAAGTATACCTTGCAGTTCCTCTTCCAGTGCCCGGTCTGACCGCAGTGGAAGCAGGTAGCATCCTTGGCGACCCCTCCTTTAGGCTTCAGTGTCTTGCCTTTGCCCTTGGTTTGGGACTTTCCCTTACCTTTGGGCTTGCCCTTGCCCTTGTGCTTCTGGACCATCAGAATGGGCTTAACCTTCTTAAGGTTAATCTCAGCAGTTCGTAACATACTAAGTAGCTCGGGCAGTGGCTTGTCAATCTCGTTCATGTTGTAGTTGAGAACGAATTGACTATAGCTATCTGGCAAGGACTGCAAGATCAAGTCAGTGGCCAGCTCTTGGAACCCCAGTCTTTGTAGGTTCTCTATGTACCCAATCATCTTGAGTACATAAGGACCTACAGGAGACCCGTCTGACATCTGAAACAGTGCCTTCGAGATCTCAAATCTCTCATGCTCGCTTGTCCCTGATATAGTTGGCGAAGATGCTCAACCATATCAAAGCGCCCATCAACTCATGTTGCTTCAGCTCGAGTTCATGGTCGCGAGCATTAGACAGGACACATCTAATGCGTCATTGATGCTTCTTGTAAGCATCTTTGTCGGCTCGCGGGGCATTAGCAGGAGGAGCCTCGGAATGGGCTGCTCCAGAACGCTTACGCTCCTGGGTGAGAACTATTCTCAAGTTCATGTACCAGGAAATTCGCTCGTTGAGCTTGTCCTTCTCAAGACGGATCGCAGGAGAAGGAATTCGTGTTCGACGTCATGGTTATCTACAACAGAAAAATTTGCAGAAATAAATATCATATTCTTTAAAAATCATTTAATTAGGCCTTTTAATTAAATGATGCTCCCACTGAATTCTATAATTCTTGTGGGACAAGATCCACATCATACTAACCCTTGAGTTAGCTTTGGCTAATACGCCCAAGGCTTAGTATGATCGGTAGGTAACGATTACCAATTACATCTCTATGCAACTCTTGTTTATAGAATCAATATCCGCATTTATATTAAAACTCGAGTTAGCTTTGGCTAATACGCCCGAGAGTTAATATAGATGTGATATTGACCTATCTTTCCAACTATTGGAAGAATGCCTATAGTTGACTCGATCCAACCGAGTAACTATGAATACTCAATCTAATTGAGTTTGTATTCACCCATGCGTTGATAGACGGGACCAAGATTGTCCCTCCGTACCCTACCAAGATAATATGTATTGCTCTGCTTTGGCAGATTCAACAATACATGTGATCGAGGTAGTGATAGGTATCACGGCACGGTTAGGCATTTTAGAGTTGGTTCGATCTAGATCTAATCTAATCGAGAAGAATGCATCTTGTGCACGACTTAGATCTAATCTAATCGCAAGGGTGCATCATGTGCACGACTTAGATCTAATCTAATCGTTAAGGCACTAATTAATTAATTAATTATTAAACATGCATCAAATACATAATAATTAATTAATTAATCTATTTGTGATTTAGTCATGGCCCTACTACGATCTTCTCAAGCCAATGAGAAGATCGATTGGTCAACCTAGGGTCAACAGCTTCTCCAAGCGCCTCCCTTTGACCACCTTGTGTTGCTCGTGCCCGCCTCGGAACTCCGTCTCGTGTGGACCCTCCACCGCTCCAATTTGTACATTACAATTTGAAACTCGAGTTACATTCGAGTCTAAATCTAATTTACAACAAGAAAATATGAGAAGGCACGACACGCAGGTCGCGAATATAATACAACACTCGCAAACACATAACGACACGCAGGCCGTATTATGAATTACAACACAACCAATCATATTGGGCTTTGGGCCATGACTATCACAAATTAATATATATAATTCAAAATTATATATTTTTCATAATTTTCTATAATTTTAAAATTAATTTTTACAATTTTACGAGTAAGATTTCCCGGCGGTCCCGTTTAGCGATTTCGGGCGCAATCGCGGAACGGATCCCCTTGCGGGGCCTAGGGGCATCGCCCCTACCCGCGATCTAACCATCGCGAGGGTTCCTTTGCGATCCAACAGCGCCTAAACCCGCTGTCCCAAAACGATTTGGGTCGAGACATTGCCGTTTCGGAAAAATCTTCCCGGCGGGTTCGTTTTTAGCGATTTCGGGTGCGATCGCGGAGCAAATCCCCTTGCGGGGTTAGGGGGAGTACCCCTACCCACGATCTAACCATCGTGAGTTGCTCCTTTGCGATCTAATGGCACCCAAGCCCGCTGTCCCAAATGGATTTGGGGCAAAACGAAGCCGGTTTTGAAAGATCTTTCCGGTAGCCGAAGCCTACAAGTGCCGAGACACTTGTGCTTCGCTTCTACGGAAAAATTACCCATAAAATCATAAAAAACTAATTTTTACAGAAAATCACAGAAGGTTTTATTTTTCATAAAAATAAAAACAAACTCGTACAAGCCTTGCACGTGGCTTTGATACCACTGTTGGGTTTTTCGCGTCGCGGAAACCCCGAATCGCCCAAGCCACGGATCTCATGCAAGGTAAAACCGAACGAAAATACGAGTACGAGTTTGAAAACTTTAATCTACAGTAGATCTACATAAGGATAAACCATTTATACCTTTGATGCGATGCCCTTCGCGTTCCCGCTCGTCCAAATGATGCCGGATCTCAAGACCGTCAAGCGCCGGTCCTCTAGAAGTATCCACACAGACATACTAGGTGGAGATGACCAAAAACCAAGGTGTGCTAGCACCTATGTGGTTCGGCCAAGGGAGGAGAGGGAGAGGGAAAGCTTGAGAGGGAGAAGGAGGAAGATTCACCACACTTGAAAAATGAATTGAATGAAAATCAAATCACACCCATTCACAAAGTGGCCGGCCACTTTTCTTCTCTAGTGTAACTCCCCATTAAATGCAATTAATGTGAATTTAATAAGAAAATGGCTTTGTAACTTCCATGAGGTGGCATCCATGATGATGTGGAATATCATCATTGGTCCACCTAATGCCAACTCACCAATGAGGTGACAAAAGGTCAAGTCAAAATTGACCTTTGGTCTTCCTTCTCTAGTCAAGTCAAACTTGACTCAATCTCTACCATGGTTGATCTAATCCAACCATTTGATTCGAGCCAACTTAATATAATGAATCTAATTCATTAAATTAAATTGATTTAATAAGTCATAATCTAAATTAGACTTATTAAATACATGAATCAACTTGAGTCGAACTCAAGTTAGCCCAATTAGGATTACTCTTAATCAAACTTGATTTATCAAATAAATCTAATCCTCTTGGTTCATCATATGAACCTAATCTCCATCTATTTGTCCTAAGTGTGTGACCCTATAGGTTCTTGTAACGTTGGCAATGCCCTAAACCCATTTAGGAGCATAAGTAATGAGCGGTATCTAGCAACACATCATTACTACCCAAGTTACAAGAATGTCGAGATCCAACATCACCTTGTGACTACTAATTGTGACTCCTCACAAAATAATGACAAGTGTCCTTCTATCCTAGACATCTAGATTGATCAATATGAGGCATAGACCGTGTCATCCTCTAATCAATCTAAATCTTGAACTCCAAGTAGACTCACTCGATCAAATGAGCTCAACATCTAATGTTGACTCATTTGGGCATGGTCATGCACTTAGCGGTCTCACTCTATCAAGAATACCGATGTCGCTCCCGTCATATGGGAGGGATAGATTCCATCTACATCACTCACATCCCTCTACATAATTCGTTATATACCCAGTAATCGCCTTTATAGTCCACCCAATTGGGTGACGTTTGATGAAACTAAAGTACATAACTCCTTATGTAGGGATCCATGGTGACTTCAGGTCTAAGGACTAATAGTCATACTAATAGCCACATGAGAAAGTATATGACACTCATATAACGATCCATGATACTTTCTCATGGCGGGTCATTCAGTATACATTCTCTAATGCATACCCATGTGTCAGCTTGATATCTCTATATCCATGACTTGTGAGATCAAGTCATCGAGCTGACCTACATGCTAGTCTTATTGTATTAACATTGTCCCTGAATGCTAATACTCGACTAGGAATGATTTAGAGTAGTGTTCCCTATATCATCTCACTATCGATTCAACTAATCGATTGATATAGGTATGCACCTTCTACTCAAGGACGCTATTATACTTAGTCTATTTGGCACTAATATAAATAAGTATAATAACCAAACAAATGCCTTTATTAATATACAAGAATATGATATACATGAGTCCATACAATCATCAAATGATTGACTCTAGGGCTCTAACTAACCTTTAAAATATGACCAGATCTCATATTATGACAAGCGGTATATACAAGGCCCGTGAATAAATTCATCCTCATATGACGATATGACTAACCGATGATTACTAACGATTTTAATTTTATATAAATGAATTGCAGTCTGCAATCCGAACTGGCGGATTTTTGGAGTTAGATCACCCTCGCAGAATCGCGTGCAAGACTGCATGGGAACATTGTAATATAATTTGAAGTATATATTGATAATCTAAATATTTAATTTTCACTCGACTAATTCGAGAAATAGATAGCTTTATCCTTGATTTATAAATACGAAACAATTAAAAGTCAATCTGTAATATATATAACTTCAATTTTCTTATTGTTAATTTTATAATTGCACTGCACATCACATTTATAGAGAGTTGGAAGCATATTATATTTAAGGATATCTGATGTGAATATGTGTTAAGGACATGGGAGTTGGAAGCATAATATATTTAAGGATATCTGATGTGGATATGTGTTAAGGACATGGGAGGAATTAGGAGGAAAGAGGAGGGTAATTTGGTCAAATCGTTGTAGCATCCTTTTTAGGATACTGTAGACCACGAGCAGGAGGGGGCTTTTTTTGGCTTCTGCGTTTTTGCTGTGACGTCGCCAAAGAATTAGGCCATTTTTCTTCTTCTCGCACTCTTCGCCGGCGTCGGTGCCGGCCGCCGGCCTTCACCTCTCCCACTCCTCCTCGCTATGCCGTCGTCGGACTCCCCTCGTCCTCCTCGCGACACCGCCTTTGGACTCCTCCTCCCCGTGTGACGCCGCCGTCGAAGAGACCCGCTACTGCCCTTCTTCTCCTCATCGGCGCCGACACCGACTGCCACCTCTTCTCCTCTTCCCCGCGGACTCCGCCTCTCTTCCTCCTCGCAATGCCGCCGCCAACACAGCCGCTTCGCTGCCTCCGAACACTTCTCGTCGGAGCCGCCCCTCTCTCTCTCCCCTTCCCCTCGCCGGAGCCGCCTCAGAGCCGTCCCCCTCTCCTCCTCTCGCCAGAACCAGCCAAGGAGGCACCGGCTCCCCTTACATGAACCCACACCCACGTTACCGGCTTCACCGGAACCTCCTCTCCTGCCGCTGTTTCCAAGCACAGGTTCAGCTACCATGGACGACCCTATGGTGGCTGATCTGGTGTCGTTCCCTGTTCGTTGTGCTCTGGCCTTTGCGCCAATGGGTGTGTGTGTTGTGTCCCGACCTTTGCATTGATCTGATTTGAGTGTCGTGTCTCGGCTTGTGAGTCGACCTACATGTCGATCTTGTGTCCCGTCCTGAATGTCGATCTCGTTTCTCGGACTGCGTGCCGATCTCGCTTCTCGGTATACGTGCCAATCTCGCTTCTCGGTATACGTGTCGATCTCGTGTCCCGGCCTGCGTGCCAATCTCGCTTCTCAACCCGCGTGCTGATCTCGTGTCTCGATCTACGTGCTGATCTCGCTTCCTAGCCTGGGTGCTGATCTCGTTTCCCAACCTGCAGCTAGTCTTCCGGATCCAGACCGCGTTCGGCTCTGTACCTCCAGACCCAGCTCCACATCCGACTCCCGTTCGTCTACTCTTCCGCGTCCCCGACAACTCGAGCCGCGTCCCATCCGAGGGCGCCCCCTGGGCCAGGGTACGTTTTCCGTCCATATTATCTCTGCATTTCATTATTTTACGGCTTAGTCTGGTACTTATATATTCATTGGATCTGCCTCGAGCATCGGGGTACCGGGGGCCGGGTCAACCCGGTCACTGACTGCAGGTAGCGTTGACCAGAGGACTTCTGGAGACTCGGTCAACATAGAGGACATCTTAGCACACCCCCCTCCGGGACGTCGCGATTCGGTCAACATTTCATCCACCTCACCCGGCGGTCCGTCTGATTCAGCTTCCGGACGGGATCAAATTTGGCGTCATCTGTGGGAATCTCCTTCACCTGTTCTAGAACGTGAAGATGAACGACATTGGGAGGTTCTCTGCCATTATCAAAGTTTCGGAGGATTCTGACGAACGTATCTTCTACCCTCACTCCATGGATATTCGGGAGTTGAGGAATCGAGTGGAGCTTCAGTTGGCCGATAGGTTAGTTTTTCCATTATATTTTTTCCCTGACTCCACGGGTATTCGGGAGTCAAGGGACCGAGACAAACCCTTAGCCGGTTGGCACGGCTCCCCGATTAGGTACGTTACCAGCTCTACTCCCTTTTTACGATTATAGGAGTTGCTATGACTCCCTGAGAAGAGAGTAAGATCCTAGTACTTGATCAAATACTAGGGCTTTCGATTTTTGATCGGACACTAGGGGCCTAGCTCCCCACTCATACACTAGGGACATAGTTCTCCGCTCTTACACTAGGGACACAGCTCCCCGATCATTGACTCGCAGTACGACTTCCCGATCAGGATCTAGGGGCCTCGCTCTTTGATTACAGGCTAGGGGCCTTACTCTCCAATCAGGGACCAGGGGCCTAGCTCCCCGATCAGGTGTACTACAGACTTTGCACCCTTCACCATGAGGGTCTGCATCCTCTTACTACTACAGGCTCTGCACCCTTCACCATGAGGGTCTGCATCCTCTTACTACTACAGGTTCTGCACCTTTCACCATGGGGTTCTGCATTCTTTTACTGCTATAGGCACTTCACTCTATTATTAGTATATGCTCTGTGTTCTCCACCTATTTTGCGTGCTTTTTACGTCTACAGGCTCTACTCCTTTCACCCGCGGTGCTCTGCTTCTATTGCTATGGACTCTGCTCCCTTATATGACTATGGGTTTCACTCCCTTTGACGATCGGAGCTCAGATTATTTTTCTCCTTGACTCCGCGGACATTCGGGAGTCAAGGGATCGACACTATTTCTCTTACTAACTGTACGGGCATTTGGGATTCGAGCCAGTCGATTGACATCACTTCGCCATCAGGTATGATAAAGGCTCTATCCTCTCATATTGCTATGGGCTTCAAGGCTTATCCTCCCCCAGTCGGGGTCGAGTTATCGCCACTGGTCTTGGACTAGAGTATCACCACCGATCTCGGATCGGAGTATCGCTAACGATCTCTCGGTCGAGCTTCCAGACCAACTCTCGGTCGAGCTTCCAGACTAATTCCTGGTCAGGTCTCCAGATCAATTCTTGGTTCGACCTTCAGATTGTTTCCTTGTCAGGCCTCCAGATTGTTTCCTGGTCAGGCCTCTAGATTGCTTCTTGGTCAGACCTCCGGATAAACTCCTGGTCAGATCTCCAGAGCATTTCCTGGTCAGGCCCCCAGAGCATTTCTTGGGCAGGCCTCCAGAACACCTCCCGATCGGGATTCCAAACTCTCGCCCCAGCGCGAGTTATAAGTGAGCATGCTCTCACGCCCAACGACCGACAGGTCGAGTCCCAGACTCTCGCCCCAGTGCGAGTTATAAGTGAGTATGCCCTCACGCCTCCAGACTCTCGCCTCAGTGCGAGTTATAAGTGAGCATGCTTTCACGCTCAACGACCGACAGGTCGGTGTCCCAGACTCTCGCCCAAGTGCGAGTTATAAGTGAGCATGCTCTCACGCCTCCAGACTCTCGCCTCAGTGCGAGTTATAAGTGAGCATGCTCTCACGCCCAACGACCGGCAGGTCGGTGTCCCAGACTCTCGCCCAAGTGCGAGTTATAAGTGTGCATGCTCTCACGCCTCCAGACTCTCGCCTCAGTGCGAGTTATAAGTGAGCATGCTCTCACGCCCAACGACCAACAGGTCGGGTCCCAGACTCTCGCCCAAGTGCGAGTTATAAGTGAGCATGCTCTCACGCCCAACGACCTTCCAGGTCGGTGCTCATCGCTCACTTGCAGCCCTACCTGGCACTCAACCCACTTGACTCACTCGCCGCTCTGCTCGGCACACATCACACTTGATTCAATTGCCGCTCTGCCCGGCACTCTCAGCTCACGTTTTAGTTCACTATTGTTGCTCGGTCGACACTCACTCCTCACTCATCGCTCTGCTTGGCACGCATCACACTTGATTCACTTGTCGCTCTGCCCGGCACTCTCAGCTCACGTTTTCGTTCACTGCTGTTGCTCGGTCAACACTCACTCCTCACTCGTCGCTCTGCCCGGCACGTATCACACTTGATTCACTCGCCGCTCTGCCCGACACGCATCACACTTGATTCACTTACCGCTCTGCCCGACACTCTCAGCTCACGTTTTCGTTCACTGCTGTTGCTTGGTCGGCACTCACTCCTCACTCGCCGCTCTGCCCGGCACGCATCACACTTGATTCAATTGCCGCTCTGTCCGGCACTCTCAGCTAATGTTTTAGTTCACTGTTGTTGCTCGGTCGGCACTCACTCCTCACTCGCCGCTCTGCCCGGCACGCATCACACTTGATTCACTTGCCGCTCTGCCCGGCACTCTCAGCTCACGTTTTCGTTCACTGCTGTTGCTCGGTCGGCACTCACTCCTCACTTGCCGTTCTGCCCGGCACTCATTACGCTTGATTCACTTGCCGCTCGGCCCGACTTCTCAGTTCACGTTTCGCTCACCGCCGTCGCTCGTTCGGCACTCGCTCGGTCACGCTCTTTATTGCCAGGACACGATTTACTGTCGCTCGTTCGACCCTCGCTCGGTCACGATCATGGCTTTGCTCGTCCATCATTCTCTTTATAGTTAGGTCGTGATTTACTGTGGCTCGGTCGGCCCTCGTTCGGTCACGATCTTTGCTCGTCCATCATTCTCTTTGTTGACAGGTCGTGATTTGTTGTCGCTCGATCGACACTCGCACGGTCACGCTCTTTATTGCCAGGTCGCGATTCACTGTCGCTCGGTCGGCACTTTCTCAAGCGCATGCGGTTCTACTTATCCGTCCGTCTACTCGCTTGGCATTTTCTCGGTCACCTTTTTTGATTGCCAGTCGCGATTTACTATAGATTGGTCTACACTTTCCCGGTCGCGCTCACGGCTTCGCTCGTTGATTCATCTCTCTATTGCCTAGTCGCGATTTACTGCTGCTCGGATGACATTTTCTCGGTCGAATGATTGACATCGCCCGCCTATCATCTTCTGACCCGCTCGGTAGTCGTCCCCGCTCGACAGTCATTTTACCGCCCGGGTACCATTTTGATGTTCGATCAAATTCTGGGTTGGTTGCAGTTCTATCCGACACTTATATCCTGGTCGACGTTTATAGTTTGTGACTCACTCATCGTTCTGTCCTACCCTCGTCGTCTGTGTCTCGTTCATCGTTTTTTCATACACTCGTTGCTTGTATTTCACTTTTCGCTTTGCACCGCATTCGTCACTCGGTCGGCACTTGTTTTTTACTTCTCGCTCAGCAATCACTCAATCGCTCTGCTTAGCATCGCCCGACCGCTTGCTCGATATCGCTCGATTTCCTGTCCAACATTGCCACAGCTACTCGTTCGACATGATAAGGCGAGCACCAGTGGTCTGATTCCGCATTCGGTAGCAATTCTGTTTTGGGCTTGGTCTAGTCAGTCGGACTTGCACTTTCTTCGACTAGACTTGAAGGGGAGGCTTGTGATGTGGATATGTGTTAAGGACATGAGAGGAATTAGGAGGAAAGGGGAGGGCAATTTGGTCAAATTGTTGTAGCACCCTTTTTAGGGTACTGTAGACCACGAGCAGGAGGGGGCTTTTTTCAGCTTCTGAGTTTTTGCTCCGCCGCCGCCAAAGAATTAGGTTATTTTTCTTCTTCTCGCACTCTTCGCCGGTGTCGGCGCCGACCGCCGGCCTTCACCTCTCCTCCTCTCCCACACCTCCTTGCTATGCCGTCGTCAGACTCCCCTCGTCCTCCTCGCGACATCGTCACTGGACTCCTCCTCCCAGCGTGACGTCGTCGCTGAAGAGACCCGCTATTGCCCTTCTTCTCCTCGTCGGCGCCAACGCCGACTGCCACCTCTTCTCCTCTTCCCCGCGGACTCCGCCTCTCTTCCTCCTCGCGATGCCGCCGCCAACACAGCTGCTTCGCTACCTCCGAGCACTTCTCGCCGGAGCCGCCCCTCTCTCTCTCTGCCCTTCCCCTCGCCGAAGCCGCCTCAGAGCCGTCCCCCTCTCCTCCTCTCGCCAGAACCAGCCAAGGAGGCACCGCCTCCCCTTACATGAACTCACACCCGCGCTATCGGCTTCGCCGGAACCTCCTCTCTTGCCGCTGTTTCCAAGCACAGGTTCAGCTATCATGGACGACCCTATGGTGGCTGATTTGGTGCCATTCCCTATTCGTTGTGCCCTGGCCTTCGCGCCAATGGGTGTGTGTGTTGTGTCCCGACCTTTGCATTGATCTGATTTGTGTGTCGTGTCTCGGCTTGTGAGTCGACCTGCGTACCGATCTCGTGTCACGCCCTGCGTGATGATCTCGTTTCTCGGCCTGCGTGCTGATCTTGCTTCTTGACATGCGTGATGATCTCGTGTCCCGGCCTGCGTGCCGATCGTGTTTCTCGGCCTGTGTGCCGATCTCGTGTCCCGGCTTACGTACCAATCTCGCTTCTCAGCCTGCGTGTCGATCTCGTGTCTCGGCCTGCGTGCTGATCTCGCTTCCCGGCCTGCGTACTGATCTTGTTTCCTGACCTGTAGCTTGTCTTCCGGATCCTGACCGCGTTCGGCTCTGTACCTCCAGACCCAGCTCCACATCCGACTCCCGTTCGTCTACTCTTCCGGGTCCCCGACAACTCGAGCCGCGTCCCATCCGAGGGCACCCCCTAGGCTAGGGTACGTTTTCCGTCCATATTCTCTTTGCATTTCATTATTTTATGGCTTAGTCTGGTACTTATATATTCGTTGGATCTGCCTCGAGCATCGGGGTACCGGGGGCGGGGTCAACCCGGTCACTGGCTGCAGGTAGCGTTGACCAGAGGACTTCTGGAGACTCGGTCAACATAGAGGACATCTTAGCACACCCCCCCCTCCGGGACGTCGCGATTCGATCAACATTCCATCTACCTCACCCGACAGTCCGTCTGACTCAGCTTCCGGACGGGATCAATATCAATTCAGATAGATTGGATTAAATTTGAGTTGGATTAATTTTTTTTACCTAACTAGAACTCAATTTGAATATGAAATCAATCCAAAACTCCTAAATTTGAATCCGATCAATTCGAATCCAATCTGAATAATCTTATTGAAAATGATTTTTTAAACTATTTTTCTTATAATTTTTACTTTTATCTCAATACTCCATTATTATCATACTAACATTATATTAATATACGCAAAAAAATTTTAATTTTTAAAATAAAATTTGATTTAATTCCTAAAAAAACCGCTAAATCCTAAATTCGGGTCAACCCGAACCTGACTCAAAAATTTTCAACCTGAAACCTTCTAACCCAAACTCGATCCGAATATGAAAATACTCAACTCGAATCTGATTTTTTTTTTTTTTTTTTTTTTGGATCGACTCATATTATATCATTGGATCGGATTCATTTATTTGACCCTCCTAATTATATTTGTGCAACACGACAATATCATCCAACGCCAAATAACTTGTTATCACTTTCTATTCTTAGCAACACAAGTAAAAATTGCATAATTTCTGGTTGGCAGACAAATTTGTAGGTATAATCATGAACAAATTTAAAATAAAATAAAATAAAATTGGATAGTTTCTGGATTCGATGATCGTTAAAGTTGGAAGCTGCACAACGATTCGACATAGCCGGGGAACTCCGTCGGGAACGCCACCTGCCGCCACTTCCCCTCCTCCAAAATGCACGCCGTTATCCCTGCTCGAATGGTTCCCATCACCATCACCCCGCCATTCCACGCCGCCACATGTGCAGGAAACCCAAATAGCTCCTGGGGAAACTCCCCCAGCCTTCGGCACCCTCCGCCGTCTATGTCCGAGCAGACATCCACCACCCCATTCCGACCGCAGCTGTACACCCTGCCCTCCTCCGCCGCCACTACCGTCAGAGGATCGATCAGTGCCTTCCCTAGAAACTTCCCCTGCTTCGCCGTCCACCGCCCCTCCGCGACGTCGAACACCTCAGAGGTCCAGTCAAGCCTCCATTTGCCGCCGGCGACGCAGAACGCTCCGTCGACGAAGATTCCCCTGCACTCCCTCCGAGGGCGCGTCATGTCCGGCAGACACACCCACGCGTCCGCCGCCACGTCGTAGGCCAGCGCCGACCGCAGCGGCTTCCCGTGCTCGTTCTGTCCCCCGGCCACGTACGCCATCCGTGCCTCCGCTGAGGCGGCGAACGCGAAGGAGATCCTCCCGGGGCCCGGCATCGTCGTCCCCCGACGCCGAACGCCGGTCAACAAATTGTAGACGTGGACCGGAGCGCTGCGACGCATGCCTCCGCCGCCTATCACCACCAACTCGTGCCCCACGGCGGCCACCTGCCGGAATATGCACCATTTCAGGACACGCCAGTCCAGGACGGTGGGCAGCTTATTCCAGACGCCTGTGGTCGGCTCGAACAAGATCAGGTTCTTGTAACGACTGCTAGGATTCGATTCAACAAGTGCAACGATGGGGTGAGCATGGCCTGCGGCCTTCCGGCGGTGATAGAAAGACGGCGAAGTGATTTCTTGCTTCCATCGCTTACAGACACGCCGAGCTATGGCCAAGGCATGCAAAGGGAGGCGGAGGAGGCATATGAGAGCAACATCGTCAGGCAAGCCTGGTATTAACTCTGCATCCATCCTATCGCGCGTAATTTCCTAATCCTGAACCCTGAACCCTGAACCTAAACCGGGATTATAATAAACTATTATATTTATGGTATACTTATAATTATTTTTTAGTTACCTAAGTTTATTTTATGTATTATTAATACATGTAATATATAAATCCATAATGTAAAAAATATATAAAAAAACAAAATTAAATGTAATAAAAGACAGAAGAATATATTCTTATTAAACATAATCTTTATCCAGTGACTTAGCAAATTTGTTAATTTGATTTATTCTTAAGACACATAAAAATTCAAGATATACCAAGAAGTTATTCAATAATATATAGTTGGCTAATTAATGTAATTTTAATTTGATCAATTTAGATCATTTTAATTATATGATTAAGTTTTTCTATTTTAAATTTGTTTTTCAATTTTGGTACATATTTCCTAATTATTATTTTTTCCCTTTTTTTGTGTGTGTAAAAGTAGGTGATTATTTAATTCTTACTATTTTAAAAAGAAAATCATAAAACTTTATTATATGTTTTTTTTAGACATTCACTATCATCATATTACAACAGCTTACATGCGGAAAGATAATTTTTTCAATATAAAACCAAAAGTCTTGACCTCAAGAACAGGGACCACAATCAGAGGCGGATCAGAGGAGGATGGCATCGACGGTCGCCCCTCTTTATCGACGATAGAACTCCTAGTATTATGAGTTTCACTAATGAAGATAGAGGATACTGTCCCTTGTTCTGCGTAACAACATGTTTTATTTGTACATCATGTGTTTCGTTTACTAGATAAACAATTTAATCAAATTATACAAATAATAATGTCTACAATTAAAAAAATTGACTTGATGAAATTTTTAATAAATAAATTTTAATATAATAATAAATAAACAAATAATTTGAAATTTTTATTTATAAAACTAAATAATTAATCCAAACTGGATTGATGGTTTTCTGCTAGCTCCATCGGTTCTTCCTCGTGAACCTGTCGTTCATCCTTCCCTTTTACTACCCGGCAATCAGCAAGAGAGCAGTCCAATTGAATCAGGAACCACTTTCATCATTGTTGTTGCTCGTTTTTTTGGCTAGCTCTGCTCTTTTTTTTGTTCAAAATATTAATACATTGATCCATTTTTATAAGACGATAACCAATGACAATTTTCAAACTTTGTTTTTTCAACTGATATTTATTGTCATACGGAAAATAAGAAATTGGGGTCTTCAAATTTTATAATTATAGATATTTTGTGATACGCTATATAAAATGGGTTAAGTCGTGTATCAATAAATTTGGGCATAGTGTTGTATGTGGTAGCATGGCCATAATTGTGTCATGTTCGGTTCGATGAATCATGATTGTGTTGCGAGTTAACGACTATGATTCAATACGAGAAAATAAAATTTTAAAGAAAAATATATTTTAAAATTACTAGTAAATTAAAACATAGTCATTATAAGCTTGCCCATATTAGAATAGAAACAACTGCCTCATTTGTAGCTCTCCTATGCAGCTCGTATGAATGCGAGCATTCCTACGCTCACAGCTCATTCCTATGTTCACTCACCCCTTTCTATATCAATATGTGATCCAGCCTTCCTAAACCCTAAACTTAGTCTCTCTCGATGTCCGGCGATAAAGGATATAGCAGTGGTCGCTGTGGCAGTCGGTGTCCCGGTGATAGCGGCAGATTGTGAGGAGGATATAGAGGTGGTCATCATGGTGGTGGCGGTGGTCGTGGTGTTCAAGTTCTTGGTGACGATAGCAGATCGCAAGGCAGCGGAGGACAAGGTGAACATGCTCCAATCTTGTTACGTCCTTTACATAGACTTGATCAAAATTAGCTTAACAGAAAATATTCTCAATATACAAATACATCTGTTATATTAATGATATGTGAACAATATGTGATCATATGATAGCTGTTTCATTTGACGGAAAATATTCTCTAGAAACTTTTGTAGGTGAACTAAATGACAAACAAGGTACATCTGGGGTACACAAAAGATTCCTTGAACTATTATTGCAGATGACGTCATCTTCTAACAAACTTTAATGAACCGGGGTCCACCCACTGTTGGAGCAATCTGGGTACCCTAGGTTTTGATGTTTGGGCAAAGGTTTAAGTTAGGTTTATTGTTGTATTTGATATGTATTGTGAGTGTGCAGGATACATGTACAACAAGGAAAGTCCAAGGGTGATCTTGGCAAAAGAGGAAAGTCCAAGGATGAGTCTTGGCGGTGTAAGTCCAAGCATGTAGTCTTGGCAATGTAAGTCCAAGTGTGACTTGGCAATGGATGAAGTCCCGGAGTCGCGACCTCTTGGTAAAGGAAGACCCGACAATAATGACAAGGCCGATGGAAGCTCCATAAGGCAAGATGTGAAGGATGGGGAGACATCCGAGGGACGCAAGGGTGATAGAGGAGGCTAGAAGACTAGGTCTAGGTTGGTTGGGCGAGGACTAGTGCAGCATACTGTAGCGTTTCTGTAGCAGTCGACTGGTATTTTCATCAGTCGACTGGTAGCCGATCGTTGGCTTGGTATTAATGAACATGATGACTTCTACAGAAGAAAGAAGATACCTCAGTTAGTGAAGATATGAGGGAAGAGTTGCTTGATTTTACCAAGCAATCAGGGGAGTCTGGATGGGACTCAGCCCAAAGGTATACAACACACTCTTCCGCAGCAAGGAGGGGAGTTGGAGTTGCATCCCGGCCAGTTTCTCAGAAGCAGTGAAGCAATCTGGCTGGTGGTGATGGTCACTTAACTCATAAGGAGGGGGAAGACCTAAGCGCCACTCAGTGGGCCAAGCCACGAGATCAAGTAGTTGCACATAGAAAAAACGGGACTTCCAGCTTTTATTAGAAGAAGACATGCCCGTGAAGAACTTACACCCGGGCTAAGATTGCACCATAAAAATGTCAGACTTCGATCGTTTGAGAGAATAGAAATGATGAAAAAATTGAGGAGTCAAAGAAAGGTCATATAGCACATAATTACCATTCCGCACACAGAACGGAAGACATTAGGAGCAAACTAGGATAAGGGGATACAAAAGTATTGACTTAACTCTGAAAAGAAAGAGGGGATAGAGAAACACAGACCACCAAGAAGTTGATCCCCGAAGAAGGTCACACGACCAGGAGGAGGATGACAGGGATGATTATCGGGCCTAGGAATGTGGAAGGTGTAGTCGTCAGAAAGTTGCAGGCTATACTTCACCGACTTAAGATCACTCTTATCAAAATTGGAGCGGAAGAAGGCATACTAAGGGACTAAAGTTTCTCTGGCCATAATTTGAAAAACGCAGAAGCAAGAGAAAAGGAAAAGAAACACTTACGAAAGAAAAGCACGAACGCTAAGGCAAGCAAGCAGGAAAGAAGAAGTATCGATGAATAACCGCTCGATGCCTTTAGGGTGTTTAAACTAAAACCACTAAGGGGCATCGGGATGTGAGCCAGACAATCGAAACTGCGCTACAAAGGATAACCGTCATATCGCCAGAAGGGAGGCGCTATCGAGTCTCGTGCGGAAAGCATATGTCAACCGTCGTATCAAAGGAAACCAGTCAGACATGTGTCATTTTCCTATAAAATGACATTTATCATGGAAAAGACAGGGAAATCATGAGGCTGATTTGGTGAAACTGGTGCCATGCAAGAAGACCAAGAATTCCATGCGATTAGCTTGGGAATAGGAGTAGAAGGCAGTGGGAAACGTTGATCATAATTTGACGTTTAGCTCCAATCTCGAAATAGAGTAAGATTCAAATTTCGCCAAGGCCTAATGACAGAACGGGAGCTATGACTACAAGTTTCTCCAAGGGTCAAAGAAGATAAGTCTGCAAGCGACCAACGACCTCTCGGTCCGCTTTCCAAACTCTCGCCTCAGCACGAGGTAGAAGTGAGCATGCTCTCACGACCAACGACCTCTCGGCCGACTTTCCATACTCTCGCCCCAGCACGAGTTATAAGTGAGCATGCTCTCACGGCCAATGATCTCTCGGTCGGTATTTCCGACTCTCACCCTAGTGCGAGTTATAAGTGAGCATGCTCTCACGACCAATTGTTGGTTGCTACTCGGAAAACCTAGAGGTTCCACTGTACAAAAATTTTGTACAAAGGTCTGAACCTTATCCTAGCTACCATGTGTTCTTTTAAATTAAATTTTGGATCGCCTGCGGAACTTAACACGTTTGATCCAAAACTTAATCTATTTGTTCTTTTAGGTTTTGACTTGGATCTCCTGCGGAACTTAACACGTTCGACCCAAATCACCTTAAGTTATTAATTCCATTAAATATTAATTTCCATAATTGGTTCCCAGTACTGACGTGGCGAGGCACATGACCTTCTTGAATATGGGAGCAACCATCACCGACTAGACAAAACCTTTTATGAAAAGCTAATATTTAATTTCCTAAAATAACTTTAGGTTAACCGAAAAGAACAATCAAATCACAAGGAAAAATAAAACAAAAGAACACATCATCGAAAAACATATTCGAAATACTAGAATCGTAAGCCTCTTGTATTTGGTATTATTTCCATAAATAACTAGCATGATGCGGAAAGGAAAAATTACTAGTTATACCTTCTAGAAAGACCTCTTGATCTTCTACCGTATTCCTCTTCTAACCTCGGACGTTGTGTGAGCAACGATCTTCCGAGATGAGAAACCACCAATCACCTTCTTCTTCCTTGCAAGTTTCGGCCATCAAAACTTCTTCTAGGATGAAGAGGTTCGACCACCACCACCATGCTCCAAGGGATGCTAGAAACGAGGCTTGCTTTCTCTCCTTCTTCTCCTTCCTTGATCCGGCCACTAACAAAAGCTCCACCAAGAGATAAGTTTCGGCCAACAAGAGGAGAGAAGATAAATAGGGCCGGCCACCAAAACCAAAGAGGAGAGGAAGGAAAATAATAGAGATAATTAACCATGAAGCCTTCTCTACCCCCTCTTTTATAATCCTTGGTCTTGGAAAATAAGGAAAATTTAATAAAAATTTCCTTAATTCTTTTTCCATTGAAAAGGAAAAATTATTTAATTAAAAATAATTTTCTTTTTCAAATACAATGGCCGGCCACCTCAAGCCTCAAATCAAGGAAAGTTTTAATTAAAACAAGAATTAAAACTTCCTAATTTATTTTCGGAAATTTATAAAATTTCTCCAATAATTTAATCCCTTCATGATTGGTTTATAAAAAGGAAATTTAATAAATTAAAATCTTTCTTTTAAACATGTGGATAAAAATAAAGTTATCTCTAAAAATTAAAATCTCTTTTAATCTACAAATAAGGAAAGATATCAAATCTTTTCTTAATCTCTTGTAGAAACTTATAAAAGAGAATATTTAATTTTTAAACTTTCTTTTAAATCATGAACATGATTAAAAAGGAAAGTTTTCTTAAAATTTAAAATCCACCTTGTAATCAACAAATAAGGAAAGATTTCAAATTTTAAACTCTCTTTTAAGCATGTAGATGATTTACAAATAAGAAAAGTTTTAACCAAAAATTAAAACCATCCTTTTAATCTACAAATAAGGAAAGAGATTAATCTCTTCTCTTAATCTTTTGTAGAAAGCTATAAAAGGAAATTTTTAATTTTTAAACCATGATATCCACATAAGAAATAATTTTAATAAAAATCCTTTTTAATATTCTAGTGGCCGGCCACCTAAGCTTGGGACCCAAGCTTTGGCCGGCCACCTACATGGCTCATCCACTTGGTCTTGGCCGGCCCTAGCTTGGGTTCCAAGCTAGCTTGGCCGGCCCCATTGGATGGGTAAGAAGGTGGGTATGCGGTGGGTATAAATCTCTATATACTAGAGGCTACGATAGGGACCGAGAGGAGGAATTGGTTTTGGTCTCCCGATGAAATTAAGCATCCCGTGTTCGCCCCGAACACACAACTTAATTTCATCAATAATAATTCATTCCACTAAAGAACTATTATTGAACTACCGCACCAATCCCAAATTACATTTTGGGCTCCTTCTTATTATGAGTGTGTTAGTCTCCCTGTGTTTAAGATAACAAATGTCCACTAATTAAGTAAGTTACTGACAACTCACTTAATTAATATCTAGCTCCAAGAGTAGTACCACTCAACTTCATCGTCATGTCGGACTAAGTCCACCTGTAGGGTTTAACATGACAATCCTTATGAGCTCCTCTTGGGGACATTCTCAACCTAGATCACTAGGACACAGTTTCCTTCTATAATCAACAACACACACTATAAGTGATATCATTTCCCAACTTATCGGACTTATTGATTTATCGAACTAAATCTCACCCATTGATAAATTAAAGAAATAAATATCAAATATATGTGCTTGTTATTATATTGGGATTAAGAGCACACACTTCCATAATAACTGAGGTCTTTGTTCCTTTATAAAGTCAGTATAAAAGAAACGACCTCTAATGGTCCTACTCAATACACTCTAAGTGTACTAGTGTAATTATATAGTTAAGATAAACTAATACCTAATTACATTACGACTTTCCAATGGTTTGTTCCTTTCCATCTTGGTCGTGAGTTACTGTTTATAATTTATAAGGTACTGATAACATGATCTTCTGTGTGTGACACCGCACACCATGTTATCTACAATATAAATTAATTGAACAACTATATTTATCATATATGTAGACATTTGACCAATGTGATTCTTATTTCTAGATAAATATTTATACCAAAAGCTAGACTTTTAGTATACATTCTAACACCAATTACCTCTCAGCATGTATTCTCGACTCTCGTCTCAGCGCGAGTTATAAGTGAGCATGCTCTCAGGACCAATGGCCTCTCGACCGACGTTTCAGACTCTCGTCCCAGCGCGAGTTATAAGTGAGCATGCTCTCACAACCAACAGCCTCTCGGCCGACATTCCAGACTCTTGTCCCAGCGAGAGTTATAAGTGAGCATGCTCTCACGACCAACGGCCTCTCGGACGACGTTCCAAACTCTCGCCCTAATGCGAGTTATAAGTGATCATGCTCTTATGACCAACGACCTCTCGGCCGGCTTTCCAGACTCTCGTCCCAGCGCAAGTTATAAGTAAGCATGCACTCACGACCAACAACCTCTCGGTCGACTTTCCAGACTCTCGCCCCAACTAGAGTTATAAGTGAGCATGCTCTCACGACCAACGACCACTCAGTCGACTTTCTAGGCTCTCGCCCAGTGCGAATTATAAGTGAGCATGCACTCACGACTAACGACCTCTCAGTCAACTTTCCAGACGCTTGCCCCAGCGGGAGTTATAAGTGAGCATGCTCTTACGACCAATGACCTCTTAGTCGACTTTCCAGGCTCTCGCCCCAGCGCGAGTTATAAGTGAGCATGCTCTCACGACCAACGACCTCTTGGTCGACTTTCCAAGCTCTTGCCTCAGCGTGAGTTATAAGTGAGCATGCTCTCGCAACCAATAACCTCTCGGTCGGGCTACGACTTCCACCCCGGCACAAGGTATGAGCTAGCACTGCTCTTGCGAACACTTTTTAACAACCTGAGTGTTGGATCATCTTCATCTGCTCCAACATCGTCGGGCCAATGGCAATACTATGACTCGCCACCTTCACTGGGTCGATAGCAGCACGGTGACAAGGATACCGATTTCAATCTTGGCAAAGATAATCAGCTACACACCAGTCCCTTGTGTGCAAGTGGAGTCCCAAGCGTGTTAGGGTCTAGTCAGTCGGACTTGAGCCTCCTTCGACTAGACTTAGAGGGGAGGCTTGTGATACGGTGTATAAAAGTGAGGCCCGATAAGGCCAGACAGTCAAAAGTCAAGGGGACATGACAGTCAAGGGCAGACAATAGTCAAGGAGACGTGGCAGTCAAAAGTCAAGGGGACATGATAGTCAATAGTCAGGAGAAAGAGGGAGTTAGACCGTCTAACGTCATCAGCCGCATAATTCCTGGTCGGACATAGGCAAGGCAGATTCCCCAGATTAGACATAAGATGGAGTTTATACTAGTTCCTGACTTGCCCCCAACTGATCGGACTTCCCCAGCTCAAGCCGTGTAACTCGGCCTGGTAGTTTCACTAAGATAACTCTCGGCCAGCCCTTTAGCGATCAAGGTGTGAAAGATGGGTTCCTCGCTACAGTTCGTCCTTTTCATCAAGATTCAAGCCGGGTAGTACATCTGAACGGTCATCCCCAACTATCTGTAGCTAAATCCGGACGGGATGGAAAGCGCTAAGCGACAACAATGTCAGGGAATAGTAACCTCTTGTCAGGTACATCCTCTCTCATCCGACAGACTCTACATCCGACATTCTCTGACAATATGTAGGCTCGAAAGATACACAACGTCATATAATATACGTACACATGACAACCATAAATTTGAGAAGCTCTCTTTTTTTTCTATCATCAACACCAAATAACTTGTTACATCTTACGTTACTTACAATTCTTATCAATACAAGTAGAAATTGCATAATCTCATGTTCGTCCACAAATTTGAATGCTTAATCATTACCAAATTGAAAGCCCACAAATTCGTGCTCATAAAAACCCTAAACTCTGAACAAATTAAAAATAAGAATCAAATTGAATAGTTTCTGGAGTCGATGATCGCTAAAGTTGGAAGGCGCACAACGACCGGACAAGGCCGGCGAACTCCGTCGGAATCACCACCTGCCGCCACTTCCCCTCCTCCAAAATGCACGGAATTCGCCGTGCCAGAGAGGTTCCCAACACCATCACCCCGCCGTTCTCAGCCGCCACATGTGCAGGTAACCAACTTAGCTTCTCTGGAACCACCCTCAGCCTCCTCCACCCACCTACGCCTTCGCCGCCGTTGCCCGAGCAGACATCCACTTCTACTTTCCCGCCGCACCTGTACAACCTGCTCTCCGCCGCCGCCGCCGCCGCTCCCATAAACGGATTGATCAACGATTCCTCCAGAATCATCCCATGCTTCGCCGTCCATCGCCCCGCCGCGACGTCGAACACCTCAGAGGTCCAGTGGTACATCTCCTGGCCTCCGGCTACGCAGAACGCTCCGTTTACGAAGATCCCCCTGCATTCCTTCCGAGAGAGCGCCATGTCCGGCAGCCGCACCCACGCGTCCGCCGCCACGTCGTAGGCCAGAGCCGACCGCAGCGACTCTCCGTGCTCGTTCTTTCCCCCGGCCACGTACGCCATCCGTGCCTCTGCTGAGGCGGCGAACGCGAAGGCAGTCCTCCGTGGGCCCGGTATAGTCGCCCCTCGACGCCGGACGCCGGTCAACAAATTGTACACGTGGACTGTGCCGGTGGGAGGCCTGCCACCGTCTATCACTACGAGTTCGTGCCCTACGGCGGCCACCTGGCAGTAGTTAGAGCAGTCAGGGACGGCGGCCAGCCTGGTCCATACGCCCGCGATCGGCTCGAACAAGTTCAGGTTCTTGTAGCCAGGGCCTCCAGAAGGATTCCATTGAATGAGTGCAATAAGAGGGCGAGCGTGACCGCCGGCTTTTCGGAGGCCGTAGAAAGACGGAGAAGTGATTTTTTGCCTCCATCGCTTACAAACACACCGAGCGCCGGCCAAGGCATGGAAGGGGAGCCGGAGGAGGCATTCCAGAGCAATATCGGCGGGCAATCCTGGTATCAAGTCCGCCTCCATATTGTTCCTAGATAATTAATTAAGATTATTGTTAACCCTAAATCTGGATTATATAGCTATTTACCAACAATTTAATTTTTTTAAAAAAAATGATATTCGAGGGAAAAATTTTAATGATAGACTCATCAAATGGTGGACTCAAAAGAGTAAAAATAGTCGATCCTTAATTTACGTGTGAATAGATACTAGATTTTATTTTTCAATGCATATCATTATTGTTAATTAAAATTAGGCGAGAAAATTTTAAATTATTTATTAAAAAAATTAATTAATTAATTGGTTCGGAGCAAATGATAAGACAAAGTCTAGATAAATATTAAGAGATATTAAATATGTAATTATTAATCGGATAGTATTAAATGATTAAAATCGGTAAACCAGAATATATTTTATAAATCATTATTAAAATATTTTAATAATTATCATCTCTATATATTAATTATATATATACATATTATAATTTAATTTTGGCCCACCAGATTCTAATCAAATAAATTTATTATTATTAATCATCCATCTATTTGATTTTGGGAGCCTACCAGCGCCTCAAGTTAAGTATTATCTGATTCAAATTTTTTTATACAATTTCTAAAATTGTATACAAATTATTTACTAAAAAATGCATATTTTATGCATATGCATTTTTAATTATGGAAACATTGTAATTATTTTAAATAATGATATCAGGGTAAAGTTTAAGGATAGACATGTAAATTTATGATCCATAATTTTTTTTTACTTTTATGGATCTATCATTTTATATTTGTATTTTTGAGCTTTTCCTTAATATTTTTTCGAAGTAATCATCCTATCCTTTTTCCATTTTTTTCTCTTTCAATTTTTTCTACGTGATAGACACCCAGGTTCCTATCAACTTGGTATCAGAGCACGTTCACTTTATCATTGCCCTATAGTATCTCGCAGTAACTTCAATAACCGCATGGTTTTAACCCGACTTTAAGAGAAGAAAATCTATTCTGATATGATGACCGAAGGATCTCATCTTGACACCAAATAGACTCTAGAGTTTGAAGCTAAGCATGAGAAAAGGATGGATAAACTAAAAAAAATTATAACATCATTCATAATAGTATAAAAATTGAACCATCGTTTAGAAACATATTTCATTATAAACTAAATGCTTGAATTATTATAAATAAATAAATTGGAGAGTGAATTGCCTCTAGACGAAAACTCAAATATATATATAATTGAGCATTCTAATAAAAGGTAGTACCGGCGTATAATGTTATCGTCAATAGAAGGTCTCAGAAATAAATTTATTATATGTAATAAATTTGGTATTTGATTTTGTTACATTTGATGAGAACCTGAGCAAAACTCTTGTACATGTGATTCTTCAGGTATTTCTCTTGCACCTTTCTGACTCTCTCCAATTCCGAGAATTCCGATCCCATTTTTTCCTTCACTGACTTATAGTTATGGAAGAACAGTGACAGCAAAACCAAATTCTTGCATGACTTAACCAAGCTAAGTACAACAACAATTAAACGGAACACTATTATAGTAGTGACCAAGGAATGAAGGGAGTATACGACTAGCTCAGAAAAGATAGTAATGAAGTTTGCAAGGACTCAATAGCTTTTTTTTGTTTTTGCTTAATATACCCATGTTATTTTTTTATTTAATTGACATCCAGCTTAACTAATCGTGAGGTGAGGTGACCATAAAAGTTTCTCACCGGATCTTTAAAAAAATTCATTTGTTACTTATTCTCAGCAATAGAAGTAAAAATTGCATAATTTCAAATTCGCAGACAAATTTGGACGTTTAATCATGAACAAATTTAAAATAAAATAAAATAAAATTGCATAGTTTCTGGAGTGGATGATGGCTAAAGTTGGAAGCTGCACAAAGTCTGGACGTAGGCGGAGAACTTCCACGGCAACTTCACCTTCCACGACAACGCCACCTTCCTCGGCAACACCACCTCCTTCCACTTCCCCTCCTCCAAAATGCTCGCCGTTTGCCCTCCATAAAACTTTCTGACCACCATCACCCCACCGTTCCACGCCGCCACATCTAGGAATACTGGTATTGGTAACTCATGTACCTTCTTGGAGACCACCCCCAGACTCCGCCACCCGCCTTCGCCGCCGTTGTCCGAGCAGACGTCCACTCCCCCTTTCCAATAATCGCACCTGTACACCCTGCCCTCGTACGCCGCCACTCCAATCCACGGACCGATCAGCGCCTTCTCTAGAAGCTTCCCCTGTTTCGCAGTCCACCGCCCCGCCTCGACGTCGAACGCCTCAGAGGTCCAGTCGAACAGCTCCTGGCCGCCGCGGACACAGAACGCTCCGTTCACGAAGATCCCCCTGCACTCCTTCCGAGGGCGCTCCATGTCCGGAAGGCGCACCCACGCGTCCGCCGCCACGTCGTAGGCCAGCGCCGACCGTAGCGGCATCCCGTGCACGTTCTCTCCGCCGGCCACGTACGCCATCCGCGCTTCCGCCGAGGTTGCGAAAGCGAACGTAGCCCTCAACGGCCTCGGCATCGTCGCCCCCCGACGCCGAACGCCGGTCAACAAATTGTACACGTGGACCGTGCCGGTGGGAGGCCTGCCGACGCCTATGACCACCAGCTCGTGCCCGACGGCCGCCACCTGGCAGTATTCAGACCAGTCAAAGAACTGGAGAAGTCTGGTCCATACGCCCGTTGTCGGATCGAACAAGATTAGGTTCTTGAAGCCAGCGTCATGAGAAGGAATCGATCGAACGAGTGCAACTAGAGGGCGAGCATGGCCGGAGGCTTTCCGGAGGCGGTAGAACGACGGCGAAGTGATTTCTTCCCTCCATCGCTTACAGACACACCGAGCGCCGGCGAAGGCATGGAAGGGGAGGCGCACAAGGCATTCCAGAGCAACATCGGCCGGCAATCCTGGTATCAACGCCGCCTCCATCTTAGATTGGTTAATCCTAAACCTGGATTATATAGATACCTAATCACTAACAATTTAATTTAAATTGGTTCAGATTTTTTTTTTACTATAGAAATTATTTTTTTTAAAAAATAATTAATTGATTAAATCGGAGCAAATGATGAGATAAATTCTAGATAAACAGATTGATCCGGCGGTTAGAACCGGGGACCCCTATTTTGAGGGGTCAACGTCCCGCGGAAGTCAAAGGGTCAGGTGGCCGACCGGAGAGCACAGGCCGGCCGACCGAGGAATATCTCACGGTAAGAGACGCCCCGGCGGGAGTCGGGGTTCCGACGCTCAGTGGAACAGTAGCAAGGAGCCGAGCGGAAGACCTAAGAAAAGGTGATAATACTGTTAACAGTCCTTACATAGCACCTTACCGAAATTCTCCCCAGCGTATCGAAGTAAATGGCAGTCCGGACGGGAGGGGAGTTCCGTCCGGCCAGGGCGTGAGATGAGGTCCGTCCGGCCGGCGCGTGAACTCCCCGTCCAGCCGGACGGACGGACGTCCCGACCTGTGGTGGGTAGAGATAGACGGATACCTTCTGACAGCTGTCAAGTCCTATGGCTAGGCCATACTCCAAGTCTGACAACGAGGTGTTCTGTTGTCCCATCAAGGACACACTCGGCTGTAGCAGTATGGCGTCAGGCAAGCTTTCTGACAGACACATACCGAGGTATGGGTTGCGGACACGTATGCACCTCGATGGACGTGCAGGAGCTCTTTCACCGCTCTATATAAAGAGTCGCATACTTCGCCGGAGGTACGCGTTCAACACCTCTGGAGCCACTTTCTTCACTGTTTGCTTGCCTGACTTGAGCGTCGGAGGGTCGCCGCCGGGAACCCCTTCCATGCCCGACTTCTGTGCAGGTTCGCCGGAGGTTCGTGCAACCAGTCGAAGATCCACGTCAGCAGCCGGGAGCGTCACGTGCCCAGCGTCTGTTGATTCAGCATTCGGACAGGATCAATTTGGCGCCGTATGTGGGAACGCTCCTGCATCCGAACGGAAACAATGGACGAGGCTGGACGACAACACACGGTGACGCTTTCGACGGAGGAACTCGACGCTCTGATCGAGATAAGGGCCAGCGGAGAGGAGCCTGCGTATTTCCTTAGTCATATTTTAAAAGATGCTGAATCTCGCTACACTGGGCAAGAAAAGCTGGCTTTTGCTCTAATCCTCGCCGCTCGGCGCCTTCGCCCGTACTTCCTGACGCATACCATCATTGTCAAAACCAATAGCCCGCTTGGGCGTGTATTACTGAATCCAGAAGCATCCGGGCGGCTCATCAAGTGGACGACGGATTTAAGTGAATTTGACATCCAATACCAACCTCGCTCGGCGATCAAAGCACAGTCCTTGGCCGATTTTGTGACTGAGGTGCAAAAGCCGGAGCCGGAAGTTATGTGGAGAATATATGTGGATGGGTCGTCCACTCAGATCGGAATATTGTTGCTCTCCCCTCAAGAAGAAAAGATGCACTTATCCGTCCGGCTGGATTATAAAGCTACAAACAATGAAGCAGAGTATGAGGCCCTCATAGCCGGCTTGCAGGCAGCTCGGCATGTTGGCGCCGGTCGGGTAACGCTTCATTCAGATTCGCAGTTGGCTGCGCAGCAGCTCTCCGGGAGTTTTGAAATTAACAACGCTCGGCTCAAGCTCTACGCTGAAGCATTTGAGAAACTTAAAGCCAATTTTAGAGAAGTTATTGTCCAGAAAATACCCAGAGCAGAAAATCAAGCGGCCGATGAGTTAGCCAAACTCGCGAGCTCAATAACGCCTGTCGCTATTCAGCAGCCAATTGAACAAGTATTGTTGGTGGCGCACGTCGACCGGATGGAAGGCCTCACGTTTCCAAGCGACTGGCGGACACCCATCATAGAGTTCCTCCGCTCGGGCGCCACACCATCCAATGAGAATGAAGCCCAGCTGCTAAGGAGGAGAGCCGGTCGGTTCACACTCATAGGCGATCAGTTTTACAAAAAGGCTTTCTCGCGCCCGCTATTAAAATGCGTGAGTTCGGAGGATTCGGCTTACATCCTCCAAGAAGTACATCAAGGATCGTGCGAAGGGCATCCGGGCGGACGATCACTAGCTAAGAAGATCCTGCTAGCTGGATACTTTTGGCCAACTTTACAAGCGGACGCCGCTCGGACTGTGTCGACATGCCTTTCGTGCCAGAAGTACCATAACTTCTACCACCGACCGGCAGAGGAAATGAAGGCATCCAAAGTCTCATGTCCGTTCGATCAGTGGGGAATGGATATCGTAGGTCCATTTCCTATGGCGACCGGGCAACGGAAATTTCTGTTAGTAGCGGTGGATTATTTTTCCAAGTGGGTGGAGGCCGAGCCGCTAGCCAAGATCACCGAACAGATGGTCAAAAAGTTCATCTGGCAGAACATCATCTGTCGGTTTGACATCCCTCGCCGACTTGTTTCCGACAACGGACGACAATTCACTGGAAAGTTGCTCGAAGATTGGTGCCAAAGCTATGGCATCGAGCAACACTTCACGTCCGTAGCATACCCCCAAAGCAATGGTCAACTGAAGTAGCTAATCGGGAAATTCTTCGTATTCTGCGCGCTCGGCTCGACCATTCGGGAGGAAGTTGGGTGGATGAAGTGTCAGGCGTCTTATGGGACATCCGAACGACTCCAAAGGAAGGGACGAGCGTCACGCCTTTCCACATGGTGTATGGCGGCGAAGCGGTCATTCCTGTTGAAGTCGGTGTCGAGTCTGCTCGGATCCAAAATTACGATGAGGACAACGCCGATCGAAGGAACCTGGAGCTGGATTTGGTCGATGAAGAAAGAGCCAAGGCGTCCGTTCGGCTGATGGCGTACCGGCAGCGGATGAAGCAAAACTACAACCGCCGTGTAATCCCCAGATCATTCCAGGTCGGCGATCTTGTCTGGAAGAAAGTCAAGCCGGTCGGTGACGTCGGCAAGCTTGAAGCTCCGTGGGCGGGTCCCTTCAAAATCATCGAAAAGCTCCGCTCGGGCGCTTACTATTTGGAGGATGAAGACGGACGACAGCTGGACCGACCTTGGAGCGCAAATCATCTCCAACCTTATAGAGCCGGGTGAAAGGTGCACTGATGTAATTCATTTTTGTGTATATTCTAGTCGCCCATGTCCTTGTGATACAGGAAGCAAAATTAATTCAAAGGATAGCCAATGGGTTTTCCGAGCGGCTGTACTAAAGTTAGCCTTGGGAAGGCCGTCGAGCTCCGACGTTAAATATCGAGAGACGAGCCGGCGTCTATAAACGTCCGAGCGGAAGACCGTCGAGCTCCGACATTAAATATCGAGAGACGAGCCCGCGTCTATAAACGTCCGAGCGGAAGACCGTCGAGCTCCGACGTTAAATATCGAGAGACGAGCCGGCATCTATAAACGTCCGAGCGGAAGACCGTCGAGCTCCGACGTTAAATATCGAGAGACGAGCCGGCGTCTATAAACGTCCGAGCGGATAGTCATCCAAGAGATACATTCCGGCGGTGAGAGCGGATCGACGACAGATCCGGTCGTCGACAGATCCGGTCCTTTAAGGCCAACATACGGCCGATCGGCTCGCTTAGCCAAAATAGATAAAAAAAACTCCTTGGAGGTAAGGTGCAAAGCAAAGGATGGTTGATACGAATAAAAGATGGGAGCGCGTGAGAGAATAATGCTCGCGCGCCGAGCGGCTGTGTAGTCGCATGGCGAAAGAAGTTTTTTGAAAACAACCGGCTTGAGCTCATGTTAACGTATGAAGCCGAGCGGAGGAGTTTTAAAGAACACTTGAACATGACGAAAGAAAAAATTCCTTGTCAAAACGAAAGTTGCAAGAACGGAAAGATGATCTATTTAAGTCAGACGCTGGGTAAACAAAAGATGCTACAGCAGAAACAAGTTTTGCTGAACGGCAAGGATATAAAAAAGTTGATAAAAAACACTCCTCACGCGTCAAAATCAAAAAGAGCATCAGGAATGGTGCCTATCACGATAGCCAAGTCCTCTGGGGGGATGGTCAGCTCGGCAGGAAGGTGGCCTTTAGTCTTCATGTAATCCACCGCCGCCTTGATCGCCTCTTCGAAAGTGAGGGAAATCTTGTCAGTGAATTTCTCTCCGAAGTCATCCGAGCGGACAAATGCCTTCCTCACCTCGTCAGAGCGGGCTGACTCCCCATCCTAATACTCTTTGAGCATGACTCGGGAAGCATCGTTGGCGGCTTGGAGATCCTTCAAATCTCCTTCAAATTTGAGCAGATCAGCCGAGCGGCCCTCCTTCTCGGTGGCCAAAAGGGCATCCAAATCCTTGATGCGTTGCTCTAGCCCTCTGATCTCCACCTTCATTCGGTCCATGTCGCCGATGGCCTGGCGCTTCCGATTGGTCGCCGTCTGGATCTCTTTATCCCGTTTTTTGACCACAGCTTCAAGCCGAGCGACCTCGCTCGCCAGATCGAAAGCTCGTTTCCGTTCGGCTTCCAGAAGCTTTTTACTTTTCTCTAGAGCAGCCGTGGATTGCCCTTGGTTCGCCTCGGAAAGCTTGAGTTTTTTCATTTCTTCCTTCAGCTCGGCCAGTCGATTGCTGACCGCAATCTGCTCTACCCAACTCTGCGAACAAAGGCTGTTAGGCTAAAAGCTAAAACAAAAAGCATCAGTAAAGCAGAAAGACATACCCCGGTCGCCTGCTGCAGGTTACTGTCCCCTAACTGACTGGGGGACATGAGCGCGACGCGTAAGCGCGCGTCCTCCCAAACTTTGGCGAGCGGACCGGTGAGGGTGATATGTTGTTCGGGAGCTGATGGTCGATCGGCCGCTTGAAGGTATTCCTCTGAGGAAAATCTTAGGACGGTTTTAATCACCCTCGGGCAGCTCGAATCATCTTGAGATGCAGCGGTATGGCCAGAAGACTCGTCGATCGGGACCGGACGGTCGCCCAGTCGCCTAAGGCGACGTATAGTCCGGGAGGTGGAAGGTGGCGCCTCAGGGATGGTCGGCGGCAAGTCAAGTTGAGTCGGAGTATGCTCCGAGGAGACCGCCTCCAAAACCGCTTGAGCCTCATCACTCCGCTCGACAAGCTGTTCCCTCAGTGAAGGCTGTTGAGCGGCTTGTTCTAGCCGACGGCGCTTTCGAGTCACCAAAGGTGTCTCGTCAGCCGATCGGCCTTCCTCCTCGCCCTGGGCAGAGGTTGTGATATTGATCGCAGCCTCATCAGTGAAGATGCGGGCAGCCGATGCCTCGGGAGCAACTTGAGTTCCCTCACTCTCTTCAGTTGTAGCGCCGGTCGGAACCAAACCCCGTTCGGCTACCTCTTTATCCTTTACCGCCTCAATTTTGGCGGCTTTCAGCTTGAGCTTTTCGGTTGCCTTAGCACGCCACATAACTTCAGCTGCAGAAACAAAGAATAAATCAGTTAGAACAAAAGAAAAAGGGGGATAAGAATCGCTTACTCATGCTACAAGGCAGATCCGCTTCAATGGGAGACAAGCCAAATATGTACATTACTCCAGGAAGGAGTAACTTGTCAGTATCGTAACGTTGGCCGACCAACTGGTTTGCCGCATGAAGATACGCCGGATGGCTCTTGAATTTGCCAAGGCCCGGTTGATTCGGCACCACCGTCTGCCACTTCGTTCGGAAGGTCGACCGCTCGGGGAGACGCATGAAAAAGAAGTGCTCCTTCCAATGCTTATTGGAGCTCGGCATGTTGCTAAATAGAACGAAACTCGACCTAGATTGAAATATGAAGGTTCCCCACTCGGATTGTTTTGGGTAGAAGAAATAGTGGAAGATTTGGGGGTCCAAGGGGATATCATTCAACTTGAAAAGGACTATCACCCCGCTCAGCAACCTAATCGAGTTCGGGACTAATTGGCCGAGCGGGAGGCGAAAGTGATTGCATATTTTGATGATAAACGGATGTGGAGGAAAGCGTAGCCCGGCCAAAAACTGATCACGGAAGAAGCAAATGGTGGCGGGCGGCGGATTATTGGGCCGATCGGAAGGAGTGGCTATAACTATTTCGTGGTCGGCCGGAATTTCATACGTTCGAATGAGACGCAAGGCGTCTTCTTCATCGAATCGGCTCTCCATAGTCGTATACCAGAGACTAGGAGCGCCGACCGTAGGCGTAGAAGTGCTCGCCATGGGTGAAACAGAAGCGATAATCGACAGAAAAACTAAAAGAAAATGCCGATAGAATGCAAAAGGAAGCAGTACAGGAGGAGGATAGCTGGAAAAGAAGGCTTACGGGTACGAGGAAGATCGAGAAAAGGAAGAAGATGGCGAGCGCACCAAGCAGACGGGGAATAAAGATCGCCAGAGCAGAAAGAGTCACGTGAGGGCGGAGGTCGATGAAACAATAAGGCGGTGGAGAGAAGAGGCCGCGATATTTATAACGTTCGCGTCGAACGGCCGTAGCCGTCCGATCCAGGTCGTGAAAAACTAGGCCATCATCCAGCCGTTCATTTCAAACGACGGATGTCCCATCGGAAGTGACGCCACCGCCATACTCTGACAAACGCACGATCGACACGTGTCAGCATGATACTGGTCGCATTTAATGAGCGCCCTTTACCGTGCGCACCACACGCGAGGAGCAGTAGGGGAAAGAAGTGGGCATAGATTCCAAGAAAATACAAGGAAGGGGCAAAATACAGCCGAACGGACGAGCCTCCCTAAGCCTGGCCGAGCGGATTAATATAGCGGTCATTACTCAGTCAGATCGGCAGTCCAGTCAGTCGGACTTCGCCTCCTTCGACTAGACTCGATGGGGAGGCAAGTGATTCGGCGGTTAGAATCGAGGACCCCTATTTTGAGGGGTCAACGCCCCGCGGAAGTCAAAGGGTCAGGTGGCCGACCGGAGAGCACAGGCCGGCCGACCGAGGAATATCTCACGGTAAGAGATGCCCCGGCGGGAGTCGGGGTTCCGACGCTCAGTGGAACAGTAGCAAGGAGCCGAGCGGAAGGCCTAAGAGAAGGTGATAATACTGTTAACAGTCCTTACATAGCACCTTACCGAAATTCTCCCCAGCGTATCGAAGTAAATGGCAGTCCGGACGGGAGGGGAGTTTCGTCCGGCCAGGGTGTGAGATGAGGTCCGTCCGGCCGGCGCATGAACTCCCCGTCCAGCCGGACGGACGGACGTCCCGACCTGTGGTGGGTAGAGATAGACGGATACCTTCTGACAGCCGTCAAGTCCTATGGCTAGGCCATACTCCAAGTCTGACAACGAGGTGTTCTGTTGTCCCATCAAGGACACACTCGGACTGTAGCAGTATGACGTCAGGTAAGCTTTCTGACAAACACATACCGAGGTATGAGTTGCGGACATGTATGCACCTCGGTGGACGTGCAGGAGCTCTTTCACCGCTCTATATAAAGAGTCGCATACTTCGCCGGAGGTACGCGTTCAACACCTCTGGAGCCACTTTCTTCACTGTTTGCTTGCCTGACTTAAGCGTCGGAGGGTCGCCGCCGGGAACCCCTTCCCGGCCCGACTTCTGTGCAGGTTCGCCGGAGGTTCGTGCAACCAGTCGAAGATCCACGTCAGCAGCCGGGAGCGCCACGTGCCCAGCGTCTGTTGATTCAGCATTCGGACAGGATCACAGATAATAATAGATATTAAATATATAAATTCACTAAAAATATTTCAATTATTTCAATTGTATATATGCATTAAGTTTTAATTATGGAAAAAATATAATTATTTTAGTTACCTAAGTTTATTTTATTCATTATTTATACATGTAATTTTAATTATATGGATTAAGGTTTATTTTTTTTAAAAAAAATTGCTAGGTGTTTCACAATTGTTATTCTTACTTATTATTATTTGATGCGATACAATATGGAGGTGGCAGGGAATATTTTGATTTTTTTTTTTATAGAAAAGGGGGCGTTTTTGGAGGTTTTCTGCCGCCACCCAGCAACACACGGCCGCCAGGCCAGCGACGCCGAGCTCACGCGGCCATCGCCACTAGGCATGCACGATTGGCTCCCCTTCTCCACATCGACGCCGCCGAGGAGGTTCTTTTTCAGTCGCGATTCCCCAAGCAGGGCCCCTTTTCCCTGTTCGGCACCGCCTCGCCGGAGGGCTCGCCGCCGCCTCCACTACTGGACAGGCCTTCAGACACCGAAGCCAGACGTCGACGCTGCCTCCCTCGTCCCACGATGAACGTTGTTGCTCCTTCACGCGAATACTGCCTCTTTTACTCATCTCCAGTTGGTTGATGTCACATCTCCCCCTCTCTCCTTTCCGACATCCACAGCTGCTCGCCGGCAACCTCTTCTTCGCTGTCCACCGCCGAATGACACCGCCGCCTCCCCCCTCTGTGCGCCGGCAACACACGCTCTGACCCTCCGTACGACTGATACTCGTGAAAACAGGATATCAAAAGAATTTTAGTTCTGAACCCTCTCAAACTACACGGATGCAGTATAGAATAATTGACTCAGGTCGTCTTCCAACGAAAGCAACGATAGGATGGTAATCTTAAGATTGTATGTTATTTCTATTTTTAGATTTTTTTTTAATATGGAAATAGGAGTTTTAGGTTTTGATTCTAAATCTAACAAATGAAAAACAAAGCAAGTAAGAATCTAATATAATATTAGCATGAAATCTAACTATGTGTCAACAATTAATCTACAACGCATTGTCACTCTATATTATGGTTTAACCATCAACACAATTAAACTAATGAAGGAAATAGAAAAATATTAAATGAAACCTAATCTAATAAATGAAAGACAATTCAAGTAATAAAGCTAAGTCTAATCTAACTACAATTACAGAAAACAAAAGACAACATGAAGTAAAGCATAAAATGAAACCTAAAGCATGAAATGAAACCTAAGCTAATCTATCCTAATTGCATTCAAATGAAAAACTAGAACTTAAAGAAATTGGAAGAACAAGACAAGCAAGAGTTAAACAAAGTAGAATGTATCAAATTGAACCTAACCAATAGTTGAAGCAATTCATCAAACACTTTGTAGGCATGAATTAAGTTGAACTAAATACATGCAAAGTAAACATAGAAGATCAAATTTGCTACAAGCATTCAACAAGAAGCATCAACACAAGCAAATTGACACAATGAATAAACATTAACATGAATAAAACTAAGTTAATTAAACCACGATCCACACTCAACCTCCACAACCAAGGACTACCCTTCGCCGTCACACGAAAGACCCGGCTTTGGAACCCCCAAAACCGGTGGACAGTAGCTCACTGCTGGTTGTTGCACACTTCGACAACGAGGGAGATACGAATCCTCTAACGAAGAACCCCTCCACTGGAAGTTGACTGAAAATGAAGATGACTGCCTATATTCGTCGATTGGTGCTCTGCCCTACAAACCACACTAGCCTAGCCCAATCAAATGAAGCCGAAAAAGAGAGCAACCACTGGAAATTCATCGGCGACTGAAGGTATTTGCTGGGACTCGCTGAGAACTCCCCTACCCTTGCAACCCGCTGGAAGCAGAGAAGTCCTAGGAGCTTGCTGATAAACTGAAGATAATCGGATTGCCACCAGAGAGATGGAGATGGACTGTCGTCACCCACTTCGTCCTCTGTTCGTCCGAACCCCAGAAGGAGAGGAGAGGTCTGAAGGATGACGGAAGATGGAGGACACATCGGAGAACCCCTCTGGTGAGGTGAATATGGTCAGGATCATCGCCATCGCTTGCTGCCCCACCTAGAGTGCTTGTTGTTGCTCGCTGATGGAATTAAGACGAAGAGGTGGACTGTGGATGGCTGGCCGGTGGCAAGGGAAGAGAATAGTGCCCGTCGGCCGATGGTGAGGAAGAAGAGAAGAAGATGTGCCGTGGGGGGGGGGGGGGGGTCGCGTGCCCTAGCCCTCGAGGAAGAAACGCGAAGCAGAGAAGATGGGATCGCCTGTTCATCCGCGTGAGAAGAAAAGACAAGAGGAATGGATTCTTAATGGGTTTCAGGTTTGGGTTGAGGAGAGGAATACGAATCCAATAAGAAAAGTGAAATTGGGTTTTTAGAATTGGGCTTTAAGAGTGGGCTTTAGGATTTAATTGGGTTTTTGAAATTGGGCTCCTCTCTTATCCAAATTGAATTGAAGCTTTAAATGAACCCTTGGATGCCTTGAGCTCTCAATCAAAAACCTAGATGCTCCAAATGTGGTTTTTTCCTTTTCCCTTCAAATCAAGCTGAGCTTGATCTAACTCGACTCGGATTCATGGCTCTTTAAATTTCCTACAAAACCACATAAAAACTTGAAATTAAATTCTATAATTTGTAGGAAATTTATAATCAAGTTTAAAATAGATTCTACTCAAAAAAATATAATATAACCAAAAAATTAAGCATGTGAGAAGATAAAAATATCAAGAATAAGAGCCAAAATAATGCACAAAAATGCTAGTTATCAAAGACTCCGAAGGAGGCGATCGACGTGATACCATTTCATTTGGTGTATGGTGGTGAAGCGATGGTCCTCGTGGAGGTCGGAGTAGAATCTGACCGGGTTCATCTCTATGATGAGGGGAACGACGAGCGGAGGCGCATGGAGCTCGATTTGGTGGACGAGGCACGGGACAAGGCTGCCATTCGACTGATGGTATACCGGCAGCGTATGAAGCAGAGCTACAATTGGAGGGTGATCCCAAATCCTTCCAAGTTGGCGAGCTGATCTGGAAGAGAATCAAGTCAGTCTGTGACATCAATAAACTCGAGGCACCATGGGTGGGACCTTACAAGGTCGTACAGAACTCCTCTCGGGGGCCTACTACCTGGAGGACGAAGACGGAAGACAACTCGAGCGACCATGGAGTGTGAACCATCTCCAACCCTATAGGGTCGGATGAGAGGTGCGCGAATGAACATTGATGTAATCTGTATGTGTATGTATGTGACTTTGTGATGCAGGGAAGATTAATAAAAGCGCAAGTATCTCAGACTCTTGAGTCGATCGACCAAGTTAAAAGTCGAGCAGTGACTCTAAACTCCTGTCTATGCATTGCAACCATCAAGCGGTAACGTTAAACCCCAGTATTCGTCAACCGTCGAGCGGGAACGTTAAACCCTGGTCTTCATCAACCGTCGAGCGGCGATGTTAAACCCTGGTCTTCGTCAACCGTTGAGCGAAAATGTTAAACCCCGGTCTTCGTCAACCGTCGAACGGCGACGTTAAACCCTGATCTTAGTCAATCGTCAAGCGGCGATGTTAAACCCATGTTTACGTCACTCAGCGGTCGAGCGACGATCTTAAACCCATGTCTATGCATTCAGCGATCGAGCGGCGACTTTAAACCCATGTCTACGCCATTCAACAGTTGAGCGGCAACCTTAAACCCACGTCTGTGCCATTCAACAGTCGAGCGACGATCCTAAACTCATGTCTACGTCATTCAACAGTCGAGCGGCGACCATAAACCCCTGGTTTTCAACAATGGTCGAGCGGCAACCTTAAACCTGAGACTTTGACAAAACAGTTTATCAATGTAAAAGGCAAATCGAGAAATGCTGTTCAAAAGCAATGGTTTTCACTATAACGGGGTCGTTCAACAATCCTGAATTTATCGATCGGTTATGAAAATGGATAGTTCATTGCCGATCGGAAGGTCACGAAGCCACACTGGTAAGCACATTATGGTAAGCAGTTTACAATGGGAAAATATGAAAAGGAAGAGCCAAACATCGCATAACGAAGGAGTGGCATTAAATAAAAAGGTTCACCGAAGGAGCGACCATTCATTAACACTTGCATACTTTTTACAAGCCCAAAAAGGCAATATAAAAAGGAGACGGAGTATGCGGGAGAAGGCTCACTCAAAGTAATCCAAAACGTCGTTGGGCGGCGACTCGTTCATCTTGTCCCGGCTGATGACCTTGTTTGTTAGAGTGGTGGGAATATAGCCGCTGTCTTTTAGTTGGTCGAGCGTCCCGTCGATCGCGAAATTAAAAAGGCGGAGCGCTCGATCGGTGACCTTGTCGTTGAAAGTGTCCGAGCATAGAGATGCCCATTTCATGAGCTTAAATCACTCGGACTCCCCACCTTGATAAGTTTCGAGGGCCATTCGGGATGCTTGCAGCTCCTCCTTCAATTGGGTCAACTCCTCATCTTTGGCATCAAGCTGGGCCTTCGCTGCAGACCGATCGACTAACCTGTCCTCTCGTTCGACGTTCAGCAAGGCCTCCACATCCTTCAAGTTTTGAGCCAACATCCGAAACTCCTTATTTTTTATCTCCAAGTCTTCGATAGCCCGGAGTTTCCTGGTGTTGGTTGAGTGGATCTTGGACTCGAAAGAGCTGGCATGTTTATTAATCTGGGCCAATTGGAGGTAGTTCGATCGGCTCTTGTATTTCTTGAGCTCCGGAGGGTTCGACACTTCTAACTGCAAGCTAGTCGAAAAGTCCGCCCGCTCAGGAAAGCGAATAAAGAAAAAGTAGTCCTTCCCATGCTTGTTAAAGGACGACATCTTGTCAAAGAAAACTAGGCCCACTTAGGCTTGGAAGAGAAAAGTCCCTGGTTCGGACAATTTTGAATAGTAGAAATAGTGGAAGAGCCGAGGAGTAAGAAGGAATGTCGTGCAGGTGGAACAGGACGACGACCCTGCACAACAACCGAAAGGAGTTCGGCACTAATTGATGGAGAGAAATACGCAAATATTTACAAACGGTAGAAAAGAAATGATGGATCGAGAACCACAGTCCGGTGGTAAATTGGTCCCTAAAGAAGCATAAAAAATCCGGTAGCGGTTCGTTAGTGGTCGAAAGTCAAAGGAAGACTGATTTGATAGTCAAATAGAATTTCGTAAGCGTCTCTCAAACTCTCAGCGTTGCCGCCATCGAACTTGGACTTGATGGACGTGTACCAAAGCCTAGGGACGACAACAGGGGTAGTGAGGAGCTCGCCATCGAAAAATAAGGAGATTGAAGACGTGCAACGAAAAGATCCGATTAAAAGGGGGAGGAAGGTTACTGGAAGATCGCTGGAGAGACAGAAGAAACGAAATATATACGGAGAACTCGAAGACGAAGGTGCTTGAAGTAAAGAAGAAGGCGACGCACGCGAGGTTTATAAACCTCACGGCTGATCGACCTGAGCCATCTGATCTAGGGTTGCGAAAAACTAGGAGAAGATCCAACCGTTGAATTGGAAAAGGTATCTGTCACGTCGCCAGCGAATATCCACCTATCACATAAATGTGCGGTGGTAGAAAGAGGGCCATGTGGCGCTCAACCACCGAATGACATTAATGAAATTTAATTAAAAGGTATAGCCGCGTGCTTGGCTATAATGATTAGGGATTTGCATAGTCTTCGAAAAATTTAGATGACGTCAGAATGCTCGGCCGAGGAGCGCGGGAAAGGAATTTTTTCACTAAGTGTTGCCGCTCATCACCCGAGCGGCGCGAGTAGGTGATTATCACATAGCCGAACGATCGAAACACAGTTGCTCCGAAGGAATTAGGTCGAGTGGTGTTTTTATATACCTGGTCGGGCCTTGCAAGGCTGAACGGTAAAAGCGTATAAGTCATCGAAGACTACTGGTCCAGTTTGTCTGACTTGCAGCCTCCTTCGATTAGACTTGAGGGGGAGGCTTGTGATGCGGCGATGGAGGGAAGCCTATCTGGCACGAGGTCAACTGTCAAGATGGAGGTCAAAGTCAAGGCGGTCAACGCCCCAATGTCAAAAGGTCGAACGGAGGACAATTTGCAATGGTCGGTCAGGTGGTCAGGCCCCGACCGAAAGGATACGGGCCCGAGCTGACCCCCACTTAGGCTCCGGATGATACACGAGACAGCCAACGCTCGATACTAAGTGGCAAGACGTTGTACAAGACCTGGACAAGGATGTAGCGGAATCTCGACCGAGCAACTTCCCCGCTAGGCCAAGCAACGGGATCTGGTCATGGACGCAGCGGAGTCCTGGCCGAACGGCTACCCCGCTCGGCTAAGCAATGGGATCTAGTCAGGGATGAAGCGGAGTCCCGACCGAGCAGCTACCTCGCTCGGCCAAGCAACAGGACCATTGTAGTATCTCTCAACATCCTTTTGGGGGATAGTGTCGCTGACACGAGGCATGGTCGACAGGCGGATTGTAAGCTTCTACTATCGCGTCAGGGATATGCATGCCCTCTTAAGGTTGTTGGAACCCCAAGGTGTTTTGATGTGATCAAACAAGTTAAGTTACGTCTTGTGTGGTTTAACCCTTGTATCTAAGTGTGCAGGAGCTTAGGAGCACAGGAAGTCGAGCAGAAGACGCGGCTAGCGAGAAGGATGGCACGAGAGAGAGCCGACGGGCTCGGTGCTTCCTAGGGACAAGGTGGCCATGGAAGAGTAGACCGATGGACGAGAAGAACGTACGCGACGTTCGAGGGACGAGAAATTGAAAAGGAAGGCTGCTCAAGGAGAAGGTCGGAACTTGGTTCTGGTGAGCCCTATTCCGGATGACCGAGATCACCCAAGCAAGCAGAGACGAAAGTGGAAGACCTGGACCGAGGCGAACAACACTGGAGCAAAAGGCCCGAACCAAAAAGTCAACCTGGTTGACTTAGTGGTCCGAGCGCCCGGAGTTAGCTTTTTGACCAGATCACGTCAAGCGCGATCCGTTGCATTGGGGATAAAGTTTTATCCCTCCCAGGATGCCTGAAACCCATTCGGGGTGCCCCGACCAAGGCTATAAATATAGCCTTGGTCCAGAAGCTTTTCAACAATCACAAGTAATTCAATTCCAGCACTTGTACGCTTCATTTTAGAGTTAAACTTCTATTTCATGTGCGTCAAAGTTGTAAGAGGTTTCTCCGCCCAGAGGAGATTTTTTTTAGTACGTTTTTCATCTTCCTTGGATTAACAACCTTCCCGGTTGTAACCAAGTAAATTGTGAGCCTCGGTTTTTCTGTTCTATTTTGTTTATTCTGTTTGTGCAAGTGTTTTAGTTGAAAATCCGAGAAAGAGGTTATTTTATTTTGCAGGGCAATTCATCCCTTCCCTCTTGCCGGTCTCCAAAGGGACCAACGAGTGGTATCAGAGCGAGGACGCTTCAGAAGGACTAACTGCCGACCGAAGCAAGCAACCAATGGTCGGACCAAGCATCGTTCCACTAAAATTCGAAGGGGACTTCGTACACTGGAAGCGTTGTATGGAGGTATTCCTGAAAACTGATTTCGAAATTCGTCTAATTATAAAATATGGTTTTGTAGCTCTTACGAATCAGAATGGAAAGGAAAAAGAAGAGAGCCTTTGGACAAAGAAGGAACAAAATGATTTCGTTGTAAACAACCGAGCAGAATATCAATTGCTGAGCGTGCTGCCGCCTCAAGAAGTCAACCGCATCGGAAGTTACTCGTTGGCCAAAGAACTTTGGGAAAAATTCCTGGAACTCCACGAAGGGACACCCGAAGCCAAACTCGCAAGGAGAGATATACTTTGGAACAAACTGACGAACATCCGTCTGGAAAGAGGTGAGAAAGTAGCCGATCTACATGCAAAGGTAAAAGAGTTAATTACCGGACTCGAGAATCTCGATGAAACGGTAACCAACTGGGACACCATACGCTACACACTCAATGTTTTTCCCAGAACTCCAGAATGGATGTCAATCATCGATGTCTACTATATTTCAAAGGACCTGGAGGTAAGTACCCTAGAGGAGTTATTTTCTACTCTTGAATTACATGAAACTAGATGTGCAGGGACAACGAAGGAATCAAGTCATATAATGGCGCTAAATGCAACCAAGAAGGATGAACCCGAGTCAGATTCAGAAGAAGATCAAGAAGCCTATATAGTAAGGAATTTAAAAAAAAAATAGATCTAACAAATTTAAAGAAATGCAGAATAAGAAGAATCCAAGAAATAGAAGAAGGGTTTATTGCTACTAGTGTCAAAAGGAATGACACTTAAAAGAGGATTGCCCTGAACTCAAGAAGGACAAAATCAAGGTACCCAAGAAGCACAAGAATTTAAAAGCTACTTGGGACGGTATTTCATCATCTGAATCTGAAGTACAAGAGTATGCCGGACTAGCATTGATGGCGAGGTATGAAGGGCAAAGTACATCGAAACCTAGCATCGATGAAGGGAGAGCGACCTCAGATGAATGCAGCAAAACAGGGGGAGAGTCAGGCTTCAAGTCTAATATGGTAAGTGAGGTATGTCTCTTACCTCTTGATCAGCTTTATTTCAGTGTTAAGGCTATGGCAAAGTTAATGTATAAATTAAAAAATGAAAATACTAAATTAAAAAATAAAAACTTGGAAATAAAAAGAACTTTAGCAAAATATTGTATAGAGGATTTTGATAAAATTAAACTTGAAAATGTTAAATTAAAAGAAGAAATAGAAAAATTGAAAAACTCTAACTGTTCAAATATTTCTGCTTTTAAAAATTATAAAGGATTAAACTAGTACTATAGGTTTCATAAAAGTCAGATCAGAAAAATATCAAAAAATTATGTACCTAGAAAACACCTGATTAACCCTGTAGGATAGAATCTACATTGGGTTCCAAAGTCGTGTTTAATTTGAACTGTTAATTTAATTGAGCACTTTCAGCGAGAAAATTAAACAGTGAATTTCTTTATAAGGCTTTGTCTAAGAAAGTGGTTGTTGCTCCAATAGCCAAGAAGGCCTAGTGCCTCGCCACTGCCTAGAAGTCAAGTATTGAAATAAACAGTTTAATTGACTAACTGAAAAGCATTAAAATTAAAATTAATTAATGCTTTAAAGGGTTATTTACTTTGTTTTAGAAAATATTTTTCAAAAATATTCATGTTTACGAAAACTTAAATTTTTTTTTAAGAAATCTTTCCATTACAAATTTAAAAATTAATATATATATATATATATATATATATATATATATATTGCCTTAGAAATTTTTTCTACTTAAAAATTTTTACTTCAAGACTTATGCAATTTTTTTAAGTTACTTATTCTATTGAACGAAATTTTTTCAAAAGTATTCCTATTTACTTAGATATTTTTCTTTACTTGCCAATTCTTTTTAAAGAAAAATCTAAATTACCTTAGACTTGTTAAAAGAACCCCAATTTTTTATGTGATCAAAGGGGGAGAAGAATGTTAAGTCTAGGGGGAGGTGTATTTAACATTGAAAAATCTTACTTACACTTATTTGAAACATTATTTGTTTTTATATTATATCTGTTTTACCCTATCTTAACCTGTGTTATTCACATCAAAAAGAAGAAGATTGTTGGAACCCCAAGGTATTTTGATGTAATCAAACAAGTTAAGTTAGGTTATGTGTGATTTACCCTTGTGTCTAAGTGTGCAGGAGCTTAGGAGCACAGAAGTCGAGCAGAAGACGCGGTTAGCGAGAAGGACGGCACGGGAGAGAGTCGACGGGCTCGGTGCATCCGAGGGACGAGGTGACTACGGAAGAGTACACCGGTGGACGAGAAGAACGTACGCGACGTTCAAGGGACGAGAAACCGGAAAGGAAGGCTGCTCGAGGAGAAGGTCGGAACTTGGGTTCGGGTGAGCCCTATTCCAGATGGCTGAGATCACCCAAGCAAGCGGAGTCGAAAGCGGAAGACCCGGACCGAGGCGAACAACACCGGAGTAGAAGGTCCGGACCAGAAAGTCAACCTGGTTGACTTAGTGGTCCGGGCGCCCGGAACCATTCCGAGCGCCCGGAGTTGGCTTTTTGACCAGATCGCGTCAAGCGTGATTCATTGCATTGTGGATAAAGTTTTATCCCCCCAGGGTGCCTGGAACCCCTTCGAGGCGTCCCTACCAAGGTTATAAATATAACCTTGGTTCAAAAGCTTTTCAACAATCACAAGTAATTCAATTCCAGCACTTGTACGCTTCATTTTAGAGTTAAACTTCTATTTCTTGTGCGTCAACGTTGTAAGAGGCTTCTCCGCCCAGAAGAAATTTTTTTAGTACATTTTTCATCTATCTTGGATTAACAACCTTCTCGGTTGTAATCAAGTAAATTGTGAGCCTCAGTTTTTCTGTTCTATTTTGTTTATTCTGTTTGTGCAAGTGTTTTAGTTGAAAATCCGAAAAAGGAGTTATTTTATTTTGCAGGGCAATTCACCTCTCCCCTCTTGTCGGCCTCCAAAGAGACCAACAAAGGTATAGTATCAAGGGTACTTTCCTGACAAAGTCCTTTCATGGGACATATGGAAGATGTGCTCATGTCTCAAGAAATGTGCACACTGCCCATCAGGACTCTATATAAAGAAGGGTTTTTCACCGGCAAAGGTATGCGATAATATTGAATTCTACTATTGCTCTGCTTTTCCACATTTTCCGATGATTGACATGAGCGTTGGAGGGTCAATGCCGGGGATCCCTTCCCTGGTTCGGCACTGACACTATTTATTTTGCATAGTGGAGCGAAGTCCACGTCCGATCAGTGAAGTCGTCACCTCTCAGCTTCATGGTTTCAGACAGGATCACCTGGTATTAACTCCACCTCCATTACATTCTATTCAATTATTAGATAATTAATTAAGATGGTTAGCCTAAAGGTGGATTATATAGCTATTCACGAACAATTTATTTTTTTAAAAAAAAAAGTTAACTAATTAATTAAATCTGGATAAATAATGAGATAAAATCTAGATAAATAAATAATAATAGATATTAAATATATAATTATTCACTAAAAAATTTCAATTATGTCAATTGAATGTGCATTAAGTTTTAATTATAGAAAAATTAGTTTATTTTATGCATTATTGATACATGTAATTTTAATTATATGGATAAAGCTTTTATTTTTTTTTTAAAAAATAAAATTGTAGGTATTTCTTGAGTTCGGATTTTCTAATTCCGAATCTTCTGGGCCATGAGAGATCCTACAAGTACATTGATAAAGTGAATTAGACCCTACTTATTTAATAGGTGGAGTATAATCCACCCCACTAATGAATAGGTAGGGTCTAGAATTGATCCAAGGATCTTGGATCAGAGGATCTCTGTCCGTATTTCCTAAATATAATTCTTAATAATTATTTTTTTTGAAAAAAAATCAAACAATTATACAAAATTATTTAAACATATCATCTCCAATTAAATAATAATAAAATATATGTTATTTCAAGTATACGACATATACTATGTCAATTAAAACTAATTTTAATATTCAAAATAAATCAAAATTTTAGAATACTCTAAGACGATTAAGGTATTTAGTAATTTTGATATCAATCCTACTCTAGTAAGATTAATGTTAATAGTACAGTAAAATATTTAATTTATAGTTTACCACACATAATTTTTTGATATATTATATTTTGACTGTCAAATTAATAATAATTGGATAGAAAAATGTTAAACTATCGATTAAAGAGGCAAACTATGTGGTGAAAATACTAAAGATAAAATTAATGTCAACTGTAAATATAATATTTAAAAATTTCATCACATAATTAATAAGGAGATAGACAACATTATTAAGGTGATAGACGGTATTTTATACTACTTCACTGAACTTATACACACTCAAAAGTTGATCTAAGATATTCATTCCATAATTCTTATTCAGTAAACATACTGACAACTGACAGAGTAAATAATAAATCTTAAAGTTTTAGAATTGCACTAAGCAAAGTAATATGAAAATTATCATCCAATAATATTTTGAAATTGACCTCTAAATATGCTTAAATTGTATTTCAAATTTACTACAGACAAAACTCAAATATATAATTGAGCATTCTACTGAAGTAAAAAAATAATAATAATAACCAATCAACACGTGGTTGTTAACAAGTTAATTGCAAATGGAAAAAATGTCTAATGAATCGATTGAAAAGATCTCTAGTTGCAAAATGTGCAGTAGTTGAACAGCTTTGCTATTTGATTTTGTTGCACTTGATGAGAACGTTAGCAAAACTCTTGTACATGTGATTCTTCAGGTATTTCTCTTGTACCTTTCTCCTTCCGAGAATTCCCATTTTTTCTTTCATTGATGGGTTGCTCAGCAGATACTGAATGTTCTGGGCCAGACCTTGTATTCCTTCTCTCCCAACAGGATGGAGAAGACCGGTAACTCCATGCTCAACAATCTCCCTGGTCCCTCCTGCATAAGTTCCAAGCACCTGCACCAGAGGCCACGAGATGAACGAACTTAGATCACAAACAAAATCACAAACAAAAGGGAAACCATCTAATTGAAGATAAGCTTCCATTCTGATTGCACATTCTTGAATTTCCTAATAAATCTAATAAAGGGAATGAATGATCAATATAACTTGCTACAACTCTTCCTGATCTGAAGTTCTCAATTACAGATATAAACTAATCCATATCATTTTTTAGTCATCCGGCATGAGATTTTGGATCAGACACTCGTGGTAGCTCAACGAGATTTGCAGAAACCAACGGGAAATTAAGTCGTGTAATTTCTCATCCTTTTGCATACGTTTAGCTGGTTATACATAAACTTCCTATCGATCGTCTGATCTTGGTCTCAACTATGGACAATCTATTTTGAGGTCAGCCTAAGAGCCATGAAATTTGAAAGTCTGGAATGAATGAAGGCCTACATAGTCACGCTGCCTAATGCAAATAGTGGAACTTTTGAAAAAGTTAAAAGCAAAAAAGGCGTCAATCAAGAAGCATCAACCTATAATGATCATGAATTTAATTTAAGAATGAAGAGCTAAGGTAAACATGAGAATACCGGCAGGCCAAAAGCCATAGCTTCAATTGTAACCCTTCCAAATGTTTCTCCAAGCCCCTGTGTATGAATTACGTATTATCAGATGATTATAAAGCAATGCGAAAACTGTTATAAGGTAAAGCAAACAGCAACCTAATCATTACGGGGAATGGAAATGGTTATGATAGTCAAGCTAATGGTTAGAACATCAAAACTTCAACAAAAATTATAAACTTGGAGTCTTAACTATTTGAAGTTCACACTAACCTTTTTATTTGATGCTTAAGAAATGCCATTTATGAACTTCCTATTTTTCCCTTTCTTGTAGTCCAATAATAATGCAATTTCCTACAAAAGATCCAGGATTTTGGTGCAAGGAGCAAGCCATCCAATCTACAAGTGAGAGATGGCGATCACTAGCTCATATTAGTTTGTCTTTCTAGCCAAATCAAATAATTTTTATCCTTCTACCACCTTCAGCAAATGGTATATTCATCTTTTCTCTTTCTATATCGAACAACTTGGGTGGTTTTCTGAACTTTGTAGACTTATAACAAACTAATTGCATGGCAAAAAAACAACAATGTAATTTTCAGTGTGATAGAGAGAGACTACAAGAGATCTCAGTTTCAAGATGTAACCTTTCAAAGCTCTCCAAATCGGCTTTTAGTGCCAAGAGGAAAATTAACTTCATGAAGTACCAGAATGAAACTATTGAGTAATATTAGATATGGTGTATTCTTCAATGGTAAGGAGATAAGGTTACTGACATTCTCTCCTGAGAATGCCATGCTTGAGGAGATTATAAAATAGAGAAACGATAGCAAAGTTGAATCTTCACTAAAAAATATGTAGGCATTCTATGATTGATCTATCACTTGTATTAGTGAAATCTTTCACTATCAGGATTCATGGGTACAGACAAAGTCTTGGACTAGTTCTTAGGTCATATTAAGCAACAGCAAGATAATCCTTGGTAATGTTAAGAAACTAAGATATCAAATGAGATTAGAAAAGATGTTGACTCTATTGACAAGGTGTTTTTAGGTATAGGAAAGAAGAGCTGAGTTTCTCTTTAGGTTATATTAAGTGATGGAAGATAATCCTTGGTAAATTATTTTTAAGGTCTCAAATGAAATCATAAAAGATGTTGAGCTATATTTCTAAGTTTTTCTTGTGTAGTACAAGGAATCTCATTGCACAAGATCTCTAGGAAACAATTACCAAAATCAGAATTCAAAATGTTAGTAGTGTACAGATATCAATATGCTGCAGTAGGAATAAGTGGATTTTTTTTTTTAAAAAAAAAGGAAAAGCCAAATTCCCCCAGAACCTATAATAAAGAAAAACAGAAAAGTTGGATATTTAGAAAGAAGAATCATGTCAAATCTCAATCTCTAAAAGAGATGCTAGTGTTACCAAAACTATAGTGAAGTTCTCCCAAACAATGATGTATAAATGATAAAACAACTAATTATCTTAACAATAATAATCTAAATGAACATTCCTGTGTGCTGTAGATAAATCTTATGATGAAGGATCCCTTGTTACCTGTGCATTTATCACGTATACATCTGCTGCAGCATAGAGTGACGCAATGCGTGTAGTTGCTGGGGTCCATAATACTTGTTTCGTCAGGTTTGAATGTTGAGATAACAATTTAAGGATAGCTTTTATGTAAAGCACTTTGTTGCTCTTGGATCCAAGTGAACCTATAAGAACTTTAAGGTTCTGCTCTACTTTGTCCTTGGTTTCTGCCAGCAGATTCCTTAATTTTTGGCCATCTGCTCTGGTGATACTCTTAGAAATATCATTTCTCAAAGAAAGAACAGTGGCTGATTTTGAATGTTTTCTCCTCTTCCTAGTAGCCATACTACTAATGTTACTCTTCAGAACAATATCCTGGTTAGTTGGCATTGAGATGCTACTAGAATTAAGCTGAATATCTGTGTTTCGGTGAGCAACTTCTGGAAACTTTACCACAAGTGATTCATCTTTTGGAAATGCTTTCAAAGAAACATTATGTTCAGCCACCAAACGAGCTGATTCTAGAAACAAGCGCTGACCTTTGGTAGGGTTTATGCTACTGAGAGACATAACAAGCATGTCATTATCACTCAAGCCCATCTCTTTCCTAACAGAAGCTCTTAGCATATTCCTCTTCATAAGCATGTTTTCTGCACTAAAAGCTGGAGTGTTCAGGGAGCATGGAATACCAGCTATGAAAGCTAATTCATCGTTCACAGAGAGAGGAACTATCATTGGTTGCAATTTGAGATGAATCTTCTCTTCTTCGCACCATGATAACCACTGCTTAGATTGTGACTCAGACAAGAAAACTATCAGTTTCACTTGGCTAAGCATATCCTTTGATCGGTCAAAGTATTCTCGTCGATTCTCCATGATCCACCAAACTATTTGATTTGAGCCACCTGGGAAATGTGCCAGATATTGCTCTGCAACAAAACATCACGTATCTTTATGAGCTTAATGATTAAATGTCTCTACAAGTTCATCCAACTTTACATTTCATACATAATGCTTATGTATTTGGGATTTGGGGAAAAATAATTTCAAATCAAAGAAAAACTTCCCTGATGAAAATTGCCATATCAATTCATCTTTTAGTCGACAGACACTACAATTTTTTTTTAATCATACAACTCCTTGTGTTTCATTGTAATTTAGCGCAAGAGGAATATATTAGATGACGAGACATCAAAGAGTGATATAGAACTTAATTTTTGTCCATAAACTCTGATTATAGATTATAATTTGATAATTTCTGACCTATCCAGGATGAACAGACAGCTGATCCAGCTATAATAACATCTGCTTTCATGGCAGTCTTGAAGCTAATCTGCGCCCTGTCTTTAACTACTTTAATCCCTCTTCTATCGAGTTCTGTCAGCAGCCCACCTTTTCTGCTTAGGACTACCGCAAAGACAGTACCCCCACAACTCAGGATCTCTGATGCTAGTTCCATCATTGAAAGCGGAGCTCCTGTCATTGAAAGTTCATGAAGAACCAACACAAACGACTGTGACCGAACAATATGAGCAAATTCATTTTTCCTATCACAAGTGCCCCACATTTTCTCACCATTCCACCCCAGAATGTTGTCCTCTGCCTTACCAAATGGTCCCACAATCAATCCATATGAAGTATTTCTTCTTGGTATCATCCCTTCCTCTATCTCGCCAGTTTTATTCTCCAAAGCCATGCCCTTCAACTTGGCTGAAGCTCTTCGCAGTCTCCGTTCTGATCTCCTACTGCGCTTCTTGGTAGTATTAGCTTTTGTTGGGACCTCTTTTACTTTCTTTGTCTGAGTATCACCGATCTTAATCTTGGTAGTATTAGCTTTTGTTGGGACCTCTTTTGCTTTCTTTGTCTGAGTATCACCAATCTTAATCAATGTTAAGTTCTTTCCATTCTCTGTTACAAAATCCTGATTCCAAGTGATTGAATTTCCAGCTAATTTGCCAGAACTACCTGCCTTGCTCTGATAACCAATGAGTTCTTCCTTTCTATGGTCACCATGAGCCCACTTTGATTGCACATGGAAACCAATGTAAGCCCAAAAAATTACAAGCATCAACCATAGCACTACAAGATTGCTCCGCCAAAAAAGCCACTTGACAGAGGTGGCCTTGTTCTCCCTTCGGGTTCTACTAGAATGCAACCTTCCATTGAGAGGAGAATTCCTAGGACTAAACCTCCCTGACACAGAAGGCTTCAAATTTCCCGTCGTTCTGACTCCAAGCTTCCGCAATGATTTTAAATCCGATTTACTATTGCCTTCCTCCATTTCTACTACCCTCTTTAAACCTCATCAAATCAGGTCAGCAGTCATCTCTACCCAATTTACAGAAGAAAATCAGAACATATCTAACATAATGTCCGACAAGTCTTTAGCTCCACCAATTTTAGAAAAGCGAAAGAAAAAAAAAACCTTTTTTTGCAACTTAAGAGAAACGATTCAACGTCCAAAATTTCCTATTTTCGTCTATCAGTATGCAAGCTCTAAAATTTTGGTTTAGAGCAACTGCTTCATTGAGGCACACCCATAATCGACAAAAAGAACCAAAATTTCGGAAGGAAATATACGATAGATAGCTCAATTCATCCGGGAGCTAACTGGCAAGAGAAGGTTAGGAAGCAAACCCTAGCAATTGCGAAAAAGAATCTGCTCAAACCAACCAGAAGTTCGAACCAGCTAACTAGAAATCGATGAACAAGCGAACAGGTGACCTGCAACCGACAACAGAGACCGAAGAGGAGAATGATTAGAAGAAGGACATCAATTAGGGATCTTGTGACGCTTCTCCAACTTTGGACGCTGAGAATGGAGGTGAGAAGGAAACGGCAGGTGCAGACCGAGTGGAGAGAGAGAGAGAGTTCTATACACGAAATCAAAGTATCTCCAGTGCCCTAAAAGTGGCGTGGACCAATTGACTTATTGGTATCAGGTGGGTGCACTGAGGAGAGCTCTAAAACATGTTTTCGCGTTCTGAAAGGCCTTCGTCTGAAGTCAGTTACTTTCCGAGCAATATCTGCACGTGAGGTGCACGTCCATTAATTGGTCGCAAATAGTTGATTGTTTGTTATTTTATTTAGCACTCTCACCGGTCTAAATTTAATCTTATTTTTTTAAAAAAATATATGATAATAATTTTTAAACATAAAAAAAAAATAGAAATATTTTCTAGAATATAGAAACTTGCAGCAGACGTAAATAGCCTACTCTTCACATTTGAGGTGTACATAGAAACTGATCAAGTATTTATTTGATCATCTTAAATATATAACCTCAATTTATATAAACCTATCTCAATACAAGTTCTCATAGATATAAAACATCCCTTCCCTCCTTTATATGATAAAAAAATTATAAATCATCTTTTTTAGTAAGTTAACTTACACAGCAATTTATATTATAAAAGCCGTTAATTTATATCAAATTTTAATTGAAACAGTTATCATTTCAGGTTTCACAATGCTAGAGACGTTACTTTTAGCACAAGCATTTGTGAACTATGAAAATCATAATTTTCACCAACTTTCATAAGAAAATCAACGACACATAAAAGAGGACTCTGAAATCTTCTGATCTCCCTATCAGGTTCCATGTGTGATAAAAAAGAATCTCATAAATAGTCATACTTGAGAGTGAAGATCAGAAGGTAAGAATTCTTGTGATTACACTGCTGAATTCAAGAAGATACTCAAAAATCTCTGGCACACATTTAGGACCCCTCAGAGAGACAAGTTTGATGTTCCTAGGCTGACGGTGCACTTTCGGATCTGTCAGTGTCCATTGGCTCAGTCGCTTCTGCTGGGGGAGGTTGACTGCCCTCGTCAGACACATGCTCCCCTGAAGCATTCCCTCCATGGCTCTGTGGCTCAGAAGCTTGAGATTGATCCCCAGGTGTTGGAGTCGAAGGGGGTGTTTGCACCTTAGGTGGTGCAGGTCGCGGTTTAGTCATTATTGGTTTGCAAAACCTGCAATAAGTAAAATCCAACCAAGCAGTTATGCGATATGAGTGAAGGGTTTAATTTGTATCTAAACGCATAATTTGAGATCCGAAATAGAACACCTAGGTGCCGACTGATAACAAACCATTGTGCCAAAAACAAAACTAGATTCAGATGCTATTGAGGTATCTGTAAAACTCACCTGTCCAAGGCCTCCGTCTTTCTTTTAATATCAGCCGAAAAAAGGACCGGAGTGGCATACTTGGGCGAGGCATCCTGCAGCTGCTGTTTCTCCCTTATCCATGCTTCAGCTTCACCGCACTCACTGACAACCTGTAGAACAAATAGCACTATCTTGCATCATAATTTCTTCGACTATATCCTAAATTCCAAGTGGAACTAAAAGGAAGCACAATTTAATCAAAAACAACCAGAAATAACACACGCTGAAATCCATAACAGCAACCAATAATTTCAGCCAAGACAAATTGAAGGGAAACCCCAGAGATGCAGATCCATCACTAAAACGTACTTTGATACTCAGCTAAAACAACCGTTGGCATAGAGTAATGTACCTTCTGTTTCTCAGCTATATCAATGTGGTCAAACTTGGGATCATTTGACAAGGCTGCTCCTCTGAAGCTATTAATGCAGTAAACAAGTTGATCAATTGCAGGACCTCTTTCTGTCCACTCCTTGTATCGCTCCTCGATTGGGTTACCTTGCTGGACTCAAGACAAACGTCATCATAGTAAAGGGGTTCTTTAAACACCAATGTACAGTAAGACCTAAAGCAAATATTTTACCTTTTGAAGTTCCTCAAGTTTAGCAACATAAACACCCTTAGTTTCGTCTTCTCCGTCTTCATAGAGCCAATCCTCAACTTCCTGAAGTTTTGCAATCAGCTCATCTTTCTCTGGGGATGTGACAAATGCCTCGTACTTATCATAAAGCTGAACGTAGATTTTCTGTTAGAATCTTAATGAAAAGGAAGCAAATATATCCTACGGTAGAATTAAAAATATATATTGTTACCTTGTTTCGCATGTCATACACATATGCCTCCACAGCATTTTTCTTGTCCTTTGTTTCCTCCATCACTCTGTCTTGAAGGGCCATTTCAAATTCCTTTTCAACAGACTTCTGTAGTTCTTCAGCTGACATCCCACCATAAACCAACTCCTTTACAGGAACATTAGTTTTCTTAACCTTCTTTTTCACAGCTTCAACCTACAATACATAACCTTTATAGTTAATAAAAAAATGCAATTTATACAAAAAGATCAAAATTGAAAATGATGAAAATTTCACCTCAATATGTAAAAATGAAAAAATGTATGCTGAGTGACAGAATAATATCTCAGGTTACCAATTAAAATAAAGATCCATAATAGCACTTCTCAGAATGTGCACATGAAAACAAACACTGGAGTCCAAGAAAAAGAAAAGATGGGAGAGTATAAAAGGATTTTACTTTTGCTAGAAAACAATATTCAGGATGTCAAGGCTTGCTTTCAGTATCACATCACAAACTTCGTTATCAGCCAAATTAGTAACAAATAAAGGCAATAAAAGAAATACACAAAACAAACAACATGATTATCACCTAGTGAAACACTAACCAGATACAAACAAGCATTAGTAAACTGTATTAAAAAAACACCTCATGCACTAGTCTTTTGAACATTTTAAGCGTTAACTTAATTTTAACACCCTATATTTCATGTTTTATAAAATATAACCAAGAATGCAGGTCCAAATACCTAGCGTTAAAAAAGTTTAAATGTCATAAGCATGGATTTGAAACATATGAATTCAATAAGGTTTAATAGGGCAATGTAACCAACAAATATCTGGGAATAACAAGTATAATTCATAATTGAAGTATCTGAAACTTTTGCCCAACATTCTATCTTTAATCTCCAAGAATAGTTGAAAAAAATTGAAAAGAAAACATGAAAAGAGAGAAGACCCTTGACCAAGAATTTAAAGATGTTTCCATGTGAAAGGCAATCGGCTCACTGCATATGCATATGGAATATGCAAGAGTTTTTATGTGATATAAATTTAAAGTGTATATAGAGTGAGTCAGATAAGTCAACCCCCCACCTAGTGAGATAAGATTTGGTTGTTATTATTATTGTTGTACAAAGAGGGCCAGATAAAAATGGCTTACAATTATCCAATGCCAGTATACTGTCCATCCATTAAATTCAAAATTCAACATAGAAAATATATCTATCAATCATATAATGCAATTTACATAATATAACAATGTAGAGTATCATTTTAATTAGTAACATGTATATAATTAATACCTAAAATATTGATCATATTTTCATCAAATGTTCAAGCTAACACTTACAAGTGTGTGCTACCACATCAAAAAGTAACTTTAGTGTTTTGGAACCATAATTATTCCTCGAGATGAAATACTCTATAGGGGAAAAAATCATGTCCTTTTTTCACCTAGCATGGGTTAAGCACCCACTTGACCCACCTAGGCATCCAAACCAACCAAGGGAACCTTTTATTGCATGCGCAATGTGGTCACTTATCTAAAAGGCCTAGGCAGATGCATAGAACATTACACTACAATTGGTACAAATGAAGAGACGAAGAGTATGATAATTATGATGGTTCACTGCTAATTAAGCATTTAAGAAAGTATCAATATTAAACATAAAACTTTGAAGTGATATTGCATAAATGACTCTAATGCGACAATGGCATGCAATTGTGGAAGTTCAGAGACACAACAGAAACATATAAGTATAGGCACCTATATGAAATATATCTTATAGTTTGGGTCCATTTATGTGATAAACTGTTTACATTATTATCCATTTTACTCGCAATGGGCCAATTATTCTATTTATATTGTTAAAATATATATTACATTATAGTCCTTTTCTCTCCTTACTGAAGAACCTCTGTCAATCATTTGCTTCCACAGCAACATCAAAGCACAACAAGAATCTCAAGCCAGAAGTCAGGACCTAAACTCACTTTCGGGGGCAATGCCTCCTACATCCCCAAGATCCTACAAGTCTCTTTCTCTTTGGATCCGCTGATGCCTTCCTATATACATATCTCATCATTCTGTCCATTTTCAATAGAACGTAGATATATCCACACTATCTTCTAGGGCTTCCCTTCGAAAACACAATATATATATATATAAACATTGCTCAACTTGGTCATCCACTAAATTTAGAATAACTTTAAGCACTGCAACTTAGACTCAACTTACAAGTTCAAATATAAGTTTTGGGGAAACATGGAATGTTGAACACGAGTCAATCTGTGACAAATGCCAGGATGATATTTAAAAAGAAGCATAAAAGGACGTTGCACAGTTTGATAAAGATAAATGATGCCTATATAACCATGTTTCTTAATAGTAAAGCACCAATACAATAAAGAGCTCAAATTACCAGCATCAGATTTGACAGAACAAGGAGAGACAGATAAAATAGGTACCCTAGATCTTAATTAATCTATAAGTGGTAACTTGATCATTTTCAGAATCAAACTAGAATTTGAAGAATAAAAAACTCCAGGCCATGTTACTGATTGCTAAATCAAAGCTCAAAGATTTTAAGCTTAAGTGTCAAACTAATATCAGAAGAAATTTTTTTTAACATGTTAGGGAGGAAAAGAACATTCAAGCAGGAAAAAAAATCAAGGCCCAATTAGGAAGTGAAATCTTAGGTCAACATAACCACACAGAAAATAAGTACTAAATTAGGAACCTTATTATCAGTTTCCATTTGTGGAGGCCTTTGCTCAGACTCTGGCACTCCGTTATCAACGCCTCCAGAAGTCTTCACATCCTCCATGTTGACATCAGTTTCTGTTTTAGAGGAATCATTTGCTGCTTCATCTGTGTCCATTTTTACAGATTCCTTTGGTGGTTGCTCTGCAGCTGAGACTGGGACTTCAACTTCCTCCTCCAACATCTGTAGAACCATGATTAGTCATGGCAAAAGATAGGTAAATAGAACAACAATACAATTGCTCACTTCGAGTACTTACCATAGCTGAATCGATAGAAATGATTCCATGAAGATTCAAGCGAACTTTTACTTTCAACCTAGCCCGCTCACCAGTGTTAGATTGGAATGGTCCAATCTGCAAGGAATATTAGAATTGTCAAAAAGAAGCAAAGCTTAAAGATTTGGCAAACATTCACACAATGTTAAGCCACAATCACATGAGAAGGATGTAGAAGTAAAGACTCAAAATTCTCATCCATTGCTGAATTGCATCCACACACAAAAATATAAATGCTTGTTTGTGATACTTTTCAAAGAAAATGATTACCGTATAACTGCTGATCTTAGCTGCACCATGCACATCACCTGCATCTGCATATACAGCATCGACACCGAATGTAGCATGCCTATAGAATGTAAGAGATTTGACACTGGGAAGTAAATTTCCTTTCGGAAACACCACTGTAGTCTGTTGATTTTCAGCTCCATTCTGAGAGTCAAGAGCAGATCCTTTCCAAGAAAATGCAATTGAGAAAGGGAAACTCTCATGAATCTGAAAGCAAAGAAAAAGTTACAATGTTAGTAAAGTATGCAGCAAAAAGAACAATGCCTTGATGTAAACATGTAATCCAGAGCCATTCACAACTAAGGAAAGTTATCAAGAAAAGTTCGATGTCATAACTTGGTAAAGTTAAGGTACCTAGGCAAGCCGAACCAATGACATCATTATATTAAAGAAAGTACTCAAACTAGAATCTTAATGAACAAATAATAGAAGAACCAATTACTAAGATAATTGTGAACTGCAACAGATTAATACATTTAAACCTTAAATGTATACATTTAATCCATTTAAGAATAAAGAATTATCCTTAAATGGAAATTGAAATCACATATTAAACCTGCAAGTAAGAATGAAAAATGAATTAGGAAATGAATGCAATTGTCCTATCACAGCAAAGAATAAAAACAATTAGTTTCATGTGTCAAATGATGAAACACATGATAAAATGAGACAGACAGGTATCCTAATGTGAGATATTTGAACAAATCTTACAAAAGTTTGTAAATCATACTACGGAGTTAAATGTCCAATTTCAACACAGTAACTTCTGAAAGAACAGCTAATACAAAGTAAACCATTTACAGAAGCTAGTGCACCATAAAAACATACCAAGCAAGTGCAATAGCTTGGCACGTAACAACCATTTTATAAGACATTGTCCACCACACTGCCATCTGGAATTTCCCATCATTTCCATGGTAAATCAACAGACACAGGCAAAACAACATAAAAAAAAATAAACAAGCCAGTGCCCAATACATTTAGCCATCAAAAAGGAAAATGAAGTACAGAAACTCTGCTAACGTAATAGCAAAATATCATTATAAAGCAAAATCAAGATTGAAATATCTAATACCTGAAATTCTCGCACTTTGAAAGTGGGACTTAGTATAGCACATTGAAGGGCACAACCACGGGCCACACACTCACTTGCATTCATGGTACGCCTAGGCTCTTTGCCAAAGAACTCTGTCAAAATTTTGATAATAGCTGGAACACGGGACCCTGATCCGACAACTTCAACTGAGTGAATATTCTCCACAGTCAGCCCAGCTTCGGCAAGTGCTTTCTCTAATGGCCCTTTGACACGCTCCAAGATGGGAATGCTGATCTGCTCAAACTCTTCTCTCTTAATAAAGCCTTTCACATCCTTCTCATCCATTAGACACTCAATGTTCAATGGAGCCACAGGGTTTGCACTAAGAACCTTCTTTAGCTTCTCACATGCTGCTCGGAGCCTGATACAAGCCCTAGCATTTTGATACACATCTATCTTGTACTCATCTCTGAACTTAGTGGCAAAGTAATTAAAAATAACTTCATCGAAATCTCTCCCACCAAGAGACCGATCATATGAATGAGACAATATTTTTAGCTGCCCCTTCTTGTAACCAGCAATACAAACTTGCATGCTTGCATGTCCAACATCAACAAAAGCCACATTAAGCTGATCATTCTCTGGTAAGTCTGTCTTATAGATACCATAAGCCAGTGCAGTGGCAGTGGTCTCATGGAACAAGCGGAGAGGATGCAAACCAGCAATTGTAGCAGCATCTAACATCTCTCTCCTCTGAAGATCACTGAAGTAAACTGGAATTCCAATGCAACAATCAACAACTGCTGCATTTAGATTCTTCTCTGCAATACTCTTCAGATTGGATAGAACCATGGCAAGGATCTGGGTCGGAGTAAATGCCCTCAGTTCACCAAGGTAGTTTGCATGGACCAGTGGAAACCCATCGGGCCCTTCAGTCACCTTAAACGGAAAGGACTGAATATCCTTCTGTACCTCAGGATCTGAAAATTTCAGACCCAGAAGACGCTTGATCTGCGATATTGAGTTCTTAGGGTTCATCGTTGAAGACGCAGCACCAGCAGTCCCAATAAAGCGCTGCTTCTCGCCAAAGCAGACAACAGCAGGAGTCTCACGCTTTGATTCATCGTTCAGAACCACATCGATGCCACGCTGCCTTGCTACCGCAACAATGCCGCTCTCATTGCCGACGTCAAATCCAACAACGCTCATTTTAATATATATTATGCAATCTCGAGACCGAAACTAAAAGGTGATCTGTCAGTTAGCAAATCAAAGAACCAATTTTTAGTAAGATGGATATTGTAAAACCAAAAGCAAAAAATCACACTTCGTCCAGAAAAAACACGAAAAGATCTTATTATAGTAACACTGAACTACTGCTCTGGAAATCTAACTACAAGATCGGCCAAACTGAGCGCTCCACTGATTTAATTTCTGGCTAAGAGCAAAAACAGAACGAACGAAAGCACCAACCAAGGAAAACAAAGGAAAGATCTATTGAAAACGAGTTAAAAGCTTAACTGAAAATGATAAAAAATACGAAGAATCTAGGGTATGGAGTGGGTTCCGATCGTACCTCGACGAATCGCCGATCGATATTTTACCAATTTGTCGTCGTCGCTGTTGGAGCTGTTAGGTTTCCCTTGCGCAAGGAAGGGGAAGAGGGGGGCAACATAAAGCGCCCCCTGAGACCATGGTGCTTCTTCTAGAACCATCGGCTCGGAGGGACTTTGAGATCGGCGGTTCAGATGAACAGAACTGATCTTAGCCGTCGATCGGGACACGCCCCCCTTGACTGGCGGCGGGTATACGAGTCGCCAATGCTTCGCCGGTCGGACCGAAAGGACCACACGGTTCGAGAAGGTTCGGGTGGTTGATCGAAGCGCCAGCTCTTCCTATAGTTCTCATTTAACTCTTTATGGTAAATTTTAACGGGGGCAGATCCGGTAAATTTCATCCTATCTGTACAGGTACTGTCCTAACCTCTCACAATAAGATGGTGGGACCCACTACTTAAATGTAGGTTCCATCATCTAAATATGAGAAGTTGGGACAGTGCCTGTACAGATAGGATCGAATTAACCGACAGATCCTCTGTTTCCAAAAAACTAAGTGGACTAATCATTTATAATTATTATCAGATCACGATGATATAATTTCTTTTAAGATTTATCATCCCTCTTAAATTATAGCACGAGTCAGAATGAATAATCGAAGATTATTTAAAAATCGATAAGTGGTCAGATAATCTGATATTGAGCAGGAGTAGTCTTCGAATGATTTTTGATTATTCATCTTAATTCAAATTATAATCGGAAGGAGAAAATTTAGGAGAAATCATAATTAATTATGACCGAATTATAACTATATTCCAATTATAATTATAAGGGGTCTATCCCTGATATTTTTTAAAACAAAAAATCTGGACTCAATTTTAATGTTTATTATTATCATCAAAAGTGCATTCTTTTCTAAAATACTATTTCAGTGCTGTTTATCAAACAATTATAATTAAAATTGCTTAAATGTTAATTAAATTACTTAAAATTAATCAAATATTATTAAATTAATTTTGATTAAACTGTCATAATATAAAGAAGTTAATTAAAATAATTAAAGTTGCACAAGTTAATTATTAAATTTTCACTGTTCTCTAGAACGATAGGACCTAAATATCATTTCCAAACAACGGAACAAAACTCAAAGAGATGCACAAGAACCGTAAAAATAAACATTGAGCCAAATTTCCTTGCAACCCATCAGGTTTCAACGTGCCTTCAACAGTGGCAAATGCAGATAAGCAAGTGAAGATACACACTCTACATTTCCTACATTTCCGCGGCGAAGGATTTGCCGCAGCCACAAGTTTGTGTTGCGTTAGGGTTCTTAAATGAAAAGCCACCACCTATGAGTGCATCGCTGAAATCTAACTGCATCCCGTATACGAAGAGTAAGCTCTTGGGATCGCATACTGCATCATCAAGCAACACGAGAGACAATCGTTAGTTCGAGTTTATATCACATAACCAAATTATGATTTGATCTGTTTGAGTCTCAAGTAACAATGAGAATTAAGACCTTCAAGGACTAAAATGCAGAAAGAACGTACCGATCACAAAGCCATTGTATTCTATGATTGAGTCATCAGACCGTGCATTAGCTCGGTTTTCGAACTCCATAGTGTAGGACATGCCAGAACATCCACCTTGCCTCACTCCAATTCTCAAGCACAGATCTTCTTTGCGTTCAGATCTCATTTGATTCAAATGGTTTAATGCTTTATCAGTTAATGAAATTGCAGGAGCAACGCTACCAGACTGTGGAACAGCTGCAAATTTTTGAAATTAAAACTTAGGCAACATAAAGAATATAGGTAAAAGAAAACACCATTGTTTATTTATCGCATAGGCATCTGAAATCCATTAGTGGAAAGGGCAGAGCAGCACCGAGTACAAAACAATACTATGGGCTTGAACTGATAATGTGACGAACAAATTCAACTCAGGAAATTACCACCTGATTAATCAGATGCTTGCACGAAAAGAGAAAATTGTGTTGCAATCAGGTCCATTTGAGTTAAATTAAAATTCTTTGATACAAATCAGCAACTCATCATATAGCATGTGAACATCTTCTTTTACCTAATTAGTGAGGCAAGATGCATTTAGAGAACATTGTATACCAGTAAAAAATAATAAAAATACAAATGTTCAAATGAAATAAGGGAGTGAGTTTGCAAGGCTATATGATGCTGAGGTTAGAGAACAGTTTTCCTTCAAATTATTAGATATGAAAAAGGTATTTACAAGTTTACTCCGCACTGTAGTAACTAGAAAGAAACTAGAAGAAAGGTTGCAGAGTCAGGAAGGTTCGCTGTTTTCTGCATAATTTGGATCAAAATTGTATCATCACAAATTATTATAGTGGAAAACATATGTGGAATCAATAACAACTTTATCAATACTAGGAATTTTAAATATTCTTTTGATGAGATTACATTATATGCATCCACATACGCACTCCTCGTTGATGCAACTATATGGCACATAGCAACACTTTTTACAGCCTTATGGATTCTTAGAAAGATGGGAAGATTTTTGAAGGATATTCTGATATTAAGGTCCCCAAGTTTGGAAAAATAAAAGAACACAACGATATCTTTGCCGGGGAAGAGAGAGGCCTATGTATGAACAGGTGAACCACAGTGACAGATAGGCAACACACCCACAAAGGTTGTTAATGCCTGAATCTACACATAGATCTGACCTGCTTTTGACTAGAAGTTACCAACCATTGGGAATTAGATATCACATCGCGCCAAAATGATCATGTACTAGTATTATTCTACAAGCCAACCCTCAATTAATGATTACCTGAGACTAAGTTAAGAGCAGGATAGATGAATGTAATAATAATCCTCCAAGGCAAAATTGATAATATATATATACACGAATTGGAAAGTTTAACTAGATTCTTAAGTCATTGTTGTCAAAACATGCTCAAGAAAGCAACTAGAAACTAAAACAAGCAAAGTATCACCTGAGTGCTGAGCATAAGAGCAATCATGAAGCATTAGATTGATATAGCAAAGTATCACCTGAGTGCTGAGCATAAGAGCAATCATGAAGCATTAGATTGATATAGCTTCTTAACTCTTGAAAGAAAAAGTTAGTCATAAGCCACCATCACAAGAATATGATACTATATCACTAGGGTACAGCATAGCCAAAGTAGCTAACTTAGTAATTTGTCTTTAACACCCATCTGAAACTGTTGAGTTTAAGATGAAATTGTTCTCAAAATGTTAGGATGACATGCAAAACATGGACAATGTTCCCAACAGGGGATTTTTAAAGTGAGCAGCTTCTACCATCATACCAACAAAACAACTAGGAAAAAGCTATTCACAACATGATAACCGTTTTCTTCTCTTTTTCACGTGCTTCTCCTTTAATTAGCTATCGTACTTTAGCTTCCGTATCTTAAAATTCCTACTGACCTCGAAAAAAACAAAAGCTCTCAATCCTAAAGAGGTACCAACTGAGTCAATCAGAAAGCTATTTGATGCACAACAAATTTTTATCTCATATCAACGGAGGCATAATCAAGCTACGATTTGAAAAGAGACAAAGATGCAGTCAAGCTAGGATTTTCAACTAAAGTAAATTGTCGAAGAATGACGAAAAGAAAACCAGTCGTATGAGGAGATGAGCAAAAGGGGCAAACATGTATAGCACAAGGGATCAAATTATTAGTTGCCATAGAAACCATAAAAATGAGAGGGATTCTAGGACAAATACCTGAAGCAAGCGACGATCGACAGACCAAGCTCCGGCGACGGAAATAGCGGGGAAACCTAACAGAAGACCGATGAGCGGTCGCAGTTCGAGGTTCTCCGCCGCGCAATCGGAATAAGAGCTTGCTCGAGACTCCGGAGGAGAGCGCCATCGAGAGCGAAAGAGATACCGAGAGAGAGAGAAAGAGAGAGAACAGGCGACGGTCTTCCTCTTCTCCTTCGTCTTTCCCAGCGATTTCGGAGAGACGACGTACCACGCACGCACCCAATTGGTCCGCCTTGTGGGCCCCGCCTCTGGACCCACTATTGCCTTGAGATTTCTTGAGAGTTCCGACGTTCATTTTTCTTTCCATTTTTTTTTACCAAAAAAATGAAATAGTTGTAACTTTATGGTAAATATATAAGAACTCATAAAACTTCGAACTATTAAATACTTTTAAGTAAGTGCACAAAATGTCTTACATTCATTCCTAATTTATGCTAATGACAGTAGACAATTTCTGTTCAAATTAATCAGCTTGTAAAAGCTGATTATCTGAATTACTTTAAAAAAAAAAATCTGCTCTCAACTCTTGTTTTTTTCAACTTAGGCTTGAACACATGAATTGACATTGACAAATGACAAGTACAATCATCAATCAAAACCCTAAATCCTTAAACCCCTCTTAATTAGTCAGCCTACGAACTCTGATTGGGAGACCTTTGTAGAAGTCAACGAAGGGCACCGTCATGGGACAGTCAGGTTCAGCCACAGCCCAGTCATAGTTCCTGACGAGGTGGTGCAGGAACACTGCCATCTCCAACCTCGCAATCTCTGCCCCGGGGCAGTACCTTGCTCCCCCACCAAACGGCATGAACTCACTGCTGCTCCTCTTCTTCAGCCCACAAGAAGACCCCTGAAACCACACAACACAACTCGACATGCAATATCAGTCCAAATCCACCCACCTCAAATGAACAGACACAGTCTCAAAGCACTCACAATTAGCCACCTCCATGGATCGAACCGCTGAGGGTCTTCGAACAGCTCGGGGTCCAAGTGCACAGCACTGAAGTGGGCAACGAAATGGTATCCCTTTGGAATCAGAAAACCTGAAAAAGGCTTTGCAGGACTAAGTTAATTTCATTTTTGTTGTTCAGTGTTTTGCTTTTTCACCTTTGAAGTGGATGTCTGTAGACAACTTCCTCTGGATGTGGCTGACAATGTTCCCAAGCCTTAATGTCTCACTGATAACCTAAACAACAACATCTCCGAGCCTTAACTCCACTGCTCTGAAAACGACAAGTACTGTGGCTTCCTAGTGAACTTACAGATTGAGTGAAGTTCATTGATTTGTAGTCCTCGTAGGTCAGTTTACTCCCTCCGCTTTGTTGCTTTGATGTGATCACACCAGCAAATTCTTCCTAATGGAATTCAGACACACACTAAAACTATCAAAATAAGTTTGATTTTTGCCTAATTTTTTTTTAAGCTTGTTTTGTTTGGCTACCTTCAGTTCTGCAATGGCTTTTGGGCAGTTGTCAAGGAAATAGATCATCAAGCAGATGGCCCTGGAGGAAGTATCATGAGCTGCAAAAAGAGTATGCAGCATCATGTCGCCAATCTTCTCAAGAGAGTAGTCTGTGTTCCTGATCACCCAACCAAGGAAATCATCCTTCTTCTTCGATCCTCCTTTGTCGTCGCAGGCTATTCTCCTCTCCTCTGTCTCTTGGTACAGAATTTCAAGGAGAATTCTCCTCGACTTTCTCATGATATCGAAGAGCGAGAAATTCAGAACATTTCAACCATAAAGGGCGTATGTTGAGTTTAGTGCCTACCTTTAGACCCTTCCAATATCTTGTACCGGGTATTTTGAGTGGAAAAGATACAAGGCCTCTTGTGAATGTGTTGTATTCTTTTAGCAGCCTCTCGATAAGCGGATCCTCCGGTTCGATGCTCAGGATGTTCTTCACCATGATGTAAAACGAGAACTGAAAATTTTCGAAGCAAAGTGAATTGGAAGCTTTCTCGTGTCGATATCGAACTTGTGTAACATGATTGTTTACCTTGGTTGCTTCATCCAAAGAAGATATTAAAGTGTCATCCTTCCATGAACTCATAACGAAAGAAGCCATATACTCCATATCTTGCAAGAACAAGTTTCGAATCCTCTCAGTGCTCAAGAATTCAACGATGTTCGATCTCATATGCTTGAGTGCATCTCCAACCAAGAAGGATATCGATGATTTCCCGGCAATATCTGAAAAAGATTTAGGCCAACCCGGCTCAAACATCTTTGTATCATTCTTGAACATAAACCGATTCAACTCAGGCTCAGCCGACACGACTATGGGTCTCCCAAAGAGGTTGGACACAAATATCTTCCCGAATCTACAACCGAATTCACTTCAGAATCTAGCGAAGATCGAAAAATTAATAGCAAAGCTACTACAAACCTTGCCATATGTTGCTCCATGAAATCCCCGACCGTGGTTGACAAAGAAGGCTTCATGAACATGAGAGTTTCTCCAACGATAGGCCAACCCATGTCTCCGGGTGGAATATTACCGGGCTTTGGCTTTGAGTTTCTCCGAGAAGCTTGGAAGACGAGGAGGAAAATAATTGATGCGGCAATGAGCACAAGTAGTGCCTCCATTGTGAACATGTTGGTGAATGATTGAATTGCTTAAGGAGGCATTTATATGCGAGTATTTCTATCGACCAGTCGTGCCAATAAGGCAGAGTTTATTATTAGTATTTTGCTTCTTAGATGATTCCAAGAATTGGAGAAGCCTTCAAAAAGCATCTTAGTTTTTAGATCAATCATAGATAACATTCTAAATTTCTTTAGCAAAATGTGTTGACAGAAATAAACAAAAAGAGGGAGAGAAAAAAATGGCCTTAATATTTATGAACAATATATCGTTATAATGGCCGATTTGCTCAAGAATGATGATGCGGTGATAAAGAAGAGTCTATCTGACATGAGTCAATTACGACAGTGTAGGTCAAAATCAAAGCGGTCAACGTCAGGGCTTAAGTAAGCCTCGGGTGCACCCGAGTGGGAAGCGATTCATCAGCCAATCGGAAGAATCATTGTCCAGTCAACCATCTTAGTAAACCAGTGTAGTCAACTCGGGCGACAGGAGAGCAAGCTAAGTGGGCCAGGACCTCAAGCCGAGCGGGCTACCCGTCCGACTCCTGATATGGCGTTGGCATTGTACATAAAATGAACCGATAAAATAATAAAAGAGAAAAAGACAGATAATTAATAAGGGAAAGAGAAAATAAAGGAAAACACTCTCTCTATCATTAAATGAGAAGAAGTCAAGACAAATATGTCTTCCGTCGATAATTAATATAATTAAACAGAGGAAGATAGAGGGTCAGAAAGGTATAAAAGAGTATGTCAAGTATGAAGAAAGGCAAACTGAATCTCTGTCCTTAGTACTTTCACTTTCTCTTCTTCTTATATTCCTAACTTGAACGTCGGAGGGCCAACGCCAAGGACCTCTTCCCTTGTTTTGGTTTTGTTTTGCGAAAAGGAGCGAGGTCTTCATCCAGTCAGCGGAACTACCACCTCCCCGACTTTCCAACTTCACGCCATCAAACAGGATCAAATGGCTTTACAAGGAACTCATATCGACAAAGGGGCCGACACTTGTACGACAAATTAAACTGAAAACAACACATGTAAATGCAAACCTAAGCTAATCCGCCCTGTCCACGAAACTTTTCTTCAATACAAGCATATATAGATATTATACACAATGTAGCAAAAGAAAACTCGAGAGCCAAAAATATTACAAAGCAACAAAGGCCAGGTCGAGCGAAGATGAAGATCTTGAATCATTTGTATCTGTTGTGCTAAAGGATGTCCACATATCTCCACAATGGCATGATATTGTCCACTTTGGGCCTAAGCCCTCATGACTCTGCTCTTGGGCTCTACCCAAAATGCCTCGTACCAATAGAAATATCATGCATCCTTTTAACCCCATGGTCTTTACCAAATCTTTCCAATGTGGGACTTTGATTGAACCCCAACAATTCTCCCCTCAAACGAAGGACCACAATTACTCTCATGGTCCGGGCCTTCCCGAGAGCATCTGGTCACCCTGACCTGCTCTGAGCCTCCCCGCAAGCATCCGCACCCGGTCATCTTGACCTACTCCGGGCCTCCCCGTGAGCATTCGGTCACCTTGACCTGCTTCAGGCCTTCCCGCAAGCATCCAGTCATCCTGACCTGCTCCGAGCCTCCCTGCGAGTATCCGGTCACCTTGACCTGCTTTGGTCCTCCATGCGAGCATCTGGTCACCCTGACATACTTGCTTCCGCACAAGTATCGTATCGTTTCATAAAGCTTGATTTTATTTCCCCCCTAATATAAACTCCAAACCTTCTAATAGGGGTCTGATCAAAAAAATTAAATAAGATCAATTTTAAAAGTCCCCTTCTATAGGGTGGAAAAGAAAAGTTGTGCACTGTTCCGTTCCAACTGGCACAGAGCAATACCTTCTTATAAATAGGATATAAATACGTTTTGACACCAGATATACCTTATCCCCAGTCAGAACTTCACAGGGAACGTGATTTCAGGTGAATCCAAGTAGGGGAGGGCCATCAGTGGGTTTTGGTCAAAACCCACTGATGGACCTAGACACCTCTTATTAGATCCATTTCAGTTTGAGTGGTAATATGGAGTTGCAAGGACTCCAAATCTACTGGAAAATCCTTATTTAAAGCTCTATAGGTGCTGGGAAAAGAATAAAATATAATCAACCTCCGTTGGGCCTGATATGCTTCAATATCAGGCCTGATATGAGTGCATATCAGGCCCAACGTGGGCTTGGTATCATATCGTTTCATAAAGTTTGATTCTATCTCCCCCTAATATAAACTCTAAACATTCTAACAGTGGCCTGATAAAAAAAATAAAATAATATCAATTTTAAAAGTCCCCTTCCATAGGGTCGAAAAGAAAAGTTGTGCACTGTTCCGTGCCAACTGGCACGGAGCTATACCTTCTTAAAAATGGGGTATAAATATATTTTGACACCAGATATACCTTATCCCCAGTCAGACCTTCACAGGGAACGTGATTTTAGGTAAATTCAAGTAGGGGAGGGTCATCAGTGAGTTTTGGTCAAAACCCACTGATAGACCTAGACACCTCTGATTCGACCCATTTCAGTTCGAGTGGTAATCTGGAATTGCAAGGACTCCAAATCTGCTGGAAAATCCTTATTTAAAGCTTTATAGGTGCTGGGAAAAAAATAAAATATAATCAGCCTCCGTTAGGCCTGATATGCTTGAATATCAGGCCCAATGTGGGACTGATATGAGTGCATATCAGGCCCAACGTGGGCATGGTATCGTATCGTTTCATAAAGCTTGAATCTATCTCCCCCTAATATAAACTCCAAACATTCTAACAGGGGCCTGATCAAAAAAATTAAATAAGATCAATTTTAAAAGTCCCCTTCAGAAAAGTTGTGCACTGTTCCGTGCCAATTGGCACGAAGCAATACCTTCTTATAAATGGGGTATAAATACGTTTTGACACCAGATATACCTTATCCCCAGTCAGAACTTCACAGGGAACGTGATTTCAGGTAAATCCAAGTAGGGGAGGGTCATCAGTGGGTTTTGGTCAAAACCCACTGATGGACCTAGACACCTCTGATTCGGCCCATTTCAGTTCGAATGGTAATCTGGAGTTGCTAGGACTCCAAATATGCTGAAAAATCCTTATTTAAAGCTCTATAGGTGCTGGGAAAAAAATAAAATATAATCAGCCTCCGTTGGGCCTGATATACTTCAATATCAGGCCCAACGTGGGTCTGCTATGAGTGCATATCAAGCCCAACGTGGGCCTGGTATCGTATCGTTTCATAAAGCTTGAATCTATCTCCCCCTAATATAAACTCCAAACATTCTAACAGCGGGCTGATCAAAAAAATTAAATAAGATCAATTTTAAAAGTCCCCTTCAGAAAAGTTGTGCACTGTTCCGTGCTAACTGACACGGAGCAATGCCTTCTTATAAATGGGGTATAAATACGTTTTGACACCAGATATACCTTATCCCCAGTCAGAACTTCACAGGGAAAGTGATTTCAGGTAAATCCAAGTAGGGGAGGACCATCAGTGGGTTTTGGTCAAAACCCACTGATGGACCTAGACACCTCTGATTCGACCCATTTCAGTTCGAGTGGTAATCTGGAGTTGCTAGGACTCCAAATATGCTGGAAAATCCTTATTTAAAGCTCTATAGGTGCTGGGAATAAAATAAAATATAATCAGCCTCCGTTGGGCCTGATATACTTCAATATCAGGCCCAACGTGGGCCTGATATGAGTGCATATCAGGCCCAACGTGGGCCTGGTATCGTATCGTTTCATAAAGCTTGAATCTATCTCCCCCTAATATAAACTCCAAACATTCTAACAGGGGCCTGATCAAAAAAATTAAATAAGATCAATTTTAAAAGTCTCCTTCAGAAAAGTTGTGCACTGTTCTGTGCCAACTGGTATCATAGATATCAGGCCCCTTTTGAAGGATATACTTCTTGTAAACTAGGACCACCACTGATTAAACCCTAAACCAAAAATAAATAATATTTAGCCAAACTTAACTATCAATGTCAGAAACTAACATGACTTAAATCGATTAAGTCTTCTATTACATCATAATTCAGGTGTTGTTGAATATTATTCCCCACACAACCAAAATAAATCATAACAACACTTTTTGCCGCCACCCTTCCCACCAATACTGTTATTTTTATTTACCATCAATACCCTAATTTACAGTAAGAAAAATCAATACATACATGTCTAAATCTTTAAATGTGTGCTTCTACTAATTTCCTCTTGCAAGAAGTTTGTCCTTCTCGACTGACGTTCTTAACTTAATTTGTCCTTGGTCTCCTCTAGAAACTCTTACGCCATTATGCCATAAACCTAACTGGTCTATTGCAATCCCGCTAACCAGCACGAGCAGTAATGACAAGCGCAGGGTTTATATTTCTTTCAAGTTTATAACACCACGCAGAGGGATGGAGGGAGAGAGACGGTGAGAAGACGTGCATCCGAACCACAAATTATTTTTCAATTCTAATTTCGGCTTGGATGCTTGGAAAAATGTGTTTGAAAAAGGTGGTTGCCAGGTTAGCTAGAGGGGTAATCTGGGAATAGATTTTGATAAACTGCGTCTTTTGGTAAATACAAAACCGTGATGCGCCTTTTGGTAAATACATTAAACCTAGTACGCCTTTTGGTAAATTACCGTAAAAAAATTCTTATCGGCCATCACATAACATCACAGTTCACATCCAGCAGTCCCAATGGATTGAAATCCAAAGTAAATTTCTGGCACTCCTTATATGTCAAATTCTTGATGCACGACGAGGAGTCCCAAAATATATTTACCATTGTAGCAAGTTCTATCTTTCAAAATATATTTATCATTCAAAAAAAGATGATTCGTTCGCTCCTAGTGATCTCGTCATCCTGTTCGTATATTAATATGAAAGAGATAAATCACAGATAATTACTGGCTATTAGTACAAGTAGTCAAGATATAGAAAAAGATATGATCGGATATATCAAATTTTAACCCTAAAATCTCATATAATAATATCCTATATCTTAACTACTATACCACCCCACCCTAAAGAAATAAAAACAAAAAACAAAAAAGAATTACCAGCACCCTGACTGGGGCGCCAATACCTTTAAAGGATTATTTAAGTGCATACAATTGTCTTCCATGTATCCTAAGAAACCATATCTCCTTTATCTTCCATAGGCTTCCACCACATGAATTGGCATTCATGTCGTCAATTAGTCACACTACGAACTCTGATTGGTAGACCTTTATAGAAGTCAACGTAGGGCACCTTCATGGGGCGGTCAGGTTCAGCCACAGCCCAGTCATAGTTCCTGACGAGGTGGTGCAGGAAGACTGCCATCTCCAGCCTCGCAATCTCTGCCCCAGGGCAGTGCCGTGCTCCCCCACCAAACGGCATGAACTCACTGCTGCTCCTCCTCTTCAGCCCACAAGAAGACCCCTGAAACCACACAACACGACTCAACATGCAATTTCAGTCCAAATCCACCAACCTCAAATGAACAGACACAGTTCGCAAAGCACTCACAATTAGCCACCTCCATGGATCGAACCGGTGAGGGTCTTCGAACAGCTCCGGGTCCAAGTGCACGGCACTGAAGTGGGCAGCGAAATGGTATCCCTTTGGAATCAGAAAACCTGAAAAAGGCTTTGCAGGACTAAGTTAATTTCATTTTCACTTTTATTGTTCAGTGTTTTGTTTATTCACCTTTGAAGTGGATGTCTGTGGACACCTTCCTCTGGATGTGGCTGACAATGTTTCCGAGCCTTAATGTCTCACTGATAACCTAAACAATAACATCTCCGAGCCTTATCTCTCCACTGCTTTGAATACGACAAGTACTATGTGGCTTCTAAGTGAACTTACAGACTGAGTGAAGTTCATTGATTTGTAGTCCTCGTAGGTCAGTTTACTCCCTCCGCTTTGTTGCTTTGATGTGATCACACCAGCAAATTCTTCCTAATGGAATTAAGGCACACACTAAAACTATCAAAATAAGTTTGATTTTTGCGTTTTTTTTTTAAGCTTGTTTTGTTTGGCTACCTTCAGTTCTGCAATGGCTTTTGGGCAGTTGTCAAGGAAATAGATCATCAAGCAGATGGCTCTGGAGGAAGTATCATGAGCTGCAAAAAGAGTATGCAGCATCATGTCGCCAATCTTCTCAACAGAGTAGTCTGTGTTCTTGATCACCCAACCAAGGAAGTCATCCTTCTTCTTTGATCCTCCTTTGTCGCCGCTCGCTATTCTCCTCTCTTCTATCTCTTGGAATAGAATTTCAAGGAGAATTCTCCTCGACTTTCTCAGAGCAAGAAATTTAGAACATTTCAACCACAAAGGGAGTCAAATTCATGTAGTTGAAGCCACAAAGTTTATCATAATTGTCGTTGGTAGTTCGATAAGTATGTTGAGTAATTTAGTGCCTACCTTTAGACCCTTCCAATATCTTGTACCGGGTATTTTGAGTGGAAAAGAAACAAGGCCTCTTGTGAATGTGTTGTACTCTTTTCGCAATCTCTCGATCAGATGATCCTCTGGTCCGATGCTCAAGATGTTCTTCACCATGATGTAAAACGAAAACTGAAAATTTTCAAAGCAAAGCGGAGCTTTCTTGTGTATTCATGATGTAAAAAAATGAATCAAACTTGTGTAACGTGATTGATTACCTTGGTCGCTTCATCCAAAGAAGATATTGTAGTGCCGTCCTTCCATGAACTCATAATGAAGGAAGCCATGTTCTCCATATCTTGCAAGAATAAGTTTCGAATCTTCTCAGTGCTCAAGAATTCAACAATGATCGATCTCATATGCTTGTGTGCATCTCCAACCAAGAAAGATATGGATGATTTCCCGACAATTTCTAAAAAAGATTTAGGCCAGCCCGGCTCAAACATCTTTGTATCATTCTTGAACAGAAACTGATTCAACTCAGGCTCAGCCGACACGACTATGGGTTTGCCAAAGAGGTTGGACACAAATATCTTCCCGAATCTACAACCGAATTCACTTCAGAATCTAGCAAAGATCGAAAATTTAATAGCAAAGCTACTACAAACCTTGCCATATGTTGCTCCATGAAATCCCCAACAGTGGTTGACAAAGAAGGCTTCATGAACATGAGAGTTTCTCCGACAAAAGGCCAACCCATGTCTCCGGGCGGAATATTACTGGGCTTTGGCTTTGAGTTTCTCCGAGAAGTTTGGAAGACGAGGAGGAAAAGAATTGATGCAGCAATGAGCACAAGTAGTGCCTCCATTGTGAGCATGTTGGTGAATGATTGAATTGCCTGAGGCACTTAAACGCGAGTATTTCTATCGACCGATCAAACCAATAAGGCAGAGTTTATTATTATTATGTTGCCTCTCAGATGATTCCAAGAATTGGAGAAGCCTTCAAAGAGCATCTTAGTTTTTGGATCTATTGCAGATAACATTCTAAATGTCTTTATCAAAATGTGTGGACAGAAATAAACAAAAAGAGGGAGAAAAAAACAAAGATAAACACAGGATGAATCAAATGGCTGAGAAGTAATTGATATGAAGGTTTTTGTTTTCAGGAGTTTGATTCTGTTCTTAGAATGACATTGAACAATAACATGTACCAATCGTCAAACACTGATTGTCCAGAGAAACCAGTATAAGCCTCAAAATAAAAGATTGTGAGGCCAAAGGCAATGTTCTTGTAGAAGAAGTAACAGATCTGAACACACAGAATGAATACATAAACAAAGTGAATTTCCTTCAAAACCATCAATTTAGTGTTAACTAAAACTCACCATCTGCACTATCCTCTTGTACACCAATGGCCATGTATAACAAGAAGTCGTTCGAGGAAACAAAATTGAGAAATGGCAAAATCACTAGCCATTACAGCCTGCAATAGTAAAAAAGGGAAAAGTGAGCAGCTTGCTAGTACACTAGTTTTCAGTGTTTTCCACTTGTATGATTTAAGAGCCCTCTATGACTCAGCTGAAATTTTAGCCATAAAAAAAACACTGTAAACCTGCATTCCTTCAACCCCACTAATTCCGACACCAATATCAGCCTCCTGTATCATGCCCACGTCATTTGCAGCGTCACCTATCGCCAAAGTAATTTTCCCTGTACCTTCTTTAACCAACCGAGTCACCTAAATGAAGGCAGATATGCATTACTATAACTACGCAATTTTATTTTATTTTCAAAATAATTGGACTGTACAAAAAACAATAGAGTACTAAGTATTTCGATCATTTGTGAGGCCTCAGTTAATTGCATCAAGATAATATCTTTCGCAGCCTGAGCCATTCCTCAATTAAAAATACACCAACACTAGATGTTAATGTTTTTTTGGGTCTAAGTAAACTACAAGCAAATCTGCAATAGGAAAGGTATTGGAGTTTAAGTAAAGAAATGGCTCAATTTCCAGATATAATTTTTTCTTGGTAATGTCCATACCCTATGTTGATTGCAGTCTCCATCTTATCGCCTGTTAGAACCCAAATCTTCAGACCAGCTTGTGCTAATCTGTCTATGCATTGAGGAACCTATAGAGAAACTACAAGGTCAGCATGCTCATAGGTAAAGAATAAAATCACATAAGCATACCCCTTTTTGTAATTTGTCTTCCACAGCAGTTGCACCAACAAGAACCAGATCCCTTTCAATCATATCTGCAACTCGCTCAAGTTCAGTTTCTCTATTGCACCCGATTGTCATTTTTGCTTTAAGAAACTCAGCATTCCAGGCAGTGTACTCAGATTCTTCAAGTGCCCGATAAGCCAACACTAAAGTGAGCAATCCTGCTTCCCCATATTCATTGAGGTGTTTGATGGTCTCAGTCTCGTATATTCTTCCTGCTTTTGAGAGTCTCTCCAAAATGATGTTGTTTGGTTCACCCAAATACATTTTTTAGATAATTAAAGGCTGATGCCTGTTTAATGGATCTTATATGTGTTCGTTTGACACGATATCATCATTTACGACTATTGTTTAGCATTTGATATTTGTAAATATGATAGAGATTCCTTTTGGAATCATACAGTTTGAATCATGATTTACTATTGCAGTTTAGCATATAGTATTTTACAAATATGATTTGACTTCTTTTGACATCATCTTAGGACCAGTTGAAGATTGACATGTATTGATCGCATTTCATGTAATTTTCACTTTACACATCTACATCTTGATCTATGTCATTAATGACATTGGTATTGTGATTACTGTTAGGAGTTGTTACAATCATATACAGTAGCTATGACCTCTTTAGTCTTATACGAATGAAGTATTATACCCATAAAGTTTGATATCAACTAAAGTTTTCAACTCACAAATAGTCCAAGTGGGAGATTGTTGGTTATTATCTCTAATTGGTAGGCTTAATTGTAAGTTTTGCATATGAGTACAAACCGAACCCATTAAAGTTATCTAACTTAGGCTTATTAAGTTTCAGTTATTGGATGTAGATCTTGTATGTGTAGAACCTATAATCCCGGATCTATTATTATTTATGAGCTGATTATAGATGTCCACTATATATAAGGTTTAATCTTGACAAAGCTTTTGGTTCTCCATTCATCTAAAGCTTTTCGGCGTCGTCACCCCTAAGCCTCTTGGAAGAACTTTTTTTTCTTTCCGCTGGATCTTCTTCTATAGGGATTATTTCTGAACGACGCTAAAGACAAGGATGATTCTTCAATTGGATTTCTTGTCATATTTATTTATACTTTATGTTATTATGTCATGTTCTCGATGAAACGAAGATCCATACTCACTTGTTTTTATTTTTTCTATTCGAATTCTTATTTTGATTGCCTAGAATTCAGGCAGCTAGATTTTACAAGAACTAACAATTGGTATCAGAGTCATGGTTTTGTTTCTTCAAATTTCATGGTTTAAAATTAGAGTTTTTGTGTATCATTTGGATTTTATGCTGCATTAGGTTTTATTGGTATAAATTATATTTAATTGTAGAAATCTTTTGTACAGAAAATATAGGAAATGTTTGATCTTTCATGTAATTCATGTATTTTACGAACAACATGAAGAACAGTGGTAAACCGTCATCGTTTTGGGAAAAACCATCGCATTTAATCTAATTTTAGGTCAAATAACGATGATTTAATCGATTAGTTTGGTCGATCAATCGATTACCTAGCTTAAAATATCAAACAGAATCGATGTTAATCGACAACCTAAACTTGCAGACTACTTCAACTATTAATCAATTAGAATTGTTTTTAATCGATTAAGTTTTATTTTATCGATTAAATCTATTTCATTTTGAAACAATGAACGAAGAAAAAAGTACTTTCTCGTAAAAAAAAATCGTTGAAACAGTTAAGGAGAAGAGAAAAAACAAATAAACCAATTGTTTCATTGAAACATTGACAAGACGAATATATATATATATATATATTACATTAAATATTCTTTTTTATGTATGAATAATTAAGAAATTAAATAGTATTAAATAATACTATTTAATTATAGAATTTAAAGGAAATTTTAATTTTTTTTTAAGGAGTGTTCTATACATGGTTATATAGTCACATACGGTAAATTTTTAAATCAATTATGATAATTAATTAGATAAAATTAATCGACTGTTATTAGACCTGACCACAGTTCGGAAACAACGGTTCGACGGTTCAGAACTGTCGGTTCAACGGTTCCAGACAGGTCGACTCTTAACCTTAACCACCCAAGATGGTTACGGTTCGGAACCATCGGTTCACGGTTCGCAATAGTTCAAGATTATTATGTTAAAAAAATATAAATTATAAATTAAAATTTATTGTAAAAAAGGACTTACACTCATTTAAGTTGCTTACGTATTCCCTTAGGGTACAGGAGAATCAAAGTTCACGTAGTTCCTTTACATTTTTATCCTTTTACATTGTTACTCATTTCCATTTCCCGTTCCTATCTTATTCGTTCCTTCAGTATCAAAATCTTCAACTTCGTCATCTAAAAATTACATTCCTTAGATTCTGTTCTCCGTTTTGGTCCAATCGTCCAGTAATGTTTGGGCTTCCAATGAGTCGGAAGACAAAGTTGATCGTCGTTCATCTAATATGTTGCTGCCGACATTGAACGTTTGCTCCACAGCAATAGTTGACATTGGACAAGTTAAATTTCTTTCGCGATCACGGAGAGAACGAGAAAGTTTTAAGCCTTCTGTGACCACCGCTTTAAGATATCGAAATTTTCGCTATCTGCTTCATTAAAATCAAAAGAAGTCATAAAATAGTTTTCAAGTTTCTATGTGGAACTTGAGGATCCTCGTGGACGTTTTGTCCATTCTTTTAATAAAAGTTGTACTTTTGTAAGTTTAAATTACTACTAATAGTTTGTTGTATTTCATAAATATTAATTTGTATTCCATATTTTACATAATATTGATTATAAATATCATATAAATAAATTCTAATATTATATATAATATTAACTGGACCATGAGAAGAAGAATCTTTAATTTGAATTAAAGCGTCATAATATAAAGTTAACATTTCTTGTAAAACTTCTAATTTAAATTTAGGATCTAAAGCAAATGCAATTAAATAAATTTCAGGAATACAATAAAAATATATTTCCCATTTAGTTTTCATAGTTAAAATGCAAGAAGATAAAGATTCATTATTAATATGTTCATTTAAAACTAATACTATATTAGAAAAAATTTCTAAAACTAATTGAGCAGTGGGATAATAAACACCGGAAAGTTGTTCGGTTGCATCATTAAATACTTTTAGAATTTCACAAATACAACTATAAATATTCCATTGTTGTGAAAATAAATATATATTAGTATTAGTATTTTGTGTAAAAAATGAATATAATAATTTTTTATATTAAAATGAATCTTGTAATAATTGGTATGTTGAATTCCAACGTGTTACATCACGTGGAAATTTTTTAGGTCTCATTTCATTAATTTTAAAATATACCCCATTGTTTCATTATAGATGGATGAGATCATAAATAAGAAATTGAAATTCCAATTGTTTTAATATAACTTTCTAAAATTTTTAATCCATCTTGAATACCTAAATTTAAAATATGACATACGCAACGAATATGAAAAAATAAACTGCCAATAATAGGTTGACAAATAAATTTTATATCATCTATACAAGGGGTATTGGACTTGTTAGTATTAGCTCTAAGAGTCAATTATGAGATGATTGACACATCCAGATTAGAATCATTGAGTTAGACTCAAGTGAATCCAACCATATGGATTCAATCTAATCCGAATTAGACTTGTGTTAGACACAAGTGAATTCATTCACTAAAGAGGATTAATGGAGATTAATGAAACATTAGAAGAGTTAATTTCGAAATTCATTCAATTTTGAAATTGAATTCAAAAATGAAGAGTTCAAAAATGGCTTTAATAGAGCTCATTAAGTGAATTAATGCTCATTAACTATTTTCATTAGATGAAGGACAAAAGACATTTTTCTCTCATTTTTTAGTGTGAAATCATCCATCTTCTTCTCCTCTCTTTCTTTGGCCGAAACTCAAAGAGGGTTGCTAGCACAACCTTGAGTAATGGTTTTCTCCATTTTCTTGTGTTCGTGTGGATACTGAAAGAGGCATGGACACGTGATCGTGCTGAGATCCTAGCTGTTGGGAGATCGAGTACACGCATCAAAGGTATAACTCCTTATCATGTTAAAACTTAGTATATGTTTTCTTCCTTCGCATGGGTATTCTGATAGGAACTAGCTGTTTTCCGCTGCGTGTTTAGCGTCCTAGTTCCTTACAGTAGTATCAGAGCTACTTGCGAAGACATATACTAAGTTGTTAGATTTTATATGTGATATAGAAATTACATGATAAGTTTACTATAATTTGCATGTTTATGAGTTTTCAATTGAGAACGAAACAGTGAGTATATGAACAAACTAAAGGATATAGCATCTTCATACTTGTTATGAACTAGTGCTATAACCTATTTCGTTTGATAGAAATATACTTCCAAGGTTTCTACCAATAGAAGTTGTGAACAGCAAGGTGGTCTCGGGCAAAGTGTTGTGAACTACATGGTCTCTCAATTTTTATGGGTTGCAGGGTCTCGGGTATGGCAGCAACTCATAAAATGAGTATGTGAAATCATTTTTTGTCGGGGGTGTTGCCCCCTCACCCCACAAGGGGTGTTGTCCCCTTGACCCCCACTCGCTAACCGGCTTACTGGACTATCGTGGTGTTACGGCTCATAATTAGTTGTTGAAATCATAGTAGATTTATGTCATAAGGATATTATGAATATATCTATGACATGGATATGGTTATGACCTTTAACCCTAATGTGATTGGATATGTGTTGTAATTCATAATAGGCATGTGTATCGTGTCGTGTCTTCATCTTTTATCACTCTTGTTGTAAATTTGAACTACCCTCGAATGTAACTCGAGGTTTCTTTTGATTTTGTAATGTACAAATTAGAGAAGAATTAGTCTACCGGACGATGGTGGAAAAGAGAGAAGGACAACAACACACGACGACCAAGGAAGCACTTAGAGAAGATGTTTGACCTAGGTTGACCTTTTGATCTTCTCATTGGCTTAAGAAGATCGTAGTTTATGGGATCCTAACCATGTCACGTTTAATTTAGCACATATGTTGATGTGTGTCATATTGTATGTGATACATGTGTAGTTCAACAATAATTAGGTCCTTTTAATATATACCTACCAAGGTTTGGTACTCACTTCTAGCTTGATCAATTGTAGTCAGGTTTTACCAAAGTAAAGTGACTCGATTTATCTTGCTAGAGTGTGACAGGACAATTATGATATCCAACAATTAAACTTTGGGTGTGACTTAATTAAGTTATATCAATTGGATTGAGAACTTATCTTGGGCGATTATAAATGTCTTGGGTGATATGATAAAATTCTATACTAGTCTTGGGCGATTATAAATGTACTATTTATAAATGTAAATTTTAAAGAATGAATAAGGTATCTGATGTAAAAAATTTTTAGTTATCCTATCTAAAATTTAAGATAAAATTTTTGAATAGGATAACTGATGAGAATGCTCTAAATATACAAGACAAGAATTATCTTCCGATCAAAGATAGGGTTCAAGTTTAGGATTTAGGATAAAAATTAATACTTTTGAGAATTTTGAGGGAGTATTTTGATAATTGGATAGGATAACTTGTGAGAAGTACTATTTATAAATGTAAAATTTTAAAAATGAATAGGATACCTGATGTAAAGATTTTTTATCTATTCTATCTAAAATTTAAGATAAAATTTTTTAATAGGATAATTGATGAGAATACTCTAAATATAGAAGACGAGAATCATCTTTCGATCGAAGATAGGGTTCAAGGTTTAGGATTTTGGATAAAAATTAATACTTTTGAGAATTTTGAGGGAGTATTTTGATAATTGTTAAATTTATTAGTTTTTTTCAGAATAGAGAACGAATGTAGGGTGAATTAAAAATTTTCCCATCGCAATAATTGAACTTCGTGTTTCTGAGAATCGGACCGTTGGAGCGTCCTCTTAATTCAAATACCATTGCTTGCTCGCCCTCTTCTCGTCGTTGCGTCAGCTTCTTCCACAAGCGATTCGATCCCGTCTCCAGTTCTCAATCGCTCCTCCCTCACCTTGATGGCGATCGCCGCGGAATCGCAACAGGAACCGAAGGTAATTGACCTGGTTTTCTAGATCTATTATCTTATTGTCGGTATTCTTTAAATGATTAGGGTTTAGATCCATCTTTTCCTCGCCAGAAGAATCAAGTTTTGACTCCGCACTCGTTTCTTCGGATTCAAAGAGTTTTTTCTTCTTCTAAGAACGGGAGCTAGTGGGCTGTTAGATCTACAGATCACCCAAAATTTGTCTTTTTTCTCCCTACTCTTTATCACTCTAGTATTTTGTCTTTGCAAATTTAGGGATTTTCATCTTAAGCTTCTTTTTTAGGAATGGTAATGCTGAATTAGGTGTATAATTAGATCGGTTTGTTTAGTTCGAGATTAAGCCTTTGCTTGGTCACCAGATTTGGGGTTTTTTTTTTAAGTAATTACTTTTTGTGTATCGCTTCCCATTGTCGTGACTTTGATATGACGTTCGAGACTCTCAATAGATTGTTAGATAGGAGATTTCAAAGGTTTCGAATAGTTGAACTCACACTTTCTTTTCCCGATAGTCTCCTTTGAAGGCTTCAGAAGTGGAGAAACGATGGACGCTGAATGATTTTGATATCGGGAAGCCCCTTGGAAGAGGAAAGTTCGGCCATGTCTACCTGGCCAGGGAAAAGAAGGTATGAAAGTCAACTCTGACAGATTTACCTAACGCTTTTCTTAAACTAATAATATTGTCAAATTAAGAATGGTGAAAGCTTGAATTTCCAGTGCCGGACTTCTTTAATTTTGTTAGCTTCGAGTGACTGCTCAAATGCATAGCATACTAGAGTTCGTTTTCCTGGTACGTTCATTATGTTATAACTGACTTCTTTGTGTCATTTTGGCGAGGCAGAGTAACCATATCGTGGCATTGAAAGTGCTTTTCAAGAGCCAGCTCAAACAATCTCAAGTTGAGCATCAACTGCGGCGTGAAGTTGAGATACAAAGCCACCTCCGGCATCCAAACATATTACGCCTATATGGTTACTTCTATGATCAGGTTCGGCTCTATCTTGACTTGTAAAGATTGTAGGCATATTGAACCTGAATTTTGTTTATGCCACCTCAGTTGACCTAGATTCTCCTTTGTATCACAGACTCGAGTTTACTTGATACTGGAATATGCAGCTAAAGGTGAACTCTATAAGGAACTACAGAAGTCCAAATGCTTCAGTGAGAGGCGAACTGCTACAGTGAGTTCTTTGCAAACACACAGAAATAGTTATTAGTGTATGAGCTTTTATCTATTATTGCTAATGAAGGACTAACACTCTAATCATTTACCCATAGAATTTGCAGTTCCTTTCTCACTGTATGTTCAAGTGTTGTGCATTTGCAAATTTAATGAGGCTAGTGTGTCTGCAAACATGAACAAACGTTCTGATAATTTATAAGCTTTGTGTTTTTTTTTAATTTCTTAGTCAACTCCCAGGACTCAATTTCTTTCATCCCAGTGAGGTTGAACGCTACAAGGAACTACAGTAGTCATAATGGCTTCAGTGGGGAGAAATGCTATTTTGAATTCTTTGCACACCGCACATAGTGATTGTCAATGAATAAATATTTGCATTTGTTGATTAGATTAGGTTTTCTGTGTTTGCAAACATGAATAAATATTCTTATTACTGTATGCACTTTATGTGCCTACCAGTTAAGGATGGATTCTTGTTAATGTATGAACACTTAGGCTGTGCATTTCTCTTTTTCAGCTTCTAGAACTCAATTTCTTTGTTCCAGTGTGATATACAAGTCTTTTCTTCTCTCTTTCACTTACCTGTTTTCATGTGTATAATTCCAGTACATTGCATCTTTAGCACGAGCTCTGATATATCTCCACGGGAAGCATGTGATACATAGAGATATTAAACCAGAGAATTTATTGATTGGACTCCAGGTAACTCTTACTATATTTAATTTAACCTCAAATCCAATGGATAAAATGCTTAAGATATGAATCCTTCATGTAGGGTGAGCTTAAAATTGCAGATTTTGGGTGGTCAGTCCACACATTTAACCGTAGACAGACCATGTGTGGAACACTTGATTACCTCCCCCCTGAAATGGGTATGACAATCTTTACCATCAGTGGTATCCTATAAAAATCTTCAAAATAGCTACATAATACATCTGAGTTAATTCGATCGTTCACAAGCAACCGACTGGGATTAACTCAGCCTAAAATTAGTCTCCTCTGACATTTTTTTCCTGCATTTACTTTTGTCATAGTGGAAAGCATTCAACATGATGCAAGTGTTGATATTTGGAGCTTGGGTATATTGTGCTACGAGTTCCTTTATGGGGTGCCTCCATTTGAAGCAAAGGAACATTCTGATACATACAGAAGGTGTGCATTTTGTCTGATGTTGCCAAGAGGCTTTTAAATGTCCTTGGAAACCTATGTTACTCCTCGAATTGTTCATGTATTTATCGACCTGTTTACCACGAATGCAGGATTGTGAAAGTTGATCTTAAGTTTCCTGCGAAGCCAACTGTTTCTCCTGGTGCACAGGATCTTATTAGCCAGGTGATTGATGAGAGATCCCTGCGGCCTCGTGCTAATGTTACTCAATAAGAACACGACAGTGTTCATCTAAGCATGGCCTTGTTGTGTACTTGCAGATGCTCGTCAAGGATTCGACGCAGCGCCTTCCACTTCACAAGCTGCTTGAACATTCATGGATAGTGCAAAATGCAGATCCTTCAGGTGTCTATAGAGGCTGACTGCTTCCTGACGTTAAATTTCTTCTTGTTTTTGCACCACAATCCTTGATTTGTAGATTAATTGTAACAGTCAGTGTTGTTCCTTCTTAAATTCCTTGTTCATTCACTTCTATGTTACTGGACTAGTGTCAGATCTCACCTCTGGTTATTGGATTTATGACGAATGTTAAATCTCCAGTCTTCACTTTGTTAATTCACTTGGAAGGACTAATATAAAGCTTTGGTTAATTCATTTGTTAAATCTCCACTATTTCTAACTTAAAAACATACTTAACAGCCTCCACTACTTCGCGCCATCGACTCGCCCTCACAGCGGACGGCTTTGATTATATCTTTACCTGACAAAGTGTCCTTATCTGACCATCTCTACCGTCCATCTCGCCGACGCACTGCACTGCAGTTCTTTTAAATCGACCGGCGCTTCGCGGCGTTATCGTCTCTCTCCAATGCGATCTCCGCCGCCACTTGCAGCGGCCCTCCGAGATCGGCGAATTTTTAAGGTCTCGTTGGTGAATCGATTGCAGGTCGAGCTCTAGAGATTCGATCTTTTGTGTGACCTCTTCTTTCCGCTGCATCGTTATCCGATTCGATCGGCTAGGGTAAGGGTGGGTGTCGTCGCCGTAGGAATTGTCGGAGTCGCAAAGGGTTCGGATTGGCCGATCTGTCGTGTCGGAGATTGTTCCGGCGAAGGCAAAAGGGGTGCTTGCTTGTCGGCGCTCAGGATAACGGTTTCTGAGTTCCGATGGTGGGACGAAGTAGATCAGGTGATTGTTCGTCTATCAAAAGAAGGAATTTTGATAAGTTTGATGTTTTCCTTTGTCTTAACTTTGGATTTGGGTTTATGTAATGTCATTCGTCTCTCATTTGAGTTTTTGTTTTCTGATGATTGCCTTTGTAGTTTCTTCTGCTTTGTACTGGTTACATACAGTTACTAAATTAATTGTTACATGCCACCATGCTTTGCGGACATATGCCTCTTTAGCCGCCATGAGGCCTGGGGTTCGAATCTCGGCAAAACTGAGATAAATGTCTCTCTTATGTGCTAGTCACTATTCCAAAGATTAGTAACCGCCCGTGATTTACCTCCTCCATGTTGGCCCTAGGACGGGTTGACGGGGGCGTTAGGGGCGAACGTATTCGCCTTTTGCCACCATATGTCTCTTTAGCCTCGCTTTTACTAAGATGTATTTTCTGCTTTTTTGTTGCATTTTCAATGCATTAGCTGTAATTTTTCACTGGAATTATGGCATGTTCTCTGTGATCATATACCTCTCCATATATGGAGTTGGTATCTATTCATTGTTAACATGTTTTAAGTTTGGTTATGGACCAATTGAATTGATCACTTAGAGATCCCTACGAGAGACTACCTAGAGCTGTTGATTTCATTCATAGAAGATTATGTATGACATTAGGCTTTACATTTTTTATGTTTAAGTGCACTTGTATTTTCTTATCTACATTGTTGCTACTTCTGCCTTGTTATTCTTGCAATCATGCTTCACTTCTTGGTAGCTCTAAAACTGGCTATATTCTGTTTATGGTATCAGGATTTAAAAAGATTTTGATGGCGAGTGGAGATGATATTTGATGAACGTTCATGTATAAATTCCATAGGTTAGTGAAGCAAGAGCCGGCCTAGAGGCATGTCACGGGGGCGATGGCCTAGGGCCCCCGATTTTTAGAGGCCCCCAAATTCGACATACATATACAATATATATTATATATAATTAGATTGTTTTAATAAAAACTTTTAAAAAAAAAAATTATTGGATTATTTTAATAAAGGTCCAAAAATATATATATTGTTGGATTGTTTTAATAAAGGCCAAAAAATATATATATTCCCTGTACAACTCTTTCTTCATTAATTCGTTTACATAAGTTAGAAGACTTTGAAGAGTAAAGTTTGAATCATGACACTAATTTCCTCCCTTCTTTTCCTTTGAATCTCTTCTAATTAAATCAGAAAAGTCTATTCTCCAATTGAAATTTTAGCTTCATCAATATCATCATTTATCAATATATAAACTTACAACGTAAGTTACCTACTTATCTATATTTTTTCTTATTGTTAATATTCAATATTAATTTTTAATATTGTATTGGAGTCCAATATTTTTATGATTTTTCTTGCAAATTTGAAAGAGTTTAAATAAATCATCTCAATTTTAATTATCATAGTATAGATTATATCGATCGCTTCAAGTACAAACCATGCTTTATTGCCCTTTCACTATTATTTTCACTGCTTGTGTTTATTTCATTGCTAGCTTTGTTGCTAGTTTTGTATGTTTTATTTTTACATTTGAAATTTATAGTACAAACATGTTTCCAAAAAAATATCAATCTGGAAGTCAGAAAAAAAAAAAGTGGAACATATTATTAAAACTCACAAAGGTGTTCTTCATAAGTTTTTTAAAGCTAGCTCTTCAATTAAAGATTAAGTTGATGAATTACAAGAAGAAAGTCAAGAAGAACTAAATGATCATGCAACAAATGAGCAACAATCGAGTAATCAAGAAGAACTAAATGATCATGTAATTAATGAGCGAGAATAATTGAGAGAAAATGATGATCATAATCATGCAATGAATGAGCGGGAAGAATTGAGAGAAAATGATGATAATGATTTGAATGTAAATGACTTAAGGGTGTGCTTGGTTTGCGTATTTTCCATTTTCATTTTCTAGAAAACATGCATTTTCTGGAAAATAAAAAATGACTTTTAGACATTCTCTACTTTTCCATAAAATACTATCTATTTTGTTAGAAAACAGACATGGAAAATGCAAACCAAACACCATTTTTCAAAAAACATACGTTTTTCAGAAAATGAAAATGGAAAAAGCGCAAATCAAACGCACACTTAACAATTTTATGCATCGAAAATGAGGTATTAAAAAAACTTGATTTTGAAGACCTTATTGTTGATTTTGCTTCTCAAAATGCTAGACGATCTAGATTTTTTCAATGATTATTTCATACTTGTTTTTTTTTTTTGTATTTGTAGGTATTGCGCTTTTTGGAGAAACTTGGGAAACATATTTTGTATGGTGTTGTACTTTTTAAAGAATCTTGAGAAATATATTTTATATGGAGTTTATCATATTTTAAATGAAATATATTAATTTTTAAGTTTTCTATTAAACTCTATTCAAATTATACGTTAGTAAAAAAAAATTCCTATAGAGGTCCCTTTTCTCTTTTCGCCTAGGGCCCCCAAAAGCCAGAGTCGGCCCTGGTTGAAGCAACAATGTAGCTACTGCTAAGGTAACGGCTTTACCTTTTGCTCCAATAGGTTAGTCAAAGCAATCAAGGTTGAAGGTGTAAGCAATGAAATTTAACATAATTAAGATTTTAATTGACATAAACGACCAGTTTATTGAATTTTAATTGATATAAATGATCAGTTTAATCCTAGCATATAACACCCAAAAATAAATAACACTTATTTGCAATTATATCTGTATAAACCAAAGATCTAGTGATTGATTCTGATTTGAATTCTTGAATCAGCAGGGAAGCAACATGTTTTAATGTGACTGATAATAGGCATTTATACCAAAGCTGTTCTTACTTGTGTTCCTTAATTCTTTCAACATTTAAGTGAGACTTAGAACTCCTTTTCTTATTGTTTCAAGAAATGCATCTTGTGGGTGGATGACTTATGTTCACTGTAAAGCTGGAACGGGTAGTAGCACAACCATTGTCTTATGCTATCTGGTAAAGTGGTACTTGCTTATATAAGGATACATAATATCATTCAACTTTTGCTGCTCTCATCACACTCCGGAGGTATCCTACTCGGTAACAGTGTAATAAAAGAAACCTAAAGACCATATAAACTGAAATCAGTGCTTAACAGCTCTAGATTAAGATTGAGGAGACCAAGGGTGCTATTAGATCCTTCCCAATGGCAGGTATGCAACACTAACCTTTCTTTGTGTCAGAAGAAAACTGCAATGGACATCTGACTCTGAAGCTATTTTTGCTACTAATTATTTCTTACCTCTTTTGAGATGGAAGATATCACAAAACGACATATATGCAATAGGACTGTTCCATCATGTAGAACAATGCTAGGTAACATGCACATATGGCTTGCAAGAGATTATCTTTCACATGATATAAACCCTTTCTAGAATGAGCGAGCAAGTGGATGAATTTTGGGGAAAAATTACTGAGAGGAGAATAGATATATGATAAATATTTCTGAGAATAATTTGGTTTTATGTGTGAAAACCAATCATATATCTTATGATTCAATTAAAATAGATTGTGAAAGAGTTGGTTCCTAAACAACTATTTTGATGGATTTTTAGATTTATTGCATATCTGCTAATTGAACTGAGATGTGAATAAAAGATGCACATGGAATGTAATCATATTGGAGTTAAATCTTCTTGGTATATGTTATTGGCAACTTAAGAGTTGATGTAGAGAGTTCTACGTTTGTATCTCTCCTTTGCCTTCTACATTTGTCATTAATTTTCTCTAAATGGATTTTTATTATATTGAAAGCATGATCGTCGGCCTATTACTAACACATATATGTTTCAGGAATCAAGAGAATGGAAAATTTGAAGTTAACACATTCAAGGAGGAGTTTCTTACAATGGGGTTGTGAAGGAGCTTTGGTTTGGTATTCCCTCAATAATTCAATTTTTAGGGTCCTGAATCATGAGCTTTCGTATTCAAAGTCTACATGAACAAATGGACACACTGAAACTGCCCTCAAATTGATTTGAAAGGCTTACTATCATTAGCTTTGCTTTAAATCTCCATCTCACTAGTAGGCGTCACATGCTTTCAATTATTGCTCAGATAAATGCCTGTGAACCTGAGACACCCACATGAAATTTTGAGCCGGTAAATCCCAATTCTGCAGTTCCATGCACTCATTCAATTAGCTCGCAGAACCTTATCGTCGTAAATAGAGTAGCATGTCGAGTATTGATTGATTGAACATGTTGGTGAATTATTTGACCATGTGACTGTATTCTGCTAAGTCTACTGCCATTGTTGGATCCAACCAAACCTGATCATTCTTCAGTGTAGGTTGCAGCAGTACTCTTTAATGTGTTCCAGGAGGCTCCTACAAGTACTGTAAGTTTGTACACATGAAGCACAGGAAATATAGTGATCCACAGTGAGTCAGATCCAATGTTTTCAAAATCAGATCGGTCTTCGTTTCTTCCGGTCGAACCAGCCTGAAACTTTGTTTGAAAACCAAACCTGTGGTGGTCCTGCAATGGTCCAAGTTGGTACACATGAAACAGCAGCAAAATAGAGTGATCCACAGGGAGTCAGGTCCAATGTTTTTTAAAATCAGAACTGGATTCCGTTTCTTCTTCGTCCAATCGAACTACCGGCCTAAGATAGTGTTTGAAAACTATACCTAGCGGTGGTCCTGCAATGCCGAGGGCCCTGATCTGTTATCATCTGGTCTACCACCACCATGATAAGCCCATAGATACCAGGCAGCAGCAGCATTTCCTCTACCATTCATGGCCATGGCTACCACTGTTAACTGTGGAGGAGCTGCTTGTCCTCCAGTGAGGGGCCCCTTTGGCCTTTAAGGTAAAGGAGTAATTGACTTGACAAAGTTTAGGACAGAGTGACTGAGTGGATGAACATGATATGATGCATTGCATGGAGAATTATTCATCACATTTTTCCAAACTTTTGTTTTTTTTATAATCAATCGCATCCAAGACAAAGGCTTCTTCAGCTTTCATGTATCAGAACCCATCAGTGACTTTAGTTTCGTTTCACTGCTCCATAACATGTTGATCTTCCGCACTCCTATGGTAAGTTTCAGAGTTCAGTAGTCTTTCCCAAGAAGAGGATGATGATGATACATTTAGATATGGATAGTTCCCTTTTCAGTATGCTATTCTTGGCCTACCGAACGAATAAATTTTTAGATAGTTCTTTTATGTATTAGGTGAAGATTGAACTAGTATTTCAGTGTGTCTTGGTTCTTCTAGCAAATATTGATCTGGCAGAACAATGATACGGTAACAAGGGCGAGAAAGAAGAGGAGATCTCTTACACAAACACCATTGATATTGAAGCAATTGTATCATCAATTCTTTTTCACCAAGTGCTCTGAAGATGGCCTCTCCAGCCTTCCAACCACTACGCTCTTGAAACTAAACCCCTCTTCTTCGACATGACAACAAGAATTCACCTCACTCAAAGGCTGCCTCCTTCTCGACTCCTCAATTCTACCTTGACACGACCAACGCTTTGCCATAGAGGATTGTGTGCTTGCCATAAACTTGGGCGAGCTCGCCACACTCTTCGCCCGAACAAATCCACCTCCATTGCCATAAACGTTCATGTACTTGGGCGTGTTGTGTGCGGTGGCAGGCAATCGGCCTTTAGCATTTTCCGCGTACCAGCATTCACAATCATTCTCTTGGTGGTAGTTTTTTCGGTTTGGGATTGCGATTCGACGTGGAACCGGTGAGCAGAATGCCAGAAGTTGAGAGTCATCCGTAAGGCCAAGAGCAGGGGAGCGTCTCGCGTGGTATGCATTGAGATCCATCTCGACAATCTTCGAGGAGCTGTCGAAGCTCGAGGATAGGCGTTCCTGCGACGGAACCAACCGAACCGAGGCAGATGAGATCAGAGCGATGCCGACAATGTTAATAAATTGGTGCTAGAGGTGTGGACCGTGAGACTTACTAAGGATCTTCGAGCTCGAATGGTGGTGGCTTGAGCTCTAGCGAGAGCTTCCATCCTGCGAAGCGTCGTCACTGCCTGTTTACGTATCAGATGGCCTCTCACTAAAGCTTGCAGCTTGATTAACGCTTTGAGTGCTTTCAGTGCCTTCCTCGCCTTAAAATAATTTATATAAAATATATTTTATATTTATATTCATATTTGACGCTATAATTATAGCAGAGTTACCAGAAATCCCCTGAACGCTGTTTGGATTACGACCGCCGCCGCACATAGCGTCGTCCCGCGGCCGTCCGCCGGGAGCCCCTCGGCGGCCACCGCGACGGCGCGGTGGCTCTGCTCGTCCTCGTCGGAGGAGCGCTTCGCCCAGAAAGCTGGCGCAGGATTCCGGCGGGCGGCGGAGGGTAGGCACTCCCTCGGCCGCCAGAAGCTCCATCTCCTCTTCTCCGTGGCTTCCTCCTGGCCGCCGGGGGCCTTCGCCTCCCTGCCGCTCCACAGCCGCCGGAGCCACCTACTCATGTCCGATTCCGGCGAGCGGAGGAAGGGGCGGGGAACAGAATTGCGACGAGGAGGGAGCCGAACGCGCTGATATAGAGGGAAAGAGAGAGAGAGAGAAGGAAAGATGCTTCGTGGAACGGCTGACGATGGCAGACAAAGATTACTGCGGTGAAAGCAACAAATGGAATGGAAACAAAAGACGGCAACAGGGACAGCATGGCATTCTGCTTTTCATTCCCCCACCACCTCCGCCACTCTTTTTCTTTTTTCAGGTTCATCAGTCCAACCGGCTGATCTGGTCCGAATGAACTGGAACAATTGGATGGTCGAGCCAATTCAGTAGCACTCCAATCTCCGAGTTGAGTTAGTCGAACCGGTTCATCGGATCCCATCGGACCGGCTGGTCTCGAGCCACTGGAGTTCATGGAAGAGGATAAAAAATAGGTGAGAATTGTGAGAAAGAGTTACTGGCGTTTAGGGTTTAGGGGAGATTCCCCAGTACGATGAAGTGGGACTTTGGATGGGAGTGTGTGGGCCTTATCGTACAATGACAACTTGACAAAGATGGGGGATAGGATTCTAAACGAATCCGTATGGCCTATTTATCCTATTGGGATAAGAGGGAAGCTTAAATTTCAAAAAATTCTTTCTATTTTGGTTGTACAGCTAGAAGAAGAGAACAGTCGGCCGAGATGAGATGCGCAAAGTTTAAAGGATTAGCGACGAAAAAAAAAATATGGAATCACCACCCTCCTACGGCGGTCCCATTTCAAATGGAGAGAGGTTCAACAAGTACACGGTGAAAGGTGCATAGCAAGGACTACCATAGATAGTGACACCTTAGGAATCAACTCTTGTCCGATCCGGGACATGTTACCATGCGTCCATCATCTGTGCTACACCCTTAGAGCAAAGGATTAGCAAAAAAGAGTGTGAGTTCCAAGGAAAATATCAGCTAGGGTTAATGATAGAGTGAAAGTATGGCAAACTCTCGTTTCTGATCAACAAAGCCTAATAGCTTTCATTGAGATTGCTCGAGCATCGACCGGAATCTTCTGTTTCTGATGACAATCCTAACTGCTTAGAGTGAGATTGATCGAGTGTACTAACCAGAACCTGATGGGCAAACCTGATTGTTTGCAGTGAGACTGATCAAGCTTCGACCATAACATTCAATTTAACCACAACTTGAAGACAAATGGATCCAACCGGCCAATCTAAGCAGGCAAGTCAATCTGTATTCGAAGACAATAGAACACAATAGTATTTGAACTATGAAGTCATCCTAACTTCTACAAATTCATCAAAGAATCGTCAGTCACAAGAAATCTATCTAATGTTTTTGAGAACAGGAACTAACCAGAAATCTTCAGAATGTGGACAACGATTACCGCAGATTCGTGAAGCACGGAAAGACCCAACTCTGTAGGAAATGTGAAACAATAAACATCAATTCTTGTCTTGTGAATGATAATAAACTGACGAAAAAATACATGAATTGTGAAAAGGAACAATTAATCTGATGATCTTCCAAGGAAGATAAGATGGCAAAATTTTATTGGTTTAAAGGGTTTTTTTTTTTACCTTGTATCTTTTTTCCTTTCATATATTTCACTTTATCAACTTTGTTAATCTTCTTTCATATATGTTGTAGTGCAGAAACAGACAGAAACAAGGATACTGTTTCATGAACATTTTTGTACAGGTTGCAAATTTTTAAAATAGTCATATTGTAGCAGACAATGTTATTATATTCAATTATCAAGGAAATAATCACTGGAGATGTAACATAAATACAAAGGAAATTTAGTTAGGTAGAAAAAGGACAAACAAGAAGGAAGAAAGGATCACATAAGGAATTCATTTCTTGTGTCACTTTCTTCCAGGTAGTGTTTAACGAAAAATAATCATAGTTAACGAAAATTTTATGTGGGCATTTTAGGGGGGAAATGACTTCCTCTAGCCCAACCATAAGCCCTCTATCCTCTACTCTCATCCTCAAGATCCCGTAAACCCTCCTTCATTGATTGTGATTTGTGAGCCCCACCTTTGCCTTTCGTAGTTGACTACGAATCCTCCTCACTTTGTCATCATCTGTAAGCCCCATCTACCCTTTGTTGTCATCCATGAGCCGCCCTCTGCCCTTCATCCTCTACCACAAGGCCCCATGCCATTGCCATTTGGCATCATATGTAAGCCACCCTCCGCTACGGTACAGCAACACAAACTTGAACACTATTCTCCATCATCCAGGTTAAGAATAAGAAGCACTTCTGTCTCAAACACAAGTATAAGGGGAAATTGAAGCAACCGTAAAGTCACCCCTTTCGCATTTATTTGATTCACTCGATCACTCACTCTGTACTAAAAAGCCACATCTTACTCTTTGCTTGTTTCTCCTGAGTAATGCATTATCATATCTCAGTCTCACAAGAGCTTCTTCTAATGTGTTTTTTTACCTTTATTGCATATAGAAAAAAAAATGTTTCCAAAAAAAGGAGTAAAGAATCTTGTAAAAAATTACAGTCCAGCCTCATTTCAGCCATGCTACTTAGTACATACTACAACACCACTCTACTACGCTTCCTATGTTCATAAAGTTTTCACCCTCTTTTCTTACTCAAATTCCTAGCTGTCATTTCATTTTTATGTGCAATTTCCTACAGGAAGTAACAATAATGCAGTGCTGCCCGCTCGAGCTTATTTCTCCCTACTAATCGGCTACCTTGAGGAGAATTCCAGATTTGTGCACCAGAACAATGTGCTCTGAGTTTGAATAGAATAATAAGTGCCCTAGATGTATCAAGTTGGTCTACGGAAGAATAGCAGAAGTTGGCCTATGAACAATCAGATGTACTTAGCACTCTCTAGCAGCCTCTCAGTCAATGTCCATGAAAAGAAGATTCACGATGTACATGCTTTTGCAGCGTAAAGCAATCTCATATTTCCTAGACATCTCAACACTTATAGGTCTGTGGTCAAGGAAGCCTGAATTATGAAGAAAGTAAAGAAAATCACTACTTGCTCTCACAGCTTAAATGCTTTCTCGGTTCTAGAATGCTAAGTAATTCAGCATAGTTTGAAATTGGTCATTTGTTTGAGCTTTTCCAGGTAAAACGAGATCAAATAGAACCGCCCCAATCTACATAATCCAAGAATTTTCAATACCGACAAGCATAAAAGAAATTGAAATGCATTGAATAAGGGGGGCAAGCACCAAAAATGGAAAGAAATCGAGAAACCAGTGGCTGCTTACTCAACCAAGCACTGAAAGAACACATCGTACCTCGAGGATGAGTTCTTGAGGCATCGATCCCCAGCCTCAAAATCAGCTGCACCGAGGATACCTCGCTATTGAAACAAACGTCAATCTTTTCAAAACCTCCAGAGTGATCAAACAGGCAATAACGGGCCAAGCGAAAGGAGTTACCTCGGAGAGGGAAAATTCAGCAAGAGCAGAGTGCTCACATTTCTCCTCCGGAGGCAAGATTGATCAAACCCAAGACACCATGACTGTCTCAACTACCAATCTGCCGCGAGCCTCCGAGGGCTTAACACACACACGGTGAACCGACTGCTCGCGTCACATCCGTCGGATTCCAAAATGGATGGTCCAGATTTCACAGACTGGAAAAGCTGAGTAAGCACTATCACATACATAAATATTTTCAAGATTTAAATGCATTCAATTCCAATTTTTATTCTGATTCTTCTTCTTAATGAACAAAGTAAAACATCTATAAGGCGACTAATCACCCACAAACAGGACAATTAGCTCAAAATAATACACTTGTTTGAGGAATATACTTACAAAACAAGTTCTGTGGCTAAACCCACAACTAAACCTAAAATGGCACCAGCTATAACTTGAATCTCTGTATGCCCAACTGATTCATTCATTTCGCTGCGACTGTAGTGTTTCGTATGAATTGGTTCTTTAGTGTCCACTTTTGAAATCTTCGACTCAGTGGATGTGGTAGCAAGTCTTTGGAATGAGTAAGAATCTGAACTGGATCCATAAGCATCTTCCTTGTCGGAAATGGAGAGAACGGGCAATTTTTCCTTGCTGTTTATGGCGGAACTTGTAAGTTTGTTGTTCCCGCAGTCATCCTCTGTATGGGATTTTTGAATCCTATTAAGGATCTTGGCATGAATGCCCACCTCTCTCCTAACACCCTGAGTATGATGACCGAAGTGAGATCTCATCCTTCAGTGGTTACCAGATTTAAGGAATTAATATTCAGTATTTAACGAAATGAAACAAACATTGTCAAATAGCAGGAACCAGAGAATAACTGAGCAAATAAGATAGATTCGAGTTAATTGTGGTATGATTGACCAAACTTGTCATCAGTGTGAGTTTGACATCTAAATAAGCCCTCAAATCTAAATCAACATGTGGAGTTGTTTCTACTTTGGGAAATAAGTTTGAATCGAAATCATTTGTATTTGATCTCAGTGACAGAAGAAGCTGAGTTTGAGTTAAATAACTCTTTCATGCAGCAAGAAGCATAGAGCAAAAGCTAGAAAAATTCTTTCAATAACCAAGCTTTGACACAGTGGGTGTGGGTCTTGCTTGGCGCGGGTTGGATCTTTCTTGATTATGATGAAACCGAGTAGAAACATGAAAATAATTAGTCAAAGAAGCTAATAAATTGCGTACATATTAACTTGTCCGAACTGACAAAAAAGATTTATCACAACAAATATATCATTAGGTTGAAAAATAATCTGTCACATTCGTCCATTATATTGGTTATTGGTTCATTGGCGAGCATAGAATATATGAGCATGACTAAGAGTGCATATACTCATATAGGTAGATTCATTCTAGAATAGCCTATAGTTAATTCCTGAGCTCAAATTCCAACATATGTTGATATTGAATGAATGTTTCATTCAAGTGCAACAAAAAAACAAGTATTTTTTTTTTTTGTAATAGAATAAAATAAAGTAAAAAAAAACAACAGAAACTAAAGAAACCTAAACATTGGCGCAGAAAATTGATTAATCAAGGAATATGAAACCTAAAATATAATGATAAATTTCTGGAGAAAGTTTATGATACAAAGGAGCTGCATTTGCAGCATGTGTCATCTACTATTCAGTTTCCATTTTCCAAGCAAAATAATTGGAAACTTAAAGAGAAAACACGAATATTTATCATTAACTCTCTGGCACAATTCACCTCTAATACATCCAAAGGTGTCAATAAATTTTAATGATAAATTATTTGTTTTATATTTCTTTTGTATTATCAAGTTCTATTTTCTGAAAAGAAAAAAGAAAACTGAGATCAGACAACTTTCACTAACCAAACAAGACCAATTTTCTTTGTCTACAAGTCGGTTGCGAAAGAAACGACTTTAAACTCATTGTTTTCACAAGCTCTGCTATAGATTGTGTTCATCATACAAGATTTCTTCTAGAAGCGCAGGAGATGGATATGGCAAACAAACTAATTAAATTGTTCTAGCCCATGGCAATGACAGACTAAACCATTAGAAGTTTGTAGGATTATCAGTTGTTTCACTCAAACCAATTCTAACTCTCAGGCAACAGTATTCAACTATATTCCTGGATGATAAATATGGCTAACACAGTTCCAAAGAAAAAACATTTTCCAGTTTCATACAAAGTCAACTCACAAGAATAGAGTCTAATTGCAAATTACCATCATGGCATAAACAAGGACTATAGAACAGAAACCAAAAAAGAAAATTAGTTTACCTGAGCATCATACATAACTAGAGCAGCAAATACAACAGACATGCCAAAGATGGAGTCAGAGAATCCCCTACACAGTTAAGTTAGTACACTTCAATTACAAGACCTTGAAGGGAATAACAACAACTACACACGGGGGAATTTCATCAAACAATTTTACATGCCTACCTCTCCAGCCCAAGCAAAGTAGCCACAGCAGTAACGGCCTAGAAAAATCCAAGCATAATTGATTAAAATTCCATAGTTCAACCTCACAAATTGCAAAATAAGGGGAAAATAGAGAAGCGTTTCTGACAGAGGAATGAGTAGACGGCATGCCTCCCGACCGAACTGCCGCCCTGAAGTCGATGCCCTTCCCCCCGATCGCCGAGGTGAGAGGCTTGGCGAGTTGCCCAATGGTACCAGCGACCGCGGCCGCCACCAACACCTACAAGAAGCAGAAACAACACACAAAGAGTTCGCTTTTTTATTATGGAATATTCCTAGTAGTATGTTTTAGTACTTTGTTGCGGGCAAGGTCCACGAGGTCGTCGACTCCTAGAGGAAGAGAAGAGACGACAGCGACGGGCATAGTCGCCATCTTGGTTTGTCTTTGCGGAACAAACGCCGGTGGTTTCTGGGGACGGAAGCAGGAGGAGAGAGGAGACGGGAGGAGAGAGGCGGAGGAGCTCCAGTGGAAGTTCATGGTCCAAGCAGCTCGGGGGGGCGTGAGGTTCGAGGGTAAGGCGGCATCTGTTGATTTATTGGTTTGATGAAATTTCAAATTGCCCCAATATTTTATTCAAATATTTGATTAGGTGAGGATTTCTCATGAAAAAGAAAGCGTTTCATGAGAGCGTTGTGACGAGGTAAAATAATTTTTTTTTCTAATATGGAAAGAGTTTCTTCTTTCCAAACAGGATATATATCTATATATCAGGTAAAATATGAATAGAATTTTATTAAATCCGATCTAAAAATTTCCTCCTCTTTTAGGGTCAAATATCAAATTCGGAAAAAATTAGCATCTCTAATACAGAAAGAGAGAAATGAATAGAATTTGAATTCCAAGGAGTAAAATGATATTTTCCAACCTACTCAGGCTTTGGCCAATTGGGCACCTGGGGACAATTTAACTAATCTTAAATCATATAAAATTATTTTAAATTCAAGTACTCGAGCAATCCAATTTAATAATAATAACATTACATATAATCTTGGAGTCGATTAATAAATTGAGTCGTTAACAAAAGCCATCATGTTACAATAGGAAAATATTGATCGAAGTTCAGACCTCAAATTGTTGCTACAAATGCACTGGTTAAGTCATGAGACCACTCATGCATTCTCAGATAGATCAAACTCCAGCTCCATATTATTCGTAGGAGTGAACTCCCAAATTCATCATAAAACAAAATCAGAAGCAACCACCCGACTGCAACAAAATAAACAGGTTTAATGATCAGATAAGAGTTCTTGAACTTGATAAAACAGTCGTCGATATGCAGTTTGAATACAACCAGTTTAGAGTGAAAGTTCATGTTTAAAACTTTCATAGTGACACGATACAACAATAACATAGACATTCAAAGAATGATCGAGATATCAAAATATGGCAGTTTCTCACAAGCTTGGATTTCTACAAAGCGAAACTGACAATGCCTGAAAGATTGTACTAGTCCACCAGAAGAAAAAAAACAGACTGGGGGCAAATTTCAGGAAAATCACAGTAAATGTCAATCAGAAACTAGATAGTCCAACTTAATTTATGAAACTTGAACTTAATTTATGCAAAAGAAAAACACTAGCGATTGAAAAGATCGGAAAGGAAGAAAAGTGAAGCCAGACTTGGAAAAGGCATGAATCAATTTTCATGGAGAAGCCACAAAACACTACGCACAGGATTACAGTTCTGCAATGAGCCAGCAGAGCAGGGTGGAGTAACAAGATGTTATATAATGATTCCAGTTGTCTAATTTTAATTTTAAATATGTATCTTCTTTCTTATATGTACCTATAAGGAATGAGTCTAATCCTATTATAATTCCATTGAATAGATTAGTGTAGGATATTTATGTAAAAAAAAAAGTCCTTTAAGACAAACCCCAGAACAAACAAATACTACCCAGAAAGGTTCTTTGAAAACACCAACATGCATTAAATTAGAGACAAAATTGAGTAATATGCTTTGCGTTTATATGGAAATGTAACAATGTATTTATCATCTTTATATCTTTTTTTCTTTTTTGTATTCTATACATAAGAGTGGAAGGTTTATTTAATAGAGTAAGACAAAATGAATAAAAAGAAAATTAACTAATGTGTCAATAGTTGAAAAAAAACATGTGTTTCCCAAAGGTAGGAGTAATCCTCCCATTGTGTATTGGTAATTATCGAGTATAGAGTAGATCCTAATTTTATCTATTATAGTTTGTTGATAGTAACACTGTATTAAGTGTGAATGTGGAAAGCCATTTCACATACCAGGATAGCCTCAATCTCACTATCTGAGACCGGTGTGCGCTTTGGTAAAAGTGAAGCCTTTCCACCTACAGCAGTGTTGGAAGGAGGGGCTGGAACATTTGAACGAAATCTATAACTCGGACTATCACCAGATGAGGAGGCAGCCTTTGGCTGGGACTCAATTCCTGAACGTGCAGCGTTAAATTACCACAGGAAAGTAATGATGGAAAATGAAGGCTCCAAATATCAGCAACTAAATAACCCAAAGGGGTTCAGTACAAGTTAAAATTTGACGATAACATGAAAATCCTAAAGATAATTCTGAACAAAAGACCGAATTAACAAAAATAATTGCGATGACATATGTTTTATCAAATGAGCATATGTAAACAAACTTCACAATGTTCAGGCTATCATCTCGTTACATTTGAAAGTCTAATAGATTAGTCGCAGCCTACTTTAAATAACCTGTTAACCTTATGCTGGCAAACTTTTCCTTACTATAGTAGAAGTCATCTGATTACCAAAAGCATGCACCAAATAACTTTATTAAAACCGTCCATATTATGTTTCACTGTATCAAAAAAAGATACACAAAAGAAAACACAAATACATTATGCGGGTAAAATTCATTTTGATCCCTGAGGTTTCAACTCAATTGCAAAATAGTCCCTGTGATTTTAATTTACTTCAATTTAGTCCCTCACATCATTTTCCGGCAACATTTCCCTCCAAATTGGGGGGCATTTATGTAATTGTTTAATTAAATAAAAAACAAAAAACCTTTTTATTTTCAATAATTAAATATATTTAATGAATATTTTAATAAAATCAATTTTACTCCATCCATTACCTTTCCACATCTTTACCACTGTCAAAAACCCTTCTTTTAAGAAATAGTTTATGGCTACAATTTGCCCTCTTGCAAGAAATGCGCTTTGAACACAGGTTAGTTTATTAATCTTTGAAAGTTCATTTTTCTTAAACTTTCCTTCAATTTAAGAACTTGCAAACTTTTTTAAATCAAAAGAGACATGTTAATGGAGATGCCCGGCTTTTCCTTTTTCCTTAGGCAGTTGCTTCGGGAGAGAAAAAGAGATATTCGGCTTTCAAGCTTAGAAGAAAGAATCTTTATCCCATCCCACATCCCTTCTACCTTACTATAAGCAATTCATCCATGCCTGCCAAAGCCGTCCATCCCAAATTTAACCGAATCTAAAATGCTTCATTGTAGTTACACATAACATGTTTGATAAAATGCTTCATGATAGTTACAAGATTTCTATAGCTATTTTTCTAATCTCGCATTGATTTTCTCCATATTTTTATTGTTCTAGGAAATAAGGTTTAATTTGGAGATCAATTATTTGGGAGACAAATTGATTGTAGAAAATTTGAGTTCAATTAGTTATGAGTATTTGTCTCTACTAAATGATGATTGTGGCGCTGCATTAGGAAATAGAACAGGGTAGTTAAGTAATAGAGTAATGGTAGAAGGTATCTTGCCTGACACAGGTGATGTGGTTATTTATCAATAACGATGAAGACATACAAAGTTTAATAGCAATATATCTTGATGAAGACATACAAAGTTTAATAGCAATATATCTTTCTATTGGCTTGCAAAATGTTTGCGTAAATTCACACATAACACGTTGTCCTAGAGTCGAAAGTTCTCAAAATATAATCGGTAGCACACGAGTGACAGAAGTTCATGGAGATGAAAATATGATTTCCACAAAGTAATTGAAAATGACGAATTAGAAGAAGAGGAAAGCATAGATGTTGAAGAGATTCTTCAATGGAGTGATTCTGAATTTGAAGAAAATGCTAAAAATGATTAGTGTGCACTTCACGAGTAAAATGATGATGAAGAGGAGGAGGACAATTTGAGTGATTACAATTCTGATAAAGATCAATCAATCTATCACACTAATGAAGATTTGCAAGAAAGGAATCTGACTGCAGTATTAAGTGATAACATAGAAGGGAAGTCCTTTGAATTTCTACATCATAATCGAAATCAGATTATAATTTTGAAAGAAGGGAAGATATTTGCTACTGTGCAACATTTCAAGGACATTCTTGCTAGATATACAATGCAAGAAGGAATTAAACTGAAAAAGATCAAGAATGATAAAGTGAAGGTCACTGTTGTGTGCAATAATGGTTTTGGTTGTTCATGGAGGTTACATGCATCCACCTATGCTGATTGAGTGACATTCAAGATGAAAAAACATAAAAGGAGTTCATACTTGTGTCAGCAATTTGAAAGGTGTTGGAGCAACAGCAAAATGGACTGCAAATGAATTCAAAGAAGAATACAAAAACAATAAACCAAAATCGGTAGAAGAGCTAGATTGTGCTTTGAGGTCAAAATATGGAATCCATGTTCATTCTAGTAAACTGTTTAGGGCAAGGAAAATTGCAATTGAAGTAGTGTCAGGAGACCATGAAGACAGTCATGCTAATATACTAAGATACATTGCTGCAATTAAGGAATCAAACAATGGAGCTTACGTGAAATTGAAATGTGATGGCCTTGATATTTGTAATCCACATTGTGCACCTAAATTTGAAAGAATTTTCATAAATTTGCAGGTGCAATTCCAAGGGTATATTAAAGGATGCAGACCTTTTATCGGAGTGGATGGTTGTTTCTTAAAGGGTGAATTACTTACTGCGGCTTTGGGCGTGAACTTTGGAATTTTTCCAATTGCAGGTATTACTATTTCCTTATAATTTTACTTCAAATTTTTTTAAATTATTTTCAGATTTATATTATTCTAATACTACTTTTTCCTATTTATAGTGATGGTTTGTGAAGGGGAAAATGAAGATAGTTGGAAATACTTTTTTGATTGCTTACATACATGTATAAAAGATGAAAGAGTTATTACTTTCATGAGTGATAGACAAAAGGGGTTGAAAAAAGGCAATTACTTCAGTATTTCCAACTTTAAGACAGAGGAATTGTGCTAGGCATTTGTATGCAAACTTCAAAGCTAAATTTCCAGGTCCTAAGCTAAGGAAACTTTTTTGGATTGCTGTTAAAGCCTACACAGAACAAGACTTCAAAGATGTCATGGATGAAATGAAAAAGTTGACCTTGCGGCATATAAGTGGTTGATGGAAACATGCAAAGAACATCCAAGTACTTGGTCAAGACATGGATTTGATCTAGATGTCAAAGTTGATCATGTTACAAATAACATGACTAAGTCCTTCAATGCATTTTTGGGAAAAATGAGACAAGGCCAGTGATACCATTGTTGGAGTGGTATAGGACAAAAGTCATGAAGAGATTCTTTACGAGGTATCAGAAAGCTTTAACTTGGCAAACCAGTTTACCACTGAAGGTAAATGCTAAGGTGGAGTAAAGTCAAAGAGAGGGAAGGAAGTTACTAGCAGTACCTGCTTCTGAATTTTTATTTGAAATTTATGATGATAAAAAGTGCATTGTCAATCTTATGAGCAAAACTTGTGAATATAGAGAGTGGCAAGTTTGTGGAGTGCCCTGTAAACATGCGATGAGTTGTATTCTATACATGAGATATGTTCCATGCAGTATGTGGATCCATACTTGACTAGGGAGGCATATTTGAGGACATTACGTATAATGGGATGATCAATGTCATTTCTAATAAATCTAAATGGCCAAAAAACTCTCAAATTCCTCTTTTGAAACCTCCAACTCACAAGAGAAAAAATAAAGTGTTCAAGTAAGGCAGGTTGCAAACTAGTATAAGGAGGGAGCTGATGAACCTCCAAAGGGCCACAAAAGATCAATTAAAGTCACTTGCAAAGTTTGTAATGAGATTGGACACAATAAAAGAACTTGCAGTAAAGAAGTGCACAAAATATACAAAAGAAACAGGTATGATTTATTTTTAGATTCTCTCTTTATTGTAGTTGAGTTTTTTTTTTCAATTATGGCTTAATTTCTCTAAAATATTGCAGGACATGAGCTCTCAAATGTCAACTATAGACAATAGTAGGAGCTCTCAATCTTAAATGTAAGGCCTTTTATGTTTAATATCACTATTCATAAGAATATGGTTTGATGTGTTTTTTTTATTACTATTTCACAGGCTTTTAACAATGACTAATGCTTCAGAGGTTGAGATGATGCAACTTAAGATGATTATTATTCATAAGTGGATGGTTTTGATGTTTGTTTTGTAATGGTAAAAGTTAACTCAATTTTTCATATATTGAAGTTATAATGATACATTTTCCTGGAAAAAATTGAAAAGCTACTGATGTGGTAAGGAGAGAGGGGAGGGGCATTTTGGTCATTTTACTGTAGCACCACTTTTTAGGGCATTGTTCGTGTGAATGAAGGGGGTTTTTGTTGGGTTTTCTCCTCGGCCGCCACCAGGAACCGGGAGGAAAGCTTCTTCTTCGTCTCTCGCCACCACCATTGAGGAGATCCGCCGGCGACAACCGCCTCTGGGCCACCTCCTCCCTTCTCCACACCGGCGCCACTACGTCGTCTCCCACGATGCCTCTCTCCCTCACACACGCCGCCGCCCTCCTCACATGGACCACCGCTCGTCGCCGCCCATGTCTCCTCGCTCTCGCGCACACTGCCTCCGATGTCGCTCGTCGTTGACGCCTGCCGTCGTCGGGACAGGGCCGCTCCTCTCCTCTCTTCCTCCCCAGCGGCCACCGCCGCATCCAACGGCTACCATCACGTCTGGCCACCAAGACGCACCTCGTCGCTCTCCTCTCACGCAGGCAACAACTCTCTTCCCCCTCACGATCGTCGTCCCCAACCGCCGCCATCATCGACGGCTGCCTCTTTCTTTCCTCCTCTTCTCTTACCCATTAGACATCGTCACCTCGCAGCGTCGTTGCCATCGCTGACCAGTTGCTGGCCACCCACCAGTCGCTGGTCATCGCATCCCACGGCCCTCGTCTTCACGCCACAACCAACCGTCGCCTCCTTTTCTCCCTCTCAACCTTTGCCGACCACAGCGCCCGCGAGAGCACCCGTTCCATAACCCCCGGCGAGCACTCCTCAGCCGTCAGCCCCACTGCCAACACCTCAGACCCGTCGATCCGATTCTCCAGCTCTCGATCTGCATTGTCGTACGCCTCCGATGTCGATCGGACCCCTAAGCCCTCGCTGTCATTATGTTCTGACCTAACTTGTGTGATGTTTTTATGCTCCGACCTTCATGCAGCCATTATGTCCCAACCTGCGCGCCGATATTTTATCTCAGCCTACGTGTCGATGTCATATCCCGACCTGCGTGCCAAGATCACATCCGGTTTTGTGTCATTGCATTCGGCTCCGCGTCGTCAGATCCAGCTCTTCATCCTGCTCAGAGTCATCTGCTCTTCAGGGTCACGACAACTCGAGCAGCGTCCCGACCAGTTCACCAATCCACCCGCGCCAGGGTACGTTCTTCATACTCACTCTACATTCATTTCATTATTATACGTCTTAGTCTGTTACTTATATACTCATTGGATCTACCTCGAGCATCGAGGTACCAGAGGCCGGGGCGATTCGGTCGCTGACTACAAGTAGCCTTAACCAGAGGACTTCTGACGACTTGGTCAGCATAGAAGTCATCTCAGCATACCCCCCCCTCTTCCGAGACATCGCGATTCAGTCAACATTCCATCCACCTTACCCGACGATGACTCAAATTCCGGACGGGATCAGCTACTAATACTTTGTTGTAAAGTTTATTTTGTGATATAAAGAGTTAACTCGATTTTTGCTATCCTGAAGCTGAAATGATACATTTTCTTGAGAAATTGAAAAGCAACTGATGCTTTGTTGTTAAAGTTTATTTTGTGATATAATTTTTGCTATCCTGAAGTTGTAAAGATACATTTTCTTGTGAAAACTGAAAAGCTATTAATATATTTGTTGTTAAAGGTTGTTATGTGATTTCAAAAGAAAATTGTTATAGAAATACTCTTATTTGAGATCTGTCAGCTTCTGTATATTGTTGCTATTGCAACTGAAAGACGAATACTGGAACGAGAAAGATACGACTAGTATGACTAGTATGAGACTCATTCTATGCAAATAAAACATTTAGATGACATTTAGTGTTTTTAGTGGGATGCCATCTAATTGGGTATATAAGAAAGTAGTCCTTCAACGATATTAATAATCAACCAAGGGAGTTCTAGTTTGTATATCTTAGGACTTACCTTTGATGTATCATTGGGAAATTACATTCTTTTGTACATTTGTATATATTTTTATGTAAATTGCAAAAATAAAATATTTTTTAAATTTTATTATAATTTTATAAAATAGGGACTATTTTATATTTTTTCATAACTTAGGAACTATTTTGCTTCAATATTCATATGTTAGGGATGATTTTGTTTTTAATGTGTTTGAATGAAATATAGTGAAACGGTGAGTTGGTCATTTCACACTTTTTGGCCAGAAAATGTTGTCAGAAAAATGATGTGAGGTACTAAATTGAAGTAAATTAAAATCACAGGGACTATTTTGCAATTGAGTTGAAACCTCACCAAAATGAATTTTCCCCTACATTATGCCTTTTGAATGAAAGTGCCTCTTAAACATGTGAGATATCTTCTTCTCACATGAAAACATATTAAATAATATATTATTCTAGTATATAACATCCTCATCGATCAATTGTTTCCTTTCTAAGAACCAAATTTTGCATGCCCTTCTTATCCATCACCTTTATAATAATTTAATACCTAGATTGTGAAGGGGACTCACTTAATCCCATTGACACTTAGAAACGTTTGCACAAGGTAGGTAGGAGGTAAGCATATTTAATCCTAAAAATCAAGGATATTAGACAGAACAAATATTGCTCATGAGTTATAACTAGCACAATGAATGTGAAAGACTTTTTCAGCAAATCAGTTTGATAACATTAACAAAAGAAGGAACAGCCATTCAATATGATAGCATCTTCCACAAATAAGTCCTTCATAAAATTATTAGTTGTAGAGCTAAAGCCTTACCAGATAACAGTTAGAATAGGCACCTGTAAGGCTTGACAAATAGACTAGTTAAAAAATCACAAATAGCAAATGAGTAGAGTTAAGAGTCATATGATGGTTTTCAATACCCATAATTAGTTGGGCCAATAACTAGTGGCCACTTTTATCTGGACTAACTAGTATACCAAAAGTGATTATGTCGTACAACCACTTTCCTTTGGAGTTGGAAAATTTACTAATGATCGTTCTTTTTTTCCTCATCTACATAGGGCTATCAAGATGTTTCCTTTTCCTTTTGTGGTAATATGATTTTTTATCATGTTCGTACAAAGTGGAGAGAACATCATCTGTCCTAAGCATAAAGCACATGTCACGAAATCAAACTAACGATCATATCAATAAGCCTAGCAGCGCATATAACAAGTGATAGAATTGATGCTTGCAGTTTTGTAGAAGTGTTATTGCATTTGGAAAAAAAAGGAATCAAAGCAAGTCTTTTCTCCAGCCTATCTGTATCAATTTATTTGCTAATCGTTAAACCATGAAGTCATGTCGGACTAAGATCATGTAGTCAATCATAATTTCCACGTTCCTTCTCTCCCCAAATAAACACCAAAGAGCAAAAATGAATGCCCCCATTCAACTAAGTTCACATTCATAACATTAACTAAATTATCAAGGCAAACTAATGTGAACAATAAAATTACAAAAGTTGTCCACTAACACAACTATTGAATTTTCCCTATGCAGAACAACTTATCAGATCCGACGAGATAAATAAACCGAAAAAACAACAAATCTAAAGAAGACAAAAGACATATAGATACTTGATTTGAGGAAGGCCATCTCATCAGAAGGCGAAGAGGTCCCTACAAAAAAAGAACCAAAAGAACAGTAAAGAAAAGCATTTGGAAACCTAGAAAGTCAGAGGCGAGCGGGTAAAACGGAAGAACCTGAGGGCTTAGCAGGAAGATGCCTCTGCGGGAACTTGATTAAGGGAATTCTCCTCATTGCAATCGTCCCGCTCTCGATCGCTCTTGCTCTCGCTCTTCCGGAACAGAACAAGGGTTCTCTCTAGACCGTCGGCGGCCTTTCCATACGATTATCATCACGGCAACCGCACGTGACATAAATATTGTCAAATAATTCCTGAATAATTTTGTTTTCAAAATAAAAGTAAAATAAAATAATCAAAAGAGAATTATCCGTATTTGTAAAAGACCTAATTAAAAGGATATTAAATTATGAGCGAAACACTATTTTAATAATTTTAAAATAAATAATATCTTTTAATGATATAAATAATGTGTTAAAAATTGTACATAAATTTAAAATATTTTCCTTTTAATTGATTAAATTAATTAAAATTTTAGATTAATTTATCAATTTAATTTTTTACTTTAAAACATCAATTATTTCAGTGTCGATTTTAAACTTTTAAATTCAATTAAATTAATAAATAATTCACTACTGTATTTAGCAATTATATAATAATTAATTATGGAAATGATTATTAAACTTACAAATTGAATAGATGATTTAATGCAATGGTCAATAATCAACCACTTATGAAAAAAATATCAATTGATTAATAAAAAAAATAGCTATTCCAATTTTTGATTTAATTGATTCGATTTATTTGATATTTATGAAAAGTTTAATCAATTCAGTTAATAGAAATTTTGAATGGTTCAATTTTAAGTTTAAAGTTTAAAGTCAAATTGATTATTAGATCATTGTTCACTCTAGAATATAAATACATTTAAAAGATGAATTTTACCATCCCATCCTACTTTTAACTAGAGGTGTCAGACGGGTCAACCCATGGTGAGGCGGGCCAATCCATGGCGGGCCAATCCATGGCGGGTCAGTCATATGGCGGAGCGGGTCGGGCCGGGCCTCTATTCCAACGGATTGAAAAATTATCAACCCAACCCAAATTAAGGCGGGTTGCGGGTTAGGCGGGTCAACCCACGGGCCACATACTCATTTAAAAAATAAAAAATATTTTGTAAAAAATTATGTGCTTGAATCAATACACGACTTAATCAAATATTGAATTACTTAATCGACAGAGTCTGTCAACAAACAATACTGCTGTATGCTAAGATTCAGAAATCAATATCTAAATCAACCAAAATTTAAGAACAATCTGTTCGCCCAGCATATAATCCACCCAAAATTACTTAATCTCCAGTCCGGATCCTCTGCACCACACATCCTTGCACCACAAATTCCATATAAAAAGTGATCACGTGCAAGTCACGTGCACGCTGAAACCCAACTCACGCGAAAAATCCCACGCTGAAACCCAACTCACGCGAAAAATCCCTGACGCAGCGAGCCCTAGCCCATCCTCCTCCCCGCGTCCGCGACGGTCGCCACTTTACCAGCCCCCGACGCCGGCGACGGAAGCCTCTCTCACCCTCAGCGTCCCCGACGGCACGCCGGCGACGGAAGCCTCTCTCACCCACAGCGTCCCCCGACGGCGGAAAATCCTTACGCCCACATATTTCCCAACCCTAACCCCTCGCGTCCCTAACGCCAGTGAGGTCCAGCCCTGCCCCGACGACCTATTACAGTTCCCTGACTCCTCTGAGGTCCAGCCCTGCCCCGGCGACCTCCTGCCCGGCGACCAGCGACAGCCCAAGCTCTACCGCGCTGATTTCAACTGTTGGTACATGTTTTTTGCAATTCGTCAACTTTCCTTCAATGTTGAGTTCCAGATTAGATGTAGAGTTTGTTGATTATACTCCTACCAGATACAACAATCTAATGATTTGATGTTAAAAATACAAAATGTAACCCTCATTGTTGGAAAACCATATGCTGCACAAAGATTGGCTTTCCTCAGCGCTTTGGTGCACTTCCAAACTGAATCCTCGCCATTTATTCTATAGTTTTTGTTTTCTTTGCATGAATATGCAAGATTTATCTTTTATGTAAGTACCTGTAGCTGCTAAGATCTGGGAAACAAATCGTGGTGTTTTGTTTCATTCTTTTGTTGGTTTTCCTCAGCGCTTCGGTGCACTTCCAAAAAACAAAGAACAATGCTTTCCTCAGCGTTCGGTGCACTTCCTTTAATGTTGAGTTCTAGATTTGATGTTGAATTTTGTTGATTAAACTCCTACATGATACAGCAATCTAATGATTACTCTTAAAAAAATAAAATGTAATCCTCATTTGTTTGAAACATTTAACATCTTTATATTGTGCTATTATCTATTATGGATTGTATGATAATGATTATGCCGTTGTAACATAGATCAGCCTGCTATATATGTATCTGTGTATATTCTGTGTTTGTGTGTTTATTGCATGGACATGAAAGTAGGATTGATTGCTCCGCATGCTTAGAGAGATAGGTTATTTTCTTTCTTTGAATTTATTCAGCATACAATCTATGAACATTTAAAAATATTTGATTCTAAGTAATTCTCGTTTGCTTAATAGGTTGATCTTTCATGGCATCAGCAAGTTACAACTCCATCGAAAATACAAAAATTGAACATGCACCATGCAGGGATTGCGGACGAAGAACATTGGTATGTGTTTCTAGATCAACCAAAAATCCCGGAAGGAGATATTATCGATGTGCGCAACATGGCTGGCAAAAGTGGGTGGTAGTCGATACTTTGTCGGATGAAGACAGCAGTGAAATATGTCATGGAAGGTTAGGAAAAATAGAGTCAAAGTTAGGTACTGAACCCATTGCTTCTCGTGGACATAATCTAGGAAATTCAAATGTACCATCAATGGTCTGGATATTAGTTATAGTGAATCTGACTCTTTTGGCTGTTTACCTTATTACTTTGTTAGTTCGGTCTTGTTAATTAGTGTTAAGTAATGTTGTTGCTGTAATATGACATATTCACTGTTTGTAAGAATCAGTTGAAGGTTGTAATGTGGTTTATTAGTTCAGGTCGTTAATTAGTGTTGACTAATGTTGGTGTTGTAATGTCATAGGATAATTAGTTTTTTTTGTTAAGATGGATGTTGTGGAACATATTATATAATGGTTTGAAAATGTTGTAATGATTTATTCTGTGTTGTTCTTCTTTTGAGATTTAGTTCTCATCTCGGATACTTCTTCAGTCAAGCAGGAATGTGAAATTATATTGAAAGGAATGTGAAATTATATGGTAGTATTACGTGATTTGTTAAATCCAAGCAAGAATATTTACTATCTATGAGGTAATGTTCATCAAGGGTTGATTGGTTCGCATGTGTTGCAATGGTTGGTTTTGATGTCCGTTGATGCACGTTGAATAGGTTTGGAAGATTGTCAGACATCCACAAACGATAGTGAGCTTGTATATCTGGGCGTTTCTAGATAAAGAGTTTAGGATAGGATTATTAATCTGTACTTGCTCCACATGGGATTATTACTACCCTTCACTTCTTCACTTATGCTCCCTTAACTTATTGTTGGGATAATGTCACAGCGATTTTGTTAAATGTTTTAACTTAAAATGCAGTTTTGAAGTTGTGAATATGTGACTTCATGATCAGGAATAGAGACACAAGGCTTTTATTGACTATGCATCTAAGTCACCTATCCCAACAACCACTCAATGTTGCTTATCATAATGCATCAAACTTCTCAAGTTTGCTCCAACTATCCTTCTCCCTTTGCCTTCATGTTTACCCCTTACCAGACCTCTCTGACTCCAGCTTGTTAAATCAAATCACTCAATGAACTCATGTGCACAAGAGGTCAAACTTCACTCAAATTCGTTTAAAATACATAAAAATTAGAGCAATTCATTTTTATATATGGCAAACCATTCAAATTAGAGACTAAAAGCAACCAAAAATTCAAACGAGCCTCAAGGTGACCCTATGCTTTCTAATTAAAAGAGAGATTTACTTAACTTAAAACCTCTAGGCATTTCCCTTTTGTCACACACCATACAATCTACATGCAATTGTTAATTGAAAATATGATAACAAGTTTACCAAGCACTAGTCTCTGCAAATCCCCATATCAATCATTTCTATGATAGCCCATTGAGACAAAGTAACTCAAAGTTCTGCAACTTAGATTTTGAAGAATCTGATTCCCTAAACAAGTTCTACTTTCAGTCATCATTCTAAACAAATCAGTAATTGCTCTGATCTGATCAGAAGACTGCAATAGCCAAAAATATATCAAAACTAACTGCAACAATAAATTCCAACAGCAACCTATCAGTTAAAGAAGTATATGGTACAATTTTTCAGATTCACATTCTGATAAAATGTTAAATAGATAGTTCAACGCCTATCGACTTTAGTGTGGAAAAAGAACAGTTCTCCCAGAGGTACGCACGCCAGCAACGATAGTGCAGTAGACATGACCTACAGAAGCAGGATAAAAATGGGATCAGAAAATGGTGCTAGATGTAAGAACATGTTTTTTTTTTTGTACGAGCCTATGCAAATCATGCTCTATTGCAACAATATGTTGATTCACAAAGATCAACACTGACATAGATGTAATCAAATGTGAGGCCTTAAAAATTAATAATTGATCGTCGATAGGATGGGAATGGGTACTACCTTTTAGGGTAGGTGCAATAAAAATAAGGCATACAGGGCATTGACAAGTACTCACGAAATTGCAAATAAGGCATGCTTGATCAAAGAAACTTACCACAACAACGACAAAAAGGAGCACGAGAGAATCCATTGCCAAGCTTTTCCTTAATATTGGTCTCTGTGGCCTTCTTATCGACAAAACACAGTACAAGAACATCAATACCTACTCCATATTCAATTGCAAGCTAGCAATGACAAAATACAGATTCACAATTAGATATCACTAATCAGCATACAGTCAATCAAATCGCAAGTTATATATTATAAAGCAGAACGAAAAAAACATTCTGCATACCCAAATGAGATCGTTGATGTCTAAGGGGAGGAGGCCGCAGGAGGTGGTCCAGCTAACTGCACAAATGGGAATTGCACCTATACCAGTAAACAACTGTAAATTATTAGGAAGTCGAAACAATAAAGGAAGCCGAAACAATTATAAACTGCACACATCAGGTAGAGGACACTATGGACAGTCTGGAAACAGGAGGAATGATTTTCATGGGGTCACTAATCTCGTATTATTCCAATATCACTAATGCAGCAGTATCTATTATAAATTTCAATCATAATTAAAGAAACTTGTGATTTTTAAGATGTGAAAGTTGTGACGGCAATAATGGTGGAAATTGAGTCTCAGTCATATTTAAACTACCAACAGAGCTACCAATTGTTGACACATAATTTATAGGCTAAAACAAACAAATAAAACACAATCTTAGATAGTTATAAAATAAATTATCTTAGATTAACGTAAGTAAAATTAAAATACCAACTTGATGAATGATCCGGTCACATTGTACACTAGCCACGGTGGAAATACTTTGATCTACATCCTGTGTTATAAAAAAATAGAATGATTTAAGTTACAACAAATAATACCAAATAAATAAAATTTTGCTAAGTTATGGAATAGAAATCATTACAATTGTTGAAGCTTGATTTGTTTTCCTCGCTGCTTTTCTTTTCCTTAAAATCTTCTCTAGCCCACCTTTCAACCTTTTACCTGACACCGTTTTATTCTTCTTTTTAATTCCTTTCACTCCAGTAGAGTTCCTTTCACCATAATCAATTTCCCAGGATGCTTGGCTCACATGTGATTGTTGGACATTTGATTCATTACCTTGTAACTTATCATCCACCATCTTACACAAGCTCAACATAGCATCTTTAACAAACATGTAAGTGTCATCCCTTTCTACAGCCTTGGTAACCAATTGAACATTCAACCCACACAACTTTTTGTAACGCATGCTTTGAAGTACTTTTGGATCCAAACTAGCATTGTTGGTCATTGAATCATTAACTCCAAAATATCCATTTTTTGCTTTTCTTGTCCACCTTTTCAATACATAATCACTTGGGATTTTCATGATGTTTTCTACGTAAATATTTTCAGAATATGAGAACACAAAATTCCAGCAAATTCATATTTTCTACAGCTACACTCAATTTTTTCACACTTCTTATCAAGTGTAACAATATGATGATTCTTCTTTTTGTGAGGGGTCACTTTATATTTTGTAAATGTATCAACATCCTCACAAATTTCTGCTTTAGAATCATGAGATAAGTACCACTCATGTTGAAAACACTTGTATACCTCAGGAGTATAAATTTCACTAGCATGCTTCAAAATCTCAATTGGAAACATTAAATAAGGAACAGTTGTATTTGATTTGAAATCAGCTTTTAATTCCTCGTATCGACGATCATCAAGGAGTCTTTGGAAGTGACTGAAGAAGTCTAAAAACTTGTGTTTATAAGTGACATACTTTTTCATAATACTATTCATGCTCTCACTTCTTTGGGTTGTAGTCATATCCGCACAAAACATTTGTCGTCCATATACTAAAGCCCATTTTTCCTTGATGTTGTACATGCGCCTCAACCAATCATTGTCTTCAAGTGCATACTTGGCTAACATCATGTTCCATGCTGAAATAAAATCTTCCTCTTCATCAAAATCATATATACATGAGGCAAAATCTTTAGCAAAGTCTCTAAACATAGAAAAAACTCCATTCAAATGTATGACAGCATTTTGATAAATATGCCAAATGCACAAACGATGATGTGTTTCAGGCCATCTGGAAGCTAATGCCTTTGCCATTGCTGCATCTTGATCTGTAAGAATAGTAGTTGGCTTTTTCTCACCCCCATAGCTCTAGTAAATGTATCAAATAGCCACTCAAAAGTCAAACTGGTTTCATCATATAATAAAGCGGCACCAAAAAGTATGGATTGTTTATGATGATTAACACCTACAAACAATGCAATTGGTCGACCTTCATTGTTCTTTCTGTAGGTTGTGTCAAAGCAAACAACATCTCCAAAATTAGCATAATCAGCTCTCATCTTAGCATCAGACCAAAAAATATTAGTAATCAAATCATCTTCATCAACTTAGATAGCATAAAAAAATTAGGATCATCGAACTGCATTTTCTGCAGATATTCCAATACACCTCCTGTATCCCCAACTCTCATATTTATTGTTCTTTTGGATCGCAAGTAGTTTTTATAATCCTAAGGAATAAATCCTAAATTCTCCCTCCCACCTACTTGCCTCACCATAAGATCATGAGATGCTTTTGGGGGGATTCCCACATCACTTGCCATCTCAATTTGTATCGTTGCAGAAGAAGATATATTTCTATGACTTCTATAGAAGTGCGTTTTGTTTGGACTTGAGAGATAATGATTATGTTCTTTAACAAACTGCACCACAGTGAACTTGTTTTTTTTTTCGATTACAAATCTTCATTTTAGCCTCACAACCAAACCTTGTTTCATCACGACTTGCTTTAATATAAAGATCTCGTTTGTCTTTTCCTCTTTTACCTTGGGCACAACAACAAAAAACTCTATCAAGTAATTTACCAGATTCATCCTTGTGGATTCTACCTCTCCTTACACCAAACTCAACCTTTTTAGCATATGTTAAATAAAATTGATATGTATCTTCTTCTGTCTCAAATTCCAAGCTCATTTGTGGTATATCTAAATCTGTTTCAATGTTCAAGCCTATACAATCAAAAAAACAAAGCAAGATGATTAAAAAGGAAAATTTGATATACTGAATCTCAATACATTCCCAATATGATTCTTATTACCTTCGTCAATATCATCAAAGTCACCTTCTATAATATCTTCATTTCCTTCAAAATTCAAACGACGACAACTTGTAGATTCACCCTCCATAATAATTACTTTGATCTTGTAAAAAAAAATTATATTTAGGGGGAAAAATAGTCATAAAAGAAGCATCTAAAAATAATAATATTTATGTCAAATTACTGTATGTTCAGCAACCTAAGCATATTATTTATACTTGTAGTAGTAGATAAGTAGTCATTTACAAATGTTGATCATGAAACTCAGGACCTTGAAGAAGCTAAAATTCAAAAAAGCATGCTTCATATATATTTTATGAAATTTGAAAAGAATGAAATAATCTCCATAGATTTACACATACGCTGCAGTCAATCATTCACTAGCCGAATGAACCACTGAGAAGTAACATCCTCTACAAAAAAAGGAAAATAGCCAATGAAGATTTGATGACTTGTTTCCGAACTTGTTCGACAATATTAAACTAGTTTAAATTGAGATGCTAAACAAGCAACACTTCATTGCTATGGTAAAAAAAAAAACCATCAAAGAGTGCTTACAGGTACCACAATTTTACGGGCCAACAAAAGAATGAAACAAAGCACCACGATTTGTTTCCCAGATCTTAGCAGTTACAGGTACTTACATAAAAAATAAATCTTGCATATTCATGCAAAGAAAACAAAAACTATAGAATAAATGGCGAGGATTCAGTTTGGAAGTGCACCAAAGCGCTGAGGAAAGCCAATCTTTGTGCAACATATGGTTTTCCAACAATGAGGGTTACATTTTGTATTTTTAACATCAAATCATTAGATTGTTGTATCTGGTAGGAGTTTAATCAACAAACTCTACATCTAATCTGGAACTCAACATTGAAGGAAAGCTGACGAATTGCAAAAAACATGTACCAACAGTTGAAATCAGCGCGGTAGAGCTTGGGCTGTCGCTGGTCGCCGGGCAGGAGGTCGCCGGGGCAGGGCTGGACCTCAGAGGAGTCAGGGAACTGTAATAGGTCGTCGGGGCAGGGCTGGACCTCACTGGCGTCAGGGACGCGAGGGGTTAGGGTTGGGAAATATGTGGGCGTAAGGATTTTCCGCCGTCGGGGGACGCTGTGGGTGAGAGAGGCTTCCGTCGCCGGTGTGCCGTCGGGGACGCTGTGGGTGAGAGAGGCTTCCGTCGCCGGCGTCGGGGGCTGGTAAAGTGGCGACCGTCGCGGACGCGGGGAGGAGGATGGGCTAGGGCTCGCTGCGTCAGGGATTTTTCGCGTGAGTTGGGTTTCAGCGTGGGATTTTTCGCGTGAGTTGGGTTTCAGCGTGCACGTGACTTGCACGTGATCACTTTTTATATGGAATTTGTGGTGCAGGGATGGTGCAGGGATGTGTGGTGCAGAGGATCCGAACTGGAGATTAAGTAATTTTGGGTGGATTATATGCTGGGCGAACAGATTGTTTTTAAATTTTGGTTGATTTAGATATTGATTTCTGAATCTTAGCATACAACAGTATTGTTTGTTGACAGACTCTATCGATTAAGTAATTCAATATTTGATTAAGTCGTGTATTGATTCAAGCACATAATTTTTTACAAAATATTTTTTATTTTTTAAATGAGTATGTGGCCCGTGGGTTGGCCCGCCTAACCCGCAACCCGCCTTAATTTGGGTTGGGTTGAGAATTTTTCAATCCGTTGGAATTGAGGCCCGGCCCGGCCCGCTCCGCCATATGACTGACCCGCCATGGGCTGGCTCGCCCCGCCATGGATTGGCCCGTCTGACACCTCTAATTATGATCAGTGGATCATCCTCTAGTCCGTAAATTGAGAACCAAACAAAATATCTCGTCTGCTCAAGCTCCCGCCGTCGACATCAGTACCTCTGGCGAATGGTTGATTCATAACTGATTGTTTAACCAATTGGGGTAAAGTAGAGAAAAATCCCCAATCATAACTTGAATTTTGCATGCAATCCCCACTCATAAAAAAATTTGTTTCCACTCCCTGCATGTAAAGTTTTGTTTGTTTCAACTCCCTCATGCAAATATTATGACCTAATTATCCCTCGAATTTTTTAGGTACAAAAGGTCCAAAAATGAGCATAATTCCTCTTAAATTCAGCATTTTACATTAGAATCGAGTATATTTTCTATTAAATTAAGCATATTTTTTTTCCTGTTTTAATATAATTCCTCATAAATTTAGCACAATGTAACAAGAAAATCTAGTATATTTTCTATGCAATTAAGTATCATTTAAAGAAAATCTAGTATATTTTCTATCCAATTGACTATCATTTAAAGAAAATCTAATATATTCGAGTATATTTTCTATTAAAATTGTCCTTCATATTTTTTAGGTATAAATAGTCTAAAAATGAGTATAATTCCTATTAAATTCAGCATTTTAAACTAGAATCGAGTATATTTTCTATTAAATTGAGTACAACGTTTTCCCTATTTAATATAATTCCTTCTAAATTCAGTACGATTTGAAAAAAAATCTAGTATATTTTTCATCAAATTGAGTATCATTTAAAAAAAATCTAGTATATTTTCTATCCAATTGAGGTGGAAAAAGAATCGTACTCAATTTGATAGAAAATATACTAGATTCTAGTTTAATGTACTGAATTTAAGAGGATTTATACTCATTTTTAGACTTTTTATACTTAAAATATCAGGGGCAATTAGATAAGTATATTAGACTAGGGAGTGAAAACAAAGTTGTTTTCCAATGATGAGTACATGTAAAATTGTGTTTGTTAATGGGGACTACATGCAAATTTACCCAACTAAAATTTGATGTCTTTAATATTGTGAGATGCAACGTATTTACATTGGATTATAGATAGTTTGAAATATACGAAATGTGATTTAATTTTAGATAATTAATTTATTAATTTTGTGATATTCAAGAATGTAAATAGTTTGAGATATTTTATTAGTTAATTTTGTAAATACAGAGGGAAATTAATTTTATGAAAATAAGAGAGATATTTTTAATTTTTTAATAATTTATCGAACGATTGATAGCCATCAATCCAACTTAGCAATTGTGTTGGAACCCGAACTTCCAATGATTGAAAGCAGTTCAACAAAAATTGAAACTTCAGTTATTTTTTTTTTTCCAATTTATTCGATGTTTTATTTGATTTGTTCAATTTCTGTAGAAAATTTAATCTGTTTGATTAGGTAAAATATTTAGTTTGATTTAAAGTTCAATTATTAACTGATCGTTCACCCTTACCCGTTACCTTGAATTGAAAGTAGTTCTAACAAAAATTAATTTAATCTTGATTGATTTAATTGATATTTTATTAATTTCATTTGTTTGATCTTTATATAAAAGTTCAATCCTAAATTTAGTTAAATAACTTTATGAAAACAGTGGAGATATTTTGATTTTTTTATAAATAATTTATTACTAGGAATCATTAGCCATCGATTTAATTAATCAGTTGCATTGGAACTTGAAAGTCGTCCAACAAATACTGAAAGTTTGATTATTTCCATTTTTAACTGATTTAAATATTTTATTATTTTAGTTTCTTCAGTCAATTCATTCAGTTTCACAACTTTTCCATATTGATTGCCATCACATATTGCCACGCATATAACATAATTTAGTCAAATAATTTTATGAAAATAGGGGAGATATTTTTTTTTGATAATTATCGAACCCAATCACTGGCCAATAGCCATCCCTGGTAACTGACCAGCTGCGTTGGAACTTCAAACGATTGAAAGTCATTCAACATAAATTAAAAGGTTTGTTATTTTGGTTTTTGACGATTTAATTGATATTTTATGGTTCAATTTATTTAAATTTTATACAAAAGTTTGGCCAGTTTAAGTGTTCGATTTTGATTTAAATGATTTGATATCAGTTAACGTGCCAAGCAGATCACATAAATTTAGTCAAATAATCCCTGAATAGTCTTGTTTTCAAAAATAAATTATCAAAATCAAAAAAGAACTATCAATATTTTTAAAAGACCAGGTTAAAAGGAGTATTTCAGATATATAATTACCAGTATTTTAATACTTTTTAAATAAACAGCACCTTTTAACGATATGAATAATAATGTGGTAAAAGTCGAGCACAAAATTGTTGTTTTTTCTTTTTACTCCTTCAATTATTTTTTATAAAAAATATTTTTATGAATCAAACAAACACTAACTCCTAACTTTCAATTTAGCTAGCAAGACGAAGTAAACAGAATTTAGAGTTTACGTGTTGAATATCATCTCCTCCCAACCTGTTTCACTTGCAAATCACAATTCACAAGTTCACATCCCAAGCTCCCTTGGCCGCACGAGTCGATGATGATCTCGACAAAGACAAACTAAATTGTCTTTGAAAAATATATGTTCAAAGTGAAGCAAGAGCTCTCCAACAAAACACAACCTTCAGCACAAAGCCACGAACAAAGAACTATGAGATGCTAACACAGTTTAAGTTACTGCAAAGGAGTAGACCATATAGATATATTCTGGCTAACAGTAGTAGTGACTTTAGTAGTACAACAAAGACCAACCCAACTAATAGCTTATGCCTTAACATCAACTCTAACAGGCTACTAAACTCGACCCTCCCAACTTTTCCAGCATACCGAAGAAACTCATGCCAACCTTTGCTTCTTTTTCTTTGCGAGATTTTCAAAGACACCTTTTATATCATCAGATGTCACAGGTTTAGATGAATCAAAAGATTCCTGCAAGGCACAGTGGAACACAGAACTCAGTTAAGGCAAAAGATAGATTCATGAAGTCGAAGAGAAAATCATTGACTAATGCCTCATTTGATCAGTGGAAATATAGAATAGAAAGTAATAGCACAAAGATATGCTTTTTAGTTGCTTGACATGAAACGACAAAGGATAACACAGACAGAACTTATCAACTTTTGAATGATAAGCAGATGCGGCATAAGTAGATCTCTATACTTCAAACAATTAGGAAGATAGGGTTAAAAAGGGATGATTGTGAATCGTGAGAAGATGGTTATGATTAGTTGTTTAAAGAGGCATAATCCTTACCAGAAAGGAATGCAACTCATTCTTCATGTCAGCTATCCCGCTGAAGATTTCTATTTTCTGGACATGATTCAGAGTGTTGAGAAAGTTCAATTCAGCTCCTTCCTGTTGCTTCAACTTTTCCTCCCTCTTTGACTTAGCCATCTTTTCATATTCCTCAATCGTGTCCTCCTTATCGGTTAAAAATTCTACTCCTTTATGGGTATAAAATTCACTACAAGTTCTACATTTGCAAAGAAGTTCTCTCCATTTTTTAAGGAGAAACATGGGTCCTATTTTCTCCGAGGAAACGGATAACACATTGATGTCCACTCCAATAGTGCATGTAGCACTTGAACCTTGATCCTCAAGACACACTTTATTATTGTCTGAGGTTGCATTTATTACTGTACCATTTTCGCAAGTAGAATCATTCCCGGAAGAACTTTCATGAATCACAGACTGAGAAATATGACTGCCAATCGCCTTGTCACTACAATTGGTCGAGGAGCCATTCTCGACCATATTCTCAGTGCCACTCTGAACTGAAGGCACATTCTTTTGCTTTGGCAAGGCCCAAATAGAAGAAGGATAAAGTTTCAGGAAAGAAAAAATGGAAGCACACTTTTCACAGACGAAGTCATCATAGACAGGTTCACCATCCTCATCTCTTGGAATCTGAAAAAAAAACAAATGCTTAAACAAATAGTCTTAGGAACGCTATTATAAAGATTAATAATAGTGCAACAAGCAACCTGAACACAAGAACCTGAAAAGCAAAGACAACGGTTAGTTTGAAGATAGAAAATCCCCAAAATATGAAACAAGTATCTGCTTAACAATATGGATGAACACGAAATAATAACAGAATGAAACAAGCTTTTGAAATATTGAGAAAATAGCATGATAAAGATAACCTTATCTAGAGAGTTAAGTCCAAGGTGATTCTCATGAAACCAATCTTCACATATACAACACTGTATCATTTCAATCTGCTCTTTGGCATCTGGATCAGGATAAGGGCGACCGCATGTGCAGTAACAACCTCTAAAGTTCTGGTTGTAGGAGTTGCCAGTGTTTTCAGGTTCTTTATCAGGATGAAGCTTGCAGGAAAACTCCCCAAACTTGGAATTGCCACAGTCACAGCGAAATTTCCTTTTGGTCCACAGCTCCACAACCTTTCCGAAACATAATGCCATGAGTATATGAGGGTAAGATGTTAAACAACTGTTTTACAGATTGTGCTAGTAAAGTAGAATGCATGTGACCTAGAAGTAGCTATTGTGGCCTTTGAACAAAAGAAAGTAACTATCGCAATGAATGACAACTTTGCTATATGCCTTTGTAAGCTTATGGAGTTTTGTTTATATTAACAGAAAATGAAACAAAAATGCATCATACATGTTAACAAAGTCAAATAATCGTACAAGTAAAAAAAATACTTCCTTTAATGAAGGTCTAAATCACTGCCTAAACAGTGGAGCCAAGTGACATGAAAATGTCCCAAAGCTCATTGCAGATAAATTTACATATTTTCTCTCTCTCCGATGCTCTTCTTTAAAGGAAACAAAAAATTGACAAAATCATTTCTTTTCCTTTCTGGTTTATGTTATTTCCATCCTAGTAAAAACAACATAAGAGAGCATATGAAAAAGTAAACAAATTGGAAAATAAGTTAGAAGAAGTGCATCCCTCATGTCTTTCTTCTCGTAAGGAATAGGTGGGCACCAACACAACCTCTTTCGCAGCTTAAGAGTATAGCTCAATGGTAAATTTGGAATTCAAACAGGAGGAGACTTTAGTTATCCCAAAGAGAGTGACAATAAAATATCACAATAAAATCAATCTAAATTACCCTACTAATTGTGTGTTGCTACTTTGGCAATTAAGTGACAAGATATAGGCATAAATCACCTAAATTACTTTAATAAGATATGATTTTCTTAGAATAACAATAACAAAACTCAAGAGGTGGCTTGGGAAACAGAGAGCTATTTTATGAATAATCAAAAGTGACCACTTGGAATAATGCAGAGCCGTTTTATGAATAATCATAAGAAATGGCGTGGTTTATTCTCCAATGAAATGGAGAATATTCTGAAGTTATCCAAGGACGAACTATGTCGGCAACATCATGACCTCATTATAGCACGCAGGGAAAGAGTAAGATAGGTTGCCAATGAACACTTGAGGATTTAGAGTCATAAAATAACAAATATTAGATGTAGAGAAAAACTTTGTTAGGTTATCCATCTACGAACTATGAAGGTTGCCCTTGAGTAATTAAAGGAACAAATATGGCGAAGGTTATCAGTAAAAATGTAAACTGTAAACCAAAGAGATATCGGAATTGCAGGTGATTACAGCCAAAAGAAGTAACTCACGTACCTCGTGGCCATCGTGGCAAGAGAGACTGCAGGCAGTGCAAACACCAGCATTGCCACTAGGAACGCACGTCAAGCACGAGAAGATGGCCTGCCTCTTCATGTACCCACCCGGATAAGTGCACTCCTTGCCCTCGTCGCCACCCAGAACCAGATCAGCCTCCTAAAGTCACCAATCGCGTCACAGACGCCACCAATCTCTTCGAGCGAATAACAAATGAAGCAAATTTCACAGGCAAAATCATGCAAAAAAGAGGGAGCTTTCCGCGCGACACGTACCAACTCCTCCGCCTCGAGCTCTTCGATGTACTCCCCGATCGTGACGGTCTGCTCGGTCTCGTCCTCGGAGGCGTCGGCCATTGCGACGGCTGGAAGCCCCAAACTGCAACCCTAACCGGCGAAACTGGGGACTACGGAGCGGGAGAGTTAGGGTTAGGGTTCCTCGCGGGTTCAGTGAAGGGAAAGGATCGAATCGAGAGGGATTCGGAGGGATCGGAAGGTTGAGAGGTAGAGGGAGCGGATTGGATTTGGCGAGAGTGCGGGGTTCTAATTCACAGTGCGAAGCGACGCATAAAGTGATTATTCTGTGGATTTTTAGGCAGATTGCTTTCTTATTTTCTTCCCGCCACGCAGTTTTTGGCTTCTGATTGTAGCACGTGATTAGCCGATTGACAGTATATTTCATAACCACTAATCGAGCACGTGGAAGTTTTAAAAAGGTTAATTGATTATATATTAGGCAAAGAATTTGTAAATTTAATATATGTAGAAGTAATATATTTTCTGACTGGTGAAAAAAAATTTATGAGTTCCAATTAGTCGTATAAAATTTTGTAAATTTAATATAGGTAGAAGTAATATATTTTCTGACTGGTGAAAAAAAATTATGAGTTCCAAATCCAATTAGTCATTTTCAAAATTAATTGAATAATAAAATTAACGATAATTTATCAAAGGACATATATAGATTTCTAAATTTATTAAAAGACTCACGTTACTTTTGTATTTATCAAAGTATATTTTTAAATATATTTCTCATTTTATCCTTATGATAAATTTGACTTTTTCCTTTTCTGCGTCGTTTCTCACTCTCTCTTCTATTTCCGCTCTCCTATAATGATCTTATTTTCCCTCTATTTTTTTTTGCATATGTGCACGCATAACATAGGCTTGATGTACAAATTATATCAGACCCACGACGTTTAGAGTTAGTTAATTTTTTATAACATTTTAATACATTTAGAGAAATCAAAATAATTATATAAATAGTATATTTGAACTTTTTGCAACCCCAGAAATCGACAGAGATCAATTATTTATTTTGCCTTATGAGGAGGTGTAAAATTGTAATAACGATGAATCGGTAAAAATCCTCATGCGTGGGCATGATATGGTTTATATCAAGTCCAACGTGGAGGTTTTTTTTGTTGATTTTTTCTTATTATATGTTAATACCTTTTAGAAGTCAAAATAAATAATGGATAAAATATTTTAACTCTTTGCAATATCAGAAATCTACAGGAACTAAAATAGTCGTAATCGGAACTTTCTAAGTTTATCAGTGGAAATTCCTCATACATTGAGTCTGATATGAATCATATCATGCCAATGTTAGGCTTGATATGAATCATATTAGACCAATGTTAGACCTAATATGATTCCATATAAGACACAACGTGGATTTGATAAATTTCAAAAGTGATAATCCAAGAAAACTCGTGATTAAAAGGTTCTAGTTTTGAAGATGACAGACTTATGTATGGGAATTGGGCAAAGGAACCCACAAATGATACTATTCTTCTATTCTTCTATTCTTTAGGATCCTTCATTATGTCGCAGTGCAATTCCTGAACTAGATGAAGCTGCATTTCTTGTTGCTGCCAAGGAATTTGGCTTTGAGTTTTGTAAGAGGGCTCAATGTATTTATTAGGGAGAAATATTCATCTTCTGAAGATCTTATTGAGAGGTAACAATTCAATTTATATGTTTTAATCAACAAGTTCTTTTTTTTAATGAAGATCTCGGTGACTTGATATTTTATTCTGATAAAGGAAGTTTAAGATTCTCAATCTGTTATAATTCAATAGCAAAAGGAAAAAAAATGTCTGTAATTATGTGTGGTGTCAATAGGTATGTCTATCTTCTATACAAAGGAGTTTTTTTTGCGACTATAAATGTAATTTGTGTGAATTGTCTTTAGTCAGATCTAAAATAACATCATTTAGGTGATAAATATGAATTGAATTGTTACTGATATTTTATTTTTATTAAAAAAATAATTTTTATTGAGCATCATCATTTTTTCGCTTCTGAAAGGTCTTTATATGATTCATATCAGGACCAATATATGAGGATTTTTGCTGATTCTTTTTTATTATATTTTAACACATTCTAAAAGTCAAAATAAACAATTTATAGCATATTTTAACTCCTTGCAATATTAGATATGGGTGCAATCGGACATGTGTAGTTGACTAACAAAGGAGAAGTTTTCAACCTACCTTAAATAAGACAAAGGAAGACGAAAAAGGTTTAAAGTCATCAAAATGGCTTAGATAGTACATGTAACTAGATGTTTATTTTGACGGTGTGAGAAAAGAACAAGCGTACCTATAAATACTTGATCTTAGTTTTGAATCGACGGTTTAACTATTTGGACAACCTAATCCTAGTTTTGAATCGACGATTTAACTATTTGGACGACCTGATCTTAGTTTTGAATCGATAGTTTAACTATTTGGACGACTTGATCATAGTTTTGAATTGACAGTTTAACTATTTGGAATCGTCGATTCGCATTCCTGAAAGATCAACTTTTAACTTTAACCGTCCAAGATAATTATGGTTCACGGTTCAAAATCATTAATTCACGGTTCATGCATAGTTCATCGCGGTTCGTCACGTTTCAAGATTATTATATTAAAAAAAATTAAAATTATAAATTTATAAAAAATTCTTGCTCTTATTTAAATTGTCTAAATATTTCCGTAGGGTATAGTAAAATTAAAGTTCACATAGTTCTCTGAATATCAACTGATCAGAAGACCTAGGTTCGATTCCTATCAAAAAATTACCGACCTAGCTTCTATGGTTCAGGGGCCCAGGTCAATGAGTAAATGACCGTTAACCGGCGGTCCGATTAATTAAGCCTTTAAACCGTAATCGACTCAGCTGCTATGGTTCAATGACCCAATCGACAACTGGGTCAACAGATAAGCAATTTGACAACTAGGTCAACGGGTAAGTGGGATGTTGGCCTGATTACATGGCGGGGTCCGGTAGACCATGCCCGGAGCAGGTCTAGCTACAGTGCGAATCATAAGTGAGAGTTAAGTTAATTACATTGTAATGTGTAAAGTAGTAGATCAACATGATACTACGATAGTTAAAGACACGAGTAATTTAAATTTTTTCTCTAGTTTTATGACCAAAATAATATAAATGATTTTTTATTGTTCATTTAAAGTTTTTATTTATTTATTTATTTATAAATTTGATTAAAGTTTTATGCATGATTCATAAGCTTTATTTCAATATAAATTCATAAATAAAATTATTTTTTAGTTTGAGATTTTTTTTAGACTTATTTATTTAATTAAATTTTGTATATTCAATAAACATGAAGAAATACTAAATTTGTCAAGAGCATATATTTCACAAATAAAATTTTACATAGTATTTAAAAAAATAGATACACATTAGAAATAAAAGATAAATATTTAAAGATATAAATTTAAAAACGTATCTTTAATAACTCATTTATTTAAAATTGAATGAATTTTAGTCAACACTTCTTAATTATAAATAATACTCTTTATTTAAATATATAAATTATTTTTAACATAAACCGTATTAAGTCAATTACAATGAATTTGTATATATACTCATTTCAATTAAACGGTTCGTAAAGTCACAACAGGTACCGGCTAATACCGGTCGCCAGATGAAACCGGGCTCAGAGTTCGCTGGCCGGATCAGCCGCAACCCCGAAGTTTTGACCCGTTATATTCTCTTTAAAACGGCCATCATTCGTAACACGTTATATGTTTACACGCTTAAATCTTCTTCTTCTCTTGTTACGGAATGTTTTTTTTTTCAAGAGGAAGAGGGGAAGCAAGGAGAGGCGGTGATGCGCTGGTATTTCGTTGCGGCTCTTCTCACTCTCCTAACGAGTTCACAGGTTAGATCTTCGGCAACCTCAAATTCGAATCTCCGCTTCCTTCTCCTCCTCCGATCTCTTGATCTCTTTGATTTTCTTGCTCGTTTCGTAGGTTTACACTGTAAGTTACTGAAGAAAGATTGACATGGTTGTTTGTGTACGATGCGGAAAAAAGATTTTAGTGGATTTATTTCGTGATTGATTGTGCGATGTTCTATTATGCAGTGAGATTTAAAATGCTGAAATTGTTTTACTTGGTTTCGTTTTTCTCTCTTTTGGTTTGGTATTGGAAAATTTGGCACACTTTTTGCTGTTGTTGGCAACAATCAGTGTCAACCTTCGCACAAGGAGACAATGAAGTTGCTTGCAAGTGGTAATTGGGCTTCGGAGATCTGGGAATGAAGACTCCGTAACAGTTGCGCTGATGTCTACTTTTTTTTCCTTTCTTTTAGCAAATGGAATGTTTCGAGGCTCAGTGACGCTGAGTGTTTTTTTGTTGATCATGACATCTTAGAGGGACTTGCTTCCATTTTTAGTGAACAATTTTCAGTAAAGTCTTGTGCTTTTCTCTGTGTAGATCATAGGATGTCTAAAGTGTCTTTCACTTTTAAACGCATTCATGAAAATAGTCTCTTTATGCACACTAGTTTAGCAATCAACCATATAGGAAAATATGAAATATATCCTTCTTAAGCATTTCGCTTTGAAAAATGAAGGGCTATCCATGAAATGCCTAATCAGAGGATGCCATAATGATGGAGTTTGTTCGAAAGCTAATTTAGATGGCTCGACTGAGTACAAGATGAATCCATGCAACATAACCGACTATGGTATTTGGCAGTGTGCTTCAGTTGAAGGGCATTGCCCTCCCATATGTTGTCGTTTTAGGATGGAATGAGCGTGTCCCTCTTCAGCATATTATTAGTGCCAAACTCCTATGTTTGTGTTATGATGGGTGTCTCAAGAATGCTCCACACCAATAGTTACGCATAACAAATGAGGTGCGTCAATGTGTGCTTATATTAACAGGTTGTTCCCCTCCCAAATGGTTGTTCACGTCACAGAGAATAGCTACAGAGTGCCATATTGCCACTATATTTGTCCTGGCTCAGAGACTAGCTAAAGAGTGCTATAGTGTCATATTGCTGCTGTACTTGTTCTACTTCAATGTTTCTTACTCTATATTCCTATGTCATATTGATTTATTCCAAATCTCACACGCTAGTTGCTTAGAAAATTGATTATTCATTCTCATCTTCATCATAGCTAGTAAAGTATTTTGATGAACACAATACTTGTTTTATAGTTTAATACCCATGTATTATTAATATGGATATACATATTGTTGTCTTTCTGAACTTTAAAGAATCGACAATTTAGTTTAATCGTATTTCTGGGTTCTTAAGCTTATTTTTTGTATTTGAACTTTTGTATATAGGGAGCATCATGCATGATTTCATCATTATTAGGGTTTGTAAATGTTTTGGCCATACTTTAATGAAATTACACCAGTATTAAGAAACTTAGAACTCCACATAACTAATGGCAGAGAAGAAATAATTGCCAGAATCTCTGCTTGCATTCCAGGGAATTTTGACTACGCTATCCCAAAGCAATGGAAAGTACAGTTATGACTATGCTACCATTCCATTTCTTGCAGAAGTTTTCAAGGTAGATCTGTACAATCCTTCCAGGCCTTCTATTTTAACTTCCCATGTTTGAAAATTGTCATAAGGGCGCTTTTCTAACCCATATGTCTTCTTGCAAATATCAGCTCGTGGTGTCTAGCTTTTTCCTTTGGAAGGAGAGCCAGTCATCTTCACCTCCAAGGATGAATATGGAATGGAAGAGCATCCGTTTGTTTCCAATTCCTTCTATTATATATCTCATTCACAACAATGTCCAGTTTGCCACCTTGACTTATGTGGATCCATCGACATATCAGATAATGGGCAATCTGAAAATTGTCACAACTGGCATCTTATTCAGGTACTGGGCCAGGCTGTGCATTGTGCCCTATCCAATTTCAATTGCAGCATCGTGTCCCATCCTAATGTACAATAACTTAGCGCTTCTAGAATCTTAATTTGGAGAAATAAAAGTGGCTCACTTATTAGGGCTTGATACTTTAAATGAATATTTTCATTGCTTATTAGTTTTGTCCTTTGTAGTAGTATATGTATTAGGTATTGTTGCACATGAAATGAGAATGCACTTGTTCTAAGGTGTCTGGTCAATCCTCTTTCTTATGTTTATATTTATTACTTATGCATTGATGGCTTATAACTATGAATTCCTTTCCTTTTGATGAGCAGGTTTTTTTTGAAGAGAAAGTTGACTACTCTTCAGTGGATGGCAATTGTTCTGCTAACTATAGGAACAACTACCAGCCAGGTTGTTTCTTCATTCTAGTGATCTATTGTTTCCTTGGTTTTGACGTTTTCTCTCTTAGTCTCAACTCTAATCTTTTGATATTTATGGCTTTCTTTTAAATTTTGTGGCCAATTATTTGATTTGTATGCATGTCCTGTGACATTTAGCTGGAATTATATTGTGAGTTATTGCATTTTCTGTTTACAGATTTTGGTTGTTAAATGTTCTTGATAAAGAACATCATTAGAAAGTCCAACTCGGTGAATGATGAATGAATTAAGTTCTCACTACCTGATTCTGGTACCGCAACCTGCTAAACTACCAAGTAATTGCAGTTATTTTTCTAAAATTTCTAACACAATGCAGGTGAAAGGTTGTGGAGAGGCATCTTGTGACTCACTATTTTCAGCACCTATACAAGGTTACATGTTGGGACTCTTGTCGGCCTGTCTCTCTGCACTAGCAGGTGTTTACACAGAATACCTGATGAAGAAGAACAATGACAGCCTTTACTGGCAGAATGTCCAGTTATATACGTATGCACCTTAAATACCCTTTTGTGATTTCTGCTTTTTTGAGGGCATTTGCATTTGCTACTCAACTTTCGTAAGAACTAGAATCAGGAAATACATGGAATAAGTCATGCATAATGTTTTATTGTCAGGTTTGGTGTGATCTTTAACATGGCACGTCTTATAGTTGATGATTTTAGAGTTGAGTTTGAGAACGGACCATGGTGGCAACGCCTTCTTAATGGATACACTGTCACAACATGGCTAGTTGTATTGAACCTAGGATCTTCTGGATTATTAGTTTCATGGTTGATGAAATATGCAGACAATATTGTAAAGGTATGTATTTTGCCTTTCTTCTATGACTTTAACGTGATTAATTAAATGCCCAAATCGAGACATGCATAAAGTAGGCATATTGATTAAGGACCTTTGATAATTGGGAAATTTAAATGAGGAATTTTAACGTCTGCACTGCAAAAGTATAACACGGTTTTATGGATTATTATGATATTTGATGTGATGTTCCTGATTTACTTTGTTTTTTAGGTACTTATCTTGTTTTTCTGATTGAGAAAATCTATTACCCTTTCTTGCTACACTTTTTTTTTAAAAAAAATCTGCAATCAGTCGACTTAAGAGTTTTAGCTGCAGGGTCATTGAGAACTTCCAAATCAGGGTGCCATAATTTGGGAAGTTATTCCAATCGTATATTCATGTTAATATTTCTGTGTCCTATCCGGAGAAAATCTCAACCTCTTTCTTGTACACCAATCAACATTGGTTCATCTTATACTGGCAACAAGTTGTAATCTGCTTATGATTCTTGGAATTTTCTCATCCTCCAGGTGTATTCAACTTCCATGGCGATGTTACTCACGATGCTCCTATCCATATTTCTTTTCGGTCTCAAGCTTACTTTGCAGGTAATTATGTGATCTAAAAAAGAAACAAATCACCCAAGCATTCACATAATATTATGACTTTATCTTGCAGCTTTTCTTGGGCATTATAATCTGCATGATCTCACTGCACATGTACTTTGCCCCTCCTCACATGCTCGTTGATTTACCAGTAACTGCAAAGATGGCCACAGATAACCTAAAGGAAATTGCCATCGAACGAAGGGTCGAGTCATGATCTATCAATAAATGGACTCGCATATTCAGTTCTGTCATACAAACAAGGTGTGGAAAGATATATAAATTTGTCCAAAGCTTGTTTGCTGTTGCAATTCAGACGGCAGTTAGATTTGTGCATCAACACTGGACAAGCAACTTCCAATACTGGAGCATGATGTGTATCAATGTTTCCAAAATTGTATCAAACTATTCTTTCACAAAAAAAGATTAGACTAATGTAAATCTGAGCTTTTCTTTCAAATTTAGGATCCCTGACAACACCAAGTTCTTGCCTCTCCTCTTTGAGCAGAACAGATAGAATCATGAAGTATACAAGGAAAAATACTTCATAATAGGGAAGAACAAGAGTGATGAGACAGCTGTTACTTGTGTGTGCCACAGCTATATCTAGCGTGTTTGTTCATCTACTATGCCTTCATTTATTAATTAATGTTTAGGACGCACCCACTCTATGACCCTGTGATTCATGCATAATTTGAGGTTTCAGATATCTTAATATAATAGTTTCCTGTGCCACATCAAACTAATAGCAGCTTAATATTTTTACAAAAAGTTAGTGCGTTCATATCATTATATACGCATGCTGTTCTTGAACTGTCATTTCAGATGTCTGCATGATCTTATCTGTCTCAATCTCTTCTTCAGATCATATTTATTTAATTTGCTCCTGAATATTCATGTTCACTGGTGTATAAATACTTTGGAGTGATAGATTTGATTCCTGTTCCTGGAGAAGAGGGCATAGGAGGGGTTTCTGAGTGCAGTTCTGGTGAGTCATTATTTTCAGTTCAGTAATGTTTTTGTTTCAATCTTTTTCTATTATGCTTTCATTTTTTTTTTTTGAAAAAGTAGGTTTTATTGACTGAAAAAGGTATATATTCAGTTAGAAAGGCTCTTGTGTAGGATTTCATGTCTCAGTTTCATTAATTTTATTATTTTCATTTGTTCTTCAGCAGATGAAATGATGGTTCAGTGCTATATTTCTATCATTTTAGAGAGTTTTTTTTTTTAAAAGAAAAACCTAACCTGTTTTTAGAAATTTTTTTCCTTTACCACTGTACTCTCTTGAGACTAGAATTTAGATAAAAAAACATCTTGAAATTTTAAGTTTTTTTTTTCATAATTTTTATAGTAAATGATTGATTATTTGATCTCAGAAAGAATATACAGATTGGAAATAAAAAAGGAATTAATTTGAGGGACAGAACTTAAGTACCACTTCTGTTTCTTTAGTTTCTATTTGCCCACTTTCTTAGAATTTTCGTGTTTGAATCCTTGTTGTAATTTCGCAAAGAACACTAAAAACTATATTGAAAAAAATAGTATATATATTTATGGAACAAAACCATAATATTTTCTCTTTTTTTTTTTTTTTAAAAAGAATATCTTGCAAGTTTTAAAATTATCAAAATATTCTTAATATTTTTCAAATTCTTATCTTTTCGCCCCTAATCATTAACACGTTATCAAAATATATAATTTTTAAAAATATTTCTACGAGTAGTTTTGTAACATAATCATCCTTTTGAGTTTTGAGTTTTGAGTGAATTGAGGAACATTTTGAAAATAAATATAACTTTAAAGAGCTACTTGAAAATTTCGCAGCGGTCAGCCAGAATCATCGCCACAGCTGGCACGACAGATTTGCGGCAGCCGAGATGGACACGTCGAGAGATCTCGGCCGTGCGACGCCCATTTTTGGAAATCTGGACCGTTCGTTTTATGAAACCGGTCAACGAACGCAGATTTCAGACTGTTTCGTGGTCCCCTGTAGCGCCGATCGCGCGTTTCTCGACTCGTTCCGTTGTCGCCGTGTTGCAATCGAGGCCTTCGAGCTGGGGATCCCCGCGACGACGAGCGCCAGATTTGGGCGCTCCTTTTTTTTCGCTGGAACGAAGCATCTCACGGGATCTGTTTCCATCGCAAAAAAAAAAAAAAAAAAAAGCAATGGAGCAGCGCGGTGGCAAAAAATCTCTCTGGCAGTCTGCATTCTTCACGAAGAGCGAAGGATCCCCTCCGCTCGCGGCGGAAGCTTCCCGTCGGCGAAACCGTTCGCTCTTCGGCGCCATTAGATAGTAGGAGGTTCATTTTCAGAGTAGGAACAAGAATCCCTTTTCTAGTGAAGGTATCTATACTGATTCCGCTTCGCTCTCGCATTAGGTTTTCTCCTCCGATGCGTCGATATAAAATCACATTTTGCAGTTCAGGAGGATCCATCCTTTTCAAAGTCGTTGTTCTTGACTAGTATGGCTATTGATAATGAGAGTTCTTGGAGGGCATTCACTTGCTAGATTTTGTTGATGCATAGTTACCTGAATGGCTGAATCAGTGCAGTTAGTTTGTCCCTTACCACTAGATGAATAGAGCAAATCGCATGTAAAGAATCTTAGTTAGATTATTATTATTTTTTTTGTCAATTATACATACATTTTGATCCATGAGAGTTAGATATTTGACTAAACAGAATGCTAATGGCTGTTTTCTGTAACATATCCAATCATCTCATTCTCTTGGATTTTAGACAGGCTTACTTGTATTGTTTGGCAATCTTACATACACTAGGTCAATCAAATAAAAAAAAAAAAAAAGATCAATTAATTCTGAGGAAGATTTTTTTTCCTAACCCCTACTGTCCATTTTCACTGAAGATAATTTGGCTAGTGAAGAAACAGCAGTTCACTTGTTTTTCGTTAGTGAAGTAGCAACAAAAGGACACACATTATTGCAATAAGTGTTTTTTGAACTCTCGGAGTGCAAATTTCATTGTCGAGAGTTGGTTAGAATGGACTTCTTCCATATCTATTGTCATAACTTTCTCTTTTAATTCCTTTGCCCAAGTTTGGATTTACATTCTATAGATGAACAGTTGTGAGATCATTTTGAGGCTTTGAGCAATGGAAAGTCTAACTGGAACAGCTTATTTAGCTCTTACTTCTCTGTGGGAGATGAATTCAGAATACTTGTAATTAGTGCGGTAACTGAATCTGTAGTACTGTGAACAGAAGTAACTACCAGCAGCTTGTGTTATATGCTGTGTTTTTGCAACATTCTCAAGTTGTAACTGAATTTTGTAAATAGCCTTCATTCATGCTTATGTATATATGTTCGTATACTTTAGCGATCTTTGTTCACCGACTTTTGTTTTTCTGATACTCATAGGTGCCCCCCTTTTGTGTGTAGGTTTCAAGATTATATGGATGGTAAAGAAAACCTAAGCTCCACAAAGGAGAGTTCTGATTCTGAGAGGCTTCCATCTATTTTCAAGTACATTGCATCTAATTCGATTTCTGGGTTTGATACAACTCCAAGTCCTCGAAGTGACACTGCACATTTTGAAGTAAGTCATGTACTCTTTTGATTGCTAGTTTCTATCTACCAATAATCAGCGTAACCAATCTATGTTAGCATCAAATAGGAATGACCGGATAGTGTGGTTAGTTGATTTCAACCATTCTTTTTTCATTCTAGTTAAAAGACATTTCTGTTGGCTGTTTACACATTTTAGGTGCCAGAAGTTATTGTAGATGACATACAAGAACGACCGGATAGTGTGGTCTTACCGACTTCACAAGATCAAACGGGTGGGCTTTCTCATGCACATTCCATTTCAATCAGCATGCCTTCATCACCTACAGTGTTTCGGGCAGAACATTCGTATGGCGAGCTAAAAAATCATGTGACTGCTAACTCTTGTGTGCATCAAAAAACGGAAGGCAAGTTTCACTCTCAACCGATGTCAGTTGGAAGGTCCTACATTATAGCAACTCCCGATGTTCTAACTGAGAACAATAAATTTAAGGACAAACGATATGATTCTTTCAAGACTTGGTCTGGAAAATTTGAAAAGCAGATATCTAACCTACGCGGTAAGCCACCAGAACCTGAGATAGAAAATTTGACAAAGAATACTAAACGAGAGGTTGTGCCTGCACACCGCTTCTTTGATGCATTGGAAGGACCTGAACTTGACAAGCTCAAGGTATGTTTTGTACTTGTCACTGTGAACAGAAGATTAGGAGCTGTAACATTTTATCTGCATCGATGCAATTCTTAGATGAGTGGCATACCATTGATATTTTGCAGGCGTCAGAGGTGTTGGTTCTTCCTGAAGATAAAAAGTGGCCTTTTCTTCTCCGCTTTCCTGTGTCCTCCTTCGGTATATGCCTTGGCGTTAGTAGCCAAGCTATCCTGTGGAAGACATTGGCTACATCATCATCCACAAGTTTTCTTCATTTTGGTCTGACCGTCAACCTTGTTCTGTGGTGTCTTTCACTTGCGTTACTAGGCATCATTTCATCTATCTATATTCTGAAGATCATTTTATACTTTGAGGCTGTCCGTCGCGAGTACTATCATCCCATCCGAGTTAACTTCTTCTTTGCTCCATGGATATCTTGTCTCTTCTTAGCCATTGGTATACCGTCTTCAATTGGTATCAAGCTTCATGCAGCTCTTTGGTATGTGTTAATGGGTCCAATTTTCCTACTCGAGCTTAAAATATATGGCCAATGGATGTCTGGAGGGCGACGAAGGTTATCAAAAGTTGCAAATCCATCGAACCACCTATCGATCGTGGGAAATTTTGTAGGCGCTTTGCTTGGTGCCTCTATGGGGCTTAAAGAAGGGCCTATCTTCTTCTTCGCAGTCGGGCTGGCTCATTATTGTGTACTCTTTGTGACTCTTTACCAGAGGCTTCCAACAAATGAAACGCTACCCAAGGATCTTCATCCGGTTTTCTTTCTGTTTGTAGCAGCCCCTAGCGTTGCTAGCATGGCATGGGCCAAAATAACTGGGGAGTTTGGATTTGGTTCGAGGATTGCTTACTTCATTGCACTCTTCCTATATGCTTCTCTTGTAAGTCTCTCTCACACATCAACTTATTTTTATCCTATGTTGTGTTTACTTGGAGAATCAGAAGGAGAAAAGAAAAGGATTTTAGTATCTTACTTTCAATCTGTTCTTTCTTCTTGTTTACTTAGAATCGAAAAGAAAGAAGCAGTGTTAATTACTCATTTGTGTTTATTAAATACTCAAAACTCATGTACATCTATTTCTGCCCGATTAGAGAGAAATTTGAGGTAGAGAAATCAGGCAGCGATGAATTGCTTCCTCTCTATTTTCTAGTAAACAAGAGAAATTAGTGATCCTAGCTTTTCTTACCTTTTCTTTCCTACTCCTGTCAAGCAAACACAATATAAGTTGTAGTTTCTACTTTTGCTTCCATCTAATATCTTGTTGTTCACCTTTGCAGGCTGTTCGCATTAACTTCTTTCGCGGTTTTAGGTACTACTCGCTCTCCACCTTAGTTGTCGTTTTCGCTACTTTGTTCTTAATTTTCGATCCACTGTTCTTATTCCCAACCAATCATTTAGGTTCTCACTTGCTTGGTGGGCGTACACTTTTCCAATGACGGGTGCCTCTATTGCTACAATTCGATACTCGGTCGAAGTCACAAACATATTCACTCGGATTTTATCAATTGCACTCACAGCCATATCCATCATAACTGTGGCATCTCTTCTAACTTCGACTATGGTTCACGCATTTGTGCTTCGCGACCTTTTCCCAAACGACATTGCCATTGCCATTTCCGGAAGCAAGATAAACCCAAACAAAATGGATTTGCCTATACAGACATCGAGTGCAAATGCTAGCGACAATGAAGCTTGTCAATCTGCGAGTAATGGAGATCATACTGGAACGCTATCAAGCGAATCAAAAGGACCTACACTTGTTTGAACAAAACATGAATGAGTTGACCTAAGCATTATGGCGATGAATGATATCTTTGACATGCGATCAGACCCGAATATCGTATTGTTCAACGAGCACGTGAGTCGCGGTAACTTTGTTTACTGTGATAAGAACAGGGGATGAAGATCGTAAAATATGGAATATGATCAAAAGTCGATATGCTTTTTATTGTGAGCTCTATTTGTAATTAGTTGATTATTATGAATAAAAGAGATTTTAATATTTAGGAATAGAGGAATTTCAGTATTTTAAAAAATATTTTAAAAAAATTAATAAAACTATCAAAGTGGTCTATGTTTCTAAAATCTTATCATTTCATCCTAACCATTAATATGGTTAATTCAGTTATTAATTTATAATTTTGATTTAATTTTTGAACAAAAATTAAAAGGGCATCTTAAATTTTATAAATCATAGAACTTTTTTTTTCAAAAAAATTAATCGGGGCGTAGAAATTATCAGGTTATTTTTACAACGTGTAGAAGTTATCTAGTAGTCATTATAATGTGCAAAAGTTATTGGATAGTTGTTATAATATGTTTAGTATGAATTTCAGATTTATGATCTCTAAACATAATTATATTAAAATATTATATATCAACTTAATTCTTTGAGTTGATATTCTATTTGTTTATTTCGGTTTTGCATGGAGCGTTGACTTCATTTCTTCACGAACAAACAAAGGAGGGGCCTTATTTTTTCAACATCTTAAAACTGAAGAAATAATAAAAAAATTCCAATCTTTCACGCATAATTGCAAAAATTGTCAAACATTTCTCCTCGAAGCTAATTCACTTCTAAGCATATGATTTCAACTTTAGTAATAATAATTATTATTATTAATGTTCATCGAGAAAATTTATAGATGGACTCCTAAACCGAACAAAACTTCATTTATAAAATAATATTTAAAAAATAATATATTGCTTTTTTGTATGTATGGGAAGAAAAGATGATATCACTGACTGTGAGTGGTCAGTGGTCGTTTTTTTTTTTTTTTGTAAAAGAGGTCAAATACCATATATTTTATATTTATTAAAAATTAATCATTCCTAACATCCTCATCAAGCCATTAATATGGATGATCAACATACTCATATATATTAAATTTCGATTCCAAAATCTCATATTACAATACTCACTACCTTAACCTGCACCGTCCGAAGAGACAATAATAATCTATACATAAAACTTATAAAATGGAGATCTTGTTCATAAATATTACGATAATTACAGTCCAAAAATGGGGTTGAATTGGAATTTTAAAACAAATGAGATCGGATTGATTTTTTTGCTGCCTATTTTCGGTTCGGATTGAACCGGAATGGTTCGGCCGGTTCTTAATGTTATGACGAAATGAATTCAACAGAGTAGACTACGAGGGCCCTATTCGAGTTGGTAGGATCTGATGTTATCTTCCAGACACAGAATAGGTTGAATCTCACATCATCTGCTCAATGTAAGCAAAGCTTCCCAGGGCGATTCAACTTTTCAACGGTGGACTGTGGACGGAGTCAGAGAGCTAACTTTTATTTCTGTTTCGCTGCGTCGGAAGTGATCGCATGCACTCGAGAAAAAAAGGAGGCATCGAGACTAAAGACGAGGAGAAGGCGCCACAGCCCCATGTCCACCTCCTCCTCGCCGCCGCCGGCCTCCTCCCCCTCGCCGGCGGCTGCACCGCCTGATCCAGCGTCTCCGATTCCCACCTCTCCGCCTCCGGCGTCGCCCTCTCCACCCCCCAGCCCCACCACGCCCGATTCTCAGCCTGCGGCCTCCCCGCAGCCTTCCAGCCCGCCCGCCCCTCCTCCTCAGCCGTCTTCGAATCCGCCTCCTCCAGCTGGTCGATCTCCTTCGCCTCCATCGCCGCGTGTGACTCCGTCTCCTCCGTCGCCGAGACCGCACCCTCCTCCGTCTCCGCGCTCGCCACCGCCGCAGTCGTCGTCGAGCTCGGTACCGACGCCGGTCGTGGTCGGAGTCGCGGTTGGAGGTGTACTTATCCTATTTCTTCTGAGCTTCCTATGCGTTTATTGTCGGAAAAAGAAGCGCCTGCCGCCGCTACTGTCCCCACACCACCCGCCCCATTACTACGAAGGTTCGCTTCCGTCTACTCCTGCAAGAAAACGTCCGACCATGTTAATTCGACACTAATTTCTGAAAAAAATTGTTTTTTTTTTAAAATTCTAACATTACATATAGATGAATAATCTCAAGCGAAAAACACTGAAATCTAGATTGGTTCTGCTTCACTGTTCTTCCATAAATCTATCTTCTATCATCTTTATTTTAGAACTGTTTTTTATTTTGTTAGGTTTTCCTGTAAGAAAATTTCTTTCTCTGTAGTTTCCCTTACCATTTAAACAGGGGAATATGTACATATGATGTATAACTTGTTAGTTGGTAGGTAGATTGTTGTCCAATGAAACTAAGAATTTTATGTGAGAGACGGAGATTCAGATCGTCATTGGGAATTCAGAATTTTTGTGCATATCCATGAGATCTAGTTGTTGGTGAAAAAGGAAAATATATAAACAGAATAGAACAAAAGTCCGGTCTAAGTCTTATGGCCTAAGCAACTGCGAGATGTATTCCAAGCTGTCTTTTTGTGAGAATGGTTGATGCATATGACTTTAAATTTGAATTTTGCAACAGCTGATGGATTCTGGTATATTGTCAACCAAATCAGATAGAGAAACCTCACCAAACTTATTACTAGTCTTGTGACAGAGACATGGAGAGAAAATTAGATGAGAGGGTAACAAGTTTCTTGGATAACTACCAAAGGTTATGTTTCAAGTCAGTGAAGCATTAGAAATACAGAAGGTATAATGCATCAACGTGTTTCACCATTGATTCCACAAATCTGTTATCTCCTCCTTTGGTGGAGGAATCTTGAATCCTTGATGAACATTCTAAGCTGTCATTTCTATGTTTTGGAGGATTTATTCTTGAACTCACGTGAGACTCAATTAAACTTGCCATAGCTGAGCAATATAGGGTGGTGTAGAATTTCCTCCATCATGTTGTTGCATAACAGCAGTGGAAAAGTTTATTGAGGATGTGTATTATTGAAGGTATTAAGTTAGTTAATGTAAGAGCCGAACGATTTCTGTCTACTTCAGCAACTAAGATTCACATTTCACAGGTGCTAACTTCATTCAGTTGCATATCTGGAGCTATAATTGGCATTCTTACTATTTTTGTTGAGGAGAACTGTAGTCATTAATGTTTAGTCATTGCTTTGGAGTATCTTTTTAGTTGCATTGTGGAATTTGTATCAATCAAGATCTTGAACTGTTTGAGTGTGTTGGTTTTTCAGATGACTGGTATGGTGCATATTTGCAGAAACAAAACCATGCTTCATCTCTACAAGATCATGGTGTCAAAGTGCCTCCTCGACCTCCTCCTCCTCCACCAACAGTTTCTTTGCTCCCTCCACACTCACCTGGTCCTCTTCCGACTCCACCTCTGAATAAGATCGGCAGCAGTGGAGGTTCTGGGTCCAACTATTCTGGGTCTGATATACCACTTGCATCTCCATCTCCTGATGTTTCTCTAAGCTTCTCAAGATGTACCTTCACTTATGAAGAGATGGCTATGGCAACAGATGGTTTCTCTGATGCAAATCTCCTTGGGCAAGGTGGTTTTGGTTATGTACACAGAGGAGTACTTGCCAATGGCAAGGAAGTTGCAATTAAACAGTTGAAAATTGGAAGTGGACAGGGTGAGCGTGAATTCCAGGCTGAGGTTGAGATAATAACTCGGGTTCATCACAGGCATCTTGTTTCACTGGTTGGATATTGCATCTCTGGTGGCAAGAGGCTGCTTGTTTATGAATATGTTCCTAACAATACTCTGGATTTTCATCTGCACGGTAAGCCACTGGAGTTTCAAATTTTTAATCATATCCTATTGTTTCGAGTACAACTACTGTATCATCGTTTGTAGCATAAACCATTTTAAAATCTAATCGATAAAACAGTGGAATCTTTGTTAAAGCAAATACTCCAAGTGTTTTATTTTTCCAGATTGCCAATTTTACTTACATGAAATAGTGGATTGGTGATATTGAAGTGTTTATTACTTATAAAAATTGATTACTGGTTGCTATGTTATTAACTTTATTAATGTTGACAATTTGATTTAGTGATTTGCTTAACAAATTCAAAATACAAATTTCCATAATTTTACAGGTGACACAAACAACAAGAATATTATTATTGATACAATAATAGACCTAGTTTTTTTTATCATTGTAATTCCCTACTTTGTTTTTAAGATGAGACATAGTTTCATGTGGTAGCACTCCCTTTTTAGAACAATCTTAAGATGTGACAATAAATAATATGCTACTTTTCCACCACTAGTTGATTTTGTTTCGCACTTGTTCATTTTAATTTAAATTTCTATCTTGACGCTAGGTCTTTTCGTCTAAAGGTAGAATATTTTTCAGGGAAAGGTCGACCAACTATGGAATGGCCTGCTCGTTGGAAAATTGCATTAGGTTCTGCAAAAGGGCTGGCATATTTGCATGAGGACTGTGAGTCACACATAACTTTTCCTCACTGAATTTGTTTCTTTTGCTCGTGATGAAGAATTCTTGATCTTCAGGTCACCCTAAGATTATTCACCGTGATATAAAGGCATCCAATATTCTCATTGACTACAAGTTCGAGCCTAAGGCAAGCACCTATTCTAGCTTATCATGTTTACTTATCGACATAAACCCTACTGATTGACCTCATGTATTTGGCATTGTATGTTTTTCGATAGCTTCTTGTAGGGGTGTCAATTCGGGTGGGTCGGGTCGGGTTGGGTCGGGTTAAGTTTTTTTTTTTTTTTTTTTAACCCAACCCGAACCCGACCCGAACCCGAGTTCAACCCAAAACACCTCAACCCGAACCCGAACCCGACCAACCCGATCAACCCGAACCCGACCCATATAACCCGAAAATCCGGTTCAAAACGATTTTTTTGGGCTATTTTTCCTTTAATTCTTCACTTTTATCTCAATATTCCATCATTATCATACAAACATGATATTAATATACATAAAAACATCTAAATTTTTAAAATAAAATTTGATTTAACCCCAAAAAAATCCACAAAACCCTATATTTAAGTCAACCCGGGTCAACCCGAACCCAACCCGACCCAACCCGAGACTCTTTTACTCTCCAACCCTCCAACCCGAACCCGACCCGAACCCGAAAATGCCCAACCCGAACCCGATTTTTTTCGGGTCGACTCGGGTTGGGTCATCGGGTCGGGTTCATTTTTGACACCCCTAGCTTCTTGTTTGTTTCTCCAAAGGGCATTTAGTGAATGCTCACTTTTCGTATCTGGTTATGCAGGTTGCAGATTTCGGGCTTGCTAAGTTTGCTTCTGATAACAATACTCATGTTTCTACTAGGGTTATGGGAACCTTTGGGTGTGTTAAAGTTCCACACCTTTAATTCATGTTCGGTCTTTGCAATACTCATGTTTGATCTAATAGCCATATCTTACTGAAAGCTGGATCCTTACATCAGATTATTGAACACATTCTGCTCTTTACTTCCAACTGTTGAAGATTATGTAGCACTTTTTAGATTTCTCCTAAATTATAATAACAAATACAAGCTTTTGAATCTGTGATGCGCGCTACAAAGTTTAGTTGCTCATGACCTTTATATCCTACATTAACCTGTAACTTCTTCGTTATTTCAGTTATTTGGCTCCTGAATATGCATCTTCAGGTAAACTCACTGATAAATCAGATGTCTTTTCATTTGGTGTAATGCTCCTGGAGCTAATCACCGGGCACCAGCCTCTTGTTTCTTCCCGATCTAAGTTCTTGGATGATAGTTTAGTTGAATGGGTACTTGTTCTTCACGCCGAATCTTTTTCCTACCCCATATTAAAGTGTATAACGATATCGCTTCTGCTGACTTTTTCATACCTGCAGGCAAGACCATTGCTCACTCGAGCTCTTGAGGATGGCAATTACGATTCCCTTATTGATCCAAAGCTAGGAAATTATTTTAATCCAAATGAGATGGCTTGCATGATTGCTTGTGCTGCTGCTTGTGTGCAGCATTCAGCACGGCGACGTCCAAAGATGAGTCAGGTGTTGTTTCTTTGCTTCATGCATCTCTCAATGAAAATTTTCCATGAAGTTCTTTGAACTTTGCCGAGCTGGGACATTTAACATAAAAAATTGTATGTGCTTGCATTATTTGTTCTTGAATTTGAAGTCTAGCCTTCTTTTCTTTTCCGTTTTTGGTAAGAATTTGTTATGATTTGTCGATTGAATAGCTAGCAACTACTGGTGTTTTTACACGATAAGAGTGTGTATTTCGTTTCTCTGAAGTGTAGCAACTATTGAATGTTTTTTTCATCTCATTCTTTGTGATGTTGAGAAGTTTGTTGCTGTTTCTACTCGATAATACTATTCCTCCTAAGTTGTAAATATAAGAGTAAGAGTGTGTTCTGTTTCTCTGAAGTCTAATAATAGTCGCCTATCATATATTTTTTCACCTCATTCTTCACAATATCGAGAAGTTTATCGCTGTTTCTACTAGATTATTACTAATCCTATTCAGTGGTAAGTCCAAAAATTTGTATTCTGTTAGTGTAAAGTCTAATGAGTAGTAACTGCCTTCAATTTACGACATCACAAAAGCTTTTACTGTTTCTACAAGATCATTACTAACACTATCAAATGGTAAATCTATCAGATTGTCCGAGCTTTGCAAGGAGACGTCGTTCTCGAAGATCTAAATGAACAAACAACCCCTGCTCACAATAGTTCGGAGCTCGAGTCTGGCCAGTACAACGACAACATGAAGAAGTTTAGAAAGGTGGCATTGGCACCTCAAGAGAATGCGAGCAGTGAGTACTCTCAGAGGACCAGCGAAAACAACCGGAATCCACTGTCTTCGAGTTGTGAAAACCAGCAGACACAAGAGATCGAGGCGAGCAACAAGAACGACAGCTATGGTTCGTCCGGCAGCAGCTTGTGAGAAACCCTTTGTAGCTCCATTTGTGAAGCCTCAGACAATCTTAATTCCATACACCATTCTTCCATTCGATGAGCATAAACAGTTTGTATATAATAAACATATTATTTAGGAATTAATCATGCAAATTTCATATTTGTTGTAATTAGGTATTTAGTTTGATATGAATGGACGTTGCTAAACATCTTGTTATATAAAGTTGAATGCTGGACTATTGATGAGAGTTATAGAGATGAAAATATTAAGCTGGATGTCCAACGCATGTATATAATAATAAATAAAAATTAGTGAGAAAGTTAGAATTGTATCTATTGATGAAAAATTTTAAAAGATACATTTAAAATGGTATGTGTATTTAGAAAATTTATAAAATTATTACAAATATACTAATTAGGTAGGAAGATAAAGATAAAAAAAATTTGATTAGTAATAATACTAAACTAGGATAAAATTTATTTAAATAAAACTTATAATATAATTAGGGATATAGCTCATAGAAATATCATATAATTGACCTTAGTTTTTTTTAATCCGGTATTCAATTCTTGTGAGCTAGCTAATTTCGGGATGGACGGATCTCACATTCTCCCTACCAAGTAAATTTAGAAAACATGATCGCCCTTGATCTGACAATCTAACATCACTAGTAGTTCAATCATCGTAAATACGTCCTGTGTGAAAATTAAATCCTAATTACTTGGGAATACATCTGCCACTTACCACTACAGTCCTGGTATAATACTTAGTTGTTATTGTTGTATCTAATTTGTCTAATGAAATGATAAAATGTGAAGATATTTTGTTTAAAGGTAAATTAAAGGGTGCAAATTGAAATTTTCTCAAACAATAACTGATCGCCAACGTACCATTTCGTCGTTCTCGGACCGGGCCCACCTTAAACGTAGTAAGTTATCCGATCACAGTGCGGCAGGTTTGTGGGTTACTCGTAATCTTGATCTTCTAAGTATAGGATTATTCCCTTGAACTTCTGATCAACACGTACGATATCTGTGTGCTGCTGTAATTGTTGGGCTCCTATGACTTTGATAGCGTCATTTCTATGTTTGCGGAGACACTTAGGCTCGCTCTTCTCTGCTGGATCTTAGAGCGTACGGTAAATTCGAATGGCCTGAGAAGACGATATACCTATTTATTGACATTTTGATAGGATTAATTCCTCTTATGTAACTTCATAATTGGTACATGAAATAGTCATTATCTTCCTACTCGTTGACATGTGATGCGGTGATAAAGGAGGACCCATCAAGTATTGGTAAGGGTGGAGATAGTAACTAACGTGGAAGTTAAAGTCAGGACGATCAATGCCAGAGAACCAACGGATTCGCCAAAAAAATGTCGAGTGGAGGTCTACTGCAGTTGCCGATCGGGCATAAACTGTCCGATCGACAAGTGGATTGTCCGAGCAGAACGCTCGAACAACCAAAGAGCACTACGGCTAGAACATCAGATGTTCATCAGGAAGTGGAGAAACGCTAAGGTGACCAGAGCGGGTCTGGTCAGGCGGAAACAATCCACTGAGCTTAACGGATTATGGAGAATATTGACTGAGGTCGACAGGGCAGGGATCTTCAGCCCAGTGACTCCCCTTCTCAGCTAAACAATGGGATCCTTTTTATATCTCTTAATATCCCTTTGAGAGATAATGTCGCTGACAACGAGGCATAGTCAACAGGCGGATTGTACGGTAGAAGCTTCTACTATCTCATCAGGGATTTGCAATCCCTGTTAAGGTAGGGTGTCAGAGATACTTTCCTGACAGGTCCTTTCATAGGATGGTTAGGGAAGCGTGCCCGTGCTTTAAGACGCTTGCACGTTGCCCACTGGAACGCTATATAAAGGAGTTCATGCACCGGCGGAGATGCCCATTATTCACTATTCATTGTGGCAAAAGGCGAATACGCTCGCCCTCAGCGCCCCCCGCCAACCCGTCCTAGGGCCAACATGGAGAAGGTAAATCACGGGTGGCTACTAGCCTTTGGAATAGTGACTAGCACATAAGGGAGGTATTTACCTCGGTTTTGTCGAGATTCAAACCCCAGACCTCATTGTAGCAACACCTCATGTGCTAGCCACTAGACCCATCCGAGAGGACCCATTATTCACTATTCATGCAGGTACTTACTGTTGCTCCGATTTCTTCCATTTTTCTGATGACTGACTTAAGCGTCGGAGGGCCAACGGACCCCTTCCCTGGCCCGACACTGACATTTCTTATGTTGCAGAGCGAAGCGAGGTTTACACTCGGTCAACTCAGAAGCCACATCCCCAGCTAGCCTTCTTCACAAATTTCGGACAGGATCATATTGGTGTCATCGTGGGAACATAGCCTGCATCTGAGACGTGGAGATGGAGTACGTTGGACGACTTACGACGATGACATTGACAAAGGAGAATTAGATATGCTGATACAAGCTTGAGTAAAAAAAATGGTAGGGCAATAACAGTAGTAGGCACTGACCAAGCGCTAGGTACATGAACCCGCGGCATCAGCAGCGGGGCAGCAGGCCACATATAGAGATCGAGCGGAATATATATTCGTTCGGGGGAAGAATAAGAAGCCGACTGACACATATGGAGACACACCCAATGCGCTGATCCCCTTTCATCACGCATTATTTCAGACTCCATCAGATGAATAGTGCCAAGCGGACAGGGAACTGGGATCCTCGTCAGATGAAGCGCCTGTTTGGGATGAACAAAAAAGGAAAGTGTTTGCACAGCGGGGCCGACAATAGGAGGTGAATTTCCTATAAAACAAAATGTCTTTCTCGTTCTTTCAACTTAGATTAGTAGCAATAGTATAATTATAAAAATTAAATTAAAAAACTACAAAATGAAGGAAGAGACACAAGATTTACTTGGTTACAATCTAGATGGTTGTTAATCTAAGACAAATGAAAAACTCTTAAAAGTCTCATTCGATGAAGGTGAAGAAGCTTCTTACACTTGTTAAATGCTCAGACAGTTGCTAGGAAATGAATACTATAGTTGATTCATAATTCCTAGATCCAGGGGTCTTTTTATAGCCCCCGAAAAATCTTATCCAAGACTGGAAGACGCCTCCAATCAAATTGGAAGGCACCTCCAGCAAGGCAAGAAAGGATAAAACTTTATCCTTTGCCAACAACACTTTTGCCCAGTCAAAGGCGCCCTCCAAGTTGATTGAAGGCGCTTTCCATGAAGGGTTGAAGGCACCTTTAATAGCTTGAAGGAACCTTCCACCAGAACAGCGTAAGGGCGCCTTCAATCCACTTGAAGGTGCCTTCAGCAGCTACTACCGAGCTCCAAATCTTCTCCTTTGGCTCTTCTGCTGCTTCGCTCGCTTGGGTGATTTCGGTCAATCGAAATATGGCTCACCCAAACTCATTTTCCTGCCTTCTCCTCGAGCAGCCTTCCTCCCTGGCTTCTCGTCCCTCGAACAGTCGCGCGCATCCTTCTCATCCGCCGGTGTACTCTTCCGCAGCACCTCGCCCCTCCGATGCACCGATCCCGTCGACTTTCTTCCCGTGCCATCCTTCTCGCTAGCCGCGTCTTCTGCTCGATTTCTTATGTTCCTAAGATCCTGCACACTTAGATACAAGGATCAAATACATAGGACCTAACTTAAGTTGGTTGATCACATCAAAATTATTATGGGGTACCAATAATCTCCCCATTTTTGATGTGTATCAACCCAAGCTCAAGTTAGGGGTTTAAAAAAGTATAACATAATAACATGATGATTATATAAGTATAAAATTGCAATAAATTTAAACAAATTAGTTGTAAAATTCAAAATTTAAAAAATCCTAACTCCCCCTCAATCTCCTTGAACTTTTACTTATCTTCCCCTTTGATCACATCAAAAAAAATGAAAGAAAACACAATAAAGTGTTACACAAATTTGGGGGAAAAAATTGGCTAAACATTCATTAAGAATTTGAAAAAATGTTTAAAAAATAATTTTATAATATTTAATCTTTTATACAATTAAACATTCATTTCAGTAATTAGTTTCTAGGCTATGACGAGCCACTATGCCTTCTTGAATATTGGAACAACCACTTCTAGACAAAGTCTCTTAAAAAAATATATTTAATTTTCTTTTTTTTTAGTATGCTAAATGGATTAAAACAATTTAATCTAAACATGATCTTGGAACCCAATATAAGTTTCTTCCTACTGGATATCCTAAAAATTTAGGGGGTATATAATTTTTAGAGATTTTTCTAATTTGGCCACTATGATTCCTGATATACCAACTTAGCTATCTGTAATTTAAAATTTTAAATCCTTTATGAGTTAAGCATGCATAGTCATTTTTTAGTTTTTATATTTGGATCTTTAAGTTTTTATTTTCTATTTTTAAGCAATCATACATTTTTAGGGGACATGACTTTACTAAGTTTAATTTTAACTTAGCATTTTATTTTTCTAGATTTACTAGATCCTTAGAAAGTACTTTAATAAATTGAAATAATTTTTCAAGAGGTAAGACACATACCTCACTTACCTTGTGTACTGATACTCCTCCTCCGTGCTTCTTTCTTCAGAGGATCCTCCCCCTTCGTCGATGCTCATCTTTGAGGAACTTTCAATGTCCCTCTGGTGATCTGCAATCAAAACTAGTTTGGCGTAGGCCTCAATCTCGGACTCAGAGGACGACGACTCATCCCAAGTTGCCTTCAGATTCTTGTGTTTCGATCTTGTCGGTCTTTTGCCCTTATCTTTCTCTCTCTTCTTTAGTTCGGGGTAGTCGTCCTTGATGCACCCTTCTCCTTAACAGTTGTAACATCGTACCTTCCTTTTGCTTCTGATGTCCTTTTTTGTATGCGACTTGAATCTATTAGATTTAATAAATCTATTGAATTTCCTTACTAATAATGCTGCTTCATCTGCGTCGATTAAATTCTTGGAGTTTTGATCTGGTTCGTCCTTTTGGTTGGCTTTTAGTGCTATGTTATGACTGTCTTTTCCCCTTTGTTTTGCAAGACTGCACATCTTGATTTGTGTAGTTCAAAAGTGGGAAAAAAATATTTTCTAATGTACTAACTTCAAGGTCTTTAGATATGTAAAATGAGTCGACTATAGATGTCCACTCGAGTGTCCTAGGAAATGCATTTAAAGCATACCATAACGAATCTTGGTTCATTACCTTTTCTCTGAGATTCGTGAGTCCGGTGATGAGTTCTTTGATCATCGAGTGCAGATGTGCAACTGTTTCACTTTCTTCCATTCGGAGTTTATCAGTTGGTTCCGGAGTAGGTCTTGCCCGCGAGCTTTACTTTGGAAGTTCCTTCGTGCAGCTCCAGGAACTTCTCCTAAAGTTCCTTTGCTGATTTATAATCTCCGATCTGATTTACTTCCTAAGGTGGAAGTACGCTGAGTAGGTGGAACTCGGCTCATCCGTTTGCTACGAAATCTGCTTGCTCCTTGGTCTATTAGTGTTCTTCCTTTTCATTTCCTTAGGAGTCTTTGGGAGATACAAAACCATATTTAATTATTAACAGAATTTCAAAATCAGTTTTGAAAAATACTTCCATACGTTTCTTCCAAGACGTAAATTCTCCCTCAAACTTTGGTGGGAAGATTGTCGATTCGACCATCGTTTCAGTGCTTCAGTCGGTGGTTAGTCCTTTTGAGGTGGTTGGACTCTGATACCAATTGTTGGTGCAGTGGGGCCGACATTAGGAGGTGAATTTCTTGTATAACAAAACCTCTTTCTCGTTCTTTCAACTCAGATTAGTAGCAATAGTATAATTATAAAAATTAAATTAAACAACTAAAAATTGAAGGAAGAGGCATAAGATTTACTTGGTTACAATCTAGGTGGTTATTAGTTTAAGACAAATGAAAATCTCTTAAAAGTCTTCTTCGATGAAGGCGGAGAAGCCTCTTACACTCGTTAAATATTCAGACAGTTGCTAAGAAATGAATACTAGAGTTGATTCTTAATTCCTAGGTCCAGGGATCTTTTTATAGCATCTGGAAAATCTTATCCGGGGTTGGAAGTGTTGGAGTGTATACTGAAAGCCTAAGCTTTTGTAAACATTTGTTTTGAATAAAGAATCACATTTGGTCAAATTGTCTACATTTGTTTGTAGTTGTTCATTTAATTTATATTGTAGATAACATAGTATGTGGTGTCACATACAGAAGATGATGTTATCAGTACCTTATAAATTATAAACAGTAGCTCACGACCAGAATGGAAAGGAACAAACCATTAGAAGGTCGTAGTGTAATTAGGTATTAGTTTATCTTGACTATATAATTGCACTAGTGCACTCAGAGTATATTGAGTAGGACCATTTGAGGTCGTTTCTTTTATATTGACTTTATAAAGGAACAAAGACCTCGGTTATTATGGAAGTGTGTGCTCTTAATCCTACTATAATAACAAACACATATATTTGATATTTATTTCTTTAATTTATCAATGGGTGAGATTTAGTTCGATGAATCAATAAGCCCGATAAATTGGGAAATGATATCACTTATAGTGTGTGTTGTTGATTATAGAAGGAAACTGTGTCCTAGAGATACTAGGTTGATAATGTCCCCAAGAGGAGCTCATAAGGATTGTCATGTTAAACCCTGCAGGTGGACTTAGTCCGACATGACGATAAGGTTGAGTGGTACTACTCTTGGACTTAGATATTAATTAAATGAGTTGTCAGTAACTCACTTAATTAGTGGACATTCGATATCTTAAACACAGGGAGACTAACACACTCATAATAAGAAGGAGCCCCAAAATGTAATTTGGGATTGGTGTGATAGTTCAATAATAGTTCTCTAGTAGAATGAATTATTATTGATAAAATTAAGTTGTGTGTTCGGGGCGAACACGGGATGCTTAATTTTATCGGGAGACCAAAACCAATTCCTCCTCTCGGTCCCTATCGTAGCCTCTTATTTATAGAGTTCTATACCCACCTATACCCACCTTCTATACCCACCAATAGGGGGCCGGCCAAGCTAGCTTGGGAACCAAGTTAGGGCCGGCCTAGGTATACTACAAAAAAAACCAGCATTACCGACAGATTTATCCGTCGGAATTCCGTCGCTATAGACATATAGCGACGGAATTCCGACAGAATAATTTCTGTTGGTAAAATATCCGCCGGCTTCTATTACCGACGGAAACAGAATTCTGACGGTATTTTATACCGACGGAAATTAAGTTTCTGTCGGTAACGTACCGACAGAAAATACATTCCGTCGGTATAATAACGATATTCTCCATCACCGATTGAGCGACATTCTCCGACGGAACAACATCTTCCGTCGGTAAATACCGACGGAAAAGGCTGATCCGTCGGTATTTACCGACGGAACAGGATAATCCGTCGGTAATTACCGACGGAAAATCCCTTTTCCGTCGGTAATTACCGACGGAACAACTTTTCCGTCGGTAATCACCGACGGATCATCCTGTTCCGTCGGTTGCCCGAAGTGATGCATCGAACTAAAAGTTCGATAATTACCGACGGAATATTTTCCGTCGGTAATCCGTCGGAATTTCAAAAAAAAATTTCCAGCTTCTTTTCGTTTACACGTTGTTCCCATATACATTTTCCACATATATAAACAAACCATCACACTCGATGGTTTCATACAATATCCACACAACAAATACAATCCACAATAAATATAATCTACATCAAATATAATCTACACACATATATCTATCATATGATAATCACAAACTAATAAAATCCACAAAAAAAACCATATTCCATATAATCCATAGCTAACTAAATCTACAGAATATATATTCTACACATATCCATATCAAAAATCAAGTTTACATAACACATACCGAACTAAAATGTAGTCCCAATAATACAAGAACGGGAAATCGTAGAGAAAATCCTGTAAAAAGACAAATACAAAATGATGTTTAAATAAACTGTTTACATATTTATTTATTAAGAATTTTATATGAAATAATACCTGAACAATAATTGTGCAAATGATGTAGTGAAGAGCCAATATGTATATATGACTGAACGTGACTCCTGAAACATATAGTAATAAAACCTTTAGAAATAAACATGTTATAATATCAAAACAGGCTCACGTTCTATATAATAAATAAAAAACTAAAGTATAGCTGAACTAACAAACCTCAAAAAGCTAACGACCACCGTCTGATAGATCTGGAGTCTCCTGTGACTCAGATCCCTGTGATGCTTGGGTGAAAGAAGCCACGATTGCCCGCATTTGGGCCATGAGATCTTCATTACTCTTGTCACGTTCAGCTCTCTTCTTCTCCTCATCAGCTCTCCACTGATCCATATCAGCCATCCTCTGATCCATTGATTTCAGCTGAGACCGCAGTTCTTGATTTTCACGTCTTAAAGACTGCATCTCACCAGAAGAAGAGGAACTAGCACGGCCTACTGGATTCCTCAAATGATCAAATGCCACTTTGGCCTGAGAGCCAAGGCCGTAGAGGGTGGAGTTTTTTGTCCTTCCACCGACAACATCATAATATATCTCATTTAGATCGTCGGTGGATAAAGACTGTGACTCTCCACCCTCTGCTGATGGCTGAGATGCCTGAGCCACCCGTTCTGTCATTTCTTGCTGCATAAAAAATAATATAGTATCCAATTTGATATGTATTACTAATTACTAATCAAGATATAAATGAACAAATGTAATAAAGTTAATTATCTTACATGTAGAATTTGAGATCGAGAATCAACAAATGACCCATCTTTCTTCTTGTGGGTCTTCAGAAAAATCTCCATACATGTAGGCTGTCGGGCAAGCTCACGTTCCTACATTTATAAATTAAGGAAAAAATTAATATGCTCAACAATACAAGGTTGGTAATAAATACAAAATTTGTTATAAAGTATAATTTTAAATTATACTCACCAGATCAATGGTATGCTCAACAATAGATCTGGATCCTGACGTATGCCGAGCGGTTCCGGTGCTCGGGCCACCTGGTTCTGTATTCCTATTTGCTTTTGCCTTTTCGGCATTAGCTTGCCACCTTTCTGCAGCCCAGGTGGCCGTCCATGCACTCCATATCACCTCCGAAACATACGCAGGCCTAGTGCCCTTCTTTCTCATGTAATACATATGATCTCTGTAGAGTTTGGCACAATAAGTATTCCATGTAGCTTTAAATTGATCTTCTTGTCCGTCCACCCAAGTATATCTTTTCTATAATTATAAGTTAAACATTTAGTTTAAATGATATAAATGATAACTATATTATAGAATGTGAATTAAATATATTAAATTTACTCACCACAAATTCATTATAATAAAATAGCTTCATCTCCTGGTCTACATGCCTCCATGTAGTACCAGACGCGCTAACTCGTTCCTTAAATTTTGCAGTGATATATGTGGCAACTCTGTGCCCATCCGGAGTGAACCTGCACAAAAATAGACCTTTAGGTTATGAGAAATATATTATAACTAATGTTATATATAAACTTGAATAATTAATAAGACAATATACTTACGAGTCCCCGACAACGGTAAGGACTTTGTGGCCACGGGGTGCCACAGCCTGCTGCTCTGCCATGATAATATCTACAAAATAACATTGCAACACATCATAAAAAGGTCTAAAAACCTGATAATATAAATACAAAATATTAAGGAAATCTACTTACTGACGGAAATAATAATGTTAATATTTAATCATCATTAACATCTGACTAGTCAACATTAACAGTTTCTATGTCCTCATTGCTAGATGAGCTTAGTTCAACTTCATCCTCACTGTTGGACATCTCCCCATCATCCATCTCTTCGTAAATGTCATTAGCATCTACAAGCAATTGAGAAGTAGATTGGTGTTGTAAATCAACTGAATATATCTCCACTTCATTATTCTGAAATGCATCATGGTTTTGAGCAGTGATTGTATTCGGCATCTCTATGGTCGAGCGAGGCTTGATTCGACAAACAGACAACCATTCACTAGATCTTCTTCTCTTCGTAGGGTATTCAAGATAGAAAACTTGACCCGCTTGTATTCCGAAAATAAAAGGCTCAAACTTGTTGAATCTTTTATTTGCATTAACCTCAACTAAATTATAATTTGGATGAATTCGAGTACCTATTCTTGGGGTCGGATCATACCATGAACATTTGAACAACACACATCTCTTTATTGGTAATGCAGGATATTCAATCTCTATGATTTCATCAAGTCTACCATAATAATCAAATTCAGTGTTATTGTTGTCCACATATCCTTTGACGCAAACACCAGAATTATAAGTTAATCTTCGTGAATCTCGTTGTGCCACGTGGAATTTAAGACCATTAACATAGTAACCAGAATACACCTTTATTTTACGAAAGGGTCCTGATGCAATATTCATTATCCTATCATCTTGCACATTTGATATTCTACGATCTTTCACCTATAAAAATAAGTAACATATATCTTAGTACACTTCTTAATAAACATGAACTTAAAAATTTCACAAATTTTCTAACTTACATATATTTGAAACCACAATGCAAATTCGGTCTCTAACTTTGTAGCTACCTCAGTTGCACCAATTGATGGATTTTGGAGATATAATTGTTGTTCGTATAAGCTGAGAAAATAAGTAATTATATTAAAATTGGGATATCAAGCAAAATAATTAAACAAATGATAATTGTTTGATTTAAGAAGTTTACTTACTTTATGTATGGTTTGACCTCTTCACAATTTAAGAGTATATATGTTCTTGCAGCATGATATTCTTCCTCGGTTAACCATCTAGCAAGCGATGCACCCATTAACTTACCAGAAACTTAAAAATAGAAAGCATAGATGGATCTATCGGTGACAAGCATCATCAGAATTTCTAGGACACTTGCGATGTCTTGTTTGCACACTATCAACAAAATAATATGAGCAGAAAGAAGATGCTTCTTCTACTAGATAAGCATTGCATATTGACCCTTCAACTCTTGCTTTGTTACGAACATTATTTTTTAATTTCCTCAAAAACCGTTCAAATGGATACATCCATCTGTACTGCACAGGACCTGCTATTTGTGCCTCGTATGGTAAATGTACTGGTAGATGTTCCATTGAATCAAAAAAACTTGGTGGAAATATGCGCTCCAGTTTACATAATATGAGTGGAATGTCTGTTTCTAGCCGAAGCATATCATCTATCGTAATACACCTTGATGTCAAATCTCTAAAAAATAGACTCAATTCAGTGAGTGCTTGCCAAACATTTTGAGGAAGTAAGTCATGGAAAGCTACTGGAATAAGTCTTTGCATAAATACATGACAGTCATGACTTTTCATTCCAAACATCTTTAATCTATTCATATCCACGCATCGACCTGCATAACCATCTCGAAATTTGATTTCTTTCAACCAATTACATAAAGCTTGCTTGCCATCTTTGTCCAATGTATAACAAGCCTTTGGAAATCTATTAGTTATTTCATCTTGATGCAACTCTGGTCTATTGACTAGGTCTTTTAATTCCTCACGTGATTTTGCAGTGTCTTTAGTTCTTCCAGCACATTCATCACAGTATTAAAGATATTATCAAGAAATTTTTCTCAATATGCATAACATCTAAATTATGTCGAATAAGCAGATACTTCCAATACGGTAACTCCCAAAATACTCCTTTTCTTCCAACCACACTTGCACATCCTAACAATATATTTATTTATCTCATCGTAATCAGATTGTGATATTGGTAGAAATCCATAACTATCAATTTGCTCAATGATTTGTTCACTTGAAGCATGGAGTGGCGGAGATTTTCTGACTACAACATATTTTTAGAAAATTTTTCTTATTTCGCCTAAAAGAGTGATCAAGTGGTAAAAATTTACGGTGATTATCAAACCAAGACACCTTCCCACTGTAAGGTAATGAAAATGCATCAGAATCGGTCATGCAATGTGGACATGCTAATTTACCAGCCGTGCTCCAACCCGATAACATTGAGTATGCTGGAAAATCACCGATCGTCCATAATAATGCAGCATGCAATCTAAAATTAGTTTTGCTTGCAACATCATAAATCACCGACCCTACATTCCATAATTCATTTAACTCTGCAATAAGAGGTTGTAAGAAAACATCTATCTTCTCTTTGTGATTGGTTGAACCAGGAATAAGTACTGTAAGGAACATAAATTCATCTTTCATACACATCCATGGCGGTAAATTGTAAGGTGTTAATATAACCGGCCAAGATGAATATTGTTGTCCTGACTGTCCAAATGGTTGAAATCCATCTGCAGAAAGTCCCAATCTCACATTACGTGGTTCCATTGCAAATGAAGGAAATACAACATCTAGATGTTTCCATGCAGGTGAATCAGAAGGATGACACATTATACCTCCATCATGCTCATGCTCATGATGCTACGTCATATGGCAAGCTGTAGCAGCAGATGCATACAAACGTTGAAGTCTAGCAGTTAACGGAAAATAATACATCACTTTCCAAGCTATTTTTTCTTCTTCCGCCCTGTATGCGAGTATCATGCTTATAACGAGGGTGTGTACAGATTTTGCATTCACGCAGATCATTGTCTTCATTCCAAAATATCATGCGCTTATTTATACAACAATCAATTTTCTCCACAGGCAAACCTAAACCTCTGATCAATTTTTTTGTACTGTAAAAACTATCCGTCATTATGTTATCATCAGGAAGCAATTCGACATCAATCGACAAATGTCGTCGTAACATCTTTCTGAAAAATGATGTTCGCTTTCATATTTAATAACCTTACAGTAGTTGATAATTGAGAATGACCCGAGGGAATGTCTTTCCACACTTCTCTTTCACTAGCCTTTAACATTTCATATAGTTGCTGATATTCGGTGTTGGTGTTTCATCTATATTAGAATAATCAATCGTAGCATCGTATCATGAACCATTGATTGCATTGCGATATCATTAATTGATGATTCCCTAATCGCAATTGTGCCGGATGACGAACCACCGGAAGGTCCAATTGGTTCATATAAATAAGGTTCTCTGTGATAGTACCAGTTATAATTTGGCACAAAACCATTTCTACATATATGCATTTTTACGGTATCCTCATCACAGAAAGCTCTATTTTGACACTTTTTATGATTGCATGGACACCGTAACTCGGCACCATTCATACATTCTGGGTGACTTTTAGCAAAGTTCACAAACTGCTCAACTTCAGCAATAAAATCATCTCTGATAAATCCTTTTCTAATCGATTGTACATCCAAGCTTTGTTCATAGACATTTTTACCTAAAACTAATATATTGAGAACTAAAAATTAACATACATTAAGATACTAACACAAAACAAACAAACGGACTATATTATGCTATAAATTAACATACTAACATAACATATTTCTAACTTTAATCATGTTAAATGACATACAGTATAATTTAGTAAATTTTACCTGAATATGTGTAGGTCAACTGGAGAAGAGCAGCAAATGCTACCTGTTTACAAAATAAAAATAATTTAGCTAAAAAATTAACACAAAATATTTTTCAAATTTCTCGTGGCACCAGCAGCCAGCTGCCGGTTAGCACAGCAACCAGATGTCGGCTGGCACAGCCGCCAGCAGCCAACTGGCGGCCGACAACAGCCGGCACACCTGCAGGCAGGCACAGGCGCCCGCTGGCCAGCGCAGAAGGCCGCAGCCGGCCACTGGCGGGCGCAGAAGGCCGCAGGCAGCCGCCACCGACCACTGGCGGGCCCAGTAGGCTAGAGGCGGCCGCCGCCGGCCCCTGCCGGCCCCTGCCGGGCGCTGGCGGCAGCAGTAGGCCGGAGGCGGCCGCCGCCGGCCCCTGCCGGGCGCAGATGGTCGCTGGCGGCCGAAGCCGAACGCCGCTAGCCGATGACGGGCGCAGAAACTCGCTGCGGGCGAGGAAGCCCACTGCGGGCACGCGCCGCCGCGTGTGGGCGAAGGCCGGCGGCAACTGCCGCTCGCCGAAAAAAAAGGAAAAAAAAACCAAAAACTAACCTGCGATCGGGAACGGGAGAACGAAGCGATCGGGAACGGGAGAACGAAGCCGTCGGGCGCGCGCGCGTGAGGGAAACAGGAGGGAGGTTAGGGTTTTTTTAGGGGAACTTGCCGACGGAATTCATATTCCGTCGGTACACTTTAAGTTTACCGACGGAATTAGTAATTCCGTCGGTAAATTACCGACGGGATCGCTTATTCCGTCGGTAATATCATTAGTTTACCGACGGAATATTAATTCCGTCGGTATCACGCTGTTATACCGACGGAATGATTTATTCCGTCGGTAAACTAATGATATTACCGACAGCATATTAATTCCGTCGATAATTCCGTCGGAAACACTGGTTTTTTTTGTGGTGCTATAAAATTGGGTGGCCGGCCCTAGCTTGAACCCAAGCTAGTGGGGGCCGGCCAAATTAAATTAAAAAGGGATTTTAATTTTAGTTTTTATTATGTGGAAGAAATAATTTATTAAAGAGAATTAAAATTAAAATATCTCTCTTGTAAAAGATCTACAAAAGATTAAAGAAAGAGATTAAATCTCTTTCCTTATTTGTAGATTGGTGAGTTATTTTATTTTCTCTTTAAAAATTATCCACATGTTGATAAAATTAAAATTATAGAAATTTCCTTTTATCAACCATGAAGAGATTTTTAAAGAGAAAGTTTATTTTTAAAATTTCCGGAAACAAATTAGGAAGTTTTAATTGTTGATTAAAACTTGTCTAATTTTTTCCTTCATTGATGTGGCCGGCCATTAGAGTTTATTTGGGAAATTTTATTTTATTTTTCTCAAATAAATCATGTCAAGGAAATTAAGGAAATTTTATTGTAATTAAATTTCCTAATTTGCCTAGGCCAAGGAATATAAAAGAAGGGGTGAAGGTGCCTTCAAGAGAGACAACCTCTATTATTTTCTCTCCCTCTTTTGTTCCTTGGTGTGGCCGGCCATCCTTTCCCTCTCTTCCTCTTGTGGTGGCCGAACCCTTCTCTTCCCTTGGAGCTCTTGTGGTGGCCGGATACTACTTGGAGAAGAAGAAGAAGAAGGAGAGGAAGCTAGCATCTCTTGGAGCTTGGTTGGTGTTTTGATTTTCTTCCTTGGTGAAGCTTCTTTCTTTGTGGCCGAACCTAGCTAGGAGGAGAAGAAGGTGGTTGGTGGTTTCTCATCTCAGAAGATCGTTGCCCACACAACGTCCGAGGTTAGAAGAGGAATACGGTAGAAGATCAAGAGGTTTTTTCTACAAGGTATAACTAGTAATTTTTCTTTCCGCACCATGCTAGTTATTTATGGAAATAATACCAAATACAAGAGGCTTACGTTCTAGATTTTCGAATATGTTTTTCGATATTGTGTTCTTTTGTTTTTTCTTTTCCTTGTGATTTAATTGTTCTCTTTGGTTAACCTAAAGTTATTTTAGGAAATTAAATATTAGCTTTCTATAAAAGGTTTTTGTCTAGTCGGTGGTGGTTGCTCCCATATCCAAGAAGGCCATGTGCCTCGCCACGTCAGTACTGGGAACCAATTATGGAAATTAATATTTAATGGAATTAATAACTTAAGGAGACTTGGGTCAAACGTGTTAAGTTCCGCAGGAGATCCAAGTCAAAACCTAAAAGAACAAATAGATTAAGTTTTGGATCAAACGTGTTAAGTTCCGCAGGCGATCCAAAATTTAATTTAAAAGAACACATGGTAGCTAGGAAAAGGTTCAGACCTTTGTACAAAATTTTTGTACAGTGGAACCTGTTGGAGCAATCCCAATGGTCCGCGGGACCATGTGTTTTGGTGTTTGGGCAAAGGGTTTAAGTTAGGTTCACCCTTGTATTTGATATGTGTATTTGAGTTGTGCAGGTTTGCAGGATACACATATGACTCAGGTTGATGGCTTCGGGTCCGGTGAAGGATGGAGCATCCGAGGGACCGTGGACAAGGCAGCGAGGACAAGGGCCGAGGGAAGCGACTTCGAGGCATACGCGAAGGATGGCATTGGGTACGAGCCGCGGGCTTGAATGCATCCGAGGGACGAGAGCCAAAGGAAGTAGGCTTGAAGGCAAAAGGTCAAAGCTGCAAAGGAAGAATCAAGTGAGTCATAAGGGTGAGGGTACGAGTGCACGAGAGATTGTACTCGGAGTAAAATCCTAGTTTTTAGGGTTTTACTGTAGCAGTACTGTAGCACTACTGTAGCAGTACTGTAGCAGTCGACTGCATGTTTTAGCAGTCGACTGGTGCAGTCGACTGGGGCAGTCGACTGGCAGCGAACAGAATGTGTGGAATCGAGCCGTTGGGATGTAACGGTCGAATTTCCACAGAGGGCAGTCGACTGCATGTTTTAGCAGTCGACTGGTAGGCGGGGTTTTCCAACCCGTGGCCTATAAAACCAAAGCTTGGGAGCTTGGTTTGAGTTGACGAAATAGAGGTGGTTAATCTCTATTAGTAGTCTACTTGTGCCCTAGCGTCAAAAGAGTTCTTGTGAGGGTTGTGGTGAGGTTTCTCCACCCACAAGGAGCTACGTGAGCTAGCCGGAGTTTGCCGGGGTGTAATCCACCGAAGGATCGGGATCGTCCACCTTACGGACAGCCGTGGAGTAGGAGCCCTAATCTCCGAACCACGTTAAACGATCGTGTCAATTGGTTTGCTTGTCTTTCTTATTCTTGTCTTTAGTTTAGCTTGTTTGTTTTGTATTTCCGCTGCGCAAGCTAACATCGTAGGAGAAGCGAGTATTTGGGGGCGCCGTCTATCCAACCCCCCTTCAAGTCGGCCGTCCGATCCCCAACAAGTGGTATCAGAGCGAGGACGCTCTCCATTGGACTAACCGCCAAGGAAGCACAAGATGGCCGGGTTTATTGTCCCTCCAAAATTTGAAGGAGGAAGCCTTGGGGACATCACGTATTGGATGATGAGGATGGAGACCTTCTTCAATACGGATTGGGACATAATGATGGTGGTCAAAGAGCCATTCAAAGTCCCAAAGGACAAGAAAGGAAAGAAGCTCCGAACACGACATTGGACGGAAGAGCAAACCTCACGATCGGAGGCAAACTCAAAGGTAATATCAATCTTAATAGATATATTGCCGTCTAATGTGATAAATGGTGTAGGTGAGTATAAGAACGCCCACGAGTTGTGGAGCAAAATAAAGAAGGTTCAATGGGAAGAACTCATACCTACACAAGAAGAAGAAGAAAAAGAAAAATCCGAAGAAACGGATGTAGAAGCTCAAGTAGAGGAAGATCAACAAGAAGTTGAGAAATGTTCAACATCCGAGGAGGAGAAGAAAGATGAAGTGGTTCAAGAGGAGAAGAAGGACCATTTGGATGTGGAGACCAATTCAACATCAAAAGAGGAAGAGGAAGTGAATTCGGTCACATCCAAGGAGAAGGAGGATGAAGAAAGGCCATCCACAAGTGTGGATGAGGAAGATGAGGCATCATCAACATCCTCAAGAAGTGAAGAAAAATCCAAGACAAGTGAAGAGGATGAAGAAGAGGTCTTGGAAGTGGCCAACATAGCAAGCACCTCCACCGAAGTGAAGTCAAAGGACAACATAATATGCTTCGGGTGCAATGAGAAGGGACACTACAAGAATAGATGTCCTATGGGTAAGAAGAAGGTAAATCCTAAACCCAATCAAGTTATTTTAAATTCTAATGTGGATTGTAGGAATGAAGAAGTCCAAAAGAAGAAGATGCGCATCATATGCTTCACGTGTGGAGAGAAGGGTCACTACCACACCAAATACCCCAAAAAGGGAGAGTTCAAGAAGTTGGAGCATCTAAAGAAATGGGAGAAGAAGAAGAAGAGCTCAAATCAAGGGGGAGCTTCAAGGGTAAGGGAGGTATACCCTAATTTGAAGTGTAATTCAAATTCAAATTCTTATGTTCCCATGCATGTTAGGAAAAATAATGTTAATCATTATATGCCCATGCAAAATTTTGGTTTCAAATATCATGATAGGAGTAGGGAAATTGTAGATCAAAACCCTAGGAAATCTATGCATGAAAAATCTAGAAACAATAGACCTAGGGAGACCCAAGGCATTAATCCCAAGAAGGGGAGACACATGCCTAGGAAGGGTAGGTCTAGGAATGTCCAATTTGGACAAATTAACTCTAGGGTTAGAAACCTAGAGAAGGAGAATCAAGCTTTAAGGGGAAAGCTTGATAAGTTGGAACAATTCCTTAAGAGATTCAATGTTGGATCTAAGGAATTAAGGATGATGTTGGGTAGCCAAAGACCCAATAATGATAGATCGGGCTTGGGATACCGATCTAGTCCCTCCAAGGCCAATGAGAGTTCATATGCTAGGGTGGCAAATGATCATGGCAAGGGAGAGGTCTCCAAGGCTAAGGGAAAGTCTTATGCTAGGGTTGCATATGACTATAGCAAGGAGAAGTCAATTAATGGCAAGGGAAAGTCATTTAATGGTAAGAAGAAATTAACCAAGGACAAGGTGTCCAAGGTTAAGAAAGTTACGTTTGTAGGCCAAGTGTCACCGGGGGTGGATCGATGTGGCCTAGCCATTGTGGAAGAGTCACCTAGGGAGGTGGCTAAGGCTAAGAGCTCTAGGGGGAGCTCAAAGAGTCAATTTGGGATCCATGGCCAATGGATCTCAGGTGGGTTCTACTTGGGGGTCTAGAGGAGCCATGGAGTGTGCCAAGTGGTTTAGAGACGGACTTGAGTCTCAAACCTAGGGAATTGGCACACATGGTTTATGTTTCATGCAAGAAATATGACAATTGGGGTCATATTGCATGATAATTGGTTTTGGAAGTATAGATGCCATATAAACCAATGCTAGAGATGCATTGTGGGTTAATATGGGCAAATACATCAAGAGGAAGCCAAAACTAGGACTTTAGGTCAAGGTTCAATTGAACTTTTTAGCTAGTTTTGTGTTTTGTGTCAATCTTGGGATTGGTGATAGATATATTTTTATATATATTTTTCCCAAGTAGATATTGATATAATAGACCTCTCCACAAAATTTGGGGATTTTTGGAGGTCTGTGGAATTTCTGGCGCATTTCTGAAGTTGGCCAGAAAAGGCTGATTTTTTCATGAATAGTGTACCAGTCGACTGGTACAGTTACCAGTCGATTGGTAACATGTTTCAAACACAGAATGTTCTGTGTGTTGTCGTTATGGGGCAGCCGACTGGTGTTTCTGGCAGTCGACTGATACCACCTGAAAGTGTTTTCAAGACTAGATTTTGACCATGTCAACTCATATAGATGTATGGGATCCATGGGTGATACATACATGAGTTTAGGGTCATTTGGATGACAAGTTTTCAATAATTGGGATATTGTTGGAGAACTTTTGGATGTTAGGCAAAGGGGAGAAGTAAGGTTTAGTTAGGAAAACCTGAAAGTACCTTTGTGAAGGGGGAGCCTTGGGATAGGTTCTTAAAAAGCCCGTTGTAAAAATCCTAGCTCAATGGAGAGCTTAGGTAAAGGGGGAGCCTTGGGATAGGTCCTTCAAAAGCCTTATGTGGAAAATCCTAGCTCAATGGAAGCTTAGGTGTAGGGGGAGCCTTGTGATAGGTTCTTAAAAAGCCCTGTGCATTGTTACGGCGGTTGCCAAGTGTGTAGCCTTGGCAACGTAAGTCCATTTGGCGTTGTAAGTCCAAGTGTGTAGCCTTGGCATCGTAAGTCCATTTGGCGTTGTAAGTCCAAGTGTGTAGCCTTGGCATCGTAAGTCCATTCGGCGGTGTAAGTCCAAGTGTGTAGCCTTGGCAACGTAAGTCCATTTGTTTTAGCATGTTTATTTGCTATATGTTTTCCCTAACTTAAACGTATTGCCAAACACCAAAAAGGGGGAGATTGTTGGAGCAATCCCAATGGTCCGCGGACCATGTGTTTTGGTGTTTGGGCAAAGGGTTTAAGTTAGGTTCACCCTTGTATTTGATATGTGTATTTGAGTTGTGCGGTTTGCAGGATACACATATGACTCAGTTGATGGCTTCGGGTCCGGTGAAGGATGGAGCATCCGAGGGACCGTGGACAAGGCAGCGAGGACAAGGGCCGAGGGAAGCGACTTCGAGGCATACGCGAAGGATGGCATTGGGATGAGCCGCGGGCTTGAATGCATCCGAGGGACGAGAGCCAAAGGAAGTAGGCTTGAAGGCAAAAGGTCAAAGCCGCAAGGAAGAATCAAGTGAGTCGTGAGGGTACGAGTGCACGAGAGATTGTACTTGGAGTAAAATCCTAGTTTTAGGGGTTTACTGTAGTAATTACTGTAGCCATCGACTGTAACAACACCAGTTGACTGGTGTATCGCATGTTTTAGCAGCCGATCGCGCCGATCGGTCACCGACCGGCATCGAATGTGTGGAATCGAGCCGTTGGGATGTAACGGCCGAATTTCCACAGAGGCAGTCGACTGCATGTTTTAGCAGTCGACTGGTAGGCGGGGTTTTCCAACCCGTGGCCTATAAAACCAAAGCTTGGGAGCTTGGTTTGAGTTGACGAAATAGAGGTGGTTAATCTCTATTAGTAGTCTACTTGTGCCCTAGCGTCAAAAGAGTTCTTGTGAGGGTTGTGGTGAGGTTTCTCCACCCACAAGGAGCTACGTGAGCTAGCCGGAGTTTGCCGGGGTGTAATCCACCGAAGGATCGGGATCGTCCACCTTACGGACAGCCGTGGAGTAGGAGCCCTAATCTCCGAACCACGTTAAACGATCGTGTCAATTGGTTTGCTTGTCTTTCTTATTCTTGTCTTTAGTTTAGCTTGTTTGTTTTGTATTTCCGCTGCGCAAGCTAACATCGTAGGAGAAGCGAGTATTTGGGGGCGCCGTCTATCCAACCCCCCTTCAAGTCGGCCGTCCGATCCCCAACAGAACCTATAGGTTTTTCGAGTAGCAACCAACAGGAAGGCGCCTCCAATCAAGCTGAAAGGTGCCTCCAGTAAGGCAAGAAAGGATAAAACTTTATCCTTTGCCAACGACACTTTTGCCCAATCAAAGGCGCTCTCCAAGTTGATTGAAGTCGCCTTCCATGAAGGGTTGAAGGCGCCTTCAATAGCTTGAAGGAACCTTCCACCATAACAGTGCGAGGGCGCCTTCAATCCACTTGAAGGTGCCTTCAGCAACTGCTACTGAGCTCTAAGTCTTCTCTTTTGGCTCTTCCGCTGCTCCGCTCGCTTGAGTGATTTCGACCAACCGAAATATGGCTCACCTGAACCCATTTTCCGGCCTTCTCCTCGAGCAACCTTCCTCCCCGGCTTCTCGTCCCTTGGGCCGCCGTGCTCGTCCTTCTCGTTTGTCGATGTACTCTTCCACAACACCTTGTCCCTCCGATGCACCGAGTCCATTGACTCTCTTTCCGTGCCATTTTTCTCACTAGCTACGTCTTCTACTCGACTTCTTGTTTTCCTAAGCTCCTGCACACTTAGACACAAAGATCAAATACATAGAATCTGACTTAACTTGGTTGATCACATCAAAACTATCATGGGGTACCAACAAAAAGCATAAAAAAATGATGATTCACCCTAACGGATCAACCGACAGTTCTCTCAGGGAATCTTAGATGACCCCCTACCCCGACATTACACCCCATTGACGATCGGGGAATACAATGAAACAACTGATCCGGATGACCATCTGGCCAAGTTCGATAACGTGACCACACTCCATCAGTACACTGGCGGAGTGAAGTGTCGGGTTTTCCTCACCACTCTTTTAGGTGTTGGTTGCTACTCGGAAAGCCTATAGGTTCCACTGTACAAAAATTTTGTACAAAGGTCTGAACCTTTTCCTAGCTACCATGTGTTCTTTTAAATTAAATTTTGGATCTCCTGCGGAACTTAACACGTTTGATCCAAAACTTAATCTATTTGTTCTTTTAGGTTTTGACTTGGATCTCCTGCGGAACTTAACACGTTCGACCCAAGTCTCCTTAAGTTATTAATTCCATTAAATATCAATTTCCATAAAAGGTTCCCAGTACTGACGTGGCGAGGCACATGGCCTTCTTGGATATGGGAGCAACCACCACCGACTAGACAAAACCTTTAATAGAAAGCTAATATTTAATTTCCTAAAATAACTTTAGGTTAACCAAAGAGAACAATCAAATCACAAGGAAAAGAAAGAAACAAAAGAACACAACTTAAAACCATATTGAAATACTAGAACGTAAGCCTCTTGTATTTGGTATTATTTCCATAAATAACTAGCATGATGCGGAAATAGAAATTACTAGTTATACCTTGTAGAAAAACCTCTTGATCTTCTACCGTATTCTCTTCTAACCTCGGACGTTGTGTGGGCAACGATCTTCCAAGATGAGAAACCACCAACCACCTTCTTCTCCTCCAAGCAAGGTTCGGCCACAAAGGGAAACTTCACCAAGGAAGGAAAACAAAATACTAACCAAGCTCCAAGAGATGCTAGCTTTCTCTCCTTCTTCTTCTTCTTCTCCGAGTAGTATCCGGCCACCACAAGAACTCCAAGGGAGAGGGAGAAGTTCGGCCACCACAAGAGGAAGAGAGGGAGAGGGTAATGGCCGGCCACAACACCAAGGAAAGAGGGAGAGAAAACAATAGAGGTTGTGTCTTGTGAAGGCACCCTCACCCCTTCTTTTATATTCCTTGGCCTAGGCAAATTAGGAAATAAATTTTCCTTAATTTCCTTGACATGATTTAATTGAGAGAAATAAAATAAAATTTCCCCAATTAATTTGTGATGGCCGGCCACATCATTGGAAGGCAAATAGGACAAGTTTCAATCAACAATTAAAACTTCCTAATTTGTTTCCGGAAATTTTAAAAAATAAAATTTCTCTTTAAAATCTCTTCATGGTTAATAAAAGGAAATATCTATAATTTTAATTTTATTAACATGTGAATAATTTTAAAGAGAAAATAAAACATCTCTCCAATCTACAAATAAGGAAAGAGATCTAATCTCTTTCTTTAATCTTTTGTAGATTTTTTATAAGAGAGATATTTTAATTTTAATTCTCTTTAAAATATATCTTCCACATAATAATAAAAATTAAAATTAAATTTCTTTTTTAATTTTATTTGGCCGGCCCTACTAGCTTGGGTTCAAGCTAGGGCCGGCCACCCAAAATCATACCTAGGCCGGCCCTAGCTTGATTCCCAAGCTAGCTTGGCCGGCCCCCTTGGGTGGGTGTGAAGGTGGGTATAGGTGGGTATAGTACTCTATAAATAAGAGGCTACGATAGGGACCGAGAGGAGGAATTGGTTTTGGTCTCCGATAAAATTAAGCACGTGTTCGAACACACAACTTAATTTTATCAATGATAATTCATTCCACTAGAGAACTATCATTGAACTACCGCACCAATCCCAAATTACATTTTGGGCTCCTTCTTATTATGAGTGTGTTAGTCTCCCGTGTTTAAGATATCGAATGTCCACTAATTAAGTGAGTTACCGACAACTCATTTAATTAATATCTAAGTCCAAGAGTAGTACCACTCAACCTTATTATCATGTCGGACTAAGTCCACCGCAGGGTTTAACATGACAATCTTTATGAGCTCCTCTTGAGGACATTATCAACCTAGTATCACTAGGACACGGTTTCCTTCTATAATCAACAACACACACTATGAGTGATACCATTTCCCAATTTATCGGGTTTATTGATTCATCGAACTAAATCTCACCCATTGATAAATTAAAGAAATAAATATCAAACATATGTGCTTGTTATTATATTAGGATTAAGAGCACACACTTCCATAATAACTAAGGTCTTTGTTCCTTTATAAAGTCAGTATAAAAGGAACGACCTCAAATGGTCCTACTCAATACACTCTGAGTGTACTAGTGTAATTATATAGTCAAGATAAACTAATACCTAATTACACTACGACTTTCTAATGGTTTGTTCCTTTCCATTCTGGTCGTGAGCTACTGTTTATAATTTATAAGGTACCGATAACATCATCTTCTGTATGTGACACCACATACTATGTTATCTACAATATAAATTAAATGAACAACTACAAACAAATGTATATAATTAGACCAAATGTGATTCTTTATTCATAATGAATGTTTACAAAGCTTAGGCTCTCAGTATACACTCCAACATTAGGATCAGCGCAACGTTGGTTTAGACGTCGGCCATTCGAATCAATTCACAGCTTCAAACATTTCCAAGCTACATTCTTGCATCACTTCGCTAGCAGTCGCCGCTACCAGAAGACAAGTATTAGTCTGTTCACAGTGAAGCAGGGGCCTAAGGAAGTACTGAGGGCCTACATTAACGGTTCAACTAGGTGACCATGGATGTTTCATCGGTCCCTCAGAGATATTAACAAATGTCTTCTCCCAGGGGCTCACCGAAGGGGAATTCTTTCGCTCCCTTAATCGATGGCCGCCAAAAGACTTTGACCACCTACTCAGGTGGGCCACCGAATACATGAACGTGGAGGAAGCCCAAGCGGCGTGGAGAAAGGAAGCGTCTGCCGAGTATACTACTCCCCCGGAACGGTGGTCGACCACCAATCATCAACCACCAAAGGGCCCTGATCGGGAGTAGCACAACGGCACCAGGAGCCAAGAACACATGTCGTGCAACATCTAGCAGCAAGTTGGCCCAAAGCCGAGAAAGGCAAGACTTGGACGTTGTTGTTGTTAGAATTTGAGGGATATCATAAGGCAATCGCCTTACAATTTTTTTCTATTTATTTGATAAGTATAAATTCACTATTTGAGTACATATTATATGTTTGATTGTCTTAAACTCATTTACTGAATGCTCGTAATATAATTCATAGAATGAGAGAATTTATGATTGGATCCCTAGTCGTCGAATTGACGTATTCAGACACCATCAATTCTGTAAGACTAGCACGGGTTATACTCCTTGGTTCGGCCAAGCAACTTTTTTTCTCACTGGCTGGAGATATTGGGATGTCAAGAGTTAAACGTGGATATTGGTTATGATAACTAGTTCATTAGAATGACTCACTGTAAGACTTCATATGATTCTCTACATATATATAGATATGTCTGTGAAGTTCTTACCGTAGCACGAGTGCAAGTTTCCTTCAACTTGAGGTATACAAGTCATCTTGGTCATGGAGACTTATACTTTGACATCTTAAGCAAGCATCTCATTGAGGTGTGGACCCGAGATGATTGAATATAAGTTGAAGTGCACGAAGGTGTTTGGATAGCCCAAAGAGGATTCATCATTCCTTACAAGGAGACATATACTCTATGGTCACTCGTTAGGATTATTACTCAAAGTCTTTGGCCAAAGCATCACATGTTAAGAGTGCGAGACTTTTGTACACATGTACGAGTAATTTGAATATGCAAAACAAAAAAGAATTACTTGGGCTAGGTGTGACATAGTCAGCCTAATGGGGACAAGATGTTGGTGCAGTTAGCACTAATGGTCTAACTCAGGTTTTGATGAATGACAAATCGGGTTAAGTTAGGTTTGTCGTGATCTAACACTCTGATCGAGTGTGCAGATGAAGTCCAGACAGGTCGATGGGCTGATCGGATGTCTGGCAAGAAGTCCAAGCGGGTCGACGGGCTGACCGGACGCTTGGTGAGAAGTCCAGCTAGGTCGACGGGTTGACCGGATAGCTGGCGAGAAGTCCAAGCGGGTCGACGGGCTGACTGGACGCTTGGTGAGAAGTCCAGATGGGTCGAAGGGCTGACCGGACGTCTGGCAGGTGAGTAAAGGTAAGTCACTGGAAGGGAGTGACTGTGAGGACGCGTTCCCGGGAAGGGAACATTAGGCGTCGATCCGGCTTAGATCCATTTCGGATACCTAAGTCGAGATTGTGACTAGATTCCGGTCTCAGAAAGACGGAATCTAAGTCATACTCTTTTTGCTAAACTATAAACTGAACTAACACTCTATTTTGTAGATTACAATTTATATATTTGTCTCGGACTAACCTTGTTTTGCAAGAAAGGTACTCCCTGGAAAAAGGTGGTCCGGGCGCCCGGGAGGCGAATTTTATCCAAACGCGTCTCGCCACGTGGAGCTCACTGGTTGGACCTGCCACGTCCCATCAGGGGGATCCGGGGTGCCTCGAGCTTCATATAAAAGAAGGGGTAGGGGTGAAGCTTCAACAACAACTCTGATTTGACGATCTGTTCTCTTGTGCTCCTGCAACGCTGTGACTCTGCTCCGACAAGTTCCATTCTTTTCTTATTCTGTTACATTTGTGGGTATTCTACTTCTAGCTTTTCTGTACTTAATCATTGTAATACATTATTCGAATTGCTAGTGGATTGCCCAACGAAAGTACTCAACGAGTACGGGCCTTGGAGTATGAGTCGACACAGGCTCCGAACCAAGTAAAAAGAACCTGTGTTAGCATTGTCCTTCTGTTATACTTTTCCGCTGCGCTTACTCGTTTCGAACATTTTTCGATATTCACCCCCCTCTATCGATTCCTCACGATCCAACAAGTGGTATCAGAGCAGGTACCGCTCTGATTTGGTGCAACCATCAATCAGACAAGGGGGTGATTTATTTTTTTTTATTTTTCGGATTTCAGTTTTTCGTAAAGATCCAAACTGTATTATTACCTTTTTGGAAGTTTCTTTCCGTCGTAATTTAATCTAAATTGGTGCAACACCAATTTAGTTATTTTTATTTAATTCTTCCCGCACTACTAATCCAAGACCAAGTCTTGGAACCTCTCTATATTTTTGTGTGCAGATTTAAAATGTCGCAGATCGAGGGCTTCAACACAGTGCGACCTCCCCTCTTCAACGGGGATGATTTCCCGTACTGGAAGAAGCGAATGGAAGTGTATCTCAAGATGGATTTCGACCAGTGGATGAGCGTCACCAGACCCTACAAAATACCAGTAGACAGTCCGGGAATCTACTGGATCCAGAAGATTGGACATCAGACCTAAACAAGAAGGCATCAACAGAAAACAAGGCAATCAGCACCCTACAGTGTGGATTGACTAGAGAAGAACTAAACCGGGTCGGACCACATAAGAACGCCAAAGAGTTGTGGGACAAACTGATCGAGCTGCACGAAGGAACGAGCGACGCTAAGGTAACAAAACGAGACTTGCTCTTAAATAGAATTTTTAACATAAAAATGCAGGAAGGAGAAACGGCGAGCCAACTCCATGCAAGAATTAAAGACATTCTCAACGGACTCCATACAATAGGGCACCAAATGGAGAACCGGGACTTAATAAGGTATGCCCTAAACGCCTTTCCACGCAACAGCTTGTGGGCATCTATCGTAGATGCCTACAAGATCTCTAAAAATTTATCTAAATTAAAATTAGATGAGCTTTTCTGTGAATTAGAACTGCATGAGCAAACTAACGCCGGGGTCGAGAAAGGTGTAGCCTTATTTGCAGGTTCCTCAAAAGAAAGGAAGAACAAGTCTGAACCGGAAGAAGACTCTGACCAGAACTCTGAAGATGAAGAACACCTGGTGAACCTGGTAAGGAAGATGTTCACCAGGAGGAAAAGAAGCTTCAGCAAGAAGGACCTTCAAAAGATCAATTCTCCAGCCGAATCGAGGAGTGTGACGTGCTTCGGATGCAACAAGAAGGGCTACTACAAGAACGAGTGCCTGAGATTAAAAATCGACAAACTGAAGCCGACCAAAAAGAAGGCCCTCAAAGCGACGTGGGACGACTCCTCCTCGGAAGAGTCGGAAGCACAAGATCAAAAACACCAGAGCCACCTCACGCTGATGGCCCGCGAAGCAGAGTCGGAAGATGAATCGGAAGACGGGTCCGAACCCGAATCAAGCCACGAGTCCATACTCGTTTCCGAAGGTTTCAAAGAGGTATTCCTAAACTTAAATCGGAATTTTTTTAAAATTATTTCGTACTTAAATAATAAATTAGTTAAATTAGAAAATGAAAATAAATTGCTCCTCGAGGAAAATCAAATCCTCAAGGAACAAGTTGTAAATATTAAACCAACTCAAGATCTAACACTTGAGGAGGAGAATTCATCATTAAAATTAGAAATTAACAACTTAAAAATTATGTTAGAAAAATTTACTACTAGATCAAAAAATTTAGATTTAATACTAAACAATCAAAAAACATGTTATAATAAAATCGGACTCGGATATAAGTTGAACTCAAATAAAACATATAAATCATTAATAACCTAACACAAATCAACGAACAAAGCCTGGGTTCCGAAAGCGTGTTTGACCACGCAAATTGGAGCTAACCAATATTATATCCCTAAAGATAAAATATATTATATAAAGTCAAATAAACCAAATAAAAAACCAGAATACAAACCTGAACCAAAAAGTTTAAAATCTAAATATATTAAAACTCAACAAAATGTAAACTATCATCAAGTAAAATATAATTATAAAAGAAATAGACATAAACCGAGAACAAAATTAAATTAAACGGTCATTAATTCAGGGGGAGGCTCCAGAATAGCTGGCACCTCCAAAACTAACCTACCCGGCAGGGTAATCCTAACCAACCTACCCGACAGGGTAATTAGGATTAGTTAAAAAGGGTTCAAGTTTAACTTGAAAAATGGTACTGGTGAAATTTTGGATGATAGTACATTAGGGAAGCTTAGTCTATGCATGTCTAGGAAGATATGGCTTCGACCTGGTGCATTTGGCTAAGTGGAACTGACCGAAGCTACCTTTATGGATCCTAACTAGTTAGACCAAGGTTTTGTACTAAGTCCAGTGGATAGGACTATTTGGAAAACCTCGAAGGCATAGTTACTTTAATGATGTCCGAGTGACTCACCGTATCCCAGAAGTTTATCCAGAGAACGCCTATTTGTTGAACCCAAAGCTAAACCTGAATCTAACACAAGTTAAAAACAAACTCTAAAATTGAATCTAATTCATCTCACAAAATTATAGGATTCCCTGATTGAAAACATAGATCGGGTGAGATGACAAAGGACATTAAATAAAATTAAAATTAAAATTAAAACTAAAATTAAATTAAAACTAAAATAAAATTAAAACTAAAATTAAATTAAAACCAAAATTTAAATTTAAATTAAAATTGAATTAAAACTAAAATTAAATTAAATTAAATTAAATTAAAATTAAAATTAAAATTAAATTAAGAATAAAATTAAATTAAAATTAATCGTAATTTTTTTTAACTTAAAAATTCATTTTAAAACTTATTTTTAACTTAAAAATTATTTTAAAAATTAAAACTTAAAATTTTTAACTTAAAAATTATTTTAAAAATTAAAAATTATTTTAAAAATTAAAAATTATTTTTTAACTTAAAAATTATTTTAAAAAAGTAAAACTTATTTTTTTAACTTAAAAATTATTTTAAATTAAAACTTATTTTTTTTAACTTAAAAATTATTTTAAAAATTAAAACTTAATTTTTTTAACTTAAAAATTATTTTAAAAATTAAAACTTATTTTTAACTTAAAAATTAAAACTTTTTTTAAAAATTAAAACTTAAATTTTTAAACTTAAAAATTATTTTAAAAATTAAAACTTAAATTCTTTTAACTTAAAAATTTATTATTAAACTTAACTTAAAGTTTTTAAAACTCAAAAAACAAAAAAAAAAATTTATGTTTTAAGTCCAAGAGTTAGACTAACCCCAATTCCTACCTATTGTAGGAAACTAAGTAGATTTTGGATAGTGGTTGCTCCAAACATATGACTAAAGATCACACAAAATTCACTCAACTCACCTACAAAAGCTTAGGAACAGTTGCCTTTAGGAACAATGACAAACTCAAGGTAATTGGTATAGGTAATATCGAATTAAAAATTGACTTTATTATTACAAATATTTTACTCGTTGAAAATTTCAAGTATAATCTTTTAAGTATCAGTCAACTGTGTGATACTAGGTATAAGGTTAGGTTTTTATCTACAGAATGCTTAATCAAACACCTAGACAACCCTAACATAAGCCTAAAAGGGTTTAGAAAAGACAACATCTATGCAATTAACTTAACCACTTCTTCAATTGAGTGTCACTTAACACAAAAAGAAGAAACCTGGTTATGGCATAGAAGAATGTCATATACAAACTTCAGAAATATAAGCAGACTAAATGGACTAGTTAGAGGACTACCAAAATTAACTAACCTTGATTCAACCATATGTAATGCCTATCAACAAGGTAAGCAAACAAAATCTACCCACAAACCAACTAATGAATCACAAACCAACTCAATTTTAGAACTGTTACATTTAGACTTATTTGACTCCCATGGAGTCAAATCAATAAATGGAAGTCTATACTGTCTAGCAATAATAGATGACTATTCTAGGTTTACTTGGGTAAAATTTTTAAAAAATAAAGATGAAACTTTTGAAAATTTTACAAACTTTTGTAAACAAGTTGAAAATGAAAAGGACCTTAAAATTAAAAGAATTAGAAGTGATAATGGGGGAGAATTTAAAAATCATAATTTTAACAAATTCTGTCTTGAAAATGGCTACCATCATGAATTTTCGTGCCCTAAAACCCCCCAACAAAATGGGATTGTAGAAAGAAAAAATAGAACCTTACTTGAAGCCTCTAGAACGATGTTAAATGAATACAACTTACCTAAATATTTTTGGGCAGAAGCTGTTAGTACAGCTTGTTATGTACAAAACAGAACAGCACTAAACAAAACCCATAACAAAATATTTTTTGAAGTTTATCACAATAAGCAACCTAATATAAAATACTTTAGAGTGTTTGGGTGCACAGCTTTTATCTTAAACACAAGAGAACATTTAGGAAAATTCACCTCCAAGGTTGAAAATGGAATTTTCTTAGGATACTCCCTAAATAGTAGAGGCTACAGGGTTTACAATAAGGTTACCTTAAGAATTGAAGAAACCACTAATGTGAAATTTGAAGAATCCAAACAAAACCTAGAGCAAACACAACATCAATCAAGTGAATTTGTTCAAGAAAATAATAACTCTGAAGGAACCAACCAAATCCTAAGTCATGAAGAAGAAGAACAACTTCAGGAGAGTCAACCCCCTAGAACAATAAGAGTCAATCCAAATCACCCAACTGATCAAATAATTGGTGACCCAGATCTTAGGGTTCAAACTAGATCTTCCTTTAGAAATCTAAGTCAAATATCTTTAATCTCAAAAATTGAACCCAAAATCATAGCCGAATCACTACTTGACCCAGACTGGGTCATAGCTATACAAGAAGAATTAGCTCAATTTGAGCGTAATGAAGTTTGAGACTTGGTACCACCACCCAAGAATAAGAAAATAATAGAAACAAAATGAGTATTTAGAAACAAACTAAGTGAAACTAGTGAAATTACTAGAAATAAGGCCAGGCTAGTTGCTAAGGGATTCAGTCAAGTGGAAGGACTTGACTATGATGAAACATATGCCCTAGTAGCTAGACTAGAGTCTATTAGGATGTTACTAAATTATGCAGAATACAAAGGGTTTAGACTATACCAAATGGATGTTAAGTCAACATTCCTAATAAAAGAAGAAGTCTACGTAGGACAACCACCTGAGTTTGAGAGTCTAGAACACCCTGATTATGTATATAAATTGGAGAAAGGCTTATATAGACTTAAGCAAGCACCTAGGGCTTGGTATGAAAGACTAACGTCTTACCTAACCTCTAAAGGGTTTAACCAAGGATAAATTGACCCAACCTTATTTGTCAAATTAATAAAAGAAAATATTTTTATAGCACAAATCTACGTAGATGACATAATCTTTGGTTCAACAAATTCAGAATTCTTAGATGAATTTACAAGTTTAATGGAACACGAGTTTGAAATGAGTCTGGTAGGAAAATTAACCTACTTCTTAGGATTACAAATCAAACAGACAAATGAAGGTAACTACATTTATCAACAAAAATATACTAAGGAATTACTTAAAAAATTTGGAATGGAAAACACCAAAGAGATAAAAACACCTATGACAGTAAACATAATCCTAGATGATGATCCAAATGGAAAACCAGTTGATCTAAAACATTATAGGAGTGCCATCACTACAACAAAAACCCTCATAGACATTGATTTTCCACCGGTGTCTATTTCATTTTCGACCGATGTCTACGAAGCCGATGTAAAAGGTCTGACATTTTAGACATCGGGTTAAAACCGGTGTAGTATCACTTAACGACACCGGTCTTCGAATCGGTTATTAACCGATGTAGTATTACTTAACGACACCGTTTCATCAACGGTGTAAAACCGATGTAATATTGTATGTTAATAACACCAGTTTTGGCAGCGGTAAATGACCGATGTAATATTAGTTAATAACACCGGTTTTGCAACGGTGGAAAACCGATGTAATATGGATATTTTTTAACAGCACAAATTTGATTTTCGAAACAATGAAAAATCGACAGTAATAAAAAAAAATACACAAATATTCATAAATTACACAAATATTCTTCATTCAACAATATCCATAAAATACACAAATATTAATAAATTATATAAATAATCTTCTTACAACAGTATCCATAAAATACCCAAATATTCTTTTTACATCAAAAGCTAGCTAATAGATATCAAAATCAAGGTAGAACATTCTTTTAACAACACATCAAGGTAGAACCGCACTTCAAATGTAATCTAGCATGCATTCAGCCCATTCGAACCGCACTTCATCAATTTCAACTTTGGAGTACTTGAGATCTGTAAACTATAAAAACACATAAATAATATATTAGTAAACCAAGACCAAAAATCATAATTGAAAAAGTAGTAAGAGCACCATGTAACAAGATGACTAATTGGAATGCTTAAAAAGAAAAACATTCATCAATTATCTCAACCACATCATATAGTGATAGATCTATCATTCCTGGGAACTTAATATAATCCAAACTAAAAATTTTAATCTAACTACATAAACAACAATTTAATCTTTCAAATTCAATTCATTAGTAGTCGACCCAAATGACATAACTGTTTACCACTAAGAGTACATGGAAAGTAAATAAATTCACTTTTAGTTTGCAAATAATAAATTCACTTTTATCACTAAGAGTACATGGAAAGTAAATAAATTCCTCAGCAGCAATAAAGATGAGTAACATCAATTCATTTATATGATTTCCAATGAGATATATATGCACCTTAGATGATAATTTATGTTTCAGAAGTGAAGCAACAGAGCATAAAGCAACAATAGTCAATAACCACACCTCATCACCAATGTCATTCATGTAAAGATTCAGCCATAGCAAGGACTTAGTTTTCTTAACATACTCAGTGATGCTAAAGGCGCCTTTGGGACCAATCTCATTGTTGCTAAATCTAGAAGTGTTATTTTTCCTAAACAAGAAGAAATATAGTTTTACATAATTGCTGAGAAGTAGTACAATCAATAAATACTGGAAAGTCAACAGATCTGATGAAGAAATTAAATCTGCAAGAAAGAACTGCATGGATAGAAAATCTAAGTGTGTGTAAGTCTTATTAGCTTGAGATGTATAGATCGAATTGCCTTATTCTCAACTAGTGCTCCAGCAAGACTTGCAAACCCCTATAAAATTTCACATGGAAATAAGGTGTAAGGAGTAAGGACACCAGAAACAAAGTGTAAAAGATCTAGGAATTTCATAAAAAAACATGAAAGATTGCCCAAGAATAAGATCATACAGAATACAATTGTGTGTAAGTCTTAAGTCTGTGTGGATTGGCTGTAAATGGATGTGGAATGGCTACTTTTTCCCTGTTTGCGCAGATGATCAAGTTCAGATTGCGACCAGATAGGATTACCTTCATCGGAATTTTGATGGCTTGCAGCCATGTAGGCATGATTGACACTGCTATCATCGGCTTCAATTGCATGAAGATGGTTTATGGAGTTGAGCCAAAGGCAGAACATGTTGGATGCTTGGTGGATGCTCTTTCTCGTGGGGGGTATCTCGATAAGGCGAGATTAGTGCTTGAGAGCATGCTTTTCGAAACAAATGCTTCTGCTTGGCGTGCACTTTTAGGTGGATGCTTTGCTCATGGTGATTACGAGTTGGGCGTAGTGGTGGCGAGGCATCTCATTGAGCTTGAGCCACCGGAGGAAAGTGGATATGTAGCTCTGCAAAAGTTGTATGCAATTACTGGTAGAATAGAGGATGCATTGAAAGTGAGGAAACTGATGTGTGATTTGGACATCAAACAATCCTCATGAGCAAGCATGATTGAAGTGGAAGGAGCAGCGTGTGAGTTCTTGGCAGGAACACTATGATCATCTAGAGACAAGTAAATACAATCTCATACAATTCCAAACAATCTTTATCTAAACCAGAAGAGAGAAATCAATGGAATGTGCCTGGGTTAGGCATGATAAAGATCCATCAGAGTCACTTTCCGCACTATGCTCAGTTTGCCATGGTTGTAGTATGGCTCGAGAATTGGATTTGCCCTGCAAGCTGCTAGTATGGCGTAACCCTTTGACACTACCCAATTTGCATCTCTAATCAGAACTACTAATGGAAAACTAACATATCATAAAGTAGAAAATTTTAAGTTCAACATTTTAACCTACCATGGAAACAAACACTCCACAAGAGTATATCTGAGGACATTGTAAAAGTTTCAAGATTGTTCATGTGGGCATTTAGTTTAGTAAAAGGAAGTTAAAAGATGGGCAGTGTCGTAGCTTAACGGGACTAAATTGATCCACTGAGGAATCACTGGTTCTTTCTTCTCTGCTCTTTTCTTGGAAGCAGAGAAGAACTAGCTAAACATAGAGCGGAAAACCGACCTAAACAAACTAAGATAAATACAGTCAAATGAACTAGCTAAACATAGTAGGGTATTTGCATTTAGCAACTACAATTAGGAGTATGCTAATTACTTTGTGTGAATTCCTACTATATCAACCACAGTAAATTTATCTAATACCATTAAAGGATTTTATCATTTACCGTCAAAGAAATCATCTACTATCAAATTATCAATTAATGATGATAATGAACTTTAATTTTTCTTGTATTCCAATACACTATTGTACTTCCAGCAGAATCAAATTGCTTATTTCCAGATGAAAAGGCGCAAACATAAAAATTAGTAAAATTAAAAATAAAAAATGGACTTACCTTAGCTCCTTCATCGCCAATATTATTTCCTGATAGGTTCAGAGTTTTAAGCATGGTATTCGTCTGAAGAACACCATCAAGTGCCTTTAGGCCAATTGCTGTAATCCCATTGCCAGAAAAATCAACTTCCTCTGCTGCCTGAGACTTGGAAAAAAACTAATGAGATGCTAAACGACACTAAAAAAAGTTATGCTTAAATGTCTTGCTTTAGTAATGTCATACCTTTAAGAGTCTGGTTCAGCAATAGTTTACAAGTAGGAACAAGAAAAAAAAAGTAAGGTTATGGAAAAGGAAGGAAAAGAACTAACCTGATTGTAACCAAGGCTTTTAGCAAGAAAAAATAGACCATCATCACCAAAGTTACGACCTAACAGAATCATGAATTTGTTAAATATTTACAAGTATTCCATTACCTTGGTAAAGTAAATGTAAGTTTAATCCCCTGAAAAGTTATCTCAGCATATTCATTACCAGATATTAGATTTAGAAATAATCAGTTATAGAGTGAACAACTGTAATCACTCGCTGTAGATACATTCTAACAAGTTCAGTGTGCTAACCTGACAAGTCAACACTTCTGAATGTTCTAAGTTCCTTGGAAAACTCATTTAGTTTTTTCCTAAACTCTTTTTCAAGTTTTGCAGCACCACCTGATAGTAGGTTAGTCCCAGGAGAAAAGGACCACTTAAGTCCAGACGATGAAGCTTTTTTAATCTCAGATGTTGAGCCCTTTGGTTTTGGCATGATTAGTTTTCTAGCCACCTTCCATAAAACTGTGTGCTAAAGGAGTAAATTAGCTGTACCATCTGAATAACTAAAGCATGATGAAGCAAAATGGAGTTCAACAAAGCTATGATATCTTTTAGTGTTTCTTGATGCATGTTCTAGTTGACGTTTTCTAGTTGACTACTTCAATGAGATGAATAAATCCAAAATTAAATAATTACTGAAAAATTTAGCTTATTTCTCCTGCCATATATAATATCTTGAGATCCTATCACTTTTTGAGAACTTCACTTCAAACAATGTCAAAATCGCTTTATAGTTGGTTGGGGACAATCAACAAACACATTGTGGGTGGTTAAAGTGGACATCAAAGATCATCCGCCTGGATTAATTGAGAGAGACATAAAAATGAAGAGGCATGAAAAGAAGAAGTATCATACAATTCAAGCAAATCAGATGCAACCAAAATATAATATGAAACGCGATACCATCAAGGAAAGAGATCCTTGCAAAAAGCAGCACCTTTGGGATTGGGCATTCACCTGTCTGTCACAAGGCGAAATCTTTGAGGTAACTGGTATCCTTCCGGGCTCGCTCCTGGAACTTCTTGAACCACCGGTCAAGGATATCCATGGGCAATACGAGCTGGCTTCCGTCAATCCCGCAGAAGGACTGCATGAAATTGAAGAGGTTCTCACCAACCCTAAGAGCAAGTCGCTCGGCCTTCTTCTCCGCAACGGCATAAGCGACAGGTGGCAAGGAGGCGAGGTCCTCGACCGAGATGCCGATCTTGGCGGAGGTGAGCGCGAGCTGGAGGGGATTAGGGTTAGGGTCAGGAATGGGGGGTTCTTCGGAAGGGTCAGGCCAAGGGAGGGAGAGGAGAGCGGATGGGCGGGCAGGGTGGACGGCGCCGCAAAAGAGGAAGGGATGACCAAGGGGCTGGAAGTAGACGGTGAGGGTCTTGCCGGGTGGGAAGGAGGAAGCCGCAACCGGGAGGAGAAACACACAGAGTTTTCTAATGTCGCGGTAGGCATCACTGACGAGGGAGTTCATGTCAAGGATCCAGTGGAGCGGGTCGATCTGCGCGAATGCCGATGCGTCCATGGGGAAGCTCCGCTGTAGTCGAGGTTCTTCTCCATTTTCTTTGATGACTATTTAAAGTCGTCTTCATCGGATCGGTGGAACTTAGTATCACCTTTCCCCCTAGTCGTCTTCATCTTGCCTCCCTCCGCCGCTACTACTCTAAAACCCTAGAAAACAAGACAAACTCGTCACCTCTCCTTTCTCGAAATGCGAAGAAGGGTTTCGGCTAAGTATTGGTGTGAAAATTAAATTATTTTATTTTATCATAGACACCGGGTTTTAAAAATCGCTGTTAAAATCGATGTCTATTAACGAAAAAAAGGCACTCATAGACATCGGCTTAAAAAACCGATGTCTATGAGCGAAAATCTACACTTATAGACATCGGTTTTTGGAAAAACCGGTGTAAAATACTCAAAGACATCGGTTTTTGCTTAAAATCGTTGTTGTTCCACCGATGTCTATGAGGAGTTTTCTTGTAGTGCATAGGTAGCCTACTATATTTAACTGCAAGTCGACCGGATATCCTATTTGCAGTCAGTATGTGTGCCAGATACCAAACCTGTGCTAAAGAATCTCATTTGACTCAAGTCAAAAGAATCTTTAGATACCTTAAAGGAACAACAAATGTAGGTATTTGGTATCCTAGAACTAATAATTTTGAATTAATAGGGTATTCTGACTCAGATTATGTTGGATGTAAATTAGACCGCAAAAGCACAAGTGACGGATGTCAATTATTGGGTCCATCACTTGTCAGCTGGTTCAGTAGAAAGCAACACTATGTTGCCTTATCTACAACTGAGTCAGAATATATAGCAATAGGAGAATGTGATGCACACCCTAAAAGATTTTAACTTGAACCTTACAAATGTCAAAGTCTTAATTGATAATATTAGCTCAGTTAACCTAACAAAAAATCTAGTTCATCATTCTAGAACTAAACATATTGAAATTAGACATCACTTTATCAGGGATCATGTTACTAAAGGGAACATTGAACTTAAATACATTGAGTCCAAATCCAATTTAGCTGACATATTCACAAAAATCACTCCCTGAAAGTGAATTTAGCAATCTGCGTAGAAAATTAGGAATGTGCTTAATAGACTAGGACTTTTTCAAAACTCAAAACTATTTTTTCAAAAATAATTGTTTCAAATTCTAGGTTAAAATTGTTCTATTTTTTTGAAAATCTTCCTACTTTTATAATTTCAAAACAACTTTAGCCTTAGACTAGAAAAATCCCTTTAGAAATCATGTTCCCCCAGGACTAGTATTTGAGCATTTCACCAACACCCTAGGATTACCTTGCTTGTGATTGACAAATATAGAAAGGGGTGAGATGTATAGGCCAATTGCCTGAACTTAAGATGCTTATATCAGTGCATCGATATAAGTCTAGGCGTTAAATACAAAACATACATTAATCAAGTTAAGTTATTTAGTTTAGTCAACCGCTAACTGATCACAATGAACTTAACTTGACTAACCAAGTGAAAGCTGCTATCTTCTGATAGACAGTAAGTACCTAACTGGTTAGACAACTATTTTAGATGTCAAGTTTAGGGGAAGGATTAAATCAACACTTAACCTTAATCATACTATCTTTTCTAATATTTTTTTTCAGTATTCAAATTGAATTTTGGTTTCAAATTTAATTTTTTTTACAAACTTAATAAGTATTGAAAAGAAAAGTTTTCAAACTTAGTTTTTGAAATCTTATGTTTCAAATATTTTTAACTAACTTTCATAAAATTAAATTCTTCAATTAGATTTTATAAACTCAGATTTTTTAGTGAAAAGTAAATATCTTTTAAAACTCAGTTTTGAAATCTTTTTCAAATTTGAAAAATGTTGTTTGAAAAATCTAGTTTTGAAAACTTAGCCTTAAAATTTTAATTTTCAAAACTTATGTTTGAAAAATACTTCAAAATTGAAACATATTTTGAAAATTTACTTTGATCCTAAAATTTGAAACTTATACACTTATATTAGAAAATTAACTTTTCAAATTTCTGATTAGAAAATTCTCTTTTGAGTTTGCAAAAGTAATTTTTGAAAATTAAATTTGTAAATGATCCTTTAAAATTGGTCACTCTTTCAAAACTTAGCTATTTTTCCAAAAGCTAAAATTTTTTAAAAACTCCCTCAAGATAACTAAGACATCATGCCTTACATTTTTTATGTGTTTTGTGTTCTTAAATGTTTAGATTATATCCTTGTTTGATGAATGTCAAAGGGGGAGGGATATGTAGTTAAGTTAGAAAAATAAAATTAAAATTAAAAACTAACTTAAACCTCATGCTAGAACAAAATGTTTAACTTTTTACTCGCATATTTTTACTAACTTAACTAGGTTGTCATTCCATCAAAAAGGGGGAGATTGTTGGTGCGGTTAGTACTAACGGTCTAACTCAGGTTTTGATGAATGACAAATCGGGTTAAGTTAGGTTTGTCGTGATCTAACACTCTGATCGAGTGTGCAGACGAAGTCCAGATAGGTCGACGGGCTGACCGGATGTCTGGCAAGAAGTCCAAGTGGGTCGACGGGCTGACCAGACGCTTGGCGAGAAGTCCAGCTAGGTCGACGGGCTAACCGAATAGCTGGCGAGAAGTCCAAGTGGGTCGACGGGCTGACCGGACGCTTGGCGAGAAGTCCAGACGGGTCGAAGGGCTGACCGGATGTCTGGCAGGTGAGTAAAGGTAAGTCACTGGAAGGGAGTGACTGTGAGGATGCGTTCCCGGAAAAAGAACATTAGGTATCGATCTGGCTTAGATCCATTTCGGATATCTAAGTCGAGATCGTGACTAGATTTCGGTCTCGGAAAGACGGAATCTAAGTCATACTCTTTTTGCTAAACTATAAACTGAACTAACACTCTGTTTTGCAGGTTATAATTTATATATTTGCCTTGGACTAACCTTGTTTTGCAGGAAAGGTGCTCCCTGGAAAAAGGTGGTCCGGGCGCCTGGGAGGCGAATTTTATCCAAACGCGTCATCTCCACGTGGAACTCACTGGTTGGACCTGCCACGTCCAACCAGGGCGCCCGGAGGGGATCTGAGGCGCCCCAAGCTTCATATAAAAGAAGGGGCAGGGGTGGAGCTTCAACAACAACTCTGAATTGACGATCTGCTCTCTTGCGCTCCTGCAACGCTGTGACTCTGCTCCGACAAGTTCCATTCTTTTCTTATTCTGTTACATTTGTCGGTATTCTACTTCTAGCTTTTTTGTACTTAATCATTGTAATATATTATTCGAATTACTAGTGGATTGCCCAACGAAAGTACTCAATGAGTACGGGCCTTGGAGTAGGAGTCGACACAGGCTCCGAACCAAGTAAAAAGAACCTGTCTTAGCATTGTCCTTCTGTTATACTTTTCTGCTGCGCTTACTCGTTCGAACATTTTTCGATATTCACCCCCCCCTCTATCGATTCCTCACGATCCAACACAAGACACATAGACCATGTCCTAAACTAAGTGGGTGTAAGACGAGTGAAAGGAATGAGACACAATTCACTGTAACTACTGAAGGGTTTAGAATTAATTCTAAGATCAACTATGATTTTTCGGCTAATTGGGATCATGATATACTACTAGGTGTCACTCATGATCGTTCTATAATTGAGTAGTTAATTATGGATGCCAAAATAAATCGGGAACCTATTGAGTCACACGCACTAATGAGTCTCTAAAAGACGTAAAACAAGTTAAAGAATAAGATTCTTAAATCAAGAGATAAATGTTTGGTTGGACCATACATAAGACAAATATGAAAATAATTGTCGCAATGGAAGCGCGGATGAGCCACATTTCTTATGAAAGAGTTGGACCATATTTAGTTTAATCATGAATTAATCATGAACTAACTTGATTTAGTTGTAAACCAAACCAAGGGGTTAATGAGCTAATTTTTGGTTAAGGGACAATGAGTTGGATTTGTGATTTCTAATCCAACTCATTAATGAGGGCTATATATTGATATGGTTGAGAGAAAATTATATACATGAGATTATTAATTGGCTTGTAAGATTTTTGAAAAATCTTAACCCAATTTCTCTTCTCCTCTCCCTCTCCCCTCTCCCCTCTCTCTTTGTCACCACCAACAAGGGGAAGCCTTTCCCCTTGTTTCCGTGACCACCACAAGGGAGAAAACTCTCCCTTGTGTGCTTCTCTTCCTCTTGATCCCTCTTCTTCACTCGTGACTAGTAACTTCCGAAGGAGAGGCTTATACTCAAGAAGTTATCTTGAGGAGCTATGCGTGGATATGAATAGAGGCGAGGTTCGACAATGTCACTATGATTGATGCCTTTCTCGTTACAAGTCATCCGTAATGTACACCTAGCGTAAATTTACTTTCCGTAAAAATTTAATTATGCGATCGTATTTGACATGTTGTATCCTTGTATGTGTGGTGTGCATGTGATGTAATAATTTAGGAATTATTATTGTTTTATTTTCCATTGCGCATGTTTACAAAACGTGTTTTAGCACACGCCGCATTGGGCATATCCCAACAGTTATTTTGTTCGTTTCATCAATCGACGATGCATGACACTCAAGACTATTACGATTTGAGGTCGATTTCCAGCCGGTCGGCTCCTCCAGGATATCGTCGTCGCTCACCGACTCCCGAGCGACGACATCGATGCCGATCGGAAGTGCGAAGAGAAGAAGACAAACTAGCGGATGAACAACACCATCGTCAGCCTCAAAGAAGAAATAACACAAGTCTCATACGAGCTTCTACTAAGCGGACTAGATTCTCAGCTCAGGAAGAGGAGAACCGAAGCAACGTCGCTCGGGGCGAAATTGGAATGATCACCGATGGGCCAACCGACTGTGATTCCAACCGAGCAAGAAAGTCGCATGCCCAGTGACTAGAGATACACGCTATAGGATGCAGTAAAGAGAAGGCCGAGGGACCAGACATCAGTTTCGACCCTTGAGACCTAGAGGGAGTAGAGATCCCTCACGACGACGCCTTGATCATCCGGGCGGTAATAGCTAACTATACTCTTTATTAAACTTTTATTGATACAGGTAGCTTGGTGAATATAATATTTAAGGAGTTCGACCAATTACAAATCGATCAGAGCGAACTACAACCCATGATGACCCCACTCTACGAGTTCATGGGCAATGAAGTATTACCGATCGATCATGCTCGGTTGGCCATATCGCTCGAAGAAGAACGTCTCAAGAGGACCAGGACTACAAATTTTATTATGATGGATGCGCCACCCGTCTACAATGTCATATTAGGCCGACCGACCCTTAATGAGTTCCGAGTTGTGGTGTCTACCTTCTGCCAGAAGATCAAGTTTTCGGTAGACAATGAGGTGAATGAAGTTAAAGGTGAATAGTTGGTCGCTCTGGTGCTACGTCGAGATGGTCAAATCCGAAGCAAGGGCCGTGCGGAAGATCCTTTGTCTGGAAGTGAACACTATCATGGAAGAACCTCCCACACTGGTCTATGAGAAAAAGAAGGAGGTTCATATCCATCCCAGCCGGTCGGAAGCCACTACATTTATCACTGCCGACCTAACAGATGAGAAGAAGGCAAAGCTAGTCACTTGCCTTAGGCGAAACCATGATGTGTTTGCCTGGTTGACACACGAGCTCCCGGGCATCTCGCCAAGCGTAGCTCAGCACCAACTTCACATTTGACCGGACGGTCGACTGGTGAAACAGAGGAAGAGGGACTTCAGCTCGAAGGAGAATCAGATCATCCGAGCAAAGATAGAAAAGTTACTGGAAGTTGGCCACATCTGCGGGGTACAATTTTTAAGTTGGTTGGCTAACATTGTGCTAGTCTCCAAGGCGGGCAACAAGTGACCAGCCTGCATCGACTTCTGCGATTTAGACAAGGCCTGCTCAAAGGATTTCTATCCCCTGCCTCGGATAGACAAAATGGTAGACTCCACGGCGGGTTGCGAGCTGATCTGCATGCTCAATGTATACCAAGGTTACCACCAAGTCCGGCTCGCCCGAGAAGATCAAGAGAATGTCAGCTTCATTACGACCGACAAGACTTACTGCTATAACATCATGTTATTCAGATTGAAGAATGCCGATGCCACCTATCAAAGATTGATGAACAAGGTGTTCTGATGGCAGATCGACCGTAACATAGAGGTATATGTCGATGACATCTTGATAAAATCTTTGCGAGCCGTTGACCTTTGCACAGATATTGAAGAAACCTGCCAAACTTTAAGTGCATATAAAATCAAACTGAATCCAAACAAGTGCCTATTCGGATCAAGGAGTGGTCACTTCCTGGGCTATATAGTCACCGAACGGGGGATCGAAGCGAATTCGAGCAAGGTGAAGGCACTACAGGACATGCCCCCACCCCGCAATTTGAAGGAGGCCCAACGACTGACTGGACGGATCACCGTATTATCGAGATTTATCTCCGAATCATCCAACCGGAGTCACTCGTTCTTCAAAGTGCTGCGCTGTGTGACAAAATTCCAGTGGAACGCGGAGTGCGACAAGGCGCTGGAGCCTGGAGGAGCTTAAGGAGTACCTTACCTCCTTACTTGTATTAGCAAAACCCAACGTCGGCGAGCTGCTCTGGATTTATTTGTCATCCACAGAATATGTGGTTGGCTCGGCATTGCTGCGGCAGAATGGATTTGAGTAACAACCGGTGTATTTTCTAAATCATATATTAAAAGATGCAAAATTCTGCAACACTGGTCTTGAGAAATTAGTGTACACGCTAGTATTCGCCGCTAAGGGACTTCACCCGTATTTTCTCTCACATCCAATCGTGGTGATGACCAGCATCGCACTGGGAAGAGTTCTCCTTAACCCAGAAGTGTTTGGACGGCTGATCAAATAGACTACCAAGCTGAGAGAGTTTGACGTACAATATCAATCGTGGATGGTGATCAAGGCCCAAACCTTAGTTGATTTTGTCACTGAGGTCCAGAACGCCGAGCTAGACACGACTTGGAATATATGTAGATGGTTCATCCACTCGGCAGGGCAACGGGATCGGCGTCCTTTTGCTTTCGCCACAGGAGGACAGGATGTAATTGTCTGTACAGCTAGATTATCAGGCTAAAAATAATGAAACTGAATATGATGCCTTGATAGCTGGCTTACATGCAGCTCAGTATGTAGGAGCCACAAGAGTCCTCATCCATTCGGATTCTCAGCTAGCATCTCAGCAGCTATTGGGCAAGTTAGAGATAAGTAATACCCGACTCAAGCTATACGTCGAAGCTTTCGAGAAGTTGAAGGCAAGCTTCTAAGAAGTGGTTATACAGAAGATCCTTCGGTCGGGCAGCCAGGCCGCTGACGAGCTAGCTAAGTTAACTAGTTCGTTGTTGCCGATCGTTATTGATAAGTCGATCGAACAAGTCTCATTGGTGGCACATATCAACAAGACGGACGGAATAAAATTCTCGAGCGATTGGAGGACGCCACTGATAAAGTTCCTCCGATCGGGCGTCACTCCAATCGATCAGGAGGAAGCTCATTTGTTGAAAAAGAGGGTCGGGTGGTTTACTCTAGTTGGCGACTAGTTATATAAAAGAGCTTTCTCAAAGTCGTTGCTCAAGTAAGTCAGATCGGAGGACATAGAGTACATCTTGCAAGAGGTTCATCAAGGCTCCTGCGGTAGTCATCCAGGCGACAGATCATTAATATCCCTTTGGAAGATAATGCCGCTAATAACGAGGCATGGTCAATAGGCGGATCGTACGATGAAAGCTTCTATTGTCTCATCACGGAGTTGCATGCCTTGTTAAGGTATGATGTCAGAGATATTTTTCTGACAGGACTTTTTATAGGACGATTAGGGAAGCGTGCCCGCATCTTGATGCGCATGCACGTCGTCCACTTGGGTGTCATATAAAAGGGAATCCATGCACCGATAGAGGTATGCATTATTCACTATTCACGTCTGTGCGTATTGTCCTCCGCTTTCTTCTATTTTTTTGATGACGAACTTGAGCATCGAGGGTCAACGCCGAGGACCCTTTCCTTGACGTTTTTTGTATTACAGAACGAAGCAAGATCTATATCCGATCAACTCAGAAGTTACATCCTCCAACCTTTCTTCATAATTTTTGGACAGGATAGTTATTCCTGATATGGATCTAATGAGAGTCTCTCAGCCATGCACATTCATAGCCTTGTGGTGAGCACAATTTATATCAGCATTGTTGTTTAGCACTTCTTTTAGCTCTTTCATCCTAAATATGCTTTTAGTTCTGATAAATTTGTAGAACTTTTGAATATTCATTTTCCCTAAATTCTTCTTGTCTACCTTAAAGTAGTTAGTTCGCTGTAGAAAGTCATCGCCGGAGCCGCCAACTTCATCCGATGCCTCCTTCCACTGCCACCGGCCACCGGCCACCGGCCACCGCAGAAGAGGAAGAAGGTGACATGAAGTGCTGCGTTGAAGACCCTTCACTGCCCAGTGGCGGGAGCGGCCCGGACGTGCTCGTCGGCATCGGAGTCGAGCCTTCAGCTTCGACTATGATAGACCCATACTAGTTGAGGAAATACTTGTATTTCTCCAACCTTTTTGTAACATATTCTGTTGCTCCAGGATTCTAAAGCAACACACTCAAGGAACCATCTAAATATCGTAGACTCAGATTGAAAGCTATTCAGTGACGGAAACTGATGCTTTTATTCTTCGTGAAACTTGCAGATGCTCGCGAGGCCTTCCATGGCGAAGCAATACCTTGCCTTTCTTGTCCCTGAAGCCTGCCCAAATTCTAACCGACTCGATCGCTAAATAAACTTCCCAGATTTCGTCTCTAATAACAAGCTCGAACTACTGCTGCACCCGAATGGACAGTCTCTTCAAGCAAATAAGGTCGGCTTTCTTCCCAACCGCTCAAAGGTTGGATCAGAATTTCAACTGAGTTCTCCTCCTCTTGTTCATTGCCAGGGTGAGATTTTCTGACTCAGGAGAAGAACCGATAGCACCGGAGAAGATTGCATCACTTAAAGAAGGTAATCCATGTTGCCTATCACCAGCTTTGGAGGTTCATCCATGGCCGTTGTTTTGTAGGGAAGAAGAGGAACCGTAACTGGTTCCAGAGGCCATTTCCTGGGGAAATGAGCGGCATCGACGAGACTGCCGATATTGAGTTTGCAGCTGCGGCTGCAGCGGCTGCTTACGCTGTCGCTTTACTGGACGAAGAAGAATCGCTCGATCAGAACAAGAGAACCATGAAGGTAGAAGACAACATGAACAAACCCCCTGAATACAGCAGAATAACCAGATGGTTGACTGGTAAAGATCAGAAGGAAGATGAAATTCAATCAGGTACTTTTTCCTGTTCTATGCTCCTCCAATTTTTCAGAGGTGAAGAAACTAAGTTTTCTCACGTTATCCATGTCAGGAGGTTCTTCAATGAGAATCGGAGGAAAGACGCAGGATGAGTTTGGCATTGGCCAGAATCTATCAAAGGAACCCAATCTTTCCCTGAAAAAGAAGCCAACTTTCTCTGACAAGACAAGCAGCAAGAAACCAGAGCAAGAACAAAGTCAAACAGGTCCGAAAACCCTCAGACTTACAGACTTGATTTCTTTCAATGCAAGCAGAAGCAGGAAAACAACTTATACCACCAAAGACGAAACGAAAGTAGATGCATGGGAGAGAGCGAAGATGGAGAAGATAAGGAAAAGGTAAAGTGTACCTTTATTTTTCTGGCGAATGTATTCTGTTGATATATCTATTTTTCAGGTATGAAAAACTGAAGTCCTCGATTGCGGAATGGGAGGACGAGAAGAAGTTGAAGGCGAAACGTCGACTGGAGCGCAAAGAGGTTTACGATTCTCATAAAATCCTAAAGCACTTCAATAATCTACAGAGAAGTACGAGGCAACTTACATGGTTTCATGTGGGATCGATCTGCAGGGGTATCTGGAGCTGCAGCGTGCGAGAGCAGTACAAGAACTTCGAGATGAGATGGCGAGAATAGCCAAGATTGCTGGTGGAGCAAGAGCCCTCGCAGAAGAAAGGCGAAGAAATGATGAACAGAAGACGAAGGGAAAGGCGAGGAAGATGCGATCCGCTGGGAGTTCTCCTCGTTCCTGCTTTGGTTTCTGACGTATCCTTGAATGCGTGAAACGTCGCTCGCTGTAAATCTGTATAGTTTGTATAAAACAGCAAGAAAAAGGAAAATAAAAAATAAAAAATCATGATATTGCTATTTCTTCTTTCTTTTTTCCATTTTTAGAACCACATCGGTCGCTCCTCCTGCCAGGCTTCGCTCCGATGAGCGCCACCCGTTCGATTTCTTCCTGGGAAAGCGCCGCACCTCAAATCTGCAAGATACCTTATTTGGAAGCTAAATCTATCTTCTTAATCCATTTCCACGTGATTTGGATCAATTTGCCTGCATCTTCGTCGACAAAGATGGAAGTGCATTGATCGTTTTGCGCCGGAAAAGATTGAATCTTTGCCGACGTTTTGAGTCGGCAAGTTGCAATCTCTAGCTTCCGTTAGGCGTCTCTGATATCGGATTTTAGGGTTTTCAGCAATCCGTCAAAATTCCGTCGCGGAGGCGATCGGCGTGCACCCCTCTCCTCCACCCTCTGATCTCCCGGAGAAGCGGAGATGAGCTGGTGCACCCCCGGCATCTGTGGACCAGGGTCCGCACGCTGAGCCTGCTGATGGTGCGGTTCCTCAAACGGGGGCACGGCGCCGGGAAGCCCTACGATGAGGAGCGCGACGAGGGGTGCGGCGCCGCCGTGCGCCAGGCGGAAAGTCCGATACTGGAGGACGTGAGCTGGGATGTCCCGGCTTTCGACGACTACGACGACGATGACTACGGCGTCCTCTTCCAGGACCAAGGGGAGCCCGCCGCCGGCCGCCCCCGCAAGGCGCCGCTTATCGGAGATGAAACGCCTTCGGGTAAGCCTCAAAGCTCCGATCAAGCTGAATCTCGCCGACGATCAAATATCACCGTCTGTTTCCATTGCTTCTTTTCTTCAGAAATCGAACTGTTTAAGGACAGGTACGCAAAGCTGCTGCTTGGCGAAGACATGTCCGGTTGCGGCAAAGGAGTTCCATCGTCTCTTGCTCTGTCCAACGCCATCACCAACCTCGCCGGTGCTTTCCTGTTCCCTCGATCATCATTTATGCAAAAAGATTTCTTGTGAGTGACGGCAACAGAAGAAGTAACATTTTCTGTTATGCTTCTGGATCAAACAGCATCTATTTTCGGCGAACACTCGCGGTTAGAGCCGATGTCTGCTGAAAGGAAAGCGAGGTGGAGGAGGGAGATGGACTGGCTTCTATCTGTTACTGATCACATTGTTGAGTTTGTTCCTTCCAGGCAGACATCAGAGGATGGAGCTACCATAGAGGTCATATAACACTCTGTTTCGAATTTGTCGATCGATCGTTCAAGCAAGCTTAGCTCATTTGTTCTTCTCCTCCAACTGCAGATTATGATAACTCAGCAACGCGGAGATCTTCAAATGAACATCCCCGCGCTTCGCAAGCTAGATGCGATGCTCATTGTAATAAGAATTCTCCCACAATCTTTGGTAGAATGGATTGTTCTAAGCTTACAATTCTAAGTTCGTGGCCTCTCAGGGCTCCCTCGACGACTTCGAGGACCAGACCATGTTTTCGTATGTCTCAAGAGATGCTGATGAATCGGAGAAGGGAAATGCTCGAAGGGACGGCGATAAATGGTGGCTTCCTACGGTGAGAGTCCCGCTCGGCGGACTCTCAGAGTCATCCAGGAGATGGATTCAGTTACGGAAGGATTCAGCTACACAGGTACACAAGGCAGCCATGGCAATCAATGCTCAAGTTCTCATGGAGATGGAGGTGCCTGAAGCCTATGTCGAATCTCTTCCTAAGGTTAACACTAAACGTAAACGATGATCCTTGGTTTCAAAATGAGTTCTGAAACAATTTGAGTTAGTATCTGACTGTTTTGGTTTTTACATCATGTCGTAGAATGGGAGGGAAAGCCTAGGAGATACGATCTACAAAAGCATCACAGACGATGTCTTCGACCCCCAAGAATTCCTCGGAAGGATGGACTTGTCGACGGAGCACAAGATTCTCGACCTGAAAAACAGAATCGAGGCCTCGGTTGTGATATGGAAGAGGAAAATGCAGGACAAAGAAAGCAAGCCCTCGTGGGCTTCGGCAGTCAGTTTGGAGAAGAGGGAGCTGTTCGAAGAGAGAGCTGAGATAATCTTGATTCTCATCAAGCAAAGGTTTCCCGGCATCCCTCAATCGGCACTCGATATAAGCAAGATCCAATACAACAAAGTAATTAAAAAAAAAAGGGACTATGAAATCTCTCGATCTTCTTTGAAAATGTTCCCAGTGTTGGTTCTAATCGATTTCTTCAGGATGTAGGACTATCGATCCAAGAGAGCTACTCGAGGATCTTGGAAAGCTTAGCTTTCATGTTGATTTCACGAATCGACGATGTTCTTTACGCGGATTCTATCGCTAGGGGTCCAACCACCAAATGTCTAAAGGGAAGACAATCCCCGCCTAACGTGGAGGCAAAGACGGGACATGCGAAGGTGCCCCCCGAAGTGAAGGCCGGCAAGAAGTTTTCTTACACGGAGCACGTAGGAGTCGCTAGAAGTCCTACCGCTCGCCATTGAGGGGGTACAAGAACCTCTCGATTGTGTTCATGGTAGATAGAGCCTTTGTAGGTCTTACGATTTCATTTACTCTTCCATGCTTGTCGGCCCACTACTGAACTGTGATGCATCATTCAATCCATTGCATCGAATGTTTTGATTTCGATTCTAGTTTATTGTTCCTTGTTTGTCAAGGGGATCGACTGGGACTTCAGCAGAAGAACTTCCCTCTTCTTCTCTAATATCCATGAAACAATTAACAATTTAATTTTCACCGATATTAAAATAAAAAAAATTGCACCTTTTGATTTTTTATCCAAATAAAATTTTCCTATTTTTTTTCACATAAAAATATATTTAAAAAATGAAAGTTCATTATTAATGCGTTAACTAAAATTCTGTGGTCAGATGGACGGTTGAGATCTATTTTTGTTCAAACTAACTCTTTCCCTCCAAAATAATAATAATAATAATAATAATAATAATAATAATAATAATGTTTTCTGAGTAATTTGTAAAGTAGCGTTTTAATAAAAGCCCTTCGTGTTCTTATTCTCGCCCTTCTCATTTTATCCACCAGACGGAGAAGGAAACTGGTACGCCTTTCCCGATTCCCTCCCTCCAAACCTAAATACTCAAGATTAGGTTGCCGAATGATCTGGTGATCGATCCTCTCCCTATCCTTGTTGCTTGATATTGACGGCTTCTGTTGTTGTAAGAATAGAGTATTGTGAGGGTTTCCGGAAGATGAATCGCCGGTCGTCCGTTTCGTCTTCTACGTCGGCAGCGATGGCCTCGTCGAAGAGAACAGAGGCGATGGAGGTTTCAGCCAAGTTTACGGCTGCCAGAGCGGCGCAGGGGAAGAAGAGGGTCGCTCTTCGGGATATCAGCAAACAGAGCAATGTGTTACGCGGTACTCCTAGCCTAGTAGGCGCTAAGGGGGCCAATGTGGGTATCCTTTCTTTTGGCTTTCTTCTTCTTCTTCTTTCCTTTTCCTTTCAACTTGTTGGGGAAAATGATGCGATCTTTGAGCGGAATCTTCACGTTTCGTCATGATTTCACTGAGTTTTAGTCTTGGCAATTGTTTTTATCAAGTGATTTTTTTTCTTCAACATCAAGAATTTCGTAATTTAGTATTTCTGACCATGGTTAATCTAGTGATGCTGCAGTTTTTTTAATGTTTTATTCGCTTTGAAAATTTCTTTTTAATAACTTTTACATACGATAGTATTTTAGCATGCCATTTTGAACAAGAACTATGAAAAGTGACTTTCCAAAATTGTTCTTAGGTTCAACTTTTATTCCATTAATTTTTACATGATGTAACACGCACTATATATTGTTGAAAAAAAAAACCAAAGATAAAACCAGCATGAGTTCTAATTTATACGAGCAAAAAAGTAAGTAAGAAATTTGACTTTAATGTGCAAAAATATAAGACTTGAAACATCGATGGCTTTTTTTTTCCTAAAGAATATTTTTCCCAATTAAATTACATACTCCGTGATAAGCACAAAGTAAGCAAAATATGTTATGTATAATTATTTTATTCCTCACTAAAGTCACGTGAATTTTTTACTCAGTGGAAAGAGGATCCTAGTAGAGGGGCAAAAAGTTTTAACAATTAAAATATATGTAATATTGACAGAAACTATAGTCTCTTCATTATTATCTATAAGCTATTCTATGGTTGTTCCTAAAAAGTACTTGTGAATGACTTTGATTAAATATAAGTATGGGAAATTTTTAACTTGAAGTGCACACTATTTTAGCCTGATTAAAATTCCTTAGCTGCTATTGTTTTTGAGTCCAATAGTATAGCTTGTTTTAAGTGCCTAGTTGTTCACTTTTGATGACGCTGATTTTACAATGGCATTATTTGCTTTGAGGTGGTTGTGTCAACTGTCAAGTTCAACATTTTGGAATTTTGGATACAGTCAACTCATTCTGAACATATCTTGGGATCCTCTAATGCTGCAGAAACTGCATATATTGGCTAACTAAAATATTAAATGAGTTATTGCAGTATCTTTTTGGTGGAGGAATATTTGACTGAGCCATGATAATCACCTTTTTTTTACATGTTACTCTCTTTTCATTATTTTTTTGCTTCTTGATCTAAACTTTTTAATCAAAAGTCTATTGTGGCTTAAGATGTTTCTATTTTCAATTACATTGCTTGGAAATGCCATTCTTCTTTATTTTTCTTCTCTCTCTCTAGTTGATCACTAACTACTATTGTGCTTGCTTTCAATGATTGAGCATGAGCGTAATATTTTTGTCATATTTTCTTTGTCCCCACGTTTCTTAGTAAATAGCTAATCAGTTTTATCATGGCTATTCATAAGCAGACCAATGCTACAAGATCAATTTCAATGGTCAAGAAGGGGTCTTGCACTACTTATTGTGATTCAAGATTGAGTCAAACCTCTTCAGTTCTTTCAGCTTCTATCAAACCAAATGCTATTGAATCTAGCAACAAAAGTTCCCTGCCACACAGCAGTGTGTCTAAACCTGCAGTTGTTACCTGGCTAGTACCTTGCACTGCCCTCAAGTCACCTAACTTTTCTGGGGATTCTGTTTCATCAATGTCCACATGCAACTCAATTCAAAGCCCTGAATTTGAGTATATAGACAATGGAGATTCTCAGGCTACAACTTCTTTGGAGAGGCAAGCAAATGAGGATCTAATCATCTCTGAGCATGTAGCTGTAGCAGGTGCATTTTGATTAGTTGAATTATCCAATTATGTTTTAATGCTCTTTATTTAAGGTTCATGATTCTATGAAATGGAATCACCTACTATCTATTTATTTTTCTAGTAAAGCTCTACTTTTTTGGAGTTTTTGAAACCAAGTAGTTTAGAAATCAATCTCTAGCTGGGTTTTGTTTAATTTGTCTATTGATATTGTTGATAATATTTATCAGAGTCAAAATCAAAGAGTAATGGTTCTATGCTGATGGAAGTTGAAGTTGTGGAAGTTGATACAAACCACAATGATCCTCAGTTTTGCACTACACTTGCTTGTGATATTTACCAAAATTTACAGAAATCTGAGGTGATATATTCCTCTTTATTATTTATTGTTTTTATTCTGTTGTTTTTTATCCTCTTTTATATTTCCAAATATTTTCAATAATTAATGATATATACATATCTTCAGCACATTATTGTTTATTATTGATTAATGATTACTAATGATATTTTGGTATTTTAGACCACTGATGTTGATCTTGGTCATGTATGATATGCACCCTGCAGATTTATTATGTTTCCTTGCTAATTCTCTGGATTAGTTCTAAAATTTTAATATTAATGAATCAAGGTTTTTAATTTTCAATCCGAGTGTGTAATTTGTTCATTGGATTGCCAGAGTATAAGGTAGTAAGCTTTACAGGATATATATGTAGGACCGTTTAATTTACTAACAATCTTTCGATCACAATGATATTATAAGATGTGCAATTAAGTATAATATTATTGACAAAGGAATGGTAGTAGATGAAGCGTTTTGTTGGTGTTGCTCTCGACACGGAGACTTGCTCGAAGATGATTTTGGTGTAGATAATGAGAGTATAATGTAGAAGAGTCGTTTGTTTAGAAAAGTGAACCTTGACTCTGTCCTCGAGCCCTCTTTTTATAGTCGAGCTACCAGCCGATCAGATCCCACTGATCTGGCTGAACTTCCGAATTTGGACTTGATCTGTCAATTGATCTTGATGATTCGTCGACGGAATCTGGTGAACCTCCTCGAGTTCGCGTCCAGCTTCTCGATCTGATTCATTGCAAATCTGTCGACTGAACCTCTTTATCCGTCAACAGAAACCAAGTTTCCTTTTTGCTGGATCTGGCTGATCAAGTGGATTTCCATGAAATCTGTTGATCCATCGATTGATCAAGTCTATCCGTCGACGGAACACTTTTTGTCTTTTCTTCTATGATCCGATCTTAGATCCGTCAACTGATCAATAGGATCCGTTGACTGATGGAAGCTATCCGTCGACTGATGGAATCTATCCGTCGACTGATCCTTTGTTTAAACTTTAGAACTTTGTTTGCAAAACAAAGTTAGCACAGACAATATATAATAATAGAAGTCATGTAAAATAGAGTTAGAACAGATATTATGCATGAGTAAGACAGTTAGGACTGTTTTGATTTCAATTTAGAAACCTTCGTTAATTTCTTCTATTGGAACAGCATCTAAGGTTTGTCTCTACCGGGACAAGAACTTACTGCACTCCCACTAGGAGCTTATCTCAACTCACCTGCCAAACATCTGGTCCTCTAGACTTGTTTGACTTTCTCTGCTCAATGTATGATTGCCTGATTCACTAAAACTTTTCCTCCAATACTAAATTAGTACAATAGTAAGAATAGTAATACAAAATAGTATTAGTAAAATTATACTTAGGTTGACCAAAATTCGCTAGTCCGGTCAACCGTGCGCGATCGACCTGAAATCTTTCGTTAAACCTTGCTTGGAGTTCACTCCTCCAAGACTTCTCATTACCTAGGGCTACCTCCCTTTTCCACTGCTTAGCTTCACTCACTAGGACTTTTCATTACCTAGCTTTATTAACCAGGACTTTCCACTACGTAGCTTCACTCACCAAGACTTTCAACACCTAACTTCACTCACTAGGACTTTCACTTTGTTTGGAGTTCACTCCTCCAAGATTTCTTATTACCCTTGCAATCATTCGGTAGAGTACTCACTCGACTAACTCAACCTTGACCAAGCTCCATTAAACATATTGTCAAATAAACATCAAAACCCTAGAGGTCGATTGCACCAACCATAAATAGTGATAGAAGCATCCAAATAATCAATATTTCTCCTATGATTTATACAGTATATGTCGAAGGGAAAAAGATTTTTAACATACCTAGCTTGTGTGCCTTTGGTCTTGAAGTTATGATGTTCGTGTAAATTTACTTCTCAAGTTCAAGACAATTGTGATCATTGATAAAGTGGGTTGATTGCATAGCACTTGCATTAAACATTTTCTTCTTCGATCTGTGAAATACAAACTGTACTATTTCCTTTTCAGTAGTTTCCTTAATCCTGTCCTTGATAATGAAGTAACCTAGCTATTCAGTTAATGTCGGACTGGAGCTTTACCTTTGTATTTGAACTGTCTGTAAGCTAGATCAATCATCAAATGCCTTCAGTTAGGCTGAAGCCCTTGAACTTGATGAAATATTTTCATCTTTAAATGCTACGCCTAACACTTGTTTTGTTTATAATTTTAGTTTGTGTGATTAAACTAAGTGGAAGATTATATTACAAACTTGTAATTCCCATGCATTACTGTTTGTCAGATCGGCAATTATACTTATATGGAACAAGTCGCTTATTTCATGCTATTGTTCTGTTGAAAGGAAACCTTTTAAAATGTTTATGTAGCAACAATAATATGACAAACATTATAACTATGAACTGCAAGGTATGACAATTGTTTTCAATGTTCTTTGAGTCAATTATGTATTCGTCATAATTCAGATTAATGTTCCTAGACTTCACACTAAGTTCCTTAGTTTGGACTTGCTATCAAAATCACATTTTCTTTAAGTAAACACCTTTTTCTTTCTACCGGATAATGCAGCACTATTTTTTCTACAGACTAAGAAAAGACCTTCAATAGATTTCATGGAAACAATTCAGAAGGATATAACTGCAAACATGCGCTCCATTCTGATAGATTGGCTTGTAGAGGTACCTTTGCTCCAAATCACTCCATTCTAATAGTATTTTTGTCTTCTAACTTAGGTTGACTAATTTCTAATCCCATTTGACTACAGGTTGCAGAAGAGTATCATCTCGTCCCTGATACACTATATCTCTCTGTTAATTACCTTGACAGATATCTTTCTGGAAATGAAATAAACCGAGAACGATTGCAACTTCTTGGTGTTGCGTGTATGCTAATTGCAGCGTAAGAACTATTCAATAATGTTATGGGAATTTAGACTTGTTTTGTTCATAATAATTTGAATTCGGTGTCAACAGAAAATATGAGGAGACATGTGCCCCGCAAGTGGAAGATTTCTGCTGTATGACTGACAATACATACTCAAAGGATGAGGTGGATGTCTTTGTAACTCTAATTTACGATTCTGTGTTGCATGTTTGGGCTGCCCATTCATAACTTGGTGCGCAGGTTTTGCGAATGGAATCGGAAGTGTTGAATTACTTGAAATTTGAAATGACAGTTCCGACTACCAAGTGCTTCTTGAGGTAATACTAAGACCGTTGTATTAGCTCTTAAATGTCTGTGAATAAGTTGCTTATTTTCATATCTGATGTGCAAATGAAAAGGAGATTTGTTCATGCTGCTCAAGGATCCAATCAGGTAACTACATTGTTTGCGAATGGTCTTTTTAGTTTCTACATCGGAACGAAGAGTTCATTGTCATATTTGTTTTTCCAGCTGCCTCTATTGCAACTTGAGTTTCTTGCCAGTTATGTTGCAGAGCTCTCATTACTCGACTACTCTATGCTTCGCTATGCCTCATCACTGGTAGCATCTTCTGCTGTCTTTTTGGCCAAGTTCATATTGCAACCAGCGAAAAAACCTTGGGTACTGATTCATGCAGCAGTTTTCCCAGAATTTTACTAAAGAGAAATACTCTGAACATCATGACGTCCTTATCTAAGATTAGTTACATTGTGGTTGATGATGCAGAACGCCACGCTGAGCCATTACACGCTATACAAACCTTCGGACCTTGCAGACTGTGTCGAGGCATTACACCGACTAGTCTGCACTAGTGCAGGGAACAGCTTGCCTGCTATTAGAGAAAAGTACAGTCAGCACAAGGTAAATAATTTGGTCTCAAAACCTTGTTTCGATTCGCAGTTGCCCTGCAGAAGTCTTGATTTGTTGTTCTTCCAGTATAAGTTTGTTGCCAAGAAGTACTGCCCTGCTTCCATCCCTTCAGAGTTCTTCCAAGATAACTTTCAAGACATCACAGCCAAAGTCCAGGAATTGAGTTCAGTCTCTGCGTGACCGATGATGAAGGTTGCTCGATGATGAATGCTCGCAACAAGATGTGAATAGGGTGTTCATATCCTTTGATCTATAAGATACACTGTTGCAATTGATCTCCTAGAAATAAATAGAAATTGTACTACTGATCTTGTGAGAATGAGCATTTTTGTTTGGGTCTAGCCGAGTTGATACTCGGGCAGAGTTTACTATCAGTGAGGTATGATTCGATTGCCGATAAATGATAAGTGTAAATATTATTTTGGATTATTTCGTATCTCCTTGCTCGGGAAGGCCGCTCGACAAACGTTAAATAATTTCCTTAATTTAGGGGGTGTATTCAATCAAGAGATTGAATAATTTTCATTGACTTTTTTTTAATGATAGACTTTTGTGCAGTTGATTGATTTTTATTAACTTATATAGAATCTCACGTAGTTGTGGAAAGAATTTTATGGAGTTCTATAGATTTTTTTGCAAGACTTTTACAGACATTTACAAATGTTTTCATGGAAACTTGTGGATTTATGAGAAAGAAATATTCGTTTCGTTATTGCTAATATGATAAACATCGCTCTAAATTCAATTCGCTATTGTATCTCTCCATGCATTGACATTTGCTCGTTGTTATTATTGAGTATCAGATAATTGATCAAAGCAATCGATACCATGAACTTGTTCTGGTAAGGATGATGAAGTTTCATTATCTGGTTCAACTAGAAATTCATCAGAACAACACTCCTTGTGAAGAAAATTATGTAATCCAGCACAAGCCAAACTTTTTATAATAAAAATTTTATTTAAAAAAAGACCGTAAACTTTAAAAAAAATTTAAGGAAAATTAAAAAAGGGTAATTAAAAAAACATAAACTAAAAAAAGGTAAACTAAAAAAATAGTAAACTTTAAAAAAATGTAAAAAAAAAAATATAAACTTTAAAAAAAACTTTAACTAAAAAAACGTAAAGTAAAAAACTTTTTAAAAAAAACCTAAACAGAAAAAAAAAACATAAATTTAGAAAAAACGTAAACCTTAAAAACAAAAAAAATAAAAAAAAGAATAAAATAAAAAAAATAAATAATAATAAAGTAAAAAAAAGACATGTATAGTTAATTTTATAACAGAGGTTAACACACCCCTAAAGTAATCTCTATGGTAAATTGTCGACGTGATCAAGGTGGTGAAGAAATAACATCGAGAACAGTGTTAAATTTGACCAAAGTGGTGAAGATTCTTGGTTGAATATGTATCAAGTTGGACTGTGTACTATTGTATTGGTAGGCTCTGGACGGAGCTTAAAGAAATAATCAAAATCGAGGAGCAGCAAGAGAAATGACTTATTCGTAAAAAATTAAAATGATTTGAAGTCTATAGAAATCGCAAGGCTGAGGAGAAGACTTTTTATTTTATATTTAAACTTGTACCAAGTATTTTGGAGAGGTCTCATTGGTTAAAATTTATATCTAAGAAATTCTAAAAGAATCCATGAAAATCTATTAAAATTTTGGATGGCAAAAGATTTTCATAGAGTTTTAAAAAGTCGAGTTTGAATACCACATACTTTTTAAAACTCTATAAAAATCTAATTTGGATACCATTAGATTTCTATAGAGTTTATAAAAATTTAGATTGAATACATCTAGACTTTTAAAATCCATAAAAATCATTCAAAGTAATTAAAAGTCCAACATTGAATACACCCTTATTCTCTTTTAAAATGTGTGGGATCATCCTCGAGGGTTGACTACGACGATAAAGGGGCTAAAATGACTTCACTTTTCTACCATCCGAGAATGAACATTATTGGTTGTGAATCTATTGAGTTTTGAACCAAAAAATCAAAAAGTCCCCGATGTTTTGTGTTACATGGCTCCTTAAGTACGCCATGAAATGAATATTTTTTAAAAAACAAAAAATTATATTATATAAGCCTTTTATTTTAAATTTTAATTTAAACAAAAACAATATTTTTGCATGGGTGGTGGTGGGCCCGTTACAGATCGAACTGGCTGTCTCAAAACCTGAACTGGGAGTGGATCCCACCCCCCCTTTCCCTTCCTCTACTCCAAAGTCGTAGTACAACTCGTGTCTGATACGTGGCCATGTCTGATTGGTCACATCGCTGTTCAGTGGTGACGCAACACCAAGTAAAGAATTGGGACAAGAAAGGAGAGGCACTGAACAATTTCCATTATTGACGGGGAGGACAGGTGTCAGCTCCCGATTCGCGGAGGGAGACTAAGCAGAGTTATGAAAAGTTACCCAATTTGCGAAAGCGAAGGAAGCATATACGGCATTCGTGATGCGGTTCTTCCCTCGGGAATATACTCTTGCCGAAGAATCGACGATGCGAAGATTACAAGCTTGAATTCCTCCGCCTCTGATTCGTTTTCTATAAATTTCTACTTCCAGATCGCGATCCTGGTGGCTTGTTTCCATTCGTGCTTTCGTTTGGTGGAGAGCTGAGCTGGGTGCTGGTGGAGTGGAGATCGATGATTATGGAGGAGATCAAGGAGGCTCTGGTGGGGGAGGAGGAAATGCCTCCTCTGCTGCAGGATTTGGAGGCCGACGCCAAGCCTCGTCGCATTGCTCTCTTCGTCGAGCCCTCTCCGTTCAAGTTAGTAAAGCTATATTTGTTTGCTATGGCAGTCGTACTTATCTTAGTTTTGTTTGTTTGTTTCTCTCTTTTAATGCTTAGCGTTGAGTTCATGTCAGAAAGATTAGTGTCCTTAGTGATCGGGTTCTTTGTTGCTCGGAGGAGTTGCATCTTGGTTTTGATGCGCTGGTCACGACAAAAAAAAAACCCTTTTCTTAGAAGAAAAAATTGGGATTTTGGTGCTTGTGAAGCGCCTTTTAGTGATTCGGATACGCCTGGTCATTCAATAAGTTGATTTAAGGTCACGTTGCCTTGATCTCAGTAAATGGTTTTTTATTTATTCTTTCCCAGTTGCTATAACTGTTATCTTTTGTAAATTTGTGGCGTCTCTCGGTGATTTGGGTCGTTTCTGCTTGATTTAATTCGCTTTTGCTCGATGCAGCACATAGGTAGTTGAGTTGTTACCTTATTGGGTTGATTGGTTGAGGTAACTTTTGTTTCACTCCTTGGTTGAGGATCACCCTTTTATAGTCTTGAAGTGGGTTGAGACGATCTGTATCTTTTTCCTTTCAAGGGTAACTTGGCCATAACTTTTTTTCTCAGCAAAAAAACTTGGCCGCATCTTAGATGATTCACTGGTGATGCCTTTTCACTTTTTTTTTAGGAGAATTCTGGCCCTGAAGTGGGTTATATTGGTTAGGATGGTTATTCTTGTTTGGATTCTGATCTGTTTATAACTTTGTTTTTCCTGTTTAATTGAACATTACAAGTTACAACCTGTTCTATGTACCGTTCATAAAATAAAAGTTGTAACTTTGCTTGAATGCTTTCATTTGAGATTTTCTGGTATAAAGTTGTCGCCACCAGTCTTTCATTCTTCTATTTCTTCCCCAGTTTTACTATCAATTTGAATGGTAGTCTCTGATAAAATGTATATCATACTTGCGCCTAACGTCTTCTTTGAAAGGAGGAACTTTGGGACTTTCAAGCCAGTGACAAATTATTGTGCTAGACTAGTCTAGGCTAACCTCTGTCTAGTTAAATGGATAGACTTCTCCAAATAAGATTGTTAATCATTTATTGCAATCAGGAATTTGCCCTTAATCTTATGATCCAAATCTTGGTTTGTTAGTTTGTCTATTTCCTAGCAACTGTTTGATTTCAGAATTTTTAGTATGTTGCTTTAATAAACCTACCTCTCATTCTTATGTTTGACAGTTACATCTCTGGATATAAGAACCGTTTTCAGAATTTTATCAAAAATTTGCGTGAAATGGGAGATGAGGTGAATACTTCTAGTCCAAATTGATCCTGAAATTATTTATTTTACTGTTATATTGATGGGTTGTATGAGTATTTATTTCAAAGCATAGAGGCCAAATGGTATTTATTTTGGTCTTTCAACCCAAGGAAAAATGAATATGTTCAATGATCAACGAAGATCTGCTTAATAGAAATCCAATGAATGCCTTCGTCATGTTTGTTACAGGTAATTGTTGTAACAAATCATCAAGGTGTGCCTCAAGAGTTTCACGGTGCAAAAATTATTGGTTCAAGAAGGTAAGCAAAAATAAGTACCTTTTTGGTCCATGTACAGAAATTTTGGATAAAAATGATGCTTCATGCCAATAGAAATTCTGTTTTTAACTGGCATCTCGTTTTTCAGTTAACTTAGAGATCCTCCTACTTAATCATGTAATGCTTTCAAGAATTGTTTTTCCCTTTAAAAATAATACACACTGTCTTACTTAGGTTTCTCATTTACCTATTCTACTTGATGAGGTCTAAATGAATATTTATTCAAGTTAAAATATTTGCAGCCTCATTGATTATACCTGTCATATAATCAATCAGGTCTCAAGTACTAAGTCTATGCGTTATTCCAATCCACCTGCTAATTGTTCAAATTTAAGCTGTAATCTCATTGATATACAATATAAATATTCCAGTAGACTAGTCCAAACACTTATCAATTTGTATTGTTACGTTGAATTATATTTTTGGGTTACTATTGCTTTTGAGATGATTTCTTAGACTTAGTGTTACATTGTTCTAATTTGATATTTCTGTCGTATGATTTGCTACTTTATCGTGTATTGGTTCTTAATTGAGTGTTCTTGTTAGTAACCAAAAATTTGAGCAAATTGTTGCTTGGTTGATATGGTACCAAACAGAATCAGTCAAGTATATAGTGTAGGAAGACCTCTCCTCTAATCGACCTTTTAATTGTATACCGAACAGATCTTCAAACTGAAGAATTTCCTATTATCTGAAGTTAATTGAGACAATCCAGACACTATTGCACAATATTAGTTTCTCTGCGGTGAGAATTGACTTCAACATATTAAATTACACATTTGAAATCTAGAGATAAAGAATAAATCCCATAGAAAGCTCTCTGTTATTTCATTCTTTTGCTTCATTCTCACGGTTTCTAATTTGTTTGCCAGCTTTCCGTGCCCATTGTACAACAATGTTCCTCTTTCACTGGCACTTAGCCCGAGAATAATTTCAGAAGTTGCAAAGTTCAAGCCAGATATTATCCATGCATCTTCACCAGGAATCATGGTTAGTTCTATGTTTTGAAGACTTCAATACCTTTGCATATATTCCATTAAAACCTTCTGGTATTTCAGGTATTTGGTGCTTTGGCAATCGCCAAGATGCTCTGCGTCCCTATAGTAATGTCGTACCATACTCATATTCCAAAGTAAGTGACAATATGAAGTACATTCACTGAAAATAATGTGAATAACAAGTCCAGCACTTGAATCAAAATGTACATGATAATAATTATCGGTTCTGCAATTATACATTCTTGTTCAGATACATACCGAGGTATACATGGGGCTGGTTCGTAGAGCCAATGTGGATGGTAATAAGTAAGTTCTCTCTTTCTTTTTCTCCTTATCCATGTCCAATATCATCTGACTTGCTGCCACTCTCTCTTCTAAAGGGTTCCTTCATAGAGCAGCTGATCTTACTTTAGTACCTTCAGCTGCCATTAGCAAAGATCTCATTGCTGCTAATGTAACAGAAGGTTTGAACTTACTCGGTTTTCAAGCTTCTCAAGTTTTGTTATCCTCCATCACTTTGCTATTGCTTTCTTTTCTCATAGCTCATAAGCTACGCCTTTGGAATAAGGGTATTGACTCCAAAAGCTTCCATCCTCGTTATCGCAGCCATGAAATGCGTGCAAGGCTCAGGTATCTATCTACTACCTCAAGCAGATAGCATACGGCAAAAATGTTACAAACTCTGTTCTCTCCTTTGTCAGTAATGGTGAAACAGAGAAACCATTGTTAATCCATGTCGGACGCATAGGAAAAGAAAAGAACTTGGATTTTCTCAAAAGGTAAAATCTTTACTTTCACCATCAATCAAGTACCAGAATCACTCCTCATTTGATCTTCGTTTGGTTAGGGTTATGGACAGGCTTTCAGGAGTAAGAATTGCTATTGTAGGAGATGGGCCATACAGGTAGAACACTACTTTCCCATTCTGTTTTTGAGCAATGAATTCCGCCGCTTTGTATAGCATGGCCTTCCGCTGTGTAAACAGGTCTGAATTAGAGAAGATGTTCGCCGGCGTGCCTGCCGTGTTCACCGGCATGCTCCAAGGGGAGGAGCTCTCTCAGGCGTACGCCAGCGGCGATGTGTTTGTGATGCCGTCGGAGTCTGAGACCCTCGGCCAAGTCGTGCTGGAGGCAATGTCCTCCGGCACGCCGGTCGTCGCGGCCCGTGCCGGGGGGATCCCCGACATCATACCGGAGGAGCATGAAGGGAAAACGAGCTTCCTCTTCTCCCCGGGCGACGTGGACGATTGCCTGAGCAAGGTCCAGCGACTGATCTCCTGCGACGAGGTCAGAGAAGCCATGGCGACGGCCGCCTGGGAAGAGATGCAGAAGCACGATTGGGGGGAGGCTACGCGAGTGATTCGCAACGAGAATTACAACGCGGCGATCTGGTTCTGGAGGAAGAACGAGTCACACATCATCGGCCCATTGCAGGCATTTGCGAGATGGGTCTTTGGGTCACCTCAAAACAACCACAGCTCTGAACCATTGAATTATTAGGGTTTTAGGGTTTCCCCTTGATGATGATTGCCACTCTCGTGGATTTCCTCAAGATTCGTTTGTACAAAGACAGTAGACAGTGATTGGGTTTGATTCTTGATCGAAGTAATTAACGGGATTGCGCACGCAGGTTTAGAAATTTAGGACGCGTTATATCGAGCACGGATCCTCTTGCCGGCAAAACGCGACTGAGGATGTGCCAGTGATGGAGAGTGATAGTCCCACTTAATTTACATTTTCTCAGCGACACTATATTGATATTGATTTTTTTAAAATAAGAATCATGGTGATAGAGTGATCAGGATCAATTTGATTTTAGTCTGGATTGGATCCAATGTGGGTTTGATCTTTAGGAGATTAGGCCTAATATGTGCTTAGTCTCTAGGAGAGTAAATATAAATTAATTAACTGAAAGTTAGTATACTACTAAAGCACTTCTAGATACTCTGAAATAAATAATGAAAGAAAACGTGAGATTCCTTATAATTTTAAAAATCTATCGATCCAGAAATGAATGTAATATGAACTTTTTAAGTCGATCAATAACTTTTGACCGAAATCTACTAATACAGATAGGCTATTTGAATTTTTATAAATTTATACTCGGAATGAGTAAGCAAAAAAAATAAATATGATAGCAAATCTTAATTCAGATGAAGGAACACGGTTTCTGTGGTGGGCAAAGACCTAATCTGAAAGAAGATAAGACCCAACTTGATCTTAATCAGGATAATTAAGAAGGACCTGGTCCCCACACCAAGCCCAACCTTAGTTTATCTCTTAGCGTGATGACATCCTTCTCAATCATTTCCCTGTTACCCTCAAGAGGACCCTCACCAACGCCAACAAAGACAGAAAAACCACCTACTGACCAAATATTAAATATTAAAGTCAAACATTATGAAATTCAATTCAATGGCCTCCCATGAATACCAAGCCTTTGCAATATAGTTGATCAGTTCCATGATAAATAGATATGGTGTCAAGAGATCTATAAATTATTTCCCCTATTTTTAAAAATAGGAAAGTAAATGTAAAGCAAACGCCGTGTTCCTAGTATTCCTTAATCACAATTAATATTTGACATCATATTCTTTATCTTGTTATTATTCAACCCTATCAGGTAGATGTAAATTTACATAAATTCAAATAATCTAGATCTATCAGTAAATTTTTATCAAAACTATTGTATTCGTTATACTTACCAAAATATAATGCGCTGACAAGTTCTTAAATATGCGTGCGTTGTAAATTCTCGAGTAATTAACGGAACTTCGAAAGAGATTTTGACTTTGAAAATCGTCAGATTATTTAAGATCGGCACGTCAGTATTGAGCATGCCGTGCAAATCGCCACGTAGAAACCTCACCTCCTGCCCGCCCGCCACGCGTCTTCAATTCTGATTTAATTTTATTTGATCCTTTCGCCTGTGAATAAATATCTTAGGCATCGGACCGGCAAGCAAGAAATGGAGGGTGCGAAGGAGAGGAAGGAGGTGGCGTCGGCCGAAAATAAGGCGGCTCCGCCGCAGGAGGAGGCGACGGAGCTGCCGACGGAGAGCAGCCCGTACGTGACGTACAAAGACTTGGAGGACTACAAGATGAAAGGCTACGGCGCGGCCGGCCACCGGCAGCCCGTCGACAAGCCAGGCGGAGGAGGCGGCACCGACGCCCCCACGCTCGCCGGGAAAGATCTCTCTGCCACCGCTGCCGACCGCTAAGGAACTGCGAATCTGGCGTGCCGTTGACTTTGTCGCTTCTTAATTTGTAGAAGGAAATAAAAAAGAGGGAACGTACAATTTAGGTTAAATAACGGTGGGGCCCTTCCTCCACTTAATGAAGACTTCCACTTCGACCCCGAGGCGCCGCGCTGTCGAATCTATCTCTTTTTCTCCCCCTCTCAAAATCTAAACGGATAAGGTCGCTGCGTCATGTCAAAACTCGGGATCGTGTAAAACGTGCGAAATTCTACGGGCAAAGTGCAAAATCGCCAAATTTTTCACTTTGATCCTCGAACAAGTCTCCTAGTTTTTTAGTTTACATAATTCAGTAAATTATAACTTACCCCCGAGTACAGTAAGGTTGTATCATGTCGATCGATGAATATTTTAAACATAATTTTATAAAGTTGAGACTAATTAATCTTTTTTTAGAGTTTGTATATTTTTTAAAAATAAATTAGCTTTCACATAAAACGTTTCCAGGATAAAAATATAATTTATTAACTCTTTATGAGTAAAATGTAAAACATAGAAATATTCAAGGGTCAAGGTGAATTTTGTTCTTTTCCCCAAATTTGTGTATAAATCTTGCACGCCGTCGACTGATCGAAGTGGAAGAAGAAATGAAGCACAATCTAGCGGTTCTCGTCATGCTACTCTCTGCTGCGGCCGCGGCCGCCACCGCCGCCACCCTCCCGGAGCTCAAAGGTCAGCATCCAACTTCGAAATTTAGTGACTGTCCATTTCCTATTTAGGCTTCAATTTCGTCAGGGCATGAAACAGGGGCGGCGGCGGAGCAGGCCATAAGAGTCCGGCGAACGTGGCCGTGCTGCGACCGCTGTGGCGGGTGCGCCACCGGTTCCGACGCGCCGGAGTGCCAGTGCCACGACCTGGTGCGGCGGTGCCACCCCTCGTGCCGGAGCTGCGTCCGGTCGCCTCTCAGCGTGGAACCTCCCCTGTTCTACTGCTCCGACCGCATCCCCGGCTACTGCCAGCGCCGGTGCAACTCCGGCGACAGCTTGCAGATCCACTGATCTTATTTGGCAAAACAAAAAACTGCAAGTTTTTTGTTGTCAAATTCGAGATCTCATGAAGCAAGATTACATGGTTAGTTTTTTAATCTTGTGCCATATTTCTAGGAACTGTAAGAACAGATCTGTGATTGAGATGAACAGATAGATCTCCAGTTTTCGTTTAAATTGTTGATTACGACTCAAACAAAATCCTTTGCGTGGCCCTTTCAACAACAACAAAAAAAAAAAACAGAGTGGTTGGAATTAAGCCGATAGACCATAGACCATAGAGTGGTTGCGTGGCCCTTTTAATACGTAATTTCATTTCATGCCCTTAACAATTAATTATACATTTTTACGAAACTGCCCTCGGAAATTTGGATCTTCCATAATACGTCTAAATATTTTTAGGCACTTGTCTTTCCATCTTCTAATAATAATTATTTGTTAGGATTAATATCTTTAAGCACTTAATTTTTTTCTTACATGATTAATTGAGTGAAGGGTTGTTTTAGTTAACTTGAGTTTTTAAGCATCGAGGACTTCTTATATTCAAAATCTAATTTTATTGATCTAGAGTTGACAAAGCGCCGACAAGGAATCAAGGGCTTAAAAAAAATTAGGTAATTTAACCCCTTTAATTTTTTTTTAAAAAATTATCCACTCTTAATCATCAACTCAATCATAGCTCATCTAATTCTCACGTAGTTTTATTTATTAAAATTGATACGGTGATTGCATGATCGGCTGACATACAGGTCGATTATTTATAATCGAAGTTAAATAATTAAAGTGACAGAGTCGGACGACCTAAAGATTGCGGACTAGGTCTGGTTGGCTGAGTAGGATCTTAGTGCCGGACCGCCGGTCGGATGTCAAGGGCCGACTAGACCGATCTATTGATCGCCCTCCATAACTTATAAATGAGATTCAACCAAATACTAAATTATTCGGATCACCGTCCTTATAGATAGTGTTGGATATTGGGGCCTTAAATGGACCAAAATGATTTAGAGGAAGGAAGTCATCAATTGTTGAAAGTCGTAATTGACTTCAAAATTGAAATCTACGATTTGCGTAGATAGATTTAGACTATTAATTTGCTCAAAACCGATTAAGGGTGAATGAGAAATTAATGTTTAAAGTCAACCCAAAATAACATTTGTTATTCATTAATAAAGTGCATAGGAGAATAGTCCCACATCGGAAATTCTCGATGTGTATTCTCTACTTATTAATGAAGATGTGTTAATGGAGTTAACACAAAAAAAATAAAAGGACAGGTGACCCCTTAGCCCAGGGCGAGCAGGTGCTCGCACCTGTGAGCCTGCCACCCGCCACGTGCGCAATGGGCGCTTTGTAGGCGCACTTTGCACGTACGCATCGTCGCGAGGAGCTTAAATTTATGCTCCAGGTGACATTGCAGTGCCTGCGTGGCACTCGGGTGACGTGTCAGGCTCTTACCTGACGTGGCAGTGCCTATGCGGCATCCTCGTGGGCAAAGGGAGATGATTGGACAGTTGACTTAGGGAATGGATGGCTACCGTTGATCAACATTGATCAAATAGATATGATGGATCGCTTGTGATCTAGAGCGTTGGATCGCAAAGAGTAACGATCTGACGGCCTGGGATGAGGCTTGATCTGAAGCATCGAATCAATGGATCCAGATCCGATGGCTGATGACAATAGGCGGGATCTGAGGGTCACAACTCCTCAGATCTGATGGATGAGATTGAAGTGGGCTTGGTGAAGGGTTACAACCCTTCAGAATAGATGATGTAGATCGATCCAGCCCAAGGAACACATCCACTCACCCAAAGGACACTCAACCTCTTCGTTCAGTATAAATAGAACCCTCCAGATGATGGAATACTCACTCAATCTTCTCTTCTCTTCCTCAAGCATTCATCTCATCTTGTGCATTCAAGAGTCCAAGAAGTCTACTAAAAGGTTCGCTGGTCTCGGAAGTCGGAGTGCTACGATTCTGGGGAACTAATTGCAACAATCCGTTAAGCACCGTAGCGGAGCAATATCGTTTACGGAGATAGTGTCGAACACTAGCCTCGACGATCGGTTTGCATACTCCGAAGCTACCCGGAGCTAACAGATAGGACATAAGGGTCGATTGGACATGGTCGTACCGACCGTCGTTCCGACAACCATTCCACACGGAGAAAAGCCGGAGAAATTCACCGGAACCGATTTCAAAAGATGGCAACAGAAGATGTTGTTTTATCTAACAACGCTAAACCTTGTACGGTTTTTGCACGAAGACACGCCAGCCGCTACGGAAGGTAGTAAGGCTGCTAGCGATGCGTGGTCTCACGGAGATTTTCTGTGCCGCAATTATATACTCAACGCCTTGGACAACACGTTATATAACGTATATTGTTCTCTGAAAACGGCGAAATCTTTGTGGGAATCCCTTGAGAAGAAATAGAAGACCGAAAATGCTGGATTGAAGAAATTCATCGTCGGTCGGTTTCTGGATTTCAAGATGGTGGACTCAAAAAGCGTCTCATCTCAAGTCCAAGATATGCAATTAATGCTGCATGATCTGGACGCCGAAGGCATGAAGCTGAATGAGACATTCGCAGTTGCTACGGTAATTGAGAAGCTCCCTCCGTCATGGAAGGATTTCAAGAATTACCTAAAGCACAAGCAAAAGGAGATAGGGCTGCAAGACCTGATCCTGAGGCTACGAATAGAGGAGGATAATCGAAAGTTATCCGACTCCAGAGGAACCAAGCGGACTATAGACGAAATGTCCAACCTGGTCGAGCCGAACGCCAAAAAGCCGAAGCAGTTCAAAAAGAAGGCTCAAGCAAAGAAGTTCAAAGGCTCCTGCTACAACTGTGGAAAGGCAGGACACCTATCCAAGGACTGCAGACGCCCAAAGAAGCCAACCAAGGGGCCAAAGGATGTTGCGAATCATGTCGCAACCTCTCTTGAGGACTTGGATCTCACTGCGGTTGTATTTGAAGCCAACTTGGTGGATACCAACCCGAAGCATTGATACTGGAGCAACTCGTCATATCTGTTCCGATAAAGCGATGTTCTCCAAGTATACTCCGATAAATGGCAGGAAGCTCTATATGGGTAATTCCACGACGTCGCTAATTGTTGGACTCGGAAAAGTTGTTCTGAAGATGACGTCCGGAAAGGAGCTAACACTCATTGATGTACTCCATGTTCCCGACATCAGTAAGAACCTAGTTTCTGGAGCGGCATTTGTCAAGGCCGGATTTAGGCTAGTGTTCCAGTCAGACAACTTTGTACTTACGAAGAATGGTGTCTTCGTAGGAAAGGGGTACCTAGAAAAGGGTCTATTCAAAATGGTTGTAATGCCTGTACTCCAAAATTTTGATGGTAATAAAATAAATGCTTCCAGCTATGCTGTTGAGTGTTTTAATTTATGGCATGATCGACTCGGACATGTGAATAATAATACTCTCAAACGTCTCGTCAAATTAAATTTATTACCAAACGTCAATGTTGACGGAACACTCAAATGTGAAGTGTGCGTGGAAGCGAAAATGACGAAACTACCTTTTCATTCGGTGGAAAGGACGACAACTCCTCTAGAGTTAATACATAGTGATCTATGTGACTTGAAATTTGTGCAAACTAGAGGAGGTAAAAAATATTTTATTACTTTTATCGATGACTGCACAAAGTTCTGTTATGTCTTTCTTTTAAGAAGTAAAGACGAAGCCCTAGAGGCGTTCAGAACCTATAAAACAGAAGTTGAAAATCAACTTGACAAATGAATTAAAATAATTCGAAGCGATAGAGGTGGAGAATATGGTGCACCGTTTGATGAATTTTGTACAGAATCTGGCATTATCCATCAAACAACGGCACCTTACTCACCTCAATCAAACGGTGTTGCCGAACGTAAAAATCGGACACTAAAAGAAATGATGAATGCCTTGTTGATAAATTCAGGCTTACCTCAAAACTTGTGGGGGGAAGCAATATTATCGGCAAATCACATTCTCAACAGAATCCCTCATAAGGAAAATGATAAAACTCCATATGAACTATGGAAAGGCCGCGAGCCATCGTACAAATACCTGAAAGTGTGGGGGTGCTTGGCAAAGGTCGAAGTACCTAAACCAAAGCAAGTAAAGATCGGACCTAAAACGTTCGATGCGATATTTGTTGGATATGCCCATAATAGTAGTGCATATCGTTTCCTAGTTCACAAATCAGATATTCCTGATATACATGTGGGAACAACCATAGAATCTCGAAATGCGATATTCTTTGAAAACGTATTCCCAAATAAAAAGGGAAACGTTGAAAGTGATAACAACGGAAGTTCAAACAAAAATGACGTTACCGAACTTAGCTGTTATAAAAGGACTATTGACGATCAAAGTGAAGAGCCACGTCGTAGCAAACGGGCTAGAGTTGAGAAATCGTTCGGGCCAGATTTCATGACTTTCATGTCAGAAATGGAACCAAGAACATTAAGTGAAGCTCTCTCTAGACCCGATGCTCCAATGTGGAAAGAAGCTGTCAATAGTGAAATTGAGTCTATCATGAATAATCATACTTGGGAATTAGTAGACATTCCTTCTGGTAATAAACCATTAGGTTGTAAGTGGATACTAAAACGTAAGTATAAAGCTGATGGATCAATTGACAAGTATAAGGCCAGACTTGTAGCCAAGGGGTACAAGCAAGAGGAAGACCTTAATTACTTCGATACATACTCACCGGTGACAAGGATTACGTCCATACGAGTGCCATTGCAACACTGTATGACCTTGAAATACATCAAATGGATGTTAAGACCGCATTCTTAAATGGTGAGTTGGAAGAAGAAATTTATATGGAGCAACCCAAGGGTTTCGTAGCTGGAAATGAGAAAAGGTGTGTCGACTTGTTAAGTCGTTATACGGACTTAAGCAAGCGCCTAAACAATGGTACGAAAAATTTGACAAAGTAATGTAAACGAATTCAGAATAAATGAATGTGACAAATGCATTTATGTCAAAAACACACCTGAAGGATATGTAATTGTCTGTCTATACGTAGACGACATGCTAATAATGGGCAGTAATCATGATGTAATCATGACTACAAAGAAAATGTTGACCAGAAATTTTGATATGAAAGATATGGGTCAAGCAGATGTTATATTGGGAATTAAAATTCTCAGGACATCAGAAGGGATAGTTTTAACACAATCCCATTATGTAGAATCTGTATTGAAAAAATTCAATGCGTACGATCTCTCTTCAGTGAAAACACCTATGGATCTAAGTCAACACTTAGCGAAAAACCATGGTGAGACCATATCGCAATTGGAATATTCTCGGATAATAGGCAGTTTGATGTATCTCACAAACTGCACACGTCCGGATATTGCCTGTACGGTCAACAAACTGAGTCGTTTTACGAGTAATCCAAACGACACCCATTGGAAAGCATTGATGCGAGTTCTCAGATATTTGAAATATACTATGAACTATGGATTACATTATGGAAAATATCCCGCTGTGTTGGAAGGATATTGTGATGCTAATTGGATATCAGATACAAAAGACTCCAAATCCACTAGTGGATATGTATTCATGATCGGTGGGGGAGCAGTATCTTGGAAATCCACTAAGCAGACTTGCATTGCTCGGTCAACTATGGAATCCGAGTTTATAGCACTAGACAAAGTAGCTGAGGAAGCTGAATGACTGCGGAATTTCTTGGAAGATATTCCTAGCTGAGTGAAACCTGTGTCTGCCGTACTAATCCACTGTGATAGTCAATCGGCGATTGGAAGGGCGCAGAGTAATATGTATAATGGGAAGTCACGACATATACGTCGTAGACATAATACAATTAGGCAGTTGATCTCGAATGGAGTGATTGCAATCGACTATGTTAAGTCCAAAGATAATTTGGCAGATCCTCTAACGAAGGGTTGAGTCGAGATCAAATATCGCTCATCAAGAGGAATGAGATTAAAATCTACAACTAAAAATGGTAGCGGTAACCCAACCTTGTTGGTTGGAGATCCCAAGATCTTGGTTCAATGGGACAACGAACACAAGTTGTGGTCCAGCACATTAGACAGTTTATCTCTATCCCAATCCTAGGATGAATTTGTGCTGTCCTACCTCATGTAGTGAGGTTAAGCTTATGCTTTTAGTGACTTCTATACCTGATAAGGTGGAGTATGGTAGGATACTCTTGATAGAAGTGTCACCTATGTGAGTGTGAAGACAGGCCGCTTCAATGAAACACTCATGAATCCAAGATGGTATCCATGGCCGAAACGGAACCAACCATGAGAACCTAAAGTAGGTGAGATAGATCTCTATGTGGGTGTTATTGTCTAAGTATACACCAATAGCTGAGCAGTTCAAGACATCACGTTCACTGCGCAGCCTAGTATACTCGATAGCATTTCACTACGGAAGGTTCAAAGCCACAAGCTACCTCTCCCGATGCAGTGACTTATCGATTGGACTCTTGTAAAATGTCAGCATGCATACACGCATTGCATTAATTTCTATTCATGTGGGGGATTGTTGGATATTGGGGCCTTAAATGGACCAAAATGATTTAGAGGAAGGAAGCCATCAATTGTTGAAAGTCGTAATTGACTTCAAAATTGAAATCTACGATTTGCGTAGATAGATTTAGACTATTAATTTGCTCAAAATCGATTAAGGGTGAATGAGAAATTAATGTTTAAAGTCAACCCAAAATAACATTTGTTATTCATTAATAAAGTGCATAGGAGAATAGTCCCACATCGGAAATTCTCGATGTGTATTCTCTACTTATTAATGAAGATGTGTTAATGGAGTTAACAAAAAAAAAATAAAAGGACAGGTGACCCCTTAGCCCAGGGCGAGCAGGTGCTCGCACCTGTGAGCCTGCCACCCGCCACGTGCGCAATGGGCGCTTTGTAGGCGCACTTTGCACGTACGCATCGTCGTGAGGAGCATTGAGGAGCTTAAATTTATGCTCCAGGTGACATTGCAGTGCCTGCGTGGCACTCGGGTGACGTGTCAGGCTCTTACCTGACGTGGCAGTGCCTATGCGGCATCCTCGTGGGCAAAGAGAGATGATTGGACAGTTGACTTAGGGAATGGATGGCTACCGTTGATCAACATTGATCAAATAGATATGATGGATCGCTTGTGATCTAGAGCGTTGGATCGCAAAGAGTAACGATCTGACGGCCTGGGATGAGGCTTGATCTGAAGCATCGAATCAATGGATCCAGATCCGATGACTGATGACAATAGGCGGGATCTGAGGGTCACAACTCCTCAGATCTGATGGATGAGATTGAAGTGGGCTTGGTGAAGGGTTACAACCCTTCAGAATAGATGATCTAGATCGATCCAGCCCAAGGAACACATTCACTCACCCAAAGGACACTCAACCTCTTCGTTCAGTATAAATAGAACCCTCCAGATGATGGAATACTCACTCAATCTTCTCTTCTCTTCCTCAAGCATTCATCTCATCTTGTGCATTCAAGAGTCCAAGAAGTCTACTAAAAGGTTCGCTGGTCTCGGAAGTCGGAGTGCTACGATTCCGAGACGTCCGTCGTCGTTGTATCTTGGGAACGAATTGCAACAATCCGTTAAGCACCGTAGCGGAGCAATATCGTTTACGGAGATAGTGTCGAACACTAGCCTCGACGATCAGTTTGCATACTCCAGAAGCTACCCGGAGCTAACAGATAGGACATAAGGGTCGATTGGACATGATGTACCTCTCTAATAACATAAAAACCAAGTAAGAAATAGATCAATAGCTTCATGCTATATGGCCGGGCTAACGATATATTGGTCGAGTGATCACTGGTCGGTCTATAGCAGAACTTATATATTTGTCATTGTCATATCATACTATTTTTAAAAGTTTGTGTCGGAAATGAGAGAGAATATCTTGTCAACAAATCGCCCTTTAAAAGCTTATAACCTATCAAGTCACAGCGATTTATAGATTTATTTAAGAAAAAATATCAAAGATATTTTATTATTATCATTTCTTAGGAAAGTTTTGGGAAACGAACTAATACTTTGAGATGCGTGCATAATATAATAGTAGGAAAGTTTTGGGAAACATGTTAATACTTTGAGATGCATGCATAATGTAGCATTAACATTATAAAAGGAGTCTCTATCTATAGGTAAAGATATGTGATGTTTCTTATTTGCACACGCCTTTCGCTATATTTTACTATTTTCTTCTAAGATCGAGAGCCATGAACGTCGGAGGACCAATATCAAAGACCCCTTCTTTGACTCGGTACTAACACTCATTGTATGGTAGAATAGTGCGGAGTCTTGTCTTTGCTGATTTCGAACCGGATCAAAAATCATTTAAAAAAAACTCTCTTTTTTTATTTATTATTAGACTCACACGGTATCCATCTCAATACATTTTTATTTTTAAAAATATTCTTATTTTAAATATTGTATGACCGTTATAAAATCAAAACCGTAGGACAGTTTAACTGTGATATTTTCTAACTGTTACAATATAAATAGTTTATTTTGTATTAATAATTAATCAGTATTATGTTAGAATAGCTACGAGTATTCTATTATAAAATAGTTGAAAATAAAAGTAAATTGAGATATTATTTTATGATATATATATTTTTTATTCGATCAAGATAAAAAGGAATACTACGTAACTTTTTGTCGTGTTTCCCCCAGTAATAGGATTTGAGTATTATGAATTTTAAAAAATATCTCTAGGTCCGGTTGTCCTATAGTAGCCAGATGATTAGATTTGTTTAGTGATAGATTAAAAATTTAAAATTCAAGATTTAATTATAACATATTATTAAAAATTTTCTTCTTAAGGAATAGTAAATTTGAAAATGTTGATGAGAAATTATGCGAATATTATCTGCTTCCTAATTTTTTCTCTCTATTATATTATTAGTTGCCCCTTCGTTAGCACCAAAGGTTACAACCATATTTCTTAACTCTGATGGTCCCCCCTTTTATGGTTGTAGATTGAGAAAAAGCCTAGAAGGATCATGAAAACGACCTTTAACAAACTGTTCCAATGTCTTAGTCTTTAATCTTGCTCATTAATTATATCCATGTCCATTAATACCAACTGTATTATTATTATTGTCGTCCTAATTGATTAGAGGGTGGCCAGATGGGAGACCAGCTTAATGACATGTTACTAGAATGTATTATTGTTATTGCCATTTTTTATATAAATGATCATAATGGGCCCATGCTAATTGCTAGTGGCCAATTATTGCAAAAGACCGAGCACTCGAATGGAAAAAAGTCTAGGGGGTTTTTATTCAGAGGTGTCTATCCAGAAGAAAAGAAGAACAATCTATCGTCGATAGAGAGAGATTGAAAAGACGAAGAAAATAAGAAAAATAAAAATAAATTAGACTCATACCGTTCTATTTTTTAAGATGGATAAAAAAAGTAAATTGATTCTTTTTTAATTTAAGTTAGACGAAGGACGATTGAGATAATATTGATATTGATGGAGAGATGATTTGGGTATATTTAGTATATGTGCATCGAAAAAATGAACCTCAGGTGGTACTCTTAGACAGTGGCAACGAGACTGGCGGTACTTTGGCTCTGCGCACACTTAGACAAGCACACGGAGCGTTAGAGAAATAGGAAAGAAAAAAGAACTGTAGAAGACGAATGCATATGTACATGTATCTGGCTAAGGGAGAGGACCTCTCTTTTATATGATGCTGTGCACCTTCAGAGCCTGCATGTTGTTAGAGAATGTTGGGTGTCAAGACCTGTCGGGTGAAAAAGGATGTACGGTGGCTTTCTATTGGTGGAAGGAAGGTTCCATTTGCAGGCAATAACAGACCACTGGAATATTCCCTGACGCATGACATTTATTCTCTGACAAGAAGTTATAATTCCCTGACATTGTTTGTCGCTTAGCGCTTTCTGTCCTACCCGGATTTAGCTACGGACAGTTCGGGATGATCGTTCGGGTGTGCCCCTGGCTTGTGTCTTGATGAGGGAGATGAGTTGTGGCGAGGGCCCCATCTTTCACACTTGGATCGTTGAAGGGTCGACCGGGAGTTGTCTTACTGAAAGTACCAGGCCTGGCTATGCGGCCCGAGCTGAGGAAACCCGATCAGTCGGGACAGGTCAGACGCTACTCCAGGCTACGTCTCATGTCTCATATCTAGGACTCTTTTTCTATCTATACCCGGTTAGGAATTATGTGGCTGGTAACATGAGGCGGTCAAACTCCTTTCTGCTAACTGTTAATTGTCACGTTTCTTTGACTTCTAACCGCCACGTCCCCTTGACTTTGGATTGTCCTTGACTACCATGTGCCCTTGACTTCTGACTACCTAGCCTTATTGGGCCCCACCTTTATGCACCGTGTCATAAGTCTCCCCTCCAAGTCCAGTCGAAGGAGGCTCAAGTCCGACTGACTAGACCCAAACTCAAGTTTCACTTACTTCGCCTTTATGACCATAAATGCTATTTCTTTTCCCGGACTATTAGTATCTGTAACCTGTTTAATTGCTCAATTAATCTTGGGCGAAGGGCCACTTTAATCTCTGCAAAAGTCGACTTTTCCCATCTTCCTCTTTAAAAGGGGTTGACCCCTACCCACAGATACATAGTTTCCTTTAACTGACATCCACTAATCATGGTGTTGAACCCCGAGTTTAGTGAACTGCAACACCTTCACCAGCAACTGGCTCATATGACCCAACTGCTTGCCCAGAAGGATATGACTTTAGTTGAGATGACGCAGGAGAGGGACCTTCAGTCTTCCCTTTGTAGGGAAATTGAATAACTTTGGCTAGTTGCTAAATCACGAGCACGTGCTAAGGTAGCGCTGAAACATAAAGCTTATTCAGACCTGGAGAGCCAAACTCAATTCATGATCTATTTGAAAGAGAAACACGCCTCTTCCATGTCCCTAATGCAGGAAGAAGTAAAGATTAAAGATGAAACGATTGCTCAACAATGACGCATTCTTCAGTTGACTCAAGCTGAGCTAGAACAGGCTCGTATCCATCTCGAAAAAGTAGGTCAAGCAGCATTCTTTTGCCTGGGGTGCCGACTCCCCGCTGGCACCGAAAGAGAATTTTAAGCACTTAAATGACCTTTATGTTCTTATTGATTTAAAAAAGAGATTTTGAGGGGCGCTTCCCTGTAATTTATCAATTGAATGCAGATCTGATCGTGTTTCAGTCTTTTTTCCTTCCGTTTTACCTTTTTCACCCTAGAACTCCTTTGCTTTATGCAGACACCTTTAATAAAAAAGATGTTTTTGAATAGAAGACGCTCCACGAATTGAGTGACGGTAGCGACATTAATTGCTCTCGAGAGGTAGTTAGTGAAGGCCTCGCTTACTTATAACCCACGTAGGGACGAGAGTATAAAACGCCGGCCGAGAGGTTGTTGGTCGTGAGAACATGCTCACTTATAACTCGCGTTGGGACGAGAGTCTGGAATCCCGACCGAGAGGTCATTGGTCGTGAGAGCATGCTCACTTATAACTCATGTCGGGTCAAGAGTCTGGAATACCAACCGAGAGGTCATTGGTCGTGAGAGCATGCTCACTTATAACTTGCGCTGGGACGAGAGTCTGGAACATCGACTGAGAGGTCGTTGGTGTTGGATTGAGTAATTCGTTAGAGGGTGGTGAATAGCGATTTAGAAAATTATTGTAGAAATTCTAGTACGTAGTGGAAAGATAAAAGCGAGAACAGAACAATGCTAACACAACCAATTTTACTTGGTTCAGAGCCTTCGTCGACTCCTACTTCAAGGTCTGCACTCGTTGAGTGCTTTCATTGGGCAATCCACTAGCAGTTCGAAAATGTGATTATAAAATTAAGATACAAGAACTTTGGAAAAGAAATACCAACAATAGTAAAGGAAATAAAAGGCATTATGTTGTCGGTGTAGCTTCGCAACGTCGTAGGAGCACAGCACAGCAGAGCAAGCGTTGGAAGATCTTATTGTTGTTGAATTATCATTTGCTCCAGGGCTCACCCTCCTTATATAGGAGCTCCGGGCACCCAGATCCCTTCCGGACGCCTGGAGTGTGATGTAGCCTAGCCAACCATGAAACTCCACGTGGCGAAGCGGCGATGAGGATAGAATTTACATTCCGAGTGCCCGGAGTCCTTCCGGGCGCTCGTACCCCATTTTCCAGTAGCTTCAACTCCTTGTAGGAAGACATTAGCTCGAAGCACAAATGTAAATTATATATCCTGTAAAATAAAGTGTTGGCACAATTTATAATCAAAAAGAGTATTAATTACATTTCATCTCACTGAAATCAGAATCTAGTCAAGATGTCAACTTAGAGTTCCGAAATGGTTCTAAGTTGGATCGATGCTTAAGTTCCCTTTCCGGGAACGCGTCTTCACCATCACTCCCCTCTAATGACTTACCTTAACTTACCTGCAAGAGGTCCGGTCAGCCCTTTGACCCGTCTGGACTTTGTGCCAGACATTCGGTCAGTCCGTCGACCTATCGGGACTTCGTGCCTGACATCTGGTCAGCCCGTCGACCTGTCTGGACTTCGTGCCAAATATCCGGTCAGCCTGTCGACCTGTCTGGACTTCGTGCCAGCTATTAGGGATGACAATTTCACCCGAACCCGATGGAGGATCCGACATTTGACCCGAATGGAGGAGGGTATGGAGGGACTATCAATACCCGATACCCGATCCGAATACCCGATTAAATAATATATATACATATATTAAAGAAAATTTTATTTTTCCAAAATCAACTTACTATTTTTGTTGATATTAGGAGGAGACTATATAAATGTTTAATCTATTTTTTTTAATTATATATATATATATATATATTTTAATAGGTTGTTAATTTTAATATATTTTTGTTGAATGATAATAGTTGGATAGAAAAAAAAATTATAACTATAGAAGATATCCGATCATTTAATGGGTATGAGTATACCCAATGGGTATGGGGACGGAGGATATAGAATCCGACCCGAACCCGACCCATTGCCATCCCTACCAGCTATCCGGTCGCCCCGTCGACCTAGTTGTGTTTCTCCTGCACACTTGGTCAAAGTGTTAGATCACAATGAAACTAACTTAACTTACTTTGTCATTCATCAAAACTTGAGTTAGACCGTTAGTGCTAACCGCACCAACAGTTGGTCATGAGAGTATGCTCACTTATAACTCGCGCTGGGGCGAGAGTTTGGAATCCCGACTGAGAGGTTGTTGGTCATGAGCTCACTTATAACTCGAGCTGGGGTGAGAGTCTGGAACATCGACGAGACGTCATTGGTTGTGAGGGCATGTTCACTTATAACTCATGCTGGGGCGAGAGTTTGGAACACCGATCGAGAGGTCGTTGGTCGTGAGGGTATGCTCATTTATAACTTATGTTGAGGTGAGAGTCTGGAATATCGACCGAGAGGTCGTTGGTCGTGAGAGCATGCTCACTTATAACTCGTGCTGGGACGAGTGTCTGGAATCCCAACTGAGAGGTCATTGGTCGTGAGAGCATGCTCACTTATAACTCGCACTTGGGTGAGAGTCTGGAACACCGACCGAGAGGTTGTTGGTAGTGAGAGCATGCTCACTTATAACTCGCGCTGGGGCGAGAGTCTGGAATACCGACTGATAGGTCGTTGGTCGTTAGAGCATGCTCACATATAACTCATGCTAGGACGAGAGTCTGGAACACCGATCGAGAGGTTGTTGATCATGAGGGCATGTTCACTTATAACTCGCACTGGGGCAAGAGTCTGGAACACCGACCGAGTGATCGTTGGTCGTGAGAGCATGCTCACTTATAATTAGCGCTAGGACAAGAGTCTGGAATCCCGACCGAGAGGTCGTTGGTCGTGAGAGCATGCTCACTTATAACTAGCGCTGGGGCAAGAGTCTGGAATCCCGACCGAGAGGTCGTTGGTCATGAGAGTATGCTCACTTTTAACTCGCACTGAGACGAGAGTCTAGAATTCCGACCGAGAGGTCGTTGGTCGTGAGATCATGTTCACTTATAACTCGTGCTGGGGCGAGAGTCTGGAATCCCGATCAAGATGTCATTGGTCGTGAGAGCATGCTCACTTATAACTCGTGCTGGGGTGAGAGTTTGGAACACCGACCGAGAGGTCATTGGTTGTGAGCGCATGCTCACTTATAACTCATGCTGGAGCGATAGTCTGGAATCCTAACCGAGAGATCGTTGGTCGTGAGAGCATACTCACTAATAACTCGCGTTGGGACGAGAATTTGGAACACCGGCTGAGAGGTCGTTGGTCGTGAGGGCATGATCACTTATAACTTACGTTGGGGCGAGAGTCTGGAACATCGACTGAGAGGTTATTGGCCGTGAGGGCATGCTCACTTAGAACTCGCGCTGGGGCGAGAGTCTGGAATGCCGACTGAGAGATCGTTGGTCGTGAGAGCATGCTTACATATAACTCGCGCTGGGGTGAGAGTCTAGAGCACCTACCGAGAGGTCTTTGATGATCAGGAGAAATGAACTCATAGACCTGCCCTTTGCGGCCCTTGGAGTAATCTATGATCATGACTCCTACCTCCCTACCTCGCCATTAGGCCTTGACCAAATTTAAATCTTTCTCTGAATCTGAGTTTGGGGTAAGGCACCAAACTTTGATCAACGACTCCCGCCACCTTCTATTCCTTTTCTCGAGGTAGCCGCATGGAATTTTCGGTCCTCGAGGCATGATGCCACTACTCCCATATAAACACTATGATTTTCTTGTCCTATCCATTATAAATGTCATTTCATAGAACATCACCACGTGTCCCACTTACTCCCTCTGACACGACACCTGATGCACATTTTTTGCACGTGATCCGATGACGCTTCTCTTCCCTTGATCTGATGGCTGCCATGCGTCATGTTATTTCGATTTTTTGGTTCGAATCCCGATGTCTCTTAAGGGTTTTGGTTTAGAACCCCTAAAGGCCACAAGCGGCTATTCATTGGTGCTTCTTCTCCCTCGTCTTCCGCTCTAGCATTTTTCAATTTGGTAATGGCCGGAGAAACAATAGTCCCCTGGTACACATACTTCCGATCCGATTTGGATAAGAGTAACCTTAAGTCGAGACGCTCTAGCCTGCAGCTTTTCGAGGCATACAAGCTTTACCTTCCTGGTCCTGATGACCATCCTTGTCCTTCTCCCCACAACTTCATGACTTTCTTCAAGAACCAGCTTCTTGACGGTCTGCGCTTTCCTATCCCTTCCTTCTTTTCACACTTGAGTCGGTATTTTGGTATCCCTTTATCTCAATTTCCCGCAATGCCTTCCGTGCCATGTGCGGAAAAGTAATTCTATGTCACTTGTATGAGATTCCTTTAACTCTCCAACTCTTTCACAATTTCTATTCCCTCAAGTGATTAGAGCCGGGTGTGTTTATGGTGTAATCTAGGACCGGGTATAAGTTTTTTGAGGATATGCCTTCTTACCACAAAGGCTGGAAGTCCTGTTTCTTTTACGTACAATTGCCTGAGTCTGTGACTTGACATATTTATTGAATGGCATCCCAGTTTTCCTTCTCCTTTTGAGTTGAGTGACTATCAGCACTGGCTAGATTGCTTCATTACTTTTGAGAAATTGGCATGGGGTGTAGCTCTGACTTCCCTCCTTGTTGCGGGAGAGTGTGTTGTACACCTCTGGGCTGAGCCCTATCCGGACGCCTCTGACTGCACCTTTTGATAAGATCAAACCACTTTCCTTTCATATATTCACTAACTGAGGTATTTTCTTTTGCCTGAAGAAGTCATCATGTTTAGAGCTTTTGCCCTTGACTCCTCTGCAATGCCCAGCAACATCTTGAGGAAACGTGGGAGAGAGATTATGGCTGACCAGGAGGTTCCCCCGGCCAGCGCTTTAGCGGGAGCCTCTTCCCAACACACAGGAGGACACGAGATTCTTAAAGAAGAATCTCGCCCCACAGCATAACCTTCGACCACAACTGTGTCTGGTGAGAGGACTTCTTCTCCAGCGGTCGAGTGTCCCTTGCGTCTTGAACGTAAGAGGTGACACATGACTCCCTCGGTCCAGTCCTCCCCCCAGAGGCCGCCTCTGTCACGGGTGTCCGGTAAGGCCAAGACTCCCGCCCGGGATAGTACTCCAGTTTTTTCAGAAGCTGCGGCCTCCTCTCCTGTTCCTACCTCGGTCCAGGAGCAGACATCCTCCCGAGCGAAAATCCAACCCAGGACTTCTACAACTCCTGTTCCTCCTTTGAGCCAATGATCACCCCCAGCTCCTATGCTCCCTTCTAACCCCAAGGAGTGATCTAAGGGACGATATGTTTTCACCTCTTCGTTTAAACTACCATCCCTTCAAGTGATGGGTCCAATCCCCTCTTATAGCAGCTCTCCCAACTACGGTCAGGTGCAACTTCATGGTACCTTGGTTAATTCGTGGAAGAGCACTGCCGACCAGATTTTGGAATATCCTCAACTAGACTTGGTTGATCAGTTCTCCCAACAAATAGTGTTGGTAAGTTTTATCTACTTCCTTTCTATATCCTCTCCTCTAGACCTCACTCACCTTATGCTCTTTACAGACCTGTGTCATGGGCCTGAGCCTGTCCCAATAAGTGACTGATCTGCATCAGAAGAATGAGTCCTTGAGGGCTCGAATTCAGGAATTAGCGTCTCTTGCGACCACAAGTCATACTTTTGATTTGACAACCCCCGAGAGCCTGATTCAATCCTATTTGTGGATGGCGGAAGACCAGACTCGAGCCGCCCAGGACTTGGCACGTGCTGTGTCTGAGCAAGTGAAGTCCCTGGAGGTTGCCCTAAAGACCAGCACATCCAAGCTTAAGTCTGAGGACCTGAGGTGTGCTCAAATCTTAGCAGACTTGGAGGCGAGGGACATAGAGGTTACCAACCTATCCTCTCAACTGCAGGACCTCCAAAGGGCACATGCCTCCTTACAAACAGACCTGACTACTAAAATGGTAGATTTGTTTGCCAGCACTGATTGGGAGGCCACTCTACAGAAGCAACTGGATGCTGCTCAAGCATCTTTCAAGTCTATGCAGGTGGAGCTCTCGGCATTAAAGGTGGAGACAACGGCTGCTTGCCAGGAGTTGGCCAGTGCCCAGGACGATGCACACAAGGCCCAGGAAGAACTAAAGGAATATCGGGCAGGGGAGGGCTCTCGCCTTGCAGCGCACAAGACTTTCTTCTTAGCTTCCAAGGGTTTTGGAGCTAAGCTAGGCCACCTCATCGACCAGATGTTGTGTTATGGTGGCGAAGGGGCTTTATTGTAGCTACATGAGAAAGGTTTACTTCGGTCGACTCCTCCTGAAGACTTCTTGGACCGGACCCATCTCCTCAATGAGCTCCCCGACAAAGCCTTTCCCACCTTTGACTAGTCTATGATGTCTTGTTGTAACTGTCTTTATTTTAGACAACAATGCAATGTCACCAACCTCCCTTTAAACTTTGAACTTGTAGTTATAAAAAATGTTGGGTTCATGAACATGTTGCTCATGCGTAGTGCTGTGCCTAAGTGTCTGCTAGGTTCCCTCAGGATCCTCTGACATTTCCCCTTATACGGCTAAGTGTTAGGTTAAATATCCAACCCTCTTTTAGATCCCTGATCGGCTTATCACCTGGGCAGACATCATTGAAAGAAGGGCTAGCTCTCCCCAGTCATGCATTATCGCTAGTTATTACTAGCCACTTCCTTTTCCAGAGCAGGTCACCCCTTATCGATACCAACTATCCGCCCAGTCCCGAGTCGCAGTGATTTCAGAGTCATCCCACCTGCCCAGGCAAGGATAACTATAACATCGTCTATTTTCGAGGTTATAAAGACTTCCATTCCTTTTGTACCACGTGTCCCTTGATCCAGCTTTTTCTGACAAGACCACTTCTGCATAATATTCCGAGACGATCCAACAACCAACCTCACTCCTATGCCTGTGGTTGACGCCAGCTACCACGTCTACAGATCGCATAATTGGCGCTGATGTCGAGGCATTCTTCCAAGAGTCCTCCCAGATAGTTATAAATAGTCTGCTTCGACCTCTCACTTAGACTTCATCCTCCCTTCTCTTCCTTCTTTCGTGCTTCTGCTTCCTTGCCTTCATGGATTCTCGAGCGCCCAAGTATGCTCCAGGAATCTCGACCTTCACCGGTGTAGATCTGGATGATCTCTGTTTTGCGTATGAAGTGTCCACGGTATCTAAGGTCCATCGGGTCTCCCAACCCCCTCAAGGTTATGTGACTTTTTTCAAAGAACATATTATAGCTGGTCTTTACTTTCCTATCCACCTCTTCTTCTCCAATGTGAGTTTCTACTTCCGCCTTCCCCTTTGTCAGTTTACTCCCAATTCCATGCGGATCCTGTGCGGGTTCGTTCTTCTTTGCGAATTGTGTGACATCCGCTAGACCCCTCGCTTGTTCCATTGCCTTTTTACCCCTCGACACTATAGTGAGAATCTTTTTCGCTTCCAGGCTCACACCCGGACTACCCTTTTTGCTCCCCTTCCATCTTTAGAGCCAAAGTGGAAAGATAGGTATTTTTTCCTTCGCTTTCTCTTTACCGTTGAGTGGCCTACCTAGCGCCGATCATCCCTTCTTACGGTGCCGTATCTGGGAGACTACCGCACGGACCCCACTTTTATAGAGGTGTCGTCGCAACTAGAGGGCAGACACTTTGATCTGCTCGTGCTACTGATGAAAGACGTACTGTTTCTATTTAGTCTGAGCGTCGTCCTTTCAGAGCTATCGCACTCTCAGGTAAACATTACCTTGCACATGATTTTGCCTTCTTATTATGACTCTTGCCTTGTCGCAGCGGACACTCTTGCCCAAGCGTCTTTGATCAGGCCTCTCCCACTAAGCGCTTTGGAAATAAATCACCGAGGGTGCATAATCTTAGGTAGACGGGGCCTCTCGCATTCCACTCCAAGTGCGCCTGAGATGGCTACAAATAATGCCTCTCATCCTACCGCTCCTCAAGCGACGTCGCCTACCCGCTCTGTTCTTGAACCTGCTTGGCGGACTCATCCGGTTCCCCCTGCTCGTCACCCTTTGACTCCAGAAGAGGGATCAGATTCGGAGGAGCAGCCACTTTCACGTTGGTCGAGGCACAGACCTGCTGAGTCTCGCCTGTTGGCTGAGGACTCCGTTGCTACGCAGATACCCAGGTCACCTCCGTCTTCCGTTCCGAAGCCATAAGTTTCTAGCGACCCTACTGCTCCTCCAGAAGACCGACCAGGGAACCTTCGAGGGAAAACCCTGATCGTTAAAGAAGAGATCGACCCGGAGTGACAATCTACACCAGCCACCCAGGTCGGGCCTTCTTCCTCTAGATCATCTACCTCCACTCGTCTTGCCACTAGCGGGATCGCCCCTGGACCACCCAAGTTCCGATGTTTCCATTTTAACACTTCTATGCCTTCAGAGCGGGGATTGCGTCGTGACCCTTCTATCAAGGCTGGCAGTGTCCTTCTATGGGGGAACTATCGACTGTTTCGATGGAGTCTCTGAAACAGATAGATTCCATCCCAATGTCCGCTCAAGTAGATCTGTTCTCCGAACATACTATTGAGGTAAGCCTTCACCTTCTTTTATTGTTGTTTTCTTCCAATTCTGACTATCCTTTTATATGGCTAGATCTGTGTCGAGATGCTGCACTTGAGTCCGACGTCCGTGGATATGTATCAGCAAAATAAGGTCTTGAAGGATCGTATTGAGAACCTGGAGTCTCATCCTCTTGACTCCTCTCCAGCCATGCTCCAGCTAAAGGTAGAGGTGGAGTCTTTAAAAAAAGTTAAATGCATCCTAGGAACAAACCTTAAGCGAGATCTTATTAGAGGCTAATCGGCTACAGGAGGACAAGAAGCAACTGGAAGCCCTCCATCAATTAATTGATGCTAAGTACCAAGAGGAGCTGGCCCTCAAGGAGAAGGCCTTATCCGAGTTGGCCCAGCAGACTGTGGCCCTAGAGACCTGCAAGCTCACCCATAAGCAGGAGATGGACCGCTTGACTAATGAGCTTAACTCTAAAGGCATACTCCTCATGGATCATTGAAGGGATTTGGAGTCTCAAGCTACAGAGCTGGGTCTCTTACAGGAGGAGCTATCTCAAGCCCACTCGGTCGTATCTACTTCTGCTACTGCCTTAGAAGCTTATAAGGCTGGGGAGAGCGTGTTGGATCGAGAAGCGCTAGAGGGGGAGGAGGGGGGATGAATAGCGCTCGTGACTTTCGCTTATTGTATTCGAAAATGTACAAGTAACGCAGCGGAAATAAATAAAACACACACAAAAAGACCCAAGTATTTTTATTTGGTTCGAAGCCTTGGGCAACTCCTACTCTAAGGCTCATGCTTGTTGAGCGTTTATTTTGGGCAACAACTATAATCATGCAAAAGGATTACAAAGAATGATTACAAATAATGCTAGAAAAAGCTATACCGACAACACAATATGAAAATTTCGTAGCTTTAGGTTGTCGGGTACTTGTCGTAGCTCAATCGGAACGTCTCGTAAGCAGCACATGGGAGAATGATCACTTGGAATTCGTTGAATGGAGCTGTTGGTCAAGATCTACATATAATGGCTGTTGAAGGTGCCTCAAAGCCCCTTAAGGGTGCCTCCATCATAGCCAAGTCAGCCGCGCGGATAAGCGCAGAAGAAGTCCTCGCTGATCCTCTTGGAGGCGCCTTCAAGGCTATCCGAGGCACCTCAAGCTTCCATGAGGGCGCCTCCAGCCTTGCCGCTCGCACATCTTCTCCTTTTCACCCGAGGCGCCTCCAAGCTCCATGAGGGTGCCTCGGGTACTGTTCATCCGAGGCATCCTTTGCTTTTTTTTTGTCCCTGCAACACGTGTTAGTTCACAAAATACCAACATATCCTGTAAAACAAAGTTAGCACATAATAAACATAGTAACAGAAATATTTTGACAATCTCCGGACTGTCCGGTTCTGACTTCGGATTTCCGACCAGAAACCTTAGGTCGAACCGACGTCTACTTCCGGGGAACGCGTGCTCACCTACTCCACTCTAGAGAGCATATCTGATGCCAGTCCAGTCCTCTAGACCTACTGGACTTTCTGCCTAGAGTTACCACCCCCTAAGACCTAGGGTTATCACCCCCTAGGATTTTCTGCCACCTAGGGTTACCACCCCTACGACCTAAGGTTCCCCCCTTAGGATTTTCCACCACCTAGGGTTACCACCCTGTAGGACTTAAGGTTGCCGCCCCTTAGGGGTTTCCTCCACCTAGGGTTACCACCCCCTAGGACCTAAGGTTACCACCCCTTAGAGTTTTCCACCTGCCTAACCACAGTTAGGATTTTCCTGCAAACTCATTCAACATATCAGATAACAAACAACCTTAACTTCGAATTCCTTTGCCATTATCAAAACTTGGGTTCGATCGTTGGATGCTTCTCGCACCAACAATCTCCCCCTTTTTGATTATGCAACAAGAATTCAAAGTTAAGTAAAGCAATGCTATAAAGAATTTTCAAAGACAACATAAGCATGATAGTACAAGTATAAACTTAAGTACAAAGCTCTTCCTTAGTGAAAGCTTAAGTATAAAGACTCCCCCTTAATAAAAGCTCCTCAGAAAATTTTGAATTTCCTTATTTCTTCTTTGAATTTTCTATATTCTCCCCCTTTTTCATATATCAAAATTATCAATAAAAAGAGGGTAAAGACAAGTTGAGAAAGGTATTGGCCTTAGCTAAGAGTAACTCTATTTGAGAAATGATTTAGCTTTTTAAAATTGCAAATACTTTGATAAAAGTTTTAAATCTTTCTTTTGACAACTTAGATAACTTTTTTATTTCAAGATCCTTAGATTAAAGATTTAGTAATTATTTTTCGAAAAAGAGAGAGCCTTTTAAAGTTTTCAAATCTTAATTTTCAACGCATAGCTAAAAATTAATTTTAGAAAAAGTATTAAGGGAGAAAAACTTTAGCTAAAAATAAATTTTGACTTGAAAAGTGACTTAGCTAATTTTGAAAAATATGCGAAAACATAGAGAAATACTTAATTAAATCCTTAGTTTTTTAAAGAGGGGAGTTTAAAGAGTGAAATCATAATTTCAAACACTAAGTTAGAAATTAATTTTAGCTAAGGGAAAGTTTTGACTTGAAAAGTAACTTAGCTAAGAAGTTTGCAGAAAATAGATGATAAAACTTTTAAAAAAACTTTAGAAAAAAATGGATAACACTTTAAAATATTTTTCGAACAAGACTTTGATAAAACATTTAAAAATTTTCAAAAAGAAACTTTTTAGGGTGTAAAAAAAATTAAATTTAGTTAAGAATTAAATTAAAAAACTTGATAATCTTTAGGTAAGGCCACCCTTAAATTACATTCAAAAGTCCTACAGTCCAAGTATGAGTAACAAAAATACTTAGTCTCCTTATCCAAATGTCTAACCATTTGCTACTAGTTGTTTACCTAGAGGACAACAGTTTTCACTTGGTTAGTCAAGTTAAGTTAGTAATCTAGTTAGATTTGACTAAGACAGGATTACTTAACTTGATTAATGTATTTTTCGTCTTTAATGCCCAGACTTATGTCGATGCACAGACATAAGCATTCTTAAGTTTAGGCAGTACTCTATACATCTCACACCGTTCTAAGTGTTTTCAAACACAAGCAAGTTAAACCTAGTGTGCTTGTGAGATGCTCTGGCTGAAACTAGGGGTACATGATATCTAGGGGTAAATTCCTAAGCTAAATCAGATTCTTGAAAAAAAAACTATAAAAATTTGGAATTTTGAAAAATATTTTTCCTAGGATTTTAAAACCAAAATAAAAAACAAGATGATTAAAGAACTTAGTATAAGTAGAAATAAGTGCTAATCTACTAAGCATAACAAAAATCCAAAAAGACAGTCATCCATACATGAAGTATAGGTCTAATAGATACAGTGCAAGTCTGAAAGAGGATCAAATAAGAGGGTCGTCAGCTGGAGGAGGTGATCACTCGGGTGCATGTAGTGCACGAAGAACCTCCTCTCGGAGAGTGATCATCTCGACCTGTAGTGTACGGAAACCATCCGAGACGAGCTGTCATGTCTGTGCGGAAGATCGCTCGAGATGAGTGAGTCTATCCTCAATGGATAAGGAAGTGAAAGGTTGAGCTGACGTCGAGGGCTGTGATGGATCGAGAGGCTCCCCAAATATCTGATCATGAGTAAACTCAAATAACTCCTCTCGTCCCTCAGGTGGCTGAAAGAACTCATCTGGGGGTAGACCAAATCTCTCGGCTGGAGCAACTGGCTCATCCTCGATTGGATCGACTGGCGGCGACCCACCTCTCCATGCTAGGACCCCCTGAGCAGTGATATCTATATGTGCTAATCTAAGATGACGCTGGCCAAACTCATCATAAGGTGTAAGGGGGCTAACTGTCCCATGAGTCATATCTATACCATCTATAGTAGAGAAGATGTATGTCAAGATATGGCAGTAGGGCATATGGACGACTCGGGATGTAACAAGAATGGCGGCATGAATAATGTTATAAGAAATATGTAATGTGATGTCTATGTCTAAGTGTTGACACAATGCATACAAAAAGAAGGAATGTGATGAACACATCTTCGGGACATCCCGAGTTGAGATAGGCAAAATGCATGCTGTCAGGATTCTATACATGATGTAGTCCTGAACCCTAAGATAGAGTGGCCTGAAGTCAAAAACTTCAAGTGGTCTCTCCTCCCCCAAAAAATACTCATAGAGTGTATCTAGAGTAATGTGGGAGTAGGGCTCGTCAAATGGCAGATCTCTACCAGGGTAGCACAGGAAGGGGCATGTTGACTGTTTAAGCTCTAAACTGGTACGTAATCAGGAGGGAGTAAGCTGAAAATCCTTTCCACTAACTCTGGTGGAATAGGTCAAGTCATCAACTCTTTCTAGGTTATTATAGAATTGAGCACATAAGGTCTGATTTACTGCATTACTGCAGTAAACCAGCTTATCAAGCTGAAAATGCTTAATCATTTGGACCACAAGCTGACAATAACTAGAAAATAATTGTCTATTTAAATATCTACATTTGATTACAGAATATGTATGCTCAATGAAATCAACCCTATGCCGCTCAATGGGGAATCCAGCATCGGCAGAGGGGGCAGTGCCCAATGTGGACACAATATTGCGTCATTTCCTAATTTTAACCGTATACACATAAAATAGTAAAACAAGCACAACAAACATGTATAAGATGATTTAGAATGGATTAGGGTATACCTAGGAAGCATTGTTAGGTTTAGGCGAGGGAAACTTGGATTGAAGGCACCTTGGAAGGAGAAATCACCGACTTTGTGAGTGAAGATTGCGAACAGAAGTCGAACAAAAAGTATTCTGTTCGTGGAAAGATTACTTGTTGAGGGCACCTTCAATGACCTTGAAGGCACCCTGAAGGCGTTATTGGAGGTGCCTCGGAGATGATCCTAGGCGCCCTAAGATGGGTCAGCTAGAATTTTCCCGCCTCTCTCGAGGGCGCCTCCCTTGTGTGGGAGGCGCCTCCGAGAGGCGCTTGACGTGTCCTTTTTTTATTTATTTATTATTATTATTATTATTATTATTATTATTATTTGAATTAGTGTTTAGGTTAAGCTTTGATTAAGTTAAATAAATTAATTTAAGTTAAGTTAATTTATTAAGTTAAGTTATGTTATTAAGTTAATTTAGTTTATTTATTAGGTTGATTAAGTTAAGTTAATTTAGTTTATTAAGTTAAGTTATTAAGTTAATTTAGTTTATTTATTAAGTTGATTAAGTTAATTTAGTTTATTAGTTAGATTAATTATTAAATTGATTAATTATTATTAATTGAATAGTTAAGTTGATTAATTTATTAAAGTTAATTTAATTAATCTGATTAATTTATTAAAGTTAATTTAATTAATTTATTTGATAAGCTAATTAAGTTGAAATAGTTAAAATTGATTAAGTTTAACCTAGATCCATCTCACCCGATTCTAAGTTATCAATCAGAGAATCTTAAGTAGTTTTGTGAGATGATTATCTTTAATTTCGATTATTTCTAAGGATTAATTTACATTTGAATTAAATTTAGATTTTCCAATTGGTTAATTAAATATACATTTTGATGATTGGCTCCCAGGTTGTGACGAGGCACTAGACTTTCTTAGGTATGAGATCATCCACCACTTCTAGACAGAGCCTTTCAAAGAAAATATATATTTAATTTCTCTTTTGAAACCCCTAGGTTTAACTAAACAAGTGTAAATTATGCCTAGGCCCTTAATCTATCCTAATCTAAGCATGCATATTACAAGGAAAAGAAAATAAATAAGCATCAAGCAATTTTATCTATTTATTAAGATAGTTTTCCTATTGGCTCCCCCTGGATCATAGCCTCGATATGGTCTATCAAAGTAATGTACTTGATCCTTGGGGACCCAATATTGACTAAGTCCCACTTGATTGACCAAGTTGGACTTAGGTACCCATGCTTGGACTATCTTTCTATTCGGTATGTTAATAAGCGATAAATAAGACCGATATTTTCTTTTAGCTTTAAACCCTAGTCCGGATCGATTATATACAACTTTCTGTTTTCCAACAATCAAGTCAAGATTCTTGGAACCCAGTGTAAACCGTTCCAATGTAATCTTCATATCCTTGACTTGAGTTTTCAGACTAGAATTCTCTTCCTCAAGCTTTTGGACTTGAGTTGAAGTTTCAGTCTGAACAAGGTCAATCAAGGATTCAGAGTGAGTCACTTCTTTAAGGGATGTTACCTCCTTTAGAAGCGACTTTATCCGAAGATTGGATTTTGATAGTTTATGCATTAAGTAATTAATTAAATTATATAATCGACGCGTACTTACAGGGAGGTTAGGCCCTTCGGAAACAGATACGGATCCGTGGCTTCTCTCGGACTCAGCTTCCGATTCATCCTCGCTTCCGGATTCGTTGAGTTGGTCCCGGGCTGTCATTGCAAGAAAACTCGTCTGCTCGAGTTCTTCATTGTCTGACTCTTCGGAAGAAGACTCGCCCTAGGTCGCCTTCAGTGCCTTCTTTCTTCTTGGATTCTTCGCATCTTTCTGGTTCGGACAGTTCGCCTTGATGTGCCCCTTCTGGTTGCACCCGTAGCAAGTGACTTCGACTTTCATCTTGGAGTTTGGGTGGGCCTCCTTGGACTGGATTACATTTTTGATATCCTTCTTGTTGAAGCCTTTCTTCTTTCTGTAGAGTTTCCTCACCAGGTTGACGAGTTCTACCATAGCTCATCATCGTCGTCATTGTCCGAGTACGGTTCTTCTTCTGTCTCTGATTCGGTTCTGTGTCTTGGTTTTGGTTCGCGCACTCTGCTTGTACCTGTAATCAAAGCTATACCCTTCTCGGTCAGACGTGAGTTTATCTGTTCATGCAATTCAAATTCTGCGAAAAGTTCATCTAGCGTAATTAAGGAAAGATCCTTAGAAATCTTGTAAGCATCTACCATGGATGCCCACAAGGTATTCCTTGGAAAAACGTTTAAGGCATACCTTAGGATGTCGCGGTTCTCCAATCTTTGTCCGATCGCGTGAAACCCATTGAGCAATTCTTGTATTCGGACGTGGAGCTGGCTAGCCGTCTCACCTTCCTATATTTTCATATTATACAATTTATTAAGTAATAAATCATGTTTACTTACCTTCGTGTCAGGCATTCCCTCGTGCAACTCGATCAACTTTTGTCATAGTTCTTTGGTGCTTGAGAACGGATCGACGCGGTTCAGTTCCTCCTTTGTTAGGCCACACTGAAGTATACAGGTTGCTCTGGCATTTGCTTCTACTTTCTTTATAAGTGCAGCATCCCAGTGTTGGTGCAACCTTAGGTCAAGGTTGACCTGGTTGACCCGACTCGAGTTGACCCGACTCGAGTTATATTTTGATATTTGATGAGAACAGAAGAGTTGTATTTTGATGGGAGATTGTTGGTGCAACCTTAGGTCAAGGTTGACCTGACTCGAGTAGACCTGACTCAAGTTGTATCTTGATGTTTGACAAGAACAGAAACTTGGGAGGTTGTGGGTGCAACCCTTGGTCAAGGTTGACCTGGTTGACCCGAGGTGAGTTGAATTGGCACGGAAAAGTCCAAGCAGGGAGCTTGGCACGGGAAAAGTCCAAGCAGGGAGCTTGGCACGGGAGAAAGTCCAAGTATGGAGACTTGGCACGGAGAAGTCCAAGTATGGGAACTTGGCAAGTGGAAGTCGGAGAGGGCTCGGTAGCTCGTTCTCCGGACTAGGTCAGAGAGGGCTCGGTAGCTCGTTCTCTGGACCGGAAGTGAAATACGGAGAGGGCTCGGTAGCTCGTTCTCCGGACTAGGTCAGAGAGGGCTCGGTAGCTCGTTCTCTAGATCAGGAAGGTAGATGGAAAATCCTGGTGAGTGAAGCCAGGTGAAAATCCTGGTGAGTGAAGCCAGGTAAAAGTCCTGGTGAGTGAAGCCAGGCAGATGGAAAGTCCTGGTGAGTGAAGCCAGGCAGACGGAAAAGTCTTGGTGAGTGAAGCCAGGCAGATTGGAAATCCTGGTGAGTGAAGCCAGGTGAAAACCCTAGTGAGTGAAGCTAGGTGAAAGTGAAAGTCCTGGTGAGTGAAGCCAGGCAAGGGAAAGTCCTGGTGAGTGAAGCCAGGCAGTTGGGAAGTCCTGGTGAGTGAAGCCGGGCAAGGGAAAAATCCAGATGGATCAAGGGTGATCGGACATCTGGTGTTGGAAAGACCAAGTGGGTCAAAGGGATTGACCGGACACTTGGTGGGGAGTCTTAGCAGGTCAAGGGAGTGACCGGATGCTAAGTATGATGTACCAACAGGTCAAGGTTGACCGGATGTTGGTTTGGAAGGCTTGGGACTTGGTTTGGGCAAAAACCAAGCTCTGGATCGATCAGTGGATCGATCCAGTGATACACTGGGTATCTGGATCGGTCTGGTGACCGATCAGTAACCAAATAGTAGCCTACTGAGTGTTATCTGATCGGTCTGCAGACCGATCAGGAAACAACGATCAGAAGGCAAGAAGTTCGGGAGAAAAGGAAGGGACATGCATGCTGATCGGTCCCTGGACCGATCAGAGGAAGCCCTGATCGGTCCCCAGGACCGATCAGGGTCTTCCTGGACCGATCAGGATATGTCCTGATCAGTCCAGGTATATCCGTTGAGATTCAACGGGTATCTCCGTCTTCTTCGCTGTCTGCTTTGCAGGTGCAGTTGCAGGTTCAGGTTATAAAAGGAGATCGAGGGCTTCTACAGAAACACTTATTCTTCTTCCTCTCCTCAGCTGCTACCTCTTGCTTCTGTAAGAGCTTGCTGTTGCTGAGCTCTTCTTAGCTGAAGCTTCGCGTGAGCTTCCTCGGCTGGGGTCTCCAACAGTTGCTGCTGTATTTGGCCCGTGAAGTTGCTGCTTCATTAACAGCCGACGAGAAGGCAAGATTGTTTGTTTTTACATTCATATTGTTGCTTCTTCTTGTGTATTCTTGTACTCCTATTCTTACTGGTGCAAGAAAGATTGTGGCGATGTTTCTCCACCCAGAAGGAGTATATATATTAGCCGGTTCTCCGGGGACTCATCCACCGATGGATTGATAGGCTTCGTCCACCTTACGGACACGCCGAGGAGTAGGAGTATATCTCCGAACCTCGTTACATCGACGCGTGTTGAGGTTTGCTTTCTCCGCTTTCGTTTCTATTATTTTTATTTCCACTGCGCTAACCTTGATTTGTAGAAAGAAACAAAGATTTGGGGTCGGCTATTCACACCCCCCCTCTCTAGCCACGACCATCGATCCTAACACCCAGTTCTCGCACGAAATTGGTTTGTTAGCGTTGTCCATTGGAAGGTCCAGACCAGTTTTGATGATCATCTAGACTTCAAAATTTGTTTGGAGGTACGACTCCATCCGGCTCTTCCAGTAGCCGAAATCTTCTCCGGTGAAGAGCGGAGGTCGGGTTGTACTGTAAGCTTCTTGGAGTGCCATAAAATCGACGATAAAACTTGCACACAAAATAAACAAAAAACTTGTCCTAGAAATAGATCCTAGATTAGTAGTGCGGTTTAAAATAAGAATAAAATACGATCTCGAGTGGTGTCGCACCAACTTCGAGAAAAATTCGATTACGAAAAATCATATCGGAAGGCGGCAAAAATACTGACTCCGATCGACTCCGAAAACTGAAAATCACCATGAAAAGAATGCTTGACTGGTGGTTGCACCAAATCGAAGCGACCCCGCTCTGATACCAATTGTTGGATCGAGAAGCGCTAGAGTTGGGGGGGGGGGGGGGGGGGAGTTGAATAGCGCTTGTGGCTTTCACTTATCGTATTCAAAAATGTATGAGTAACGTAACGGAAATAAATAAAGTATACACAAAAAGACCCAAGTATTTTTACTTGGTTCGGAGCCTTGGACGACTCCTACTCCAAGACCTATGCTCGTTGAGTTACTTTGGGCAACAACTATAATCGCGCAAAAGGATTACAAAGAATGATTACAAACAATGCTGGAAAAAGCTATACCGACAACACAATATGGAAATTTCGCAGCTTCAAGTTGTCGGATACTTGTCGTAGCTCAATCGAAACATCTCGTAAGCAGCATGTGGGAGAATGATCACTTGGAATTCGTTGAATGGAGCTGCTGGTCGAGATCTGCATATAATGGATGTTGAAGGCACCTCAAAGCCCCTTGAGGGTGTGTCCATCATAGCCGAGTCAGCCGCGCGGATAAGCGCAGAAGAAGTCCTCGCTGATCTTCTTGAAGGCGCCTTCAAGAGGTATGGAGGCGCCTTCAAGGCTGTCCGAGATGCCTCAAGCTTCCATGAGGGTGCCTCCAGCCTTGCCGTGCGCACATCTTCTCCTTTGCACCCAAGGCGCCTCCAAGCTCCATGAGGGCGCCGCAGGTACTGTTCATCCGAGGCATACTTTTCTTTTTCATCCCTACAACACGTGTTAGTTCACAAAATACCAACATATCCTACAAAACAAAGTTAGCACATAATAAACATAGTAACGGAAATGTTTTGACAGTCTTCAGACTATCCGGTTCTTACTTCGGATTTCCGACTAGAAACCCTAGGTCAAACTGACGCCTACTGTTCCCTCTTTCGGGTAACGCATCCTCACCTACTCCACTCAGGAGAGCATACCTGATGCCAGTCTGGTCCTCCAGACCTACTGGACTTTCTGCCTAGGGTTACCACCCCCTAGGATTTTCTGCCACCTAGGGTTACCACCCCCTAGGACCTAAGGTTGCCCCCCTTAGGATTTTCCACCACCTAGAGTTACCAACCCCTAGGACCTAAGGTTGCCACCCCTTAGGGATTTTCTTCATCTAGGGTTACCACCCCCTTGGACCTAAGATTATCACCCCTTAGGGTTTTCTACCTGCCTAACCGCAGTTAGAACTTTCCTGCAAACTCATTCAACATATCAGATAACAAACAACCTTAACTTTGAATTCCTTTGCCATTATCAAAACTTGGGTTCGATCGTCGGATGCTTCCCGCACTAATAGAGTGACCGTCTGCGAGCAAGCCGAGAAGAATACCTGCATTTTTTAGAGTTTGGCTCCCAAGTGGGAGACCGCTGTTGGTGCGGGAAGCATCCGACGATCAAACCTGAGTTTTGATAATGGCAAAGGATTCAAAGTTAAGGTTATTTGTGATCTAATGTGTTTAAATGAGTTTGTAGAAAAAGTTCTAAGGTATCTTAGGCAAAAGTCTTAGCTGCGACTAGGTAGGCAGAAAATCCTAGGGGGTGGTAACCCTAGGTGGAAAGTCTTGGCGGGTCGAGATCTTCGGGCAAAAGTCCAAGAGTCGAAAACTCTAGGTGAAAATCCTGGTGTCGCGGATCGGGTGGAAAGTCTGGGTGGGTCGTTGAGCGAATGCCCAGCGGAAAGACTTGAAGATTCGGGTGCTGAGCAAAAGTCCAGTTGATCGGGAGGATCGAACTGGCAACGAGTATACTCTCCTGAGTGGAGTAGGTGAGGACGCGTTCCTCGTTGAGAGAACAGTAGGCGTTGGTTCAACTTAGGATTTCCGATCGAAAATCCAAAGTCAGAACCGGACAGTCCAGAGACTGTCAAATACTTCTATTATCATGTTTATAGTATGTTTTGTTGGATATGTTGTTGTTTTGTAGACTATAATATCTTACAGGACATAAAAAGAACTCAAATCCCCGGATGAACAGTGTCTGGGGCGGCTCCATGGGGCTTGGAGGTGCCTTGGATGCTTTGGCAGAAGCTGCACAGAAAGCCGGGTTGAAGGTGCCCTCTTGGAATGATGAGGCGCCTCGGACGGACTTGGAGGCGCCCTTAAGGGCATCGGAGGCGCCCTCAAGAGGATAAGCAGCGGGCGAAGTGGAGCTTATTCGCGTTGCGAATCCGCCGGTGATGGAGGCTCCCTCAAGGGCCTTGAAGGCGCCCTCAACGGCCTATATCAGCCATCTCGACCAGCAGCTTGAGACAACACATTCCAAGCAATCCTGCAGCTATGCACTGCTAATGAGACAATCCGGGTGAGCTATAACAAGCCCCCGACGACCCGAAGCTGTGAAGTTTCAATTTGTTGTTGTTGGTATAGTTTTTTAGTACAATTTTATTATACTAATCTCTTGTAATATTTGCGAGCTTATAGTTGTTGCCCAAAATAAACGCTCAACGAGCGTGGACCTTGAAGTAGGAGTCATCACAAGCTCCGAACCAAGTAAATCCCTGTGTTTGCTTGTGTCTCTGTGTTTTGATTTCCACTACATTTATTCTAAGATTTTTGAAACGAAAAGTGAAAGCACGAGCGCTATTCACCCCCCCTCTAGAGCTTTTCGATCCAACAATTAGTGTCAGAGCGGGGTCGCTTCGATTTGGTGCAACCACCAGTCAAGCAATTTTTTCGTAGTGATTTTTCAATTTTTCGGAGCCGATCGGAATCGGTATTATTGCTGCCTTCCGATCTATTTTTTTCATAATCAAATTTTCCTCGAAGTTGGTGCAACACCACTCGAGTTCACGAGTTTATTCTCTCTTTATCCCGCACTACTAATCCAAAACTAAGTCTTGAAATAAGTTTTTATTTTCCCGTGTGTGTGAGATTTTCTTTGCTATAATGGCTCATCAAAAAGGCTACAACATTGTCCGCCCTCCGCTCTTCACCGACGAAGATTTCGGTTACTGGAAGGGCCGAATGGAGTCATATATTCAAACCCAGTTCGAGATGTGGATAATCATCAAGACTGGTATTGTTCTTCCACTCGACAGCTCGAGAAAACCGGTATCATGCGAGAACTAGGATGCAAGCATAATCAAGAAAGTCAAGGCCAATGCCAAAGCGACCTGCACCCTCCAATGTGGACTAACGAAGGAGGAGCTGAACCGCGTCGACCCGTTCTTGAGCGCCAAAGAATTGTGGGAAAAGCTTATCGAGTTGCACGAGGTCACGCTCGACACAAAGGTGAGTAAGCGTGACTTACTATTTAATAAATTATATAACATTAATGTTGGTTAATCCTAGGAAAACGTATCGGTTCCACTGTACAAAATTTTTTTTTGTACAAGTATCGAACCTTTCCTTAAATAACCTATTGTGTCCTTTAGAAGTTAAATAAGGAATCGCAGACAGAACTTAACATCATTGATTCCAAATTTAACTTATCTGTTCTTAATCATTTAGATTTGAATCACAAGCAGAACTTAACACTATTGATTCAAATCTACCTAAGTTATAAATTCCATAAATATTAATTTCCAAAATTGACTTCCAGGACTGCATGGCGAGGCACATGACCTTCTTGGATAAGGGAGCAACCACCACCGCCTAGGCAAAGCCTTTTAAGGAAAGCTAATATTTATTTCCTTAAATAACTCTAGGTTAACCAAAAGGAACAATCGAATCACAAATTCGAAAAATGAAATAAAAGAAACAACTTCGAAACAAATCCGAAAACTCTAGAATCATATGCCTCTTGTGTTTGGTATTTCCAAAAATAACTATACAAAGAAAACTAGTATGATGCGGAAAACAATTACTAGTTATACCTTTCTTTGTAAACAAATAACCTCTTGATCTTCTACCGTATTCCTCTTCTAACCTCGGACGTTGTATGGACAACGATCTTCCGAGATGAGAACCACCAAGCACCTTCTTCTTCCTTCTAGGTTTCGGCCACCAAAAGCTCCTCCAAAGATGAAGAGGTTCGACCACCACCAAACTCCAAGGGACGCTAGAAATATCGCCTCCTTTTCTCTTCTTCTTCTCCAAGCAAGATCGGACCACCACAAGGACTCCAAGGAAGAGATGAGGTTCGGCCACAAGATGAAGAAGAGAGAAAGAGGAGGGGCCGACCACACCAAGGAGGAAAAGAGAGGAAGAAAAAAATAGAATAGAGGTTGTTCCCCATGAAAGCTCCTCTACCTCCTCTTTTATAATCCTTGGTCTTGGCAAATAAGAAAATTTTAATAAAAACTTCCTTAATTCTTTTGTCATGAAAAGGAAAATTTATTTAATTAAAAATCAATTTTCTTTTCATTATTTCAATAGTCGGCCACTTTAAAATCTCCAATCAAATAAAGTTTTAAACACAAATTAAAACTTCCTTATTTACTTCCGGAAATTTATAAAAAAATTCTCCAATAATTTTTCCCTTCATGGTGGATTATAAAATGGAAATTTTATAAATTAAAATCTTTCTTTTAAACATGTGGATAAAAAGAAAGTTATCTCTAAAAAATTAAAATCTCTTTCAATCTACAAATAAGGAAAGATATCAAATCTTTTCTTAATTTTTTTGTAGAAACTTATAAAAGAGAATATTTAATTTTTAAACTCTCTTTTAAATCATGAACATGGTTAAAAAGAAAAGTTTTCTTAAAATTAAAATCCACCTTTTAATCTACAAATAAGGAAAGATTTCAAATCTTTTCTTAATCTTTTGTAGAAAGCTATAAAAGGAAAGATTTAAATTTTAAACTCTCTTTTAAAACCATGATATCCACATAAGAAATAATTTTAATAAAAATCCCTTTTTAATATGATGTGGCCGGCCACCTAAGCTTGGGCTCCAAGCTATTGGCCGGCCACCTTAAGGCTCATCCTTTAGGCTTGGCCGACCCTAAGCTTGAGCTTCAAGCTTAGCTTGGCCGACCCCTACAGGTTGGGTAAGAAGGTGGGTATAAATCTCTATATACAAGAGGCTACGATAGGGACCGAGAGGAGGAATTGGTTTTGGTCTCCCGATGAAAATAAGCTTCCCGTGTTCACCATAAACACACAACTTAATTCCATCAATAATAATTCATTCCACTAAAGAACTATTATTGAACTACCGCACCAATCCCAAATTACATTTTGGGCTCCTTCTTATTATGAGTGTGTTAGTCTCCCTGTGTTTAAGATGTCGAATACCCACTAATTAAATGAGTTACTGACAACTCACTTAATTAATATCTTAGTCCAAGAGTAGTACCACTCAACTTTATCGTCATGTCGAACTAAATCCACCTGCAGGGTTTAACATGACAATCCTTATGAGCTCCTCTTGGGGACATTATCAACCTAGATCACTAGGACATAGTTTCCTTCTATATTCAACAACACACACTATAAGTGATATCATTTCCCAACTTATCGGGCTTATTGATTTATCGAACTAAATCTTGCCCATTGATAAATTAAAGAAATAAATATCAAATATATGTGCTTGTTATTATATTAGGATTAAGAGCACACACTTCCATAATAACTGAGGCCTTTGTTTCTTTATAAAGTCAGTATAAAAGAAACGGCCTCTAATGGTCCTACTCAATACACTCTAAGTGTACTAGTGTAATTATATAGTTAAGATAAACGAATACCTAATTACACTACGACCTTCCAATGGTTTGTTCCTTTCCATCTTAGTCGTGAGCTACTGTTTATAATTTATAAGGTACTGATAATATGATCCTCTGTGTGTGACACCACACACCATGTTATTTACAATATAAATTAATTGAACAACTACATTTATCATAAATGTAGACATTTGACCAATGTGATTCTTATTTCTAGATAAATGTTTATACCAAAAGCTAGGCTTTTAGTATACATCCTAACAATCTCCCACTTATACTAAAAGACTAAGCTGCCATTTCTGCTGCCATACATCTGATTTCCAACCCTTCAACATGCCTATCAAAAGCTCTTGCCTTAAGGACCTTAGTGAAAGGATCTATAGGTCATCACCTGATGCAATCTAAGCGGCAACAACTTCTCCTCGTTATACGATTTCTCTTATGGGTAGTACTTGCACTCTATTGTGTTTACTTGCCTTATGGACTTATGGTTTCTTCGAGTTTGCTACTGCACCAAATTATTTTGGGTAAACCAGAAATCATATCTAAGTCTATCTTGAAGTATCTGAGCCATACAACTTTTATGGCTACCTCAGAGGCTGCCATATACTCAGCTTCTATGGTGGAGTCCGAAAGAGCACTTATGCTTATCACTCTTCTATAGTTATGACTTCACCTCCTAAAGTAAACACAAAACCCCGAGGTCGACTTACTATTGTCCCTATCTGATTGGAAGTCAAAATCCGTGCAACCCACAGGGACCAAATTAACTGCCTTGTAAGTTAGCATATAATCTCAAGTGCCTCTAAGGTACTTCAATATATGCTTTACCACAGTCCATTGTCCTTATTCAGGGTTACTTTGATATCTGCTAATAGATTCCTAATCTCATGCATAGCATACATTAGCCTTCCGACAGCCGAAGCATAAGGAACTGCCTTCATTTCTTCTATCTCCTTTGATGTCTTTGGAGACATCTCTTTAGATAAAGCTACTCCATGCTGAAAAGGTAAGAAACCTTTCTTAGAGTTTTGTATGCTTAAAACGAGCAAGCATTGTTTTGATATATGAAGCTTGGGATAAGTAAAATATATTCTTTTCTTGCGATCCCTTTGATCCCAAGAATATATGCATTCTCCCAAGTCCTTCATATCGAATTGTTTGGACAACCATACCCTTACTTCTGACAATACTTTGATATTGTTTCCAACTACCAAAAATGTTATCTACGTATAGTACAAGAAATACCACCACGTTTTGATCACACTTTTTGTATACACAAGATTCATTCGGCTATTAAATAAATCCATAGATCTAGACTACTTTATTAAATTGGATGTTCCAAGACCTTGAAGCTTTACTTCAATCCATAGACTGTTTGAGCTTACACACAAGATGCTTTTTGCTCTTTGCAATGAACCCTTCTGGTTGCTTTATATGAATGTTTTCTTCAAGACTTTCATTTAAGGAAAGTTGTCTTGACATCCATTTGCTAAATCTCATAGATAAAAGAATCCGGGTAGACTTAAGCATGGCTATCGGTAAAAAGTTTCCTTTTTCAACAAGCCTTGCTTTGAAAGTTTCTACCTTCCTGTCTATCCCTCTTTTCCTATTGTAGACTTATTTTTCAAGTTCCCAGACTTTATTGGAATACATATATTCTAATTCTTTATTCATTGCTCTTTGCCAAGATGTTGCATCTTTATCTTGGAGCGCTTCGTCGTATGTCTGGGGATCAGGTTCATGTCCTCCAGGGATCAAATCCAAAGACTCTCTCAAAGCATGAATCTTTTAGGTTGCCTAACAACCCTCCCACTACGACGAGACACTTTCTGTAATTGTGTATCATTTGTGATACGTGTTGCAATTTCTTGTGATATTTCATCTTAAAATAATTTTTAAGACTAGGTTAGATGTGTCCTTTAATTTCCTTAAAATAATTTTTACTCATGGGCTTGTGGTTCATAGTATAGTCTAAAATCGAGCATTGGTACCAATAATGAACTTCCGATTTTAAGAAATATAAACCTCTTCTCGTTTTTCTAGGATGACTCTCAAACAAGTGAACTCATGTCCAACTTATCAGTGTCTCTCACGTGCTAGACCACCCAAATCCGAATATGCTTCGGACTAGGCTTATGCCTATTCTGCAATTCTGTGGGAGTAGAGAGTTATGACTTTAGAAGGTATTATGTTCACTTCCGTTTCCAGTGTATATCCTTAAAACGAATTTGGTAATTTTTCTTAATAACTCATCATCGATCTAACTATTCCATAAGAGCCTTCTACCTTCTTTTTACTACACCATTCTGTTGGGGTGTACCAAGTGCAGTTAGTTGAGATTAAATCCCGACTTCTGATAAGTGACTCCTAAATTCTCCCAAGAGGTACTCGCCACTATGATCTTACCATAGTGACTTGATACTTTTACTTTGACGTTTCTCCGTATCAGCCTTATACTCTTTGAATTAATCAAAGCACTTAGACTTACGGTGTATCAAGTAAATCTATCTGTGTCTCGAATAGTTGTCTATAAAATAGACGAAATATTCGAAACTACCTCTTGTCTGGATAGTCATAGGACCACACAAATCAGAATGAACCAATTCCAATGTATCTTTGGCTCCATACCCCTTATACTTAAAAGCTTCTCGGTTATTTTTCCTTCCAAGTAAGACTCGCAGGTTGGAAAGATTTCCACTACCAATGAACCCAAAAGTTCATCAGCTACCAATGAATCCTACTCAAGTTAATATAACCTAGCCTTAGATGCCAAAGATATAATTGGTTCATTTCCGAAGGTTGCTTTATCTTAAAGTTAGAAGATGTGTTATTTATTTCCATTTATTGCATCGTGGGAGTTATTGGATTTATAAATTGTCAACCAACGTACCAGAACAGATATCTTTCCTATTTTCTTGATAACAAGTTTGTTATCAAAATAGATAGAATATCTATTCTTCGATAGTTTAGAAATCAAAATCAAATTCTTTCTAAACTTGGTACGTAAAGATAATTTCTTAAAATCCATATTTTATTCCTATCAAAGGATAAGCATCTCCCACTGCAACAGCTACCACTTTTGCAGCAGTGCCCATGTAGACGGTGACTTCCCCTTCATATAGTTATCGGGTTCCCTGGAACCTCTGCAATGAATTATAGACATGATCAGTGGCTCCCGTATCTACACACTAGGTACCTGTAGATAACACCACTAATCATGTATTAACTAATGAATGAAATATACCTATTTTGTTCTTAGTTCTAAGAGGGCAGTCTACCTAAATGTCCAAGTCCTATTTCCAATCATTACAATTGGGTCTACTAAGTCTATTCTATAGTATAACAACTAAGAGATTGACAAACATTTTAAATCCTAAGAATCACAAAAATATTTGGTTAAGACCAACAACTTAAAATCCCCATGAATTTTGTATGCCACGATAGTGTGGACGTATATAAAATCAAAGTAGAGATTTTATTCATTAATTTTATTATCTCGTCATCCTAACTTTATGACAAATAAAATTAATAGTTGGTCTATCAAATATTTGGTCAAAAACTTTGAATTTGAAATGATATTGATTCCTCAAAACAATATCATTTAAATTCACCAACACCTCAAACACCGTGAAATTTGCATGCCACGATAGTGTGGACGTATACAAATTCAAACATTTGTAAGAGGAGGGTCTTACCCATTAATTATCTTGTCAATAAGTTTTTATGACAAATAAAATTACCTCAAACATCGTGAATTTTGTATGCCACGATGGTGTGGACGTATACAAAACCAAACATTTGTAAGAGGAGTTTTTCCCATTAATTTTATTTTCTTGTCATCTTGACAAATAAAATTACCTCATACACCGTGAATTTTGTATGCCACGATAGTGTGGACGTATACAAAAACTCAACATTTATAGGAGGGGGTTTTAATTTTATTATCTTGTCAACTTATCTTTTTGACAAATTAATAGTTGGTATTCCTTTGGTCACACAAATAATAGCAGTGACTCCGATGGGGAGGATACTATTAGACATGCCTAAGTGTATACCATTACTTGACACTAAGTCCGTTAATAAGATTATGCCCCTTCTGATGGGGAAGATCACACACTCTTAATTAATTTCCTATAGTCATCCTAAATGGAAGTTTGATCTAGTGATCCGCAAACAAACTCATCCGATATGGAGGAAGGCACTCAGAGCCAACGCGCAAGTTTGTTTGCATCACTTACAAACCAGTAATGGAGACCGTGGAATTTATTAAAATAAATCCCTCTCCCACTTAGTTATTTAAAGTGAGGAATTTTAAGTTATCCTAGCATACATCACATGCATACACACACATCACAGTAAATAAAATCAATAAATATAGAAATTATTTTCCAACTATTATGACATTTTCCTGTTACTGTCCTTCATGTGCTCCAACCCTAGCTGCTGCCATCTTTAGCTACCGCCATCGGGTCGAGTTGTCGCATCCATCTTGCTTCTTATTCCGCTGCGCCTCTGGTGCTCCAAAAGTACCACCCCTCGCAAGAATCTGATCCGCGACAAAAATATAATTTTACATATATCGATCCTATATTCCACAAGGGAATGTACATATAATCTAGATCGAAAATAAAATTCTAAAATCCTAAGGCTAATACAGCTCCTGCTGTATTAGTTACATACAATCATGCACACACAACATCTATAAGCCATAATAGTTGGAGCCTGCAACCAAAGAGTTAGCACATCCTACTATTATCCTGCCTAAATTATGTATGACATGTGCATAACCTAATTTGAAAACCAAACACACAGAGGCAAACCCTAGCTCTGATACCAATTATTGGTTAATCCTAGGAAAACGTACCGATTCCACTATACAAAATTTTTTTTTGTACAAGTATCGAACCTTTCCTTAAATAACTTATTGTGTTCTTTAGAAGTTAAATAAGGAATCGCAGACAAAACTTAACATCATTGATTCCAAATTTAACTTATCTGTTCTTAATGGTATAGATTTGAATCGCAAGCGAAACTTAACACTATTGATTCAAATCTACCTAAGTTATAAATTTCATAAATATTAATTTCCAAAATTGGCTTCCAGGACTGCATGGTGAGACACATGGCCTTCTTGGATATGGGAGCAACCACCACCGCCTAGGCAAAGCCTTTTAAGAAAAGCTAATATTTATTTCCTTAAATAACTCTAGGTTAACCAAAAGGAACAATCGAATCACAAATTCGAAAAATAAAATAAAAGAAACAACTTCGAAACAAATCTGAAAACTCTAGAATCATATGCCTCTTGTGTTTGGTATTTCCAAAAATAACTATACAAAGAAAACTAGTATGATGCGGAAAACAATTACTAGTTATACCTTTCTTTATAAACAAATAACCTCTTGATCTTCTACTGTATTCCTCTTCTAACCTCGGACGTTATATGAGCAACGATCTTCCGAGATGAGAACCACCAAGCATCTTCTTCTTCCTTCTAGGTTTTGGCCACGAAAAGCTCCTCCAAAGATGAAGAGGTTCGACCACCACCAAGCTCCAAGGGATGCTAGATATATCGCCTCCTTTTCTCTTCTTCTTCTCCAAGCAAGATCCGACCACCACAAGGACTCCAAGGAAGAGATGAGGTTCGCCCACAAGATGGAGAAGAGAGAAAGAGGAGGGGCCGTCCACACCAAGGAGGAAAAGAGAGGAAGAAAAAAAATAGAATAGAGGTTGCTCCCTATGAAGGCTCCTCTACCTCCTCTTTTATAATCCTTGGTCTTGGCAAATAAGGAAATTTTAATAAAAACTTCCTTAATTCTTTTGTCATGAAAAGGAAAATTTATTTAATTAAAAATCAATTTTCTTTTCATTATTTCAATGGCCGGCCACTTTAAAATCTCCAAGCAAATAAAGTTTTAAACACAAATTAAAACTTCCTTATTTGCTTCCAGAAATTTATAAAAAATTTCTTCAATAATTTTTCCCTTCATGGTGGATTATAAAAAGGAAATTTTATAAATTAAAATCTTTCTTTTAAACATGTGGATAAAAAGAAAGTTATCTCTAAAAAATTAAAATCTCTTTCAATCTACAAATAAGGAAAGATATCAAATCTTTTTTTAATTTTTTTGTAGAAACTTATAAAAGAGAATATTTAATTTTTAAACTCTCTTTTAAATCATGAACATGATTAAAAAGGAAAGTTTTCTTAAAATTAAAATCCACCTTTTAATCTACAAATAAGGAAAGATTTCAAATCTTTTCTTAATCTTTTGTAGAAAGCTATAAAAGGAAAGATTTAAATTTTAAACTCTCTTTTAAAACCATGATATCCACATAAGAAATAATTTTAATAAAAATCCCTTTTTAATATGATGTGGCCGGCCACCTAAGCTTGGGCTCCAAGCTATTGGTCGGCCACCTTAAGGCTCATCCTTTAGGCTTGGCCGGCTCTAAGCTTGAGCTTCAAGCTTAGCTTGGTCGACCCCTATAGGTTGGGTAAGAAGGTGGGTATGTGGTGGGTATAAATCTCTATATACAAGAGGCTACGATAGGGACCGAGAGGAGGAATTAATTTTGGTCTCCCAATGAAAATAAGCTTCCCGTGTTCGCCCCGAATACACAACTTAATTCCATCAATAATAATTCATTCCACTAAAGAACTATTGTTGAACTACCGCACCAATCCCAAATTACATTTTGGGCTCCTTCTTATTATGACTGTGTTAGTCTCCCTGTATTTAAGATGTCGAATGTCCACTAATTAAATGAGTTACTGACAACTCACTTAATTAATATCTTAGTCCAAGAGTAGTACCACTCAACCTTATCGTCATGTCGGACTAAATCCACCTGCAGGGTTTAACATGACAATCCTTATGATCTCCTCTTGGGGACATTATCAACCTAGATCACTAGGACATAATTTCCTTCTATAATCAACAACACACACTATAAGTGATATCATTTCCCAACTTATCGGGCTTATTGATTTATCGAACTAAATCTCACCCATTGATAAATTAAAGAAATAAATATCAAATATATGTGTTTATTATTATATTAGGATTAAGAGCACACACTTCCATAATAACTGAGGTCTTTGTTTCTTTATAAAGTCAGTATAAAAGAAACGACCTCTAATGGTCCTACTCAATACACTCTAAGTGTACTAGTGTAATTATATAGTTAAGATAAACTAATACCTAATTACACTACGACCTTCCAATGGTTTGTTCCTTTCCATCTTGGTCGTGAGCTGCTGTTTATAATTTATAAGGCACTGATAACATGATCCTCTGTGTGTGACACCACACACCATGTTATCTACAATATAAATTAATTAAACAACTACATTTATCATAAATGTAGACATTTGACCAATGTGATTCTTATTTCTAGATAAATGTTTATACCAAAAGCTAGGCTTTTAGTATACATCCTAATAATTAAAATGCAGGAAGGTGAGACGGCTAGCCAACTTCATGCCCATATACAAGATCTGCTTAACGGACTCCACGCAATTAGACAAAAAGTGGAGAACCGCGACGTCCTAAGGTAAGCCCTAAATGCCTTTCCGAGGAATACCTTGTGGGCATCTATGGTAGATGCTTACAAGGTATCCAAAGATTTATTTTTAATTAAACTTGATGAATTATTTGCTGAATTTGAATTACATGAACAAATTAACATTCAATCAGTCGAGAAGGGTATAACTTTGATTGCAGGTACAAGCAGAGCATGCGAACCAAAAGCAAGAGGCAAAACCAAACCGGAGTCAGAAGAAGAACCGGACTCAGATGATGATGACGACGAGATCACAACCAAACTCGTCAACTTGGTAAGAAAGCTCTACAAAAAGAAGAAGGGCTTCAATAAGAAGGACATCAAGAAGGTGATCCAGTATAAGGAGGTTCAACCGATTTCAAAGGTGAAGTTCGAAGTAACCTGCTATGGTTGCAACCAAAAGGGATATATCAAAGCCAACTGTTCGAATCAAAAAGATGCAAAGAAGCAAAGGAAGAAGAAAGCTTTGAAGGCAACCTGGGATGAGTCCTCATCAGAAGAGTCCGATGAAGAGCCCGAACAAACGAGTTTCCTTGCACTGACGGCCCGGGACTAAATCAATGAATCTGAAAGCCAGAACGAATCTGAATCGGAAGCAGAATCAGAGAGAAGCCGCGGATTCGTATCCATTTTCGAAGGGCCTAACCCCGCTGTAAGTATTTCTCGGTTGCATAACCTAGTCAATTATCTTATGTGTAAATTAGCTAGATCTAACGTTCGGATCAAATCACTTCTAAAGGAGGTAACAACCCTTAAAAAAGTGACTAACTCTGAATCCTTGACTGACCCTATTCAGACTGAAACCTCAACTCAAGTCCAAAAGCTTGAGGAGGAGAATTCCAGCCTGAAAACTCAAGTCAAGGATTTGAGGATCACGTTGGAATGATTTACACTGGGTTCTAAGAATCTTGATTTGATTCTTGGAAAACAAAATGTCGTATATAATCGATCCGGACTAGGATTTAGGACAAAAAGGAAATATCATTCATATCTATCTCTTGTTAATAGAACAAATAAGAAACTAGTCTAAGCATGAGTCCCCAAGTCAAACTTGGTTAATCAAGTTGGACTTAGTCAATATTGGATCCCCAAGGATCAAATTCATTACCTGATAGACCATATCATGGCTATGATCCAGGGGGAGCCAATAGGAAGACTATTTTTAGAATTGTTTGATAATTATTGCTTACTGCTTTTACTACACATGCTTAGATTAGGCTAGATAAGGGCCTAGGCGTAATTTACACTTGACTAGTTAGACCTAGGGATTTCAAAAGGAAAATTAAATACCTAATTTCTTTGAGCATCTTTGTCTAGAATTGGTGGATGATCTCATATCCAAGAAGGCCTAGTGTCTCGCCACAGCCTGGAAGCTAATATTTGAAATGCGTATTTAATTGACCAATTGAAAAACCAGAGTCTAACTCAAATGTAAATTAATCCTTGGATATAACATAAATCAAAGACAAAATTTAACCATCTCACAAAATTCATAAGGTTCCCTGTTTGACAATTTAGAAATGAGTGAGATGGACCTAGGTAAAATTTAGAATTGAATTAAAATAATTTTAAATTAACAAATTAACTTTAAACAAACAAATCAATTTTAACTTAATTAAATAATTTTAACTTAATTTTTAATTAAATAATTTTAATTTAATTTTTAATTAAATAATTTTAACTTAATTTTTAATTAAATAATTTTAACTTAATTTTTTTAAATAATCTTAATTAATCAATTAATCCTAACTTAAAATTGTTTAACTCAATAGAACCATCACACAATCACCCATAGGGATCATATAGCTAAGGGTGACATTGTGCTTAACTACATTGAGTACAAGTCAAATCTAGTTGACATTTTCACAAAATCCTTACCTGAACTCAAGTTCAATACACTTAGAAGGCAAATAGAGATGTGCTTAGTAGAACAGGGGTTGTTTTTTTTATTCTTCATTTGAAATTTCAAAATACTTTGAATTCAAATTCTAGAAAAAATAATTTTCAAAATTTCAATTTTTATTAGTTTTCAAAATTTGGACTTAACTTAGGAATTTACCCCCTAGAAAGCATGCACCCCTAGTTTTTAGCCAAAGCATCTCACAAGCAAACTAAGATTACCTTGCTTGTGTATGAAAATACTTAGAATGGTGTGAGATGCATAGGGCACTGCCTAGACTTCAGAATGCTTATATCTGTGCATCACAGTAAGTCTGGGCAATAAATACCAAATTTACATTAATCAAGTTAAGTTATCCTATCTTAGTCAAATTTAACTGGATCACTAATATAACTTGACTAACTAAGTGAAAGCTATTACCTTTTAGGTAAGCAACTAGTAGCTAATTGTTAGACATTTGGCTAAGGAAACTAAGTATTTAGTTTGAATTTTTAATTACTCATGCTTGGACTTTAGGACTTTAGAATAGAAAACTAAGTTTTTTCTTTAACAAAATTATCTTACTCTTTTGATTCTAAGTGAAATTGGACTTTGTAATACCCACTAAACTTGTAAGATAAATATATGAATGTGGAATTTTGCCTTAGAAAAATAATAAGAAGTGGGTTGAAGCAAAAAGAAATAAAATGAAATAAAAAGAAGTGAAGGTCAAGGATTGAACCTTGAACCTCTTATATTATAATTCATAGAATTAATTAGTAGAAACCAATTGGGATAGAGAAAAGATATTGATAGCAAAGGAGGGAAACTCATGATAAAGGTAAGAGTAAAAGCTAGCCAAAAGAAAACAAGAAAAGAGCAAGAGAAAGGCAACTTGCCTTCCTCCCTTTCTCTCCCTCTTCCTCTTTGATTTTGCCGAAAACGTAAAGAGGAATTAAGGGGATTCATTCCCCCTTATTTTATCATGAATGGTGAGAATAAATAGAAAATAAAATAAATGTAAGAAAAATAGAAAATGGGTTAAGGGAGAAGGAAAGCAAAAATCAATTTTGCTACCTCTTCCCCCTTAACATAAAAGAGAGCAAGAAAAGAGAAAATTATTTTTCTCTCATTTTCTCTCATTCATCCTCTCCCTCACCGAGAACACCACAGTCCCCTCTCCTCTATCTTCGGCCCCAAAGCCAAGTTTTTTCCCTAAGAAAGCCTAAGATACAAGGAGGACTTAGCAAAGGAATCAAAGGAAAGGAACTAGAAGAAGAGGCTACTTCTTCTTCACCATACCTTAGATCCACAAGCGAAAAGGATGTAAGCTTCCCCTCACCTGTGGTACAAGGCTTTTATGTGATTTTCAGATTCTATAAGGATTAGAAAACCTAGAAAAGAATTTAAGAAAATTCGGCTAAAGAAAGGGTTTTCAAATCTAGGATGGTTTAAACAAGTCCTTATTTCATGATATTCTTTCTATGCTATGTAGGAAGGATTTTCTTCATGTTTTTATACTTAAATGATGCTTGATCAGAGGAGTACCTAACCCTAGAATTTCGGCCAAAAATATGTTAAGGAGGTTAGGGAAAAATATTGTTTAACTAAACTAGTACAAAATTTCTCCCATGAACTACTAAGGGTTTTTATTGGTTTTCTTGCTTGAAAGTTACTTGGAACCAAAGAAATCCATTTATATGTTTCGGCCAAGAAAAGGGCTTAGGGTTAGGAAGACCTTTAAATTTAAATAACCATGTTTGCATGATAGAATATAGAGTTCTCTTAAAGAATTGCATGTTGTACATTGCTAGAAATTCATGAACTCTTATTTTAGATTTTCGGCCATGATAAGATGGATAGTTTAGAAAAGCTTGAACAAAATTATAATATGCTCAAGACCTCTGTGATATTATGATATGAAAGTTGTTTAATGCTCTTATGTTTAAATTGAGTATAGAAAATTAGTTACATGATATATGACATGTAAGATCACAAGGGTCCTAACTTGTTTATGAACCAACTTTGTATATGATATTCTTAGTAATTTTTGCCATGAAACTTACTTAGGTTTTCCATGCTTTAGGCCACTTAAAACCTAGTTTAGAGATTTGTAGGTTTCGGCCATGAGGAAAAATAAAATAAAAAGGGAAAGAAACCTAGGAAGCCTAAGACACAATTCACATGTATGTTTATTATGATTGTCTTTATACATGCTATGAAACTTGTATAATTTCTCATGCTTTTAGGCTATTTGAAGTAAGTTTATATTCTGTGAGTTTCGGCCAAGTAGGGTTTAAAAGACCTAGAGGCCTTAGAAATGAAACCAAATGTGTTAAAAGTGCTTCTTATGAAAATATGATAATGTGTTGATTGTGTCACATATTTGTATAATTTTTCCATGACCTAAATGGATCATTGTGTGTTTCGGCCATGAAGGGATAAATGCCCTAGAAACCCTAGAGCAAAAATTAAATATGCTTATGTCACTCTACATGAAATATGATAAGTAGAAAACCAAAGTTCTCATACTATATGTTGTTTAGTGACCTAAATGAGGCTAGGGTAAGTTTCGGCCATACCTATCGTATGATGTCTTGTTATGAATTTATACATGATGTTAGTTCAAGTTCACATGCTTGTATGTTTGTTTTTAGCCCTAATGAACACTTGTTAAAAGTTTGACCAAGACATACGTTAAGGGCTTGAAGGACTTAGGAACTAGCTCAATATGCTTACTATGCTATTTGGAAAAAAATGCTATAATTATGGTTTAAGATTTCCATGCTTTCATGACATTTGGGACATTGTTTATATACTGATAGGGTTCGGCCACATGAGTTTAAGGACTTGGAGAACTTAGAAACCAAGTTAATCATGCTTATAATGCTTCCTATGAAATTTATGTAATGATGATTTAGGTTTCACATGCTTGGAGGTTATTTTTACCTAAATTGAGACCTAAGGGGGGTTCGGCCATGATTGGAACCCAAGGGTTTAGGAAGCTTAGAACCCAAGTTAACTATGTTACCATGTTTCTTATGATAGTATAATCACATGATACACCCTTATGCTTAAACATGTATGCTTGTGATTTATACTTTCTATGATATGAAATGTGTTTAGAATATGCATGTTTTTATGATATGATATGTGTTTAGAATATGTATGTTTTTTTGATATATGTGGTTAGAGATATGCATGCTTGATGATATGCTATATGCTTAGAATATGCATGCTTTTATGATATGCTATGTGGATAGAAGTGATGCATACTTTTTATGACATGATGTATGCCTAAGTGATGCATACTTTTTATGATATGATGTATGCCTAAGTGATGCATACTTTCTTAAGACATGATGTATGCCTAAGTGATGCATACTTTTTATGATATGATGTATGCCTAAGTGATGCATACTTTCTTAAGACATGATGTATGCCTAAGTGATGCATACTTTTTATGATATGATGTATGCCTAAGTGATGCATACTTTTATGACATAATGTATGCCTAAGTGATGCATACTTTTATGCTATGCTATGTGACTAAATGATGCATTTTTATACATGCTATTTTACTTTGTAAGGCTTGTACCAAGGGTGGACTCCTAATCAGTCTCTAAGCCTTGCTTTGTGATCTAGGCTAAGCCTTGCTTTGTGATCTAGGCTAATAAGGGATGGGCTCCTTAGTACACCCCTAGGCCTTGCTTTGTGATCTAGGCTAATAAGGGATGGACTCTTCAAGTACGCCCCTAGGCCATGCTTGGTGATCTTGACCTAGTTCCTAGTATGATTCAAGACTTGCTACCTTGGATATACTTAGGACGTGCGCATCTATGTTATGTATGTATGGTACAAGCCGGGGCCCTAAATATGTTGATATTATGTTCAAGTATATATATGTAAGAAGAAAATGGTTTTAAAAGATCATGAGACATACACATGTTTTTCGGATACATGTTTTTAAAATCATGATGCATATAATCTATGATTATGTTGTGTTGAGGCTATGATTTAAGATATGCCATGATATGATTATGTTATGTTTCATGCTATGTTTTAAGAGATGATATGCCATGATATGATTATGTTATGTTTCATGCTATGTTTTAAGAGATGATATGCCATGATATGATTATGTTATGTTTCATGCTATGTTTTAAGAGATGATATGCCATGATATGATTATGTTATGTTTCATGCTATGCTTTAAGAGATGATATGCCATGACTAGTTATAATATTTGTTATGTTGCATGATATGCTTAAAGAGTATGATATGTTATGCCATGACTAGTTGAGATCATGTTAAGTTGAGACATTATTTGATTATGTGTTGATTGTTGGTTTTAGTGAGTAGGAAAGGAACTTTCCTTGTACCACAGATAAAGGAAAAAGCTGGATGAGTTAAAGGAGCAGCAGGAGGGGCAACGAAGATGTGTGTGGCGGTGGCTAGGCAACTAATTAAGAACCTGCTTTAAAACCTTTAAGAACTATGCTTTGGTTTTGTGAAATGTAATACAATATGGGTGACTTGATGTTAAGTTTTTATTTATTTTGTTATCATGTTATGAAACCATGTTAGTGTAGTTCGGTTTTAATTAAGTTAAGAAAAATAATTTTAAGTCTTCCCCTGTAATACGTACGTAGAGTATCGTAGCCCCGTCCCTTGTTGATAGCAGGGAGGGCGGGCGTTACAGGTTGGTATCAGAGCCAAAGTTTATTGCCAGCTCACTACACACACATCAAGCCTCCTACCTGCCGCTCCAAGTAAGAATGTTTATGCTTAATTTACTTGTTATATGCTTATGTTTAATTTTCTTGTTACATGCTTATGTTTAGTTTCATGTTATATAACTTATGCTTTATTTTTCTTTCTTGTTATATTGCCTATGTTTTATTTCTTTACTACATTGCTTATGCTTTATTTCCTTATGTTACATTGTTTGTCATTATATTCCTTATTTTTCCTTATGTTGTTTATGCTTTAGATTCATGTTTTACTTGCTTATATTTGATGCTTTATTCTATGCTTTTAGTTATAAATTAGATTAGGAGTACATATTGGTAGGTTAGGAATAATACCATAACAAATAGATAGAAACAAACCAGTATGTTAGATTGGCTAAAAATCGATAACCACTTACACTAGTCTATTTCTTTTAGATAAACATGGTTAGGACACGCAATGCCCGAACCGGAGGGACAGTGACTCCACCAGATCTGACGCAGGTAGTCGCAGACCTCCAGCATCAGATCGCAGAACAACAACAGCTGATCACTACCTTAATGGGTCAGCAAGGAAACCCAGTTACCCCACCGGTGAATCCACTACCTGTTGTACCTACAGCCGCACCAGTGCCCCCGGCAGCCCCTACTCCGATGGTCCGACAAGAGGCCTATCTAATTCAGTGGCAAAGGCTTAAGCCGGAAGCATTCTCGGGAAACTGTGAACCATGGGATGCGCAAGCTTGGCTCAAAACCGTGGAGAACATAATGGAACTATTGGATTGGCCTGAACACGAGAAGGTCAAATGCGCGTCGTTCTGTCTTACCGGAGATGCCCGGATGTGGTGGGACAGAGTAAAGGCGAAAAGGCAAATAAACCAAATGCAGTGGACAGATTTTGAGACAGAGTTCTTAGAGGAATTTTTCCATATGCAAGTTACCAACAAGCACTATGACAAGTTCACTGAATTTCGGCAAGGTGATCTGTCAGTCAATGAAGCCGTCAAGAGGTTCAACCGCCTAGCCTGACTGTGCCCAGAACTGGTCCGTACTGAAAAAGAAAGGGTCCGGTTGATGTTAAAGATGCTCCGACCCAAGATAGCTCTGAACGTAGCCGGCGGAGTTAATAGACCGCAGACTGCAGAGGAGCTGGTCAGTAGCGCCCTGATGATAGCTCATTCCGTTATCCTGGCCAATGCTTCTGCCTCTACCCACTTAGAGAAGTAATCCACCGCCACAAGTAAAAAGTGTTGCTACCCGGGAGTCATGGGGAAAGGTCCCACGATGTCCATAACCCATTGGTCAAAGGGACAAGAGACTATTGAGGTTTCAAAATCTCGGTCAGCCAATGGGTCAGGTTTTGATGCTTTTCGCAAGAGAGGCAAGTGTCCACCAACCGTTGGGCATCTCTCTACAAAGTAGGCCAAAAATACTCGGCCAACAGTACTTTTCGGGCTAGCATCCTTCCTCCAACGTGACTACCACAACATCCCTGGTGAACTTCTTGCAGGGCATACTCCGTCTCGTCCGGACCTAAGTATTTGAGCAGTGGTCGAGAGAATGCCCGCTTGTATAATTGCTCCCCGATCAATATATATGCATGAGCTCTTTTTCTAATCGATCTAGCTGCTTCAGCATCGACAGGAGGTAAGATACCTTGTTACAGATAAATGATCATTGGAGTTCTCCAGTCGATTGGTTCTTCCATGTTGTTGTGTAGGTCGATCTGAACTATTAGAAAACTCTGTGCTATCGACTTATCCAGAACCCAAGTGGTCAAAGAGCTAGCCATTTTTGGCTAATTCATCTGCTCTTTTGTTGTCCGTTCGCGAAATCTTGGTCACTGTAACTTCCTTGAAGCCCTCTTTCATTTTCTCATATGTTTCTTTATATAGCTATAGCTTCTCATTGTTGACTTCAAAGTTATCGGCCACTTGCTGAGCCATCAATTGGGAATCAGAGTGAATGATTACCCGAGTTGCTCCTATATGTCGAGCTGCCTGCAATCCAGCCAGTAATACCTCATCCTCTGCCTTGTTGTTGATAGCTCTGAAGTTTAGCCTAACAGCTAGTTGCATGATGTCTTCTTGAGGGGATATAAGGAGTATCTCCACTCCGCTTTCTTGCTGAGTGAACAACCCATCTACATATATCTTCCATGTTTCCTCAGCATCACATTGATGGATCTCCATCAGGAAGCCGTCTAGGGCTTGTGCTTTGATCGTTGTTCGGGGTTGATACTGTATATCATATTCTCCCAACTCGGTTGCCCACTTGATGAGACGACAAGCTATCTCCATGTTGGTAAGGGTCTTTTCCATGGTACTATTGGTCAGGATAATAATTGGTGTGCTAGAAAATAAGGTCTTAGGCGGTGAGCCATGAGAACCAACCCGTAAATCAACTTTTCTAGAGTCGTGTATCGAGACTCGTGTTGGTTGCTACTCGAAAAGCATAATGGTTCCACTGTACAAAAATTTTGTACAAAGATCTGAACCTTTTCCTAGCTACCATGTGTTCTTTTAAATTAAACTTGGATCGCCTGTGGAACTTAACACGTTTGATCCAAAGTTTAATTTATTTGATCTTTTAGGTTTAGACTTGGATCTCCTGCGGAACTTAACACTTTCGATCCAAATCACCTAAGTTATTAATTCTATTAAATATTAATTTCTAAAATTGGCTTCCAGTACTGATGTGGCGAGGCACATGACCTTCTTGGATATGGGAGCAACCACCACCGACTAGACAAAGCCTTTTAAGGAAAGCTAATATTTAATTTTCTTAAATAACTTTAGGTCAACCGAAAAGAACAATCAAATCACAAGGAAAAAAAACAAAAGAACACAACATCGAAAATAAATTCGAAATACTAGAATCGCATGCCTCTTGTATTTGGTATTTTTACAAAGAAATAAAACTAGCATGATGCGGAAAAAACATTACTAGTTATACCTTTCTTTTGAAGACAAAGACCTCTTGATCTTCTACCGTATTCCTCTTCTAACCTCGGACGTTGTGTGGACAACGATCTTCTGAGATGAGAACCACCTTTCCACCTTCCTTCTTTCTTCTAGATTTCGGCCACAATAAATTTCTTCAAGGATGAAGAATTTCGGCCACCACCAATGCTCCAAGGGATGCTAGAGACGAAGCTTGCTTTCTCTTCTTCTTCTCCTTCCTTGATCCGGCCACAAACAAGAGCTCCACCAAGAAGATAGGTTTCGGCCAACAAGAGGAGAAGAGAGAAATAGGGTCGGCCACCAAAACCAAGGAAGAGAGGGAGGAAAAGAATAGAGGTTGTTTACCCATGAAGGCTCCTCTACCTCCTCTTTTATAATCCTTGGTCTTGGCAAATAAAGAAATTTTAATAAAAACTTCCTTAATTCCTTTACCATGAAAAGGAAAAATTTATTTAATTAAAAATAATTTTTCTTCTCATTATTATAATGGCCGGCCACACCAAATCTCCAAGCAAATAAAAATTTTAAACACAAATTAAAACTTCCTTATTTGCTTCCGGAAATTTTATAAAAAATTTCTCCAATAATTTTTATTCCTTCATGATTGGTTAAAAGGAAATTTTATAAATTAAATTTTTCTTTAAACATGTGGATAATTTCCGAAAAGTTATCTCAAAAATTAAAATCTCCTTTCAATCTACAAATAAGGAAAGATATCAAATCTTTTCTTATTCTTTTGTAAAAACTAATAAAAGAGAATTATTAATTTTTAAACTTTCTTTTAAATAATGAACATGGTTAAAAGGAAAATTTTTACAAAAATTAAAATCAACCTTTTAATCTACAAATAAAGAAAGAGATTTAGCTCTTCTCTTAATCTTTTATAGAATCTTATAAAAGGAAAGATTTAAATTTTTAAACTCTCTTTTAAATCATGTTATCCACATAAGAAAAATTTTAAAAAATAAAAATCCTTTTATTTTAATTTGGGCCGGCCACACCAAGCATGAACCCAAGCTACGGCCACCTTGAAGCACCCATGAACCAAACTTTGGCCGACCCTAGCTTGGTCTCCAAGCTGGCTTGGCCGACCCCTATAGGATGGGTAAGAAGGTGGGTATAGGTGGGTATAGTACTCTATAATTAAGAGGTTACGATAGGGACCGAGAGGAGGAATTGGTTTTGGTCTCCCAATAAAATTAAGCATCCCGTGTTCGCCCCGAACACACAACTTAATTTTATCAATAATAATTCATTCCACTAGAGAACTATTATTGAACTACCGCACCAATCCCAAATTACATTTTGGGCTCCTTCTTATTATGAGTGTGTTAGTCTCCCTGTGTTTAAGGTAACAAATGTCCACTAATTAAGTAAGTTACTGACAACTCACTTAATTAATATTTAGCTCCAAGAGTAGTACCACTCAACTTCATCGTCATGTCGGACTAAGTCCACCTGCAGGGTTTAACATGACAATCCTTATGAGCTCCTCTTGGGGACATTCTCAACCTAGATCACTAGGACACAGTTTCCTTCTATGATCAACAACACACACTATAAGTGATATCATTTCCCAACTTATCGGGCTTATTGATTTATTGAACTAAATCTCACCCATTGATAAATTAAAGAAATAAATATCAAATATATGTGCTTGTTATTATATTAGGATTAAGAGCACACACTTCCATAATAACTGAGGTTTTTGTTCCTTCATAAAGTCAGTATAAAAGGAACGACCTCAAATGGTCCTACTCAATACACTCTAAGTGTACTAGTGTAATTATATAGTTAAGATAAACTAATACCTAATTACACTACGACCTTCCAATGGTTTGTTCCTTTCCATCTTGGTCGTGAGCTACTGTTTATAATTTATAAGGAACCGATAACATGATCTTCTGTGTGTGACACCACACACCATGTTATCTACAATATAAATTAATTGAGCAACTACATTTATTGTAAATGTAGACAGTTGACCAATGTGATTCTTATTTCTAGATAAATGTTTATACCAAAAGCTAGGCTTTTAGTATACATCCTAACAACTCGGCCCCTTTCAATAAATGGATGAAGAAATACATTAGACGTTGTACATCGTCTTTCTCTTTCACCAGAATTGCCCCTATGGCCTCAAGAGTAGCTGACAAGTACACCGAGAGTGGCTCCCAGCAATAGGTTGAAACAATGAAAGCAAGGTCTCTAGGTGCTGCTTCAATTCCTCAAAAACTTTGCTGCACTCTTCGTCCCACTAAAACTTTGTAGCTCTTTGGAGTACCTTAAAGAAGGGGAGCGCTCGGTCTGCTGATCGGGATATGAACCTGGAGAGTACCGTGATTTTGCCCACCAGCTTCTAGGCTTCTTTCAGATTCTGAGGCGCCTGCATATCTCGGAGTGCCTGAACCTTCTCCGGGTTAGCTTCAATTCCTCGCTCGGTAATGAGGTATCCTAGGAATTTTCCTCCTCGAGCTCCAAATAAGCACTTTAGTGGATTCAACTTTAGCTCATACTGCCACAGCGTGCCACAAGTCTCCTCCACATCAGAAATAAGGTTTGTTGCTGTAGTAGACTTGATGAGGATGTCATCCACATAGACTTCTACGTTCTGCCCAATTCGCTCTCAAAAGATCTTGTCCATCATCCGCTAATAAGTAGCTCCAGCATTCCGCAGCCCAAATGACATAACCGTATAATAGAAAGTATTGTTGGCTATGATGAAGCTAACTTTCTCTTGATCTTCTTGGGTGAGAGGGATCTGATGGTATCCCTGGTAAGTGTCGAGTATGCAAATTATTTTGCAGCCCGAGGTTGAGTCCACCATCTGATCGATCATTGGTAGCGGGTAGCAGTCCTTAAGGCTAGCTTGATTGAGGTCTCGAAAGTCGATGAAAACCCTCCACTTATTGTTAGGTTTGGACATCAGGATCACAAGAGAGCCAGGGCGGAAATTGTACTTCCCTAACATGTCCTACTTTCAAAAGCTGATCAACTTCAGCTCGGATAATATTATTTTGTTCGGTCAAGAAGTTATACTTCTTTTTCTTGATCGACCGGGAATTAGGCAAGAGGTGCAGCTAGTGCTCAGCTTCCTTAGGCTTGACTCCCGGTAGCTCCTTGGGGGACCAGGCGAAGACGTCCCTGTTGCGCCTCAAACATTCGACCAGATCTGTCTTTATTTTGATCAGTAGGTCGCTTGATATGCGGGTGATGCTCTCCAGATGCTCAGGATAGAGCTGGACCTCTTCCCAAGGGATGAGTTCTTCGGATATAAGAAGAGGCTCCTCTTGGATGACGTGGGTTCTTCCATCCTGGGCTCTCTGAGCCTTGCGGGCCTCAACCTTCACCATGTCGTTATAACACCTGCGAGAGACCAGTTGCTCGCCTCTGACTTCCCCGACCTGATCTCCCACAGGAAATTTAATCTTTTGATGAAATGTAGAGACTGTCGCTCGGAACTCGTGTAGTGCGGATCTTCCCAGGATGATGTTATAGGAGGATGGAGAATCCACAACGATGAAGGTGCTCCTTCGTGTCCTCACCAATGGTTCGCTACCCAAAGATATGGCAAGCATAATTTGACCCATTGGTCATACCTCATTGCCAATGAACCTGTGACAGAGCTTCTGGTGTTAATGAAAACTCTGGTCACGCGGCTGTTGGCAATGACAGCTTTGGTTATGAGGACATCATCATGAAGGTGCTCCACCCCCTCCAGGTCTTGCGACCTGAAGCTGATTACAGACCTGACAGCTTGTTCCCGGCTGCACCCCACCGTATGTATCTCCAAGCGGCGCTCATGGGACTTTCGGGCTTTGGTGGAGTCCCCATCGGTGGGCCCCGGAGATTATGCCAATCTCCTGGATTGCAATATTTCCCCTATTTGCTTCCTTAGGGGATTCCACCAGCTCTTTGCCCCAACCTGGTTGCTGAGCTCCCTGGCCTCTACTTTCTGGCAAGGATTTACTTGACTGCCCTGCGACAGTATATGAGTTGGCTAACAACTTCTGAAGCTTGGGCGCAATCTCGGGCGGAGGCAGGCCTAGTTCAGCTGCACGCCGAGAGTCATAGGTGAACTGGATGTAGTCTCCCGTGGAATGGGTGTGGGACCTATGGTAGGTGCAATAGCGAGGCCCCCACTGACCAAGTCCAGGGGCTTGAACAGCTTCGACTCGTTGCGCCGCCCTGGATTCCTGACCAGCTGGAAATCCTAGTCGGGCATCCTTGGAGCGGGGAAAGGGTCGAGCTGGAGCTTAAGGCGGTCTTCTCTTCGACTTGTTGGCAGGAGTGTTGGCATGAGCAGGCATCTTGTCTACTTTCCTCCGGGCAGTCTGAGCTTCTTCTACATTAATGCAGCTTGCTGCCTTTCTCAGCATCTCATCAAAGTTCTTTACAAGCTCTCGAATAAGGGCTCGAAAGAACTCTCCTTCCACCAGGTCGTGAGAGAAGGCGCTTATCAAGATCTCGGAGGTGGCGGATAGGACATCCTGAGCTACCTGGTTGAAGCGCTTTATATAACTTCTCAAGGGCTCTGCAGACCCTTGCTTAAGGGCGAAGAGACAGTGGTCTGTTTTATGATATTTCTTGCTACTGGCGAAATGGTGTAGAAAAGCGTTCTTGAAATCCCAAAAGCAGGTGATGGATCTATTCGGCAATCCATCGAACCACTTTTGTGCCGAGCAAGACAGAGTGTTTAAGAGCATTCGACACTTGATGGCGTCGCTGTATTGGTGTAGCAGCACAACGTTCTAAAATTTTCGGAGATGATCCTCTGGGTCCTTGCTACCATCATATTCTCCAATAGCTAAGAGCTTGTACCCCTTCGATAGCATCTCTTCGAGTACCCTTAGAGAAAACCACTTGATCCTCGGGCATCTCCCTCGGCTCGTCCCGGAGGACTATAGCTTTCCCCTTCTTCGAATCTCTGGGCGGTGAACTCTCGGCCGTGGAGGCCTGATGTTGCTCTTTTTTGTGGTAATACTCCGGGCAGGGGCCGCGATAGAAAGCTTGGGGGAAATCCTCCAGCTGCTTTCTTTTAGATCCCCTATCTGAAGCGTGGGTCTGGTTTTTTGAAACAGTGTGCATCTTGTGCGGTTGTGAAGCGGTGATATGCCTTTTGGAAGCCGCTCGTCTCTTGGCTTCCTTGAACAGCTCGTACTCTCCGGCCGTCATGGTGACATTGATCTTGCCAGTGTCCTCCATCATCACGTTCTGGAACAGGTGAAGGAGATTCTCACAGATTGTGCCAAATTGATCCTGTCCAAAATCTGAGTCAGACGAATGCCAGCTGAAATGGTGTTGGCGTTGATGGAGAGGTGACTTGGGCACACCTAGCGTATGTGCATCGGAAAAACAAACCCCCCCCCCACGTGGTACTCCTGGACAGTGTCAACGAAATCGACGGTATTTTGGCTCTGCGTACACTCAAACAAGTACACGGAGCGTTAGAGACCAGAAATGAGGGAAAAAGTACCTGGCGCAAACCCTCCGATGCTCAAGTCGGGTACTTTTTCTCCAAAAGAACAGTGTACGAAGGAAAAAAAGAATTGTAGAAGAAGAGTACGTATGAGCGCGTATCTAGTTAAGGGAGAGAACAGCTCCTTTTTTATATAACGCTGCGCACCATCAGAGTCTGCATGTTGTTAGAGAATGTCAGATGTTAGGACCTGTCGGGTCAGAGAGAGTGTACGGTTGCCTCCTATTAGTGGAAGGAAAATTCCATTCGCAGGTGATAGCAGACCACTAGAATATTCCCTGAAGCATAACAGTTATTCTCTGACAGGAGATTACGATTCTCTGACATTATTTGTCGCTTAGCGCTTTCTGTCCTACCCGGATTTAGCTACGGACAGCTTGGGATGACTGTTCGAGTGTGCCCTTGACTTGAATCTTGATGAGGGAGATGAGCTGTGGCGAGGGCCCCATCTTTCAAACTTGGATCGCTAAAGGGCCGATTATGAGTTGTCTTATTGAAAGTACCAGGTCTGGCTACGCGACCCGAGCTTAGAAAACCCGACCAGTCAGGGCAGGTTAGGCACTACTCCAGGTTACGTCCATAGAAGGATGTATTCAAGGGCTATACTGGGCTATAGCCCAGCCCTATCAGCCCAAAAAAATAAAAATAAATGAAATGTTTAATTCTCTATTTTGTCGTTTGCTCTCGACAGACTCCTCTTGATCTCTAACACTACGCCATTTGACGATACCGCGAACTCGAAGGCGGTGCTCGGCATCCAACTGTGGAGACGTGGAGTGACTCCTCTGCATCAGCACGACGACACCGTTGCACCAGGCCTGGCAGCGTATGTGTATCTCTGATCTCTCCGACTTCGAGGACGAAAGTTGGACAATTGGACATGTAACCCTAACCCTAAATCCCTAATATTTTCTTTTCTCTTTCCTGCGATAACTTATTTGCAATTGCCTCCCGACTTCTGTTGTCGTGGCCGCCATTAAGCAGCCAACATTGTGTCTTCATTGCCAATTGCCAAAGCATTGCTTATTTGCTTTACATGTTGTGTCACTGCTGCCTTAGCTTTTCTAAAGCGATGATTTTGTCACTACTTGAGTTGTTAACTTACTTGACTTACTTTGGTAAATGGTAATCAATAGAGTAAATCTGTAAATATACTTTGGTAATCAAATAAAGTAATATCATTATTTTATTGATTAGTACCCTGTACCCTTAAGTTGACTTTAACTTTTTAAGGTTTTATTTTTAGAATAAGATTATAATTTATATTTTATCTTAAACTAGTTCCTCACATAATTTTTTAAGTCATTAATTGTTTATTTATTTGATTATTTATTTAGGAGATATAATTGAACTATCTCAAATGGAACATCAATCTGCTACAAAGAAAGGAAAGACATTAATATCCTCTTTCTTTAAAAAGAGAGATCGTGAAACTAGTGAAAATACTTCAATTCCTACTACAATGGAACATCAATCTAGTGAGAATCTTCTCATTCCTAGTGTTCAAATCCCTTCTATTTCTTCTCCTAACGAAGATCATCAGTCATCCTCTACTTGTATTGTACGAGATCCGGGGAAAAGAAAACAAATATGTGAATATCATGTTAATATACGAGATGAGATAAGACGTTCATATCTAAAGATAGGGCCTTATCAACCAGATATGTTGGAGTATCCGGCTACAAAATTTGGAAGTCAAAATCGTCGATTTCAAAAAAAATGGTTCCAGAAATTTCATTGGTTGGAATATTCGCCTTCAACAAATAAGACATATTGTTTTTATTATTTTCTTTTTCTGAATGATATTAATTCATCTAATATCTCAGCACTGGTCAATGAAGGATTTGACAATTGGAAAAGAGTAAATCAAGGAAAAACATGTGCATTTCTTGCTCATATTGGTTCTGTAGCTTCTTCACCTCATACTATGTGTGAGAGAAGGGTTGAAAATTTGATGAGACCCTCTCAACATATCGATAATGTGATTCATGTTCAAGCTAAAGAGGAAAAGGAGAAAAATCGTTTGCGTTTGAGGACCTCAATTGTCACTGTTCACTGGCTAGCACTTCAAGGTTGTGCCTTTAGAGGCAACGATGAATCTCTATCTTCATCTAATCATGGAAATTTTCTTGAATTGGTGAAGGCTTTTGCAAAAATGAGTATAGAAATTAATGAAGTTGTACTAGAAAATGCTCCAAAAAAATGCTCAATATATTGCTCCAGAAATTCAGAAAGAGATTTTACATATTATGGCCAATAGAGTACGACAGATGATTCGTAAAGAAGTTGGAGATAAAGTCTTTTGTATTCTTGTTGATGAAGCACAAGATATATCTAAACGGGAGCAAATGGCCATTATCTTGAGGTTTGTGAATGATCATGAGATTTTGACAGAAAGATTTTTTGCCATCAAAAGTGTTAGTGACACTACCTCATTGAATCTGAAAAATGAAATATCAAATGTTCTTATACATTATGACTTACAAGTTAAGAAAATTAGAGGTCAAGGATATGATGGTGCTAGCAATATGCGTGGTGCATGGAATGGACTTCAGGCATTATTTCTCAGAGAGTGTCCTTATGCATATTATATCCACTGCTTTGCTCATCGACTACAACTAACATTGGTTTCTGCAGCCAAGGATGTCAGCATTATTTGGGAATTCTTTTCTCATTTGGACAATATTGTTAATATTGTCACTTCTTCTACTAAGCGTATTGCTGAGTTATGTACTACACAAAGAAATGAAATTGAACACATGTTGGCAATTGGAGAACGTGATTCCGGAAGTGGGGCCAATCAGATTGGTAGTTTGCAACGGGCAGGAGCTACTCGTTGGAGTTCTCACTATGACTCAGTAAAAAGCTTGATAGGTATGTACGCTGCAACTTGCAAAGTTTTTGAAGTTCTTAGTGACTATTCTCCAAATGCAAGAGTTAAGGCTGAAGTTCGGGGAATTTACAGAAACATGGCAAGCTTTGAATTTGTGTTCATTTTGCACTTAATGCATAAAATTATGAGAACAACAGATACTCTTTGTCAAATTCTTCAAAGAAAATCTCAAGATATTTTGACTGCTATTACATTTGTCTCTACTACCAAAACTATCCTTCAAAAACTTAGAGAATGCGGTTGGGAAGAATTTCTTCATGAAGTGAAAGTTTTTTGTTCGAGAAATGAAATTGATGTGCCTGACCTTGATTGCCAATATAAGATAGGTCGTTCTCGTCAGCAAACTACAGTTGAGCATCATTACCACTTTGATGTTTTTAATGTAGCAATATATTTCATCTTGATGGAGTTAAATACTCGGTTCAATGAGTCATCGATGGAACTACTTTCTCTTAGTACAACTTTAGATCCTAAAAATTCATTTGACTCAATCAACAGTGATGATATTTGCAAACTTGCAAAGAAGTTTTATCCTGAAGATTTCACAAGTCAAGACATCGTTGCTTTGGAGTATGAATTGGTACATTATAAACTTGATGTAGTGCAAAATTTGAAGGTTTCAACACTTGTTGAGTTGTGTCAGCAATTGACTGAGAGTGGACGGTCAAAGGTTTACATTATGTTGACTAGATTGATTCATCTTATTTTGACGTTACCTGTTTCTACCGCCACTACTGAGCGAGCATTTTCAGCAATGAAGCATGTGAAGACGGCACTTCGCAATAAAATGGAGGATGATTTTCTTGAAGATTGTTTAGCACTCTATATTGAACGAGATTTAGCTAAAGATATAGATGTAGATTCTATTATAGATGAATTTTATGTTTCAAAATCTCGTAGGGAACAATTTTGAGCAGTATAATGTAATGAATTTTTTTTGGTTATATATCTATAATTTATTATATTTATTAATAATAATATATAATTTGTTATATTAAATTTAAGCCTATCCCAACTCTAATTCCTGGATCCGTCCCTGGTTACGTCTCATGTCTTAGATCTGGAACCTTTTTCTATCTGTACTCAGTCAGAAATTATGCAGCTGGTGACATAAGACGGTCTAACTCTTTTCTCCTAACTATTGACTATCAGTCTGCCACGTCTCTTTAACTTCTGATCGTCATATCCCCTTAATTTTAGATTATTCTTAGTTATCATATCCCCTTTTCTTCTAATTATACGATTTTATCGAATCCTATTTTTATGTACAGTATCATAAATTAAATTTGATCGGTAATGATTTTAAAATTCGTCTATCCGTATTTTTTATATCATCTACGTTTGGAAATAAATTAAGATTGAGTGAGATCATCTGTTCAGTATACGTGTCGATCACACTGAGTCTTGACGTAATGATAATATTATTATCTTGTGATCTTGATTACGAATTCAAGTTGTGAGAATTTTGAGCGTGTAATACGTGCCATGATATCAACGCCTAACGTTCCATCCGTCCGACACGATCGGAAGAATCTGTCTCCCTTTGACCAACTGACCATGACAATGGTAGTCAATTCAAAGTTCAACATATCAACAACTAAGACAGATGGCAGCTTCGTACAGGTCCATGCATTCACCAACACGCTAAGATTTGGTCGACGTGCACCCATCAACACGTTCATTATATTTGATTTGGATCGATGCTAATTAGGGAGAGAGGGCAAGAAGAACGCCGAGGGGGCGTTCGGTAAATGCACGGGGAGTTACCAACAGCCTTCGTGCAGTCTGAATATGATGAAAACGGTTGACTGAAAATATAATTTCTCGATGGATCCTGTGAAGAATTTATTTTATTTTGTAATATACAGGACGTCAGTATTTATCAGGAAAGGGTCCTGATATTAATTGTCTCATATTTAAGTCAGTTATTGAAATAATAAAAAAACTAATAAAGTAATATAACAACAATAAAAGCACAAATATAGATAACATATATCTCATACCGATACATAAACCTTTATATATATATATATAATAAAGTAATATAACAATAATAAAAGATAACATTTATCACATACCGATACATAAACCTTTATATATATATATATATATAGACACGCTTTCCCAACTGTCCTATGAAAATATATATAAAAAAAATATCTCCAATATCATATCTTAACAGGACGTGCAAATCCCAGCTAATATGACAGTAAAAGCCTCTGTCGCACGATTTGCATGTTGATCATGTCCTGTTGTTAGCAATACTACCTCCCAGAAGGATATTACGAGATATGTGAGGGTCCCGCTGTTTGGTCGAGTGGGTGAGCCTCTCGGCTAGGATTTTTCGCCCAATCACTCAAGGCTCTTCTCCGTAATCACTCGATGCAGTAGGTTGTTTCTTGCCCAACCAGACAGGCGCTCTGGTCGACCTAGCATTCACCTGGTCAGTTGTGAACATCTGATGTTCTTTCTGTAGTGATCCCGGCCAAAAAAGTGATCTGCTCAGATGAGCCTCCTCACTGACAGTTGGCGTCGACTTCCGCTTGGCCAACTTTGGTGAGCCCGTTTGTTCCCTGGCATTGACCACCTTGACTTTGATTGCCTTGACTTTGACTTCCATGTCGACCGCCTTTTTCGCCTCTAGCTCATCCTTGGTTTGCCCCTTTTACCACTGCATCACAAGTCTTCCACTCAAGTCTAGTCGAAGGAGGCTATAAGTTCGACTGACTAGACAAGCAGTATCTTCAGTGACTATTCTGCCTGATCGGTCATTCTCTGTTCTAGAGCTGTCGATCGACTCACATCGTCTTTATAGTCGTTGCTCGACTTTATCTTGTCGACTTGAGTTTAGAGCCACCGCTTGACTGTTTTCCAGTTACTCGGGTTTAGAGCCATCGCTCGGCTACAAAGGACGTTGAAGTTGTTTTCTCCCATAGGTTTAGAGCCGCTGCTCAGCTATACCTTGTTGACATGGGTTTAGAGCTGCCGCTCGGCTATATCTTGTTGACCTGGGTTTAGAGTTGTCACTTTTTATATCTTGCAGACATGGGTTTAGAGTCGCCGCTCGGCTATATCTTGCTGACATGGACTTAGAATCGTCGCTCGGCTATCAATTAATGACTTAGGTTTAGAATCGTCGCTTGGCTATCAATTATTGACCTGGGTTCAGAGCCACCGCTCGGCTATGATGAATGTTAACATTGTCACCACTCAACCGCTTCTTAGTCAGAGATTTTTGCTAGTCGGGATGGTTGGCAACGACACTTAGCGATTTTTCCACTTCTCACTGTTTCCTCGGATGTGTGCCTTTTAATGGTCGCTGATGTCCTTCCAATTTCTGGAAGACTGTGCTATTAGCAGGTCATTATTGTCGAGCACGCCACCCATGCCTTTTAATTAAGCCTCATTAATGCTTCCTAGTTGTCAGCCGCCACATGTCCCACTCTCTATCGCCGCATGCTCGATGTGACAGGCAGATATTCGTGGTTGATATGACAAGCGCCATTTTAAATTTTACGACTAGATCTTGGCTTCGTTTTCTCTAACCCTCAATTGAATGGCTCAGAGCGATCGTCCCCAGGGTTTATAAGCCCTTACACATTGTCATTCTCCTACTTCATCCCCCTTTCTCTCTTGCGCATGCTCCCTGCCGATTCTCTCCTTCCTCGTCATCGTCGACGATATTTCTCAGTATGCTTTTTCTTTCTTTCTCTCCTCGAGTCCTTGATTTTCTTCCCTCTTTGTTTTCTATGGTTGCGTCTACTCAGCCTCTGAGTCCATCCCCGAGCTGTGGTATACTTCTACTGGATTTGAGTTTAACGGCAACGAAATTGATCAGATGAGACTTACCTATCGTTTTCCCACTGATTATCAAATCGCCATCACCTCTGCTTATGACCGAGCCCATTTGTTTACCGATGATTTTTTGCCCTTTTTTAAGGACCAGTTCTACGCCGACCTTCGTTTTCCCATTCACCATTTCTTCTTAGTGTTGGTCCGGGTAGGCCGGCTGGAGAGGGTTGAATTGTCTGAAACACTAAAATAAAATACCTTTCTCGACTTTCAACTCAGATTAATAAAGTAATTAAAACAGAATTAATAATTTAAAAGAAATGAGTAAAAGGTCACCATTTACTTGGTTATAACCTAGATAGTTATTAATCCAAGGCGGGTGAAAGCTCAATAAGAATCTCCTTCGCTGAAGGCGGAGAAGCCTTTTGCATACAATGAAAGCTCAGAAATGACTAGAAAACTGAATATTGAAGTTGTTACATCTTTCCTAGGTCCAGGGGTCTTTTTATAGATCCTGGAAAAACTTATCCGAAGGCTAAAGGCGTCTTCCATAGGGTTGGAAGGTGCCTCTAGTGAGGCCAAAGGATAAAACTTTATCCTTTCCACAACGACCAACATTACCTGGTTGAAGGCACCTTCCATGGCTGGTTAAAGGCGCCTTCAGCCATTGAAGGCGCCTTCAGTCATTGAAAGTGTCTTCTGCCTGAAAGTCACAGAGGCCCCTTCAACTCCTGTTGAAGATGCCTCTAGCAGCTCCATAGCTCCACTCTAGCTCTTCCGCTGCTCCAATCGCCTCGGTGATTTCGGTCAACCGGAATAGGGCTCATCCAAATCTAATTTTCAGTCTTCTCCTCGAGTAGTCTTTCGCTCCGGCTTCTCGTCCCTTGAACGTCACACACATCCTTCTCGTCCATCGGTGTACTCTTCCCCAGCATCTCGTCCCTCGGACGCACCGAGCCTGTCAGCTCTCTCTCGTGTCGTCCTTCTAGCTAGTCGCGTCTTCCGCTCCGCTCGACTTCCTGTGCTCCTAAGCTCCTGCACACTTAGATACAGGGATCAAACATAACAGGCTCTTAACTTGGTTGATCACACAAAAAATAACCTTAGAGTACCAACACTTAGAAGTATGTAGATATTTCCACATTTCTCTGCACTAACTAGTGCCCAACTCCTTTAAGCTGCTGTGCGAAGTGGTCATGCTATTCCGTCTGTACGACATCCCTTTAGTACCTCGGGTGTTTTATTAGTTTTATTATCCCAAATTATCTGAGCTGAGAATCTTTCTATTCCAAGCCCAAGTAGGTGCTGTCTTTTTTGAAAAAATGTCGTCCTCTAATAAGCACCGAAAGGAGCATTATTTTTTTGTTCATTTTCCCATTCGGCCCAACTTTCTGACCGACTGGCAAATGAAAGCGATGAAGGCTCCATCGCTCAGAAGATATCGAAGTTGATCGGACTACCTCCAAGCAACCTCTAGTCTAGTCGGTCAGAAATATCACATACACCAGCTGTTATTGGAGAGTGTCTTATATGTGTTTGGATTGAGCCCGATTTGAACATGGCTGCCCGTTACCCTAGGTATGCCCTTTCTTCTCCCCATCTTTGAATCTTACTAATTTATTTTCCTTTCTTGCAGCTCAAATCATGTTGAGGGCACGGCTGAGCGGCAAATGCAAGCTTATTGACGCTGAAATTAACGCTAAGAGAGTTGCCAAGCTGGAAAGTCGTGGCCTACTACCGGCCAACTAATTTGACGATCCGACTAATGAAGCATGAGGAAGCCACGTGGCAGCTAGCGAGGCAGGAGGAAGCCAGACGGCGATTAGCAATGTCGCGGCTGCCATAGCAGAACTCCGTCCTGAGCGACCATTAATGGCGCTAATCGCGGTGCCCTCGAAGTCGTCCACCTTGGGTGAGCTATTAATTCGATGCAAGAGACATCAAGGGGAAGCTTCGTCTCGTTCGACTACCTCATATCTCGTCATTCCTCTACCCAGCAAACTTCTGCACCTACTGCCTAAAGTCCGCCATCCGAGCAGGGGAGACCTCATATCCTGTCATTCCTGAGCGAGGGACAACTGCGGTTTCCACTCCTATGTCATCTGACCAGATACCCTCACTGTCTACGCTGCCTTAGGGGACCATATGCGCGCAGCCCATCATGTACATGCTACCCTAGTCATCCCTGCTAGCCGCCCAAGTATCTACTATCCGCTCCTCCCCTACGACCAAATCCAAAGGACATGCCACTTCCGAGCAATCAGGTCCGAGCGGTCGTAGGTACATAATGACCATCATTCACCTACTAACGGATGAGTGGTGCCATCCTGACGACGCCGAGTCACGCTCCCCCGAACACCAAATCAAGATTCAAGGACCATTGGCACAAGTCTGGGTTGATGCCTAAGCCCGCGTGGTGACCATTTCACGTGGAGAGCTCGCGGACGAACATACTTAGAAGTCCATCGGGGTATATATATATTATCCTTATATTTACTTTTGTATTTCTGGACCGGCACTCATTAACCTATTTTCACTACAGTTCTGAGTCAAAATCCTAGCTATGTGCTAGAGGTTGACATTCTTGGAGCACGAACTGTAGTAGCCGCATGCTTCAAGCAGACAATCAAAAACCTCCCATGCGCACCTTGAGCAGCTGACCGCGGAGGTGACACAATTGAAGGTCGACCTGCAAAGGAGCTCTGAGGAGCTAATAGACTCAAAGCGGACGCTCAATGCTGAGAGGAGCAAGAATGATAAGCAGGCCCTCCAACTCGACCGGCTCACCAAGCAGGCTCATACTTTGAGTTAAGATTAACTCTGCCAACGGTAGAAAGCTCTGAGCCATCGAAGACTTAGACATAAAAAACAAGGAGGCTCGGGTTTTGGCCCAAAACCTCAAGGAGGCGAAGGCTGCTCTAGCGTTCGAATGGGATTGCTGATCTGTAGAGCAAACAACTATGAAACTCCAGCTCGACGCCAAAGACACCAAGCTGGCTTCACTGAAAGCTGCATTAGAGTCACCCCGAGCAACCTTCAAGATGTACCAAGCAGAAGAGCCCAGACAGAAGTCTTCAAGCGTAACTATCTCTGTTCTAACCCCTTCAACGACAAGCTCACAGATTGAGCTCTTCACCTCTTTAACTATGACATTGATGGGACCATCCAATAGTTGAAGGATGACAGCTATCTCTCTTCAGTGCTGACCAACAAGATTATAAACAGGGAGAAGTTCACTGAGTCGCTACTAGATGATGTGCTCTACGACCTCGAGTAGTCTTCTCTTTAAATTTTTAGGTTGTCTCTTGTACTCCCCCCCCCCCCCCCCTGATATTTTATAAAAATTTCTAGGTATCAATGAACGTGTGTCTGTTCAGCAGTTACCAACTTTTGTTGTAGGGTATTGTTAAATATTCCAAGTGTCCTTCTATGCCTCCCTGCTCGGCTCCATAAGGTTGTTCGATTCCCCTCTTACAATCTTGTAATACTCATGAAAATATTCCAATTGTGAATCCTTGCGCTTCCATTCTTCTAAGTAATTATTTGCTAAGACATTTGACTGATCATTTCAGCATAGCTCGATAGCCTGTTTGCCTTTTTAATTGAAAATCTCAATGACACCTTCTAATATTTATATCTATCATTCAACCGTTGAACTAGGATTTATAGTCGCCGCTTAACTGGTGTAGTATCGAGGTTCGAGGTTTTATAGTCGCAGCTCGACTTTCTAACAACATTTTGCTTGTTTTATAGTCATCGCTTGGTTGTTGTTATCGTTGACTCCTGGATTTATAGCCGTTGCTCGGCTTTAGTTGACTTAGACTCTCGAGTTTATAGCCACCGCTTGGCATGGTTGTCGTCGACTCCCGAGTTTATAGTCACCGCTCAACTTTGTTATCGTTAACTCTAGGATTTATAGTCGTTGCTCGACTTTAGTTAACGTAGACACTCAGGTTTATAACCACCGCTCAGCTTTGTTGTCTTAGACTCCCGGATTTATAGTGGTTGCTCGACTTTGTTGTCGTCAACTCCCGAGTTTATAGTCACCGCTCGACCTTTTTATAATGACGCACAAGCGTTTATAGTCGCCACTCGACTTTATTTGGCATACACTCTCGATTTTATAGCTGCTGCTCAGTCTTTTGTCGTCGACTCCCAAGTTTATAGTCGATGCTCGACTGTTGTTTATTTACTAACATAGAATCTATAGCCACCACTTGATTATTGTTTTCTACGATTCTTGGGTTTATAGCCGCTGCTCGACTTTAATTGACGTAGACACTCTCAGGTTTATTGTCGACTCCCGGGTTTATAGTCGCCGCTCTACTTTTTGGTGATGGAGCACAAGAGTTTATAGTCGCCGCTTGACTTTTTGACAATAATGCATCGGGGTTTATAGTCGTCATTCGACTTTTTGACAATGATGCACCGAGGTTTATAGTCGCTGCTTGACTTTTATCTTGGACAATCGGCACAAGAGACTAGGACACTTAAGTTTTTCATTCATTATTTCCTTGCACTTATAGAATATACGCCTTTACAAGTGTATCTGAATTTAATCACACACCTCTTACCCGACCTTATAGGGCTAAAGATGGCTTGCACTTCAGGGCCGCTCGAGCTTTCTCTCATCTTTATCTTGTAAATAGTAAACTTCCAAACAGAGCTACTGAATAACTTTATATGGTCCTCCCCATGATGCTTCTAGATTAGTGATGTCACCGATCGACTTCACTCTTTTCCATATAAGTCGCCAAATTGGAATGACCTTGGGATCACCCTCCGATTATAACTTTGCTTCATGAACTACCGATATGCCATAAGTCGAACGATAGCCTTATCTCGCACTCAGTGTCGGGTCTCTCGGCTTCCTCTGTGTCGAGCGGTGTGAAGTTCGATCAAAGGAACTCTATTAGTGGTGTCCTCCAGTCACTCAGGAAGGCCATTCCAGCTACCCTGTCAATGTGTGTCACCAATAAGACTTGTTCGATAAAGAGTTTGCTAACTTAGTCAGTTCGTCAGCATACTGGCATGTCCAACCAGAGGATCTTCTACATAATCACTTCTTGGAAACTTATCTTCAATTTCTCGAAAGCTTTGTCATACAGCTTGAGTCGGACGCTATTTATCTCAAACGTCCCCGATAGCTGCCGATAGCTGCTAAGTGACCAGCTGAGAATCCGAATGACTGAGGACTCTTGTGGCTCCCACATGTCGAGCTGTCTGTAGGCCAGCTATTAGGGCCTCATATTCTACCTCATTATTCGTAGCTTGATAATCCAATCGTACAAACAACTGCATCCTATCCTCACGCGACAATATTAAGAGGATGTTGATTCCACCCCTTGCTTGGTGGATGAACCATCCATATATATCTTCCAGGTCGCATCCAGCTCAACGTTCTGGACCTCATTGATGAAATTAGCTAAGGCTTGGACCTTGATCGCTGTTCGAGGTTGACACTGTATATCAAAGTCACTCAACTCGGTGGTCCGTTTGATCAGCCATTCATATACTTTTGGGTTAAGGAGGACTCTTCTTAGCGCACTGTTAGTCATCACCATGATGGGATGTGAGAGAAAATACGGGCAAAGCCTTCGAGTAGTGAGTACTAGCATGTATGCAAACTTTTCGAGATTGGTGTAGCGAGATTCTGTATCATTCAATATATGACTTAGAAAATTCATCGGTTGTTGTTCAGAGTCATTCTGCTGCACCAATGCTGAGCCAACCACATATTATGTGAATGACCAATAAATCCATAGCAGCTCCCTGGCATTGGGCTTTGTCAGTTCAGGTAGGGAGGTAAGGTATTTCTTAAGCTCCTTCAATCACTACAACAAAAACTACAAACGACAACACCCCTACGACAACGGTTTTAAGAGAAAGCATTGCGTATTTGCTCAAAGACAACGGTTTTTGCCAAAATCGTTGTCTTTGAACTCCCCATTAAATATAAAAGACACCGGTTTTAGCAAAACTGTTGTCATTGAGCGACTTTTTTTTAAAACGACAACACTTTTTACAATGGTTTTATAAATCATTGTCTTTATCCGCGTTTTTAACGGCTACGACAACAATTTTGAAAAAACCGTTGTAATTGAATTTGGTCATTCCCCCCCTTCATTGTTTTCCTTTCCCTCGCTGTTTTCTTTTCGGCGCCGTGTTTTCGTGTTCCCAAACCTAAGCCATTTATCTTTCCCTCTCCTCATACGAAGTTGTGCTCCTTCTAGTTTCCTGGTGAGCGGCGACGTTCTCCAATGGGCTGCCGAAGATCCAGACACACAGGAGGGAGAAACCGAAGAACGGGATCTGCCACGACGACAGCGCGCCGCTGGTGAAGGCGAAGACCATCGACGAACTGCACTCCCTGTAGAAGAAGAGGTCGGCGCCGACCACCCCCATCAAGGACGGCGCGCAGCAGGGCAATGCTGCCTTCACCACCATCTCAGAGGAGGAGCGCCAGAAGCTCCAGCTCCAATCCATCAGGTCAATATTTAATCTCCAAACAAACATCTCTTTCTCAATAATAAAAAAGGGGAAACATCCAGATTTCATTCGGCATCTTCTCGCCGCCTCCCTCATCCTTTTAAGGCCGCCTCCTGTCGCCTTCTCATCGGTCTGGGAAGGGCAGCAACCGAAGACGGCAGCGCGGTTTGTGTGGAGTTTCGCAGGGGAGCAGTGGAGGAAGCTTCTTCCAGATTGGTTGGAGCTTCGAAGGTGATCACTTTAGGTTCCGCTTCCCCGATTCCATGTCAAGATTCTGTTTCTGAGAGATTTTTGCATTTACTCTTGTTTTCTGCTAGGAGAAACAGAATGATTTTGCTGTTGATCTTCTTTGGTGGTTAGATAATGTCATTTCGTATCGTTTCTTCACTGAATATTTTCTTCCTCTGTCCTTTTTTTTTCTTTTTGTTTAAGGAGCTTCTTCTTTTAGGGGATGACACAGTGATGTGGATGTTTCAGATATTTTTGGCTATATATTCTTTTTCTTGTGTTCTTTCTTTGTTAAGCACTGATCATAACTAGTGCCGAATCTTTTCTCGCATTATATTGCCTTTGGTTTCTGTTAACCAGTGTTTATGAGTCGAATCCTTGCAATGCATATGAAATCAATCATCCACTGATATGAGAGCTCATCATTTGACATGAGAAATCGTTGGATCAGCTGCCATGCTGATTAGAATTGAACAATATGATGCATATCCAGGACCTGTAGTTTTTCACTTCATCTGAGGGAGGATGCAGGGTCAATCTTCGAATTCTATGATTTATCCATAAGAATTATCTGATGGAGCAAAATATATATGTTGAATATACACATGATATGAGCAAAATATCTTGTGTTTTTTATTAGGAAGTATGAGTGATTACTATCACAAATAGGATCAATGTAACCCCCTTGGACAAGAAAATGATCTTCATAAATAGCACACATTCAAGGCCTTAGGTTAAAAATGGTAAAGTGAGATTCAACAATATAGTTGCAAAATTGTAAGCTGCTCAGTGAGTATTCTTTTAAGGAATCTTGAAATTTAACTGGCACCTTGATACCATGTTCAATTTTATGTATGATATGAAGGTATTAGGAATCAGCTGTAGGTAAGACAACTAGCATTGGAATTTTTCTACGGAAGTTAGCTATTGCCTCCTGATTTGCTAAGGATAAGCCTTACGATTATCTATCCTTTTTAATTGATTTAGGAGAAGCTTATTCCAACTTGACATAAAATGAAAATAAAATGGAAAATTGAAGTTTGTTCAACAGGGAGATATCCCTTTTTCTCATCTGATACATTTTTCATTATACATGGTGACACTTGTAGGATTGACACTTTTCCTTAATAAGTTTTCGTCATTCACCTGTGTATTTTTTCAATACCTTTTTCATAAATTCTTGTCTAAGGACGTTAAGGTTGTTGTGCCTATCAGAATCGAATGTTGACAGTTGAATGATGCCTTAGTAATTCTGTGGTCTACTAGATTTTCTGACAAGTCAAGAGCATGAAGCAAATTTTGTAATAGCACGAGTAATGTCAACGTTTTGTCTTTGTTGTCCATAGTGAGAATATATGCTACATATCTTCATTCCAGAAAGACAGGAAATATATATGGATAAATGGATTATCTGAAGCACTTATAATTTGCATTGATATTGCAAAATTCAGTATTCATCGAAGTTGGTAATTGTTTTCTATTGAATTTGATATCAGTCCCACTTTAATAATTTGGAAATCTTTCTTACTTTGGTTAAAAGCCTTCTTTCATTTATCAAAGAAGTGATTTGCTAACACTTATCCTTCATAGTTATTTGAAGTTTGATCTATTAACACCTCAACTCTTTGGATAAGGTACACATGCACATCAAGTGTTTGATGTAATTCCTCATAGATCCTAATATGCCATTTGAATGATACAAGGTATTTGTGAATGACCAATTCCTCAACTGGGATCCCGAGCATCGAATCAAAGTTCAAATTGTCTCTGCAAGGGCCTATCATTCCCTATTCATGCACAACATGTAAGTGAGAAATACTACTAATAAGAATGCTAAAGATGCTCTTCAATTCCATAGTTCGACAGTTATCCAGATAAGTCATCTTTGTGTTGGTTCTGTTCATCTTTAGTAGTGAATCATAGTTGTGTTAGTAGCAGGCTGGATCATACATATGCATATATTAGTGTTAGTGAGCTAACTAGCTCCTCTTTCTCTCCTTAATGTCAAGGGAAAACATGTAAACTAGAAGAAGAAAAACTCTCTTTTGCATGAAATAATTGGAAGGATCGCAGGTGCATCCGCCCTATGCCTGAAGAACTGGAGGATTTCAGTACTCCAGACTTCACAATTTACAATGCTGGCCAGTTTCCATGTAATCGATACACACACTACATGACTTCAGGGCGGCAGTTCAGTCGAGAGGCATGTCGTCTACTCATTCCTCTGTCAGAAGCGTTTCTTTTTTTTTAGGCCGTCGCTTCTCTATTTTCCCCTTATTTTGCAATTTGTGAGGTTGAACTATGGAATTTTAATCAATTATGCTTGGATTTTTCTAGGTCGTTACTGCTGTGGCTACTTTGCTTGGGCTGGAGAGGTAGGCATGTAAAATTGTTTGATGAAATTCCCCAGTGTGTAGTTATTGTTATTCCCTTCAAGGTCTTGTAATTGAAGTGTACTAACTTAACTGTGTAGGGGATTCTCTGACTCCATCTTTGGCATCTCTGTTGTATTTGCTACTCTAGTTATTGTACGATGCTCAGGTAAACTAGTTTTCTTTTTTGGTTTATGTTCTATAGTCCTTGTGTATGCCATGATGGTAATTTGCAATTAGACTCTATTCATGTGAGTTGACTTTGTATGAATCTGAAAAATGTTTTTTCTTGGGAACTGTGTTAGCCATATTTATCATCGAGGAATATAGTTGAATACTGTTGCCTGAGAGTTAGAATTGGTTTGAGTGAAGCAACTGATAATCCTACAAACTTCTAATGGTTTAGTCTGTCATTGCCATGGGCTAGAACAATTTAATTAGTTTGTTTGCCATATCCATCTCCTGCGCTTCTAGAAGAAAGCTTGTATGATGAACACAATTTATAGCAGAGCTTGTGAAAACAATTAGTTTAAAGTCGTTTCTTTCTCAACCGACTTGTAGACAAAGAAAATTGGTCTTGTTTGGTTAGTGAAAGTTGTCAGATCGTTGTCGGAAGAACTGGCATGAACACTCTTACTAACCAGACTGGCGAAGTTACAAGGTGATCTTATACTTTTATTCCATCTTGTTGTTGATGATAAATGTTAAAGTGCTCTAATTTTGAGAAAAATTTATGCTTGACTTGGACTTCTTTATTTCTTCTTCTAACTCTTGACATTTTGTATGGCCAATAAATCATTTGCAAGGGATGTTCAATCGAACTATCAGATTATTAGAAGCATGTATCGAGCCAATGTAAGTCCATTTGCATGTCTAAATATCATTTTATTTTTCATTCAGCCACAATATTTTATTATTATTTTTTTGATGCCAGATATGTATTTGACGGTCAATCTCTAGAACTGAAGAAACAAGAACTTGCCAAAAAGCTAGTCTTTACAGTTTTGTCATTGTTCCCCTCCTCTTTTTTTTTTGCAAGATAATGATAATCTTTAAGCTTATTTTATTCTTTAGATATTCAAAGAGGGAAGATGCAACTAACGATCTTAACACAACAATTGAGGTCATTGCTTATGCATAACAAGTACTTTTATTGGGACACTTTAGTGTGCTAGAATTTCTTTTGCTGTCTTAGTTGCTTACATTTGCTGTTTGCAAACTGGTGATCTGGAGGGAATTGAAAAGTATAGAAAAAGGACTGTCAAGGTAATCTTTGATATTGTTATTTTATTGGAAATTACCATGAGGATCTTATTGAATATGATGCAATCAGCATGAAGTCAGCATGCTGATTGTCTGTTTTCTTCATATGTAACATAGAGTTTCTTTAAATATATTTTGAACTTTCAAAAGTGATAAGGTAAAATGAGGATCTTATTGATTATGATGTAATCAACATGAAGTTAGCATGCAATGCGCAACTCTTTGCAAAAGTGACAAGGTAAAATGATGCAATGTAACACAACCTATTTTATTTTTTAAACTTTAATATCCTAAACGTATTTGTTTGTTATCAATCTCTAGGTGTTTGCGGTTGCCTCAGAAGACATGGATACTTTAGCTTTTGGGGCACTGAGGTTTCTCCGTCATTTAATGGATCCTAGTTCCAAAAAAATCTTTGTGATGGAATTATTCTGCTTATTGCTAATTGAATTACTGATTTATCCTCATCCTTATTTTTCAGGTTCTTGAAGAGCTAAGACTCACTATGGATCAATTCATTGATTTGTGTATTCTCTCTGATGTGATTATTGTGATATCATTAAAGGTAAACTTTCTTATGAGATATTGTACATTCAACAAGTTTAACATACAAGGCTAGTACTCTACTGCTTACTGTTTATGAAATTTGATAACTAATGTTCATTCAAATCTCTAGTATGATAATGCTTGTGTAGTTGAATATGGTGCCAGTGCTGCAACTGTTCCATGTCTATGTTACTTAGACTTGATATAGTGTTCAACATGAGTATGCATGATCGCAATCTCTGACATGACTATTTTTACAAATTGTACATGTGTTCAATAGGATTAGTGATTGTTCACTCTTAGTGTCACTATAGACATTTTTCCAGGAACAAAGCATATATCAAATTCCTTGTCTGTTTTCAACATTTGTCTAGACAAGTTCTTGTCATTTTGTCAATCCTGCCTATAACTCAGCAAGTCCGCATCCTAAATAGACATTTGAATAGCTGATTTGTTTCTTTTATCTTGGAATTTCTTGTATTGCATAAGTTTGTATTGCATAAGTTAAATTCTAAGACTATAAGTTGGTTATATTGCTTGTATTTTATGCAGATTTATATGAATAAATCTAAATCAGAATTCTGGAATTCTGGAATTCTGGAATTGAGTGTCATCATGGAATTGCTTTATATTAGAGCTATGTGAAATCCTGAAATTTCTTGTATTGCATAAGTTTGTATTGCATAAGTTTTATTTCTTAGACTATAAGTTGGTTATATTGCTTGTATTTTATGTAGATTTATATGAATAAATCTAAATATGGAATTGATAAGTTTTGTTTAATTTTCCTCTTGCAGGTACGTAACTCGGCCAATTCGTGAGACTTGAGATTTTTTATGCAAGGAGTGAGCTTTGTTAGGATGTAGCTTGCCTTGCTAATTTGTAAATTAAAAGTCATATGGAGAACAACAAATGGAAAACATATGATTTAATGTATATGGAGAACAGTAATGGAAAACATGTGTATTTTGATGAGTAACAACTCATTTTGTATATTTTTGTAATATATGTGGCTACAAGATGAATTATATATGGATGTTTGTTTTGGATTTAATCTAGTAAATATTTAGTTTTGTATTGGTGGTTTGCTTATATTAAAATAAGATTAGTGGTTTGGTATTAATGAACATTAAAGACAACAGTTAAAAATGTTGTAAAAACTAGGTAAATCACAACGGAATTTTTTTGTAAAAAGTGATAAAAGACAACGGTTTTATCTATTGTAAAATATATTAAAACTGTTGTAAAAAAATAAAACGAGTCAAATATTATCTACCACAACAGTTTATATCTGTTGTAAAAAAAGTCTACCACAACGGTTTATTCCTGCTGTTGAAATTATCTACCACAACGGTTTTAAAATGTTGTCGTATCCTTCGTAGCCAAATTTTGAGCATATAAACAACAACGGATAAAAATCGTTGTCAAATGTCTACAAAGACAACAGTTTCAAAACCGTTGTCGTAGGGCAATACATTCTACAACACCCTCAGTTACAACGGTTTTTTGACCCTACGACAACGGATAATATCCGTTGTCGTTTGCAGTTTTTGTTGTAGTGAATGCCTTGTTACATTCCGCGTCCCACTTGATTTTTGTCACGCGCCATAGGATCTTGAAAAATGGATAACTCCGGTCGGACGATTTGGAGATGAATCTTGATAACACAGTGATCCGTCCGATCAGCTGTTGGGTCTCCTTTAAGCTTTGGGACGGGGGCATGTCTTGCAGCGCCTTCGCCTTGCTCGGATTTGCCTCTATTCCTCGCTCGATCATGATGTATCTGATGAAGCGGCCACTCTTTATCCCGAATAGACACTTGCTTGAGTTCAACTTGATTCCGTATGCCCTTAGAGTTCAGTAGGTTTCTTAATATCTTTATAAAGGTTAGCGACTCATAGTGATTTATTAATATGTCATCGACATATACCTCCATATTTTGGTTGATCTACCGTTGGAACACCTTGTTTATCAGTCTTTGATAAGTGGCATCGACGTTCTTCAGTCTGAACGATATAACGTTGTAACAGTAGGTCCCGCCAGCCATAAGGAAGCTGACTTTCTTGTGATCTTCCTTGGCGAGCGACCTTTGATGGTAGCCTTGGTAAGCATCAAGCATGCATATCAACTTGCAACCCACCATGGAGTCCACCATTTGATCTATTCGAGGCAGAGAATAAAAGTCCTTTGGGAAAGCTTTGTTTAAATTACAAAAGTCGATACAGACTCGCCACTTGTTACTCGACTTGGAGACTAGAACGACGTTGGCTAGCTAGCTCATAAATTGAACCTCGTGGATGTGACCGACTTCCAACAATTTTCCTATCTCCGCTCGGATGATCTGATTATGCTCCGAGCTGAAAATCCCTCTTCCTTTGTTTCACCGGCCCAACATCCGGTCGGATGTGAAGCTCGTGCTGAGTCACGCTCAGTGAGATGTCCGGGAGCTCGTGAGTTGACCAGGCGAACACATCGTGGTTTCACCTAAGGCAGCCGACCAGCTCTGTCTTCCTATCATTTGTCAAATCAACGACAACAAAGGTGATGGCTTCTGATCGGCTGGGATGGATCTGAACCTCCTCTTTTTCATCATAGACCAGCGCAGAAGGTTCCTTTATGATTGTATTTACCTCCAAACACTGAGTCTTTTGAGTAGCCTTCGCTTCGGATTTAACCATCTCGACATAGCATTACCGAGTGGCTAATTGGTCACCTTTGACCTCGCCCACCAAGTTGTCCACCAAAAACTTGATCTTCTGGCAGAAAGTGGACATTACAGCTCGGAACTTGTTTAGGGTCGGTTGGCCCAATATTACATTGTAGGTGGGCAACGCATCCACCACGATGAAGTTTGTAGTCATTGTCCTCCTGAGAGGCTCTTCTCTAAGCGATATGGTCAGCTGAGCCTGGCCGATCAATAATACTTTATTGTCTGTGAATTCGTACAACGGGGTCGTCATAAGCTGTAAGTCACTTCGGTCGATTTGTAGCTGGTCGAACTCCTTTTTGAAAATGATATTCACTTAACTATATGTATCCATGAAAGTTCGGTGAATAGTATAATTAGTCATGATCGCTCAGATGATTAAGGTGTCGTCGTGAGGGATCTCAACTCCCTCTAGGTCCCGAGGATCAAAATTGATCTCTGGTTCGCCGACCTTCTCCTTGTTCCATCCCACAACATGTATCTCCAATCGTTGGGCGTGCGACTTTCTTGCTCGGTTGGAATCATCGTCGGTTGGTCTTTCGATGATCATTATGATCTTGCCCTGAGCAGCATTGCTTCGGTTTTCCTCCTCCCGGGTCGAAGGTCAAGCCCACTAAGCAGGAGCTCGAGCAGGACTTGTATTTCCTTTTCGTTGAGGCTGACGACGCTGCTCAGCTGTCGGCCTCTCTTCTCCCCTTTACCCATCTAATCGGCATCGATGATGCCGATCGGGAGAGGGTGAATGACGATAATATCCCGAAGGAATCGGTCGGCTTGAAACTAGCCTCAGGTCATAGCAGTCCCGTGTGTTGTGTGTCGCCGAGCGATGGTATGAGCAAAACAATGGTGCCCACGGCCTGCTTTTGTAGCCTTCGGCCGCTCTACTCCCACATGTTGCACTGCATGGGCTTAGGGCTCCTGGTGCGACTGTGTTGCTCTTGATCGAGGGCCCTTTGGTGGCTAATGGTTATTGGTCGGTCGTCGTTCATGGGGAACAGTCTAATCGGCGGGCACTTTCTTCCTTCATGCTGCTTGGGTCTCCTCCACATTGATATATTCTGTGGCACGCCTGAGCAGGTGATCGAAATCTTTTGGTGGCCTCCATATGAGTGAATTAAAGAATTCCCCTTCGGTAAGCCCCTGCGAGAAGACATTTACCAATACTTCTAGGGGTGACCGATGGGATATCTATGACCACTTGGTTGAACCGCTTTGGACCCTTGCTTCATAGTAAACAAATTAATGCTCGTCTTCTGGTGGTGGCGACTACTGGCAAAATGATGCAGGAACACTGTTCGAAAATCCTTGAAGCTGTGAATTGATCCGATCGATAGTTATCTAAACCATCGTTATGCTGATCCCAAAAGGGTGGTGAGGAACACTTGATACTTCATTCCATCAGTGTACTGATGAAGTGTGTTCGTGTTGTCAACCCTGATCAGATGGTCCTCTGGATCGATTGTCCCATTGTATTCCCCGATCATCAATGGAGTATAACGTCGGGGTAGTGGGTCGTCTAGGATCCCCTGAGAAAACTGTCGGTTGATCCATTCGGGAAAGTTATCTATCCTTGGTGCCTTTCCCTTCCGCCTGTCCCAGATGGGCACGTCGTCCGAGGAGGATCTTTGCTCCCTATCCGTTCGGCCTTGTTCCTTTGAAGAAGTGTGGAACAACGTGTTAGGGTTGCAAGGTTACAAATATAGTCCCATATTGAAAACACATGGGAAAGATCATGAGTTTATAAGAGGAAAAGATATCTCCATTGGTATGAGGCCTTTTGGGGAGAGCCCAAGAGCAAAGTCATGAGGGTCTAGGCCCACAGTGGACAATATCATACCATTGTGGAGATATATATATTCTTTTCGATCCTACACAACTCTCGATGAAAGGGAATCAGTGCATTTGGTGCATCCCCGTATGTGTCGGTCAGTTTCTTGTTTTAGCCCCGAATGGATATATTCTTCGCTCGATCTCTATATCTGGCCTGCTGTCCCGCTATTGACGTCGCGGGTTCATTTAATTGGCCCTCGACCATCGCCTACTGTTGTTACTCCACCATTTTGGCAGTTCGAGCTTGTATCAGCATGTCCAACTCCTCTTTTGTCAGGTCACAATCGTGAGTCGTCCAACATCCTCCATCTCCACGTCTCGGATACAGATTACTTTCCCATAGACGACGCCAATATGATCCTATCCGAAAATGGTAAGGACGGTTGGCTGGGGATGTGGCTCCTTGGTTAACCGCGTGAAGACTCCGCTCCACTCAGCAACACAATGAACACCAGTGCCAGGTTAGGGAAGGGGGCCCCGACATTGGCCCTTCGACACTTAAGTCAGTACTAGAATAGTAGAAAAATGGTGAAGCAATGTAGCAGCAATGAGAGCACAAGCACAAATAACATATATCATATACCTTCACCGATGCATGAACCCCCCTTTATATAGTGCTCCAGTAAGTGATGTGCATGCTTCTCAAGGCACAAACACATTTTCCAACTATCCTATGAAAATACATGTCAGGAAAGTGTCTCCGACATCATATCTTAACAGAGTGTGCAAATCTTTGACATGACAGTAGAAGCCTCTATCGTACGATTTGCCTATTGGTCATGCCCTGTTGTCAACGACACTACCTCCTAGAAGGATATTACGAGATATGCGAGGATCCCACTGTTTTGGTCGAGTGGGTGAGCCTCTCGGCTAGGATTCCTTGTCTGGTCGCTCAAGGCTCTTCTCCATAATCACTCGGCGCAATAGGTTGTTTCTTGTCCGATCGGACAAGCGCTTTGGTCGGCCTAGCATTCACCTCGTCAGTTGTGAGCATCTGATGTTATTTCTATAATGATCTCGGCCAGAAAAGTGATCTACTCAGATGAGCCCCCTAATTGGCAGTTAACGTCGACTTTCGCTCGGCCAAATTTGATGAGCCCGTTGATTCCCTAGCATTGATCATCTTAACTTTAATCGCCTTAACTTTGACTTTCTTATCAATCACCTTTTCTACCTCTGACTCAACCTTGGTATGTCCCTTTTACTACTGCTTCAACTCCCATGGTCAAAACTAAGTCGATTGATGTTCTTTTCTATAAGAAAATAAAATTTATATATTTTACATATTAAAAAAAATAAAAATAAGTTTTCAAACCATTGGTTGACGTCGACGGATTTCTTTGTCGAGTCGGTTCACGGTTGGCCCACCTTGAACTACCTCCTAATAAAGACCCTAGCTAATTAACTATATTAGTTTACCAACACGTCCATCCGCCCAGGTGATCTGCTTGTCCTAGTCCGTCCTTGGACCAGGAGTAGTTATTAGAAGGATTTAATGATCTCTATCTATTTAGTAGATAAGGACCATCAAATCCCTTCAATCAGTATAGTGGATCAGAACTTGGTCCACTTTTAGCGGACAAGAGGATTTGGGTAGAATTTCGTCTCGAAACATTGAGTGGCGATGACCATGTCTAAATTTTAAAATATTTATTAAAACTTACATTTATTTGATCAATTTAAAATTTTATTTATAAATATTGATAAATATGTGTTTCAAAGTTTAAGCTTATTTATTTGATGTTATATAGATTGAATAAATACATAAATTTTTATCAAGTTGTTGTAGTGGTAGTTATTACTCATTAGCTTATTATGTCAGTCCAATAACTCAATTTTTTTTTCAATAATAATTATCTCCTATCCCTTTTTTTTGTCTTTCAATTTTTCAAATATAAAGAAGCTTCATTTAAGAGTAAATTGAAATGCCGAGGATTATTGCGAGAAAAGTTACAAATGGAGGGTTGAAATGAAATGTTTCCTCCTCCGCAACCGCAAGATTCGTCTGAAATCTCGCAAGCGCGTCCGCCGCCTTCCACACGAGGAGAAAGCTCCCGGAAATGGACATGGCCGGCATTTCATCACATTCCCCTCTTATACCCCTCCCCCTTTTCCCATTCGCCATCTTCCACAAACTCCTTTTCGATCCATTACGATAAAGCTTCACCTCGCCTGAAAGCACAATATGGGCGTCCCCAAGGTGGTCGCCGACCTCCGGCTCCGCTGCCCGCAGCGCGCCGTCGTCGGAATCCTCGCCTTCGAGGCCGCCTCTGCCATGTCTCGCCTCGTATCCCTCCACAGATCCCTAGCCGAGGACGAAGTCCGCCGCCTCCGCGCCGACATGCGCTCCCCTGGCGTCGCCTACTTGACCTCCAAAGATCAGATTTTTCTGCTCCGCCTCGCCTGCGCCGAGATTGTAGGCGACCTCGACTTGGCCGCGGCCGCCGTCTCCCGCCTCGCGCCACGCTGCCGCGACCCCCTGCTCCGCTCCTTCGACCGCTTCTACGCCAACCTCAAGGCCGGCGGCGTGTTCTCTTTCCTCATCGACGCCCGGGCTGCCGCCGACCTCGACCGCCTCGGCCTCGGCTCCACCGCGAAGCGGACGGAGAAACGGGTGAGGCGGATGGAGCGGTACGTGGCGGCGACGTCGCGGCTGTACGCGGAGATGGAAGCTCTTAATGAGCTGGAGGCGGAGGAGAAGCGCACGCAGAAGCAGTGGCGCCGGCACAGCGGTCCGATTCTCGTCCAGAAACCGATGCCGGTGCCCGACTCGGTTCACTTCAAGCTCCGGTCGCATGAGCATATGATTCGCCGGCTAAAGGAGGAATCTTTATGGAACAAGACCTTCGACAAGGTTGTTGAGCTCATGCTCCGCGCCGTCATCACCGTCTTCGCCAGAATCTGCTCCGTCTTCGGCTTGTACGTTCTTGGTTTGCCGTCTTCAGGCCAATTCAATCCCAATAACCCCTGCAAGCACTCGTCGGGTCCTCTGGAGCGGCGTGTGGTGCCGCAGCACCTTCCGTTTCTTCGGAACTCTTCTCCGATCCTGAGCACGCCGCCAGGAATAGGCGCACAAGAAACGCCCTTCGACCGTCTGAGGAAATTCCTCAAAGAGAGCCCGACCACCGTCGGCGGGTCGGGGCTCGCGTTGCGGTACGCCAACGTGATCTTGGCCGCGGAGAAGTTCTATCAAGAGCGAAACAGAGTGGCGTCAGCGGCGGCGGAGCAGTCGGAGAGAGATGAATTGTACGAGATGCTGCCGTCTGGGATGAGGGCGGCGGTGAGGACGAAGCTGAGGGAGTGTTGGAGGAGGGAGGGCGCGGGGTTTCCGGCGGCGGGGGATGGCTCGTTGGCGGAGGGTTGGAAGGAGGCGGTGGCGGCGATCCTAGAGTGGCTGGCGCCTGTGGCACACGACACGGTGCGGTGGCAGGAGCAGCGTAGCATGGAGCGGGAGCAGCAGCTCTGCACGCGGCCTCGGACTCTGATGCTACAGACGCTGCACTTCGCCGACGGCGACAAGACTGAGGCGGCCGTGGTCGAAGTGCTCGTCGGCTTGAGCTGCATGTCGTGGTACGATCACCGCCGGCGAGGATCGATCAGTGCCTAAATGACAAGTCAACCACGCAATCTGCAAGTCAAATCACCAGATGTTGCAAATCTAGTTGTTTATCGATCGTGCCTATCAATCATTTATTCAAATCACAAAAACTCGGCAATTTAACTTCTTTAAATTATAAAATTTTATCCTTTTCTTCGAATTATCACTCTTTAAATCAGTCCTAATTCTAAGCGGAGACATTGTGGGACCCACAGGCGACATCAGCTCGTTTGTCTTGACTTTGACCATAGCATAAAGTCAACGTTTGTCACCTTGACGGCTTTAGTTTTATTCTCGAATAGGACCGTGCCACGTAGATCCGATAGGTAACGACGTCGACGACGGAATCGTCTAATGTAGGTCTTGGTTCACGAGGATCCGCCATTGATGCTTCTCTAAGCACACCATAAAAAGCCCCAATTCCGCTCTCTTACCGTCCCCAAATCCCACCTCCCAATCCATCTCCAGCTCTATTTCTGGCTCTGCCTTCATCCTCGAAATTCTTCGATCGCGAATTCAGCTAGCAATATTGTCCATTTCCTTTTTTTTCTTGAAGAGTTTGTGGTTCTTCGTTCGATTCATTTCTTCAGATTTGGAATTTGGAGGCTTTGTTTCCATTTTTGGTTCGTCTTGGAGTTAAAGATTGGATCTTTGTCGTTGTTTTCCATCGATTTCATGCCTTCTTCCTGGGCGGCGACGCCGTCGTATTGGTGCTACCGCTGTAGCCGCTTTGTCCGGGTGCGGCGAGAGGACGTCATCGTTTGCCCCGACTGCGACGGCGGGTTCCTTGAGGAAGTTTCATCTCCCCCTCCGCGCATCCCCCCCGCTGGCTCTCCCGGTCGCCGACAGATCCCCTCCCCAGGCCTTGGCACAGACGGTTCCGTTACGGCTCCTCCTCCATCACGGACCTCCCAGCTCAGATTCCGCCGCAACCGCCATGGATCGGCCGGGGACCGGTCGTCCCCTTTCAACCCCGTCATCGTCCTTCGCAGTCCTTCCCAAGGCGGTCACGATGAAGAAGGCGCGGCCGCCGCCTCCAACAGCTTCGAGCTGTACTACGACGATGGCTCCGGCTCCGGTCTCCGCCCCTTGCCGGAAAGCATTTCTGATTTCCTGATGGGGTCGGGCTTTGACCGCCTCCTCCAGCAGCTTGCTCAGATCGAGATCAACGGAACAGGTCGCGAGAGGCCTTGGGAGCACCCGCCGGCCTCGAAGGCCGCCATAGAGTCAATGCCTACGGTACAGATCGTCGATGATCACATTGGGAAAGATTGCCATTGCGCCATCTGCATGGACCCCTTCAAGCTCGGAGCTGAGGCCCGGGAGATGCCCTGCAAGCACATCTATCACCAAGATTGCATTTTGCCTTGGCTTTCGATGAGGAACTCGTGCCCCGTTTGCCGGCACGAGATGCCGGCGGACGAACTCGACGAACAGCCTGAGATATCCGGCAACGACGAAGAGACCGTCGGGCTAACCATATGGAGGCTTCCCGGCGGAGGCTTCGCTGTAGGGAGGTTCGCCGGCGGCAGGCGAGCAGGGGACCATGAATTCCCTCTTGTTTACACTGAGATGGACGGTGGATTCACCAACGACGGAGCACCAAGAAGGATCTCATGGACCTCAAGGCGCAGCACGCCGAGGGAGAGTGGGGGCATCTTCCGGTCCCTCCGCAACTTCCTCTCATTCTTCAGGCCATCGAGGCCGAGCTCGGAAGCTTCTCCAGCATCCTCCGGTAGGCATCTCAGAAGCTCAATTTTCAGGAGGAATTCACGAAATTGAAGCACCATTTTGGGTAAGAATTCCAGTGCGATCGTTTGGTGATGCCATACAAAGTCGGCATCTTCAGCGATCGATTGCAGAAAATTCTATGATTTAATTCAAATAAAATCTTAGTGGAAGAAAATACAAGGTGGCCATTTTTGCCTGATTTAAAGTCTTAAAACATCAATATTCAAAAACAATAAGATAGTTTATCGGACAATATTCAGTTTGAACAGAGAGACAAGCTTCAGAGTTCAGACTCAAAACATTATTTGCTTGCAGCAATGGTTGACCAGGAAAGCTGCAGGAAGTCAGAAACCACTGTAAGGCATTAGGGTTTTCAAAGCTTGATTCTGATCTTCTCAGTGATCATTTCAACATTATCTAAGTTAAAATATTTGTAGACAGAAGAACATGAGAACCATGAGTTCCCAACCAGGAGAATTAATTAAAGAGAAAAAGAGAAGTAGATCTGTAGCTGGCAAATTATTGTGTTCAACTTTGAGCCAAACTTGCATGATCAGTCAAAGTATTGGATGCAATTTCTCTTTATTGAGTGGCCTCTTTATTTTGTTCTTTGCAAATTGCGAGTAGTATAAGTTCTCTCTTGGTGGTGCATCATCTCTCTGTCTTTGAATATTTGAAAGGTTCTACTTGAAATTATTTTTTAATTAATGGTGTTTTTACAATTAACTCTACTATTTTTTTTTACCCAATCATTTGGCCGTGGGGCCAGAAGGGGCAAAGAGGAAAAGTGGCCGTTGCTTGCTGGGCCCCGAATTTAGTTTTTAAATAACCAACCCCGATATGCCGCTTGGTGGGCCCCGCTGCTTGTCCTGGTTCGGCAGCCCCATCCTGCACACGTGTCGCTGTCTGGGTGATGGGAGGGTTGTCAACCCGATCGCTTCCTCCTCCGTGAATCGTCGTCGATGGATGAGCGGCCGAATCCCTCGCCGATCTTCAGGTTGCTCTTTGGATTGATTGTTTTGTTTGTCGTTTGCTTGATTGCTCGAGTTTTTTTTTTTGATGCATCGATTAACTCTCATTGATCTATCTGTTCCTTGTTATAAAATTGGGGAAAACACTTGCCTAGATTTTAGTTTTGTCAGTATTTTAGGTCATTCTTTGCAACGATCTAATTGCTAAAAGAAGGCTGCTTTGGACTTCGACTGGTTGCAAATATCGAATAGTTAAAATATGGATTTACATTCAAATGGTTAGTAAAATCTGCAGCCGTATCAGATGCGCGATGAGCATTTTTGTTAGGAGTCTAAGTGAGTGTTTGGTGCTGAATGTAATTTTCTTTTCAACGACAAATGGAATCCATTTTTTTACATTCGCATATTGGAAAAGTGGAATGAAAGTGAAATCTCTCCCTTTTTCTGAAAATTTGAAACTTAGATCACTAGTTCAATGGTTAGACTCTTGATCAATTGGTCAGACAGCATGTCCACTCAAACATTGACCCAATCAAGTGGCCTTAGCTAGACCAATCTACGTAAACCAGTCAAATTGCAAATCCATTCATTTTGTTCATAAATTATGCATTTGAGTGATGATGATGCCTTCATTCAAAACATTGAAGCTGGAGTCTAGAGAGCGGCAATGTCCAGTAGCATGAGTTGTAGAACTGAGGCATGGAGGACTAGTTGCTTGAAATATTGAGAGCTGAGAAACAAGAAGAGATTTCTACGGTTTCTCCTAATGCTAATTCATTTGTGTGTGAAATTTTTGTTTAATAGTCTTTCCTTCGATCTTGTCATTGTTGAGGGGAGGGATCCTGATTTGCAAAGATGATTCTTAGATTCTAGTTTGCTCAATGTTATTCCACCCTGAATTTTAGAAACAAACCTAAGTAGCCTTGCTGGTTTTTTCTCTGAGTGAATGAAAACATTAAGGTTCCCTGTTGAAGTATTTTTATCATAGATTGTGATTGATTATCAGCTATCAAGAACTGACTCTGACCTCAATAGGAAACATGGCTGAGGAAGTCAAGTAGGATGGATTTCGAACAAGTTACGTCAGGTCCAGTGGGGTTTGTCCAAGCTCTAGGGCTAGTTCAGCTGAATGAGATGAGTGTGGGTGCTTGATTAACGATCAGACTAAAAAATGGAGTTAAGAGAGGTTAAAGTTTAGGTGTCTCAAACTGAAGTCACTAGTGTTTATGAGTTGGAGAAAACTCTATGGCCTTGCATTCTGTCAAAGATACCCAAAGGAAGGCATTTTACTTGGGGATGTTCTTACTGGCATTAGCGCATTTGATATGAGATACTGAATTTTTTCCTTGTTACACTACTTGTGTTCCTTTTCGACTTCCACTCCAGCAAGGGCATCATCACTGATCGTTTCCAGCTGAACAAGAAAAGAAAACTAACGAGTGATCTTGAGAATTCACCTTTGCCATTTCCTAAGCACAAGTTTGGAGATCGGTTTAGGAGATGTGATCCTGGCAGGGACCAATGAGACAAACGATGCCTCTAACTGGATCAGTGTGACGGCTACTGAAGAACCGAGGGATGATGGATCAGAAGATCCTGAAGAATCTCACCCCGATAGTAACAGTGTAAGCGAAGGCTATGACACTAGCCACACCACCATGACACTAGACCTTGACTTAGCTGAGGAGTCATCCGAGAGAATGAATTTGAATTCACCCTCCACGCCTAGTTTGAAGAACATTGACCCAAACGACCTCGATTCTTTTGCCACGCTAAATGTTGAGGATGCCAAACAACTTGAATCAGTCTACAGAGGGATAGAGAGGCAGCTTCCTGAACCTGAGGACGATGCTGGAATCGAGGATTTCTTCATCTATTCTAATGATGTCGCACCACATGCCTTCATAGTTTCATCCCAAAGATTACTAGATGGACAAGGTAACTAATTTGCTCTTGTTCCTTTTGTATTGTGATTTTGGATGGAATATCAAGGAAATTATTTCTTGTAGATTCTCGATCAAGGACAAGGAAACCACGGATCGATGAAGAATTTGAGCAATATTTTTCGATGCTGATGCTCTAGCAAGGATGTTTTTTTCTTGAATAAACAGGATGTTGTAACCTTTAGAGTGGCATTGTCATCATGTGCTATTGTAAGTGTATTTATTAAAATTGTCGGTGTAAAGGGAATAGAAGTTGTATTTTATCAGTAAATTTAAATTGTAATAAAGAAAAAAAATCAATGCGAAAATCAATTAAAGATTTGTTTTGAATAAATTTGGTGTTTAATTTGAAAAGAGTTTATTTATGTTCGTTGATTAGTTTACGAAAACTTCACTCATTTATGAATTAGGATAATTACATGGGTCTTTTCACAAAATTAACCGTGTCCTTGAGGGCTAAAGCGCAAAATTTGATCCCACCCGTATCGTTGGCTAGTTATTGTTCAGTCCTTGGAACTCGATTGGGTGGTGGATATCTCTTCCATGGCCGGAGGTGAGATACACCGGGGTGAGATCTACCGGCTCTGGCTCTGGTGGAGGCGTCGGTGGGGAGCGGAGAGACGACGCGCCACCGTCATCTGGCTCCTCGCCGCCGCCTTCGTCGTACTCCTCCTCGCCGCTGGCTCCCGGGTCGGCGACAATGCTCTCAGCGAACCGGCGGTGCATCCGTCCTCGGCTCCAGCTCTCGTCGAGCTCACCCTAGTTCACGACGCCGAGGCGAAGGGTGCATGTAATGTTAAAACTTTCCGATCCCAACTTGATGGTTCCTTTTTCAAGTCTATCGTCTCAAGCTGCGGTTGCTGATGATTCTGCAGTATGCTTGGATGGGAGCCCGGCCGCGTACCATCTCACAAAAGGTTTCGGCTCTGGGTCAGACAAATGGATCGTGCACTTGGAGGTAATCAATCTATTTCTGATATCGAATTTCCCACGGTGGTTCTTCTAAACCAAGAATGAAAAATGTGTTGTGATTTATTTTCACGGGAAAAGATGGGATAAACTGGACCATTTCGTGAAGGTGGGATTCGTATGTAGGAACATAGCCACAACTGTGATTTAATGTCTAAACCTCGTCACAGAGATGCAGTCACCATTCGCAAATATTTTAATATATGCAATCAATAAAACAATAATTTCTCTCACTCTTAATACGTGCTATATAGTTAGGCAAAATATAATCTTCTTGGTTTTGATAATTAGGATTTCATCAGATACTGCTTTAAGCAATCGTCTGATTGGTTTGGTACAAATTTAAGCATTCCAACTGTGTGACATGAGAAATCAATACGAATATAAGACACACCAGTTTTGAGCTACATGGTATGCTAAGTAGCAGCAGCTAATTTGCCATCAGGGATGCTGCATTTCTGACTCAACATTGAGTTAATTTAACATGAACTCATGCATTATTAACTTGCCAAGCGAATCCATGCCCTTCAATCCTAAAATTGGTGAATATGATCTTGGCCATCTTTCTATTTAAACTGAACTGTCTGAAATTGTGTATATTTTACCCTACTTAACATTAACATGAGATAGAGTAAGAGTCGTTCTCAATGCTGGTTAAAGGGGCCAATGATCATGGTTTTAATTGCAAAATATTCTTAAATTTAAACCTCAGTTATTTGTTTAGTCTTTCACTTGGTTTCTTATTCAGATTAATCTTGAACTCTAGGGTGGAGGTTGGTGCCTATCTTTGGATTCTTGCTCTTATAGGAAATCTACACTATTAGGTTCATCAAACTACATGGAACGCCAGATTTCCTTTGTTGGCATTCTGAGTAGCATCCCATCACAAAATCCTGGTAAATACTGGGCTTTAAAAGAATGGGTGAATCTTATGAATATATGTGTATTTAATCAACACTATTTTTTTATCTTCATGTTTGTAACTTCATATATGCAGGATAATCCACTTTTTTAGCGACAATATTTTTTTTATAGATGCATATATTGAGTGCTTCATTATATAATGGCCATCCCTGCATTGTGTATTGTCGGGAAAGCTGACTATTGGCATGCCACTAGTGAGCATTAGTAAAAAGTGACCAATGCAGCAACATTTGCAGCGGCATATGAATTATGCATTGTCTCACCACATTTTTTATGCTCATATGGTTGTGTATGCATATATTATTTATTTAATCTTGGTCCTTTGTTAAATTAATAGTTCAGTACAATTTAATGTAGGGATGACAATGGATTGAGTTTGTGTTGGATTAACCATATCCTCCGTCCCCATTCCTATTTATTATATTCATCCCCATCCCTATCGGATTTCAACATTCATTTTCATCCCCATACCTAGTGAGGATTGGATATCCATCCTCATACCTATACCCATTAGAGGATCAAATATCCTCTATACTAATAATTTTTTTCATTCCATCCAGCTACCATTATTCAGCAAAATCATATTAGAATTAACATCATATCCAAAAATAATAATAATAATAATAAAATAAAAAAATAAGATTAAACATCTATAGCCTCTCCTAATTTAATCATATTCTTTTACATATTAAACACCAACAAAAATAGTTAGTGGGTTTTGAGAAAAAAAAATTCTTTGATACCAACAAAAATTATATATATATATATATATATATATATATATATATATATATATATATATATATATAATCCAATTATTTAATCGGGTCTAAAAATCCCTTCATACCCTCCTCCATTCAGGTCGGATATTGGATCTTCTGTCAGATTCGGAAGAAATTGACATCCCTAATTTAATGTCCTTACGGTTAGACTAGACTACAAGATTATCCATTTGGTGTAGCTTTAATTAAATCCAAGTAAAAAGAAGTAAGAGAATGAGAATAGAAGTGTTTTAATTGCTGAAAAGTATGGAATAATTGTCAAGAAATTGATTGTGTATTAGACCAAATTAATCACATATGGTTTGATGGGGGATTTAATTTTAAAAACTTTTGAGAGTTAATGCACTATCTCAAATAAGCTCCATATTTTACCTAATATAAACTAATGGATTAAAATTTGGTATGATGGAAAGAATGAAAGATATGATGATTATGAGGAACTAATTATGTTTCCTGAAGAACAATATCACATTTGCACATTGTTTTTTTTACCATAACACACACACACACACACAGAGGTTTGATATCTTGCACACCCACCATGGGCAACTCAGATAAGGTAGGGCGACCGGATCATTTCCAATAGGGTTGTAAACAAGCCAACTGAGCCAAGCTTTAGGGCGTTCAAGCTTGTTTGATAAGGTAACCGAGTCAAGCCCAGCCTAAAATGAACCAAGCTTTTAAAATGATTGTTCAAGCTTGACTTGGTTTATTTTTGATGAACTTGAGCTTGGTTCGTTTAGATGTTATCGAGCTTTCAATTCAAGGTTGGCTTGAGTTTGGTTCGTTTAAATGTTATCGAGCTCTCAATTCAAACTTGTTTGACTATTTGAAATTTTTGCTTGTTTGATTGGTTATTGAGTTTAATAATTCAAATTTGTTTGTTTATTTTAAAAGTTTTTTTTGTTATTTAGCATATTAATAAGAGTTTTATTAATGAACATGACTCACGAACATTGTTCACGAACGTTATTTACGAACCTTAACGAGCCGAATACACATGTGTTCAAGCTTATTTATTTAGTTTAACTAGT